>NC_079193.1:310872486-312072486 GCF_029499605.1 Hyla sarda
GGACAGACAGCACTGTGTGTTACACAGACAAGCTTTTTGTAGCAGTGTTTCACCTCCCAGTCAAGTCTGAGTTCTGGTGGAGAGAGAGCAGTGCGTTTTTCACAGAAAATAATTAACCTCCCAGTCACTTTCTACAGCATTGTATTAAAGAGAGGGGCCGGGAGCTGTGTGTTGCCTCATACGTTTGAACAAGCTGGAACAGCTGGATAAATGTTAGAAGAGGAGGAAGGAATACGTTTTTAGAGTAACTCTGTGTCTTTGTTCAATGGTCTGCTGGTTATACTAGTCTGCAGATGGTATAATACATACCCGCAGTCCATTTCTAATAGTCTTTGAGAGAGAAAGTGCAATTTTGGGTTTAGCACACAGAGACTGTGTGCTGCTGGTGTTGTGCACAAATACTCATTTAAGCGTACTGTAACACATTTTTCTGCCATCATAAGTGCATACCTACAAATAAGTAGTGTACTATTTTGTACCTGTTAATCTGTCAAGGGCCTAAATACTGTGAAAGGCCAGGCAAAAGTTCTCATCGGCTGGTGTTGTACTCAAATACTTCTTTAAGCATACTGTAGTGCATTTTCCTGCCCTCATAAGAGCATACCACATACCTACATCTAATAAGTATACTATTTTGTACCTGTTAAACTCTCAAGGGCCTAGATACCGTGAAAGGCCAGGCAAAAGTAATTACTGGCTGGTGTTTTACTCCCAAAAAAAATTAAGCATACTGTAGCGCATTTTTCTGCCCTCATAAGTGCATACCAAATACTTACAACTAAGTAGTGTACTATTTGGTACCTGTTAAATTCTCAAGGGCCTAGATAAAGTGAAAGTCCAAGCAAAAGTAATCACCAGCTGATGTTTTACTCAAAAAATTTTTTAAGCGTACTGTAGCGCATTTTTCTGCCCTCATAAGTGCATACCAAATACCTACATCTAAGTAGTGTACTATTTTGTTCCTGTTAATCTGTTAATGGATGTAACGCCGAGCCCCGCTCCGGGCCCCGCTTCCCCTCCGGAGCGCTCGCGGCATTACTCCTCTGCTTGCAGCGCTCTGGTCTGCGAGTCGGACCGGCTCTACGTCCCTCGGCGGGGATGCAATCCCCGCGGCGGGACGTGCCCGCCCGCGGGTCGCATCCCGTGTCTCTTACCGGCCCCGTCCTTCTGCTTAGTCTCGGCGCGTGCGGCCCCGCTCTCTAGGGCGCGCGCGCCGGGTCTCTCAGATTTAAAAGGCCAGTGCACCATTGATTGGTGCCCTGCCCAATTAGTTCCTAAGCACTTCCCACTCCATAAAAACCCACTTCCCCTTCCTGCCCCTGCCAGATCTTGTTGCCTTGTGCCCTGAGAAAGTGTTTCTGTGTGTTCCATTGCCTGTGTATCCAGACCTTTGCCGTTGCCCCTGACTACGAACCATTGCTGCCTGCCCAGACCTTCTGCTACGTCCGACCCTGCTCTTGCCTTGCCCTTGTGTACTGCGCCTATCTCAGCTGTCAGTGAGGTTGAGTCGCTATCGGGTGGAACGACCTGGGGATTACCTGCCGCTGCAAGTCCATCCCGCTTTTCGGTGGGCTCTGGTGAAAACCAGTAACCCCTTAGAATCCGTTCCCCTGGTACAGCCCACGTCATTTCCTCACTGACACAGAGGATCCACCACCCGTGTCCTCTCCACATACCAGTCTGGATCCTGACAGTAGATCCGGCCATGGATCCCGCTGAGGTCCTGCTGCCTAGTGTCGCTGACCTAACCTCCGTGGTCGCCCAGCAATCACAGCAGATCGCACAACAAGGACAACAGCTGACTCAGCTGACCGCTATGCTGCAACAGCTTCTGCCGCAACAACAGCAAGCATCTCCTCTGCCAGCTCCTGCATCTCCTCCGCAGCGAGTGGCTGCTCCCACTTACCGCCTGTCTCTTCCAGACAAGTTTGATGGGGACTCTAAACTGTGCCGTGGATTCCTGTCCCAGTGTTCCCTACACCTGAAGATGATGTCGGACCAATTTCCTACAGAACGGTCTAAGGTGGCGTTCGTGGTCAGCCTCCTGTCTGGAAAGGCCTTGTCATGGGCCACACCGCTTTGGGACCGCAACGATCCTGCCACTGCTACAATCCAGTCCTTCTTCTCAGAAGTACATAGTGTTTTTGAGGAGCCAGCCCGGGCTTCCTCTGCCGAGACTGCTTTGCTGAATCTTGTCCAAGGGAGTTCTTCTGTGGGCGAATACGCCATCCAGTTCCGCACCCTCGCCTCTGAGCTTTCCTGGAATAATGAGGCCCTCTGCGCGACCTTCAAGAAAGGCTTATCCATTCACATCAAAGATGTCCTGGCCGCACGAGAAATTTCGGCTAACCTGTCTGAACTTATCCATTTGGCCAACCGCATTGACATGCGTTTCTCGGAAAGACGCCAGGAGCTTCGTCAGGAAAAGGATCTTGTTCACACCAGGCGGTTTTCCTCCCAGGCTCCTCTCCTCCAACCTCCTTTGCAATCTGTTCCTGTGCCTCCTGCCGAGGAGGCTATGCAAGGGGATCGGTCTCGCCTGACCCAACAAGAGAGGACTCGCTGTAGGAATGAAAACCTGGGTCTATCCTGTGCAAGCACCGAACATTTCCTAAAAGACTGTCTTATTCATCCTCCGCATCTGAGAAAAGCACCCACTCACCTAGTCAACGTAGGAGAGTCGTTGCTAGGAGTGAATTCTACCTCTCCACGATTGACTTTACCTGTGCAGATTGCCATACCCGCTAATGCTACTTCCTTCTCCGTTGTGGCCTTCTTGGACTTGGGTTCAGCAGGAAGTTTCATGGAAGCCTCCCTAGTAAACATTCAACATTCCAGTTACCCGTCTCGTCAAGCCTCTCTTCATTTCATCCTTCAATGGAGAGAGACTGGTCTGCACCGTGCTTTACCGCACTCAACCTCTACTCATGACTGTTGGAGTTCACCATCATGAAGATATTGATTTTTTGTGCTACCCAACTGCACTTCTGAAGTTCTTCTGGGCTTGCCCTGGCTCCAACGTCATTCGCCTAGCCTCGACTGGGTCACCGGGGACATTAAGAGCTGGGGATCTTCTTGCCACAAGCGATGTCTTCACCCAGTTTCTTCTTGCCAAGTCTCCATTGCTACTCCTTTGCCAGGTCTTCCTAAGGCCTATCAGGACTTTTCGGATATCTTTTGTAAAAAGCAGGCAGAGGTCTTACCACCACATAGACCCTATGACTGTCCTATCGACCTGCTCCCTGGTACCACACCGTACCGTGGTAGGATTTACCCACTTTGTGCCCCGGAAACCCAAGCTATGTCTGAGTACATACAGAAAAACCTCAAAAGAGGTTTTATCCGGAAATCTTCTTCCCCGGCTGGAGCTGGATTTTTCTTTGTCGCTAAAAAAGATGGATCTCTCCGCCCTTGTATTGATTACCCCGGTCTCAATAAAATTACCGTAAAAAATCGCTATCCTCTGCCACTCATCTCCGAACTCTTTGACCGACTGCGAGGTGCTAAGATTTTCACCAAACTAGATTTAAGGGGCGCATATTACCTCATCCATATTCGAGCAAGCGATGAATGGAAGGCCGCCTTCAATACCAGAGATGGTCACTTTGAATACCTAATTATGCCATTTGGTTTATGTAACGCCCCAGCAGTCTTTCAGGACTTTGTTAATGAAATGTTTTGGGATATGCTGTATTCTTGTGTGGTAGTCTATCTTGACGACATTATAATTTTTTCCTCCAACCTAGAGGAACATTGCCTTCATGTTCGTCAAGTGCTCCAGCGACTACGCCAAAATCAACTTAACGCCAAAATCGAGAAGTGTCTATTCGAACGCAGCAGTCTTCCCTTCTTGGGTTACATTGTGTCCAGACAAGGTCTTTAAATGAACCCTGATAAACTTTCTGCAGTAATGGATTGGCCTCGTCCCACTGGTCTGCGAGCAATCCAAAGATTTCTCGGATTTGCAAATTACTACCGTCAAGTCATTCCCCACTTCTCCGCCATCGTTGCTCCTATTGTAGCACTGACTAAGAAAATTGCTAATCCGAAATCCTGGCCGCCTCAGGTGGAGGAAGCCTTTAACCACCTCAAAGCCGCCTTCTCCTCTGCTCCAGTCTTGTCCAGACCTGATCCTCAGAAGCCCTTCTTCCTCGAGGTTGACGCCTCCTCCGTTGGAGCCGGAGCTGTTCTCCTACAAAAATCCGCTAAAGGAAAAAATGTCACTTGCGGATTTTTCTCCAAAACCTTTTCACCGCCAGAAAAAAATTATTCCATCGGAGACCGTGAACTGTTGGCGATTAAGTTGGCTCTTGAGGAGTGTAGACATCTTTTGGAAGGGTCCCTTCACCCCATCACCATTTATACAGATCACAAAAATTTGTCTTATCTCCAATCCGCCCAGCGGCTAAATCCTCGCCAGGCTAGGTGGTCGTTTTTCTTTGTCCGTTTCAACTTTCAGATCCATTTTCGTCCCGCAGACAAGAATGTCAGAGCTGATGCTCTATCTCGTACTACTGATGCCTCTGAAGCCGAGACCCTTCCTCAGCACATCATTCCCCCTGAGTGCCTGATCTCTTCTGCTCCTGCTTCTCTGGTACCTGTCCCTCCAGGAAAGACTCATTTTTCTCCCCGTCTTCGCCTCCGGATCCTCAAACGGGGCCATTCCTCCCTTCTGGCTGGTCACGCTGGAATAAAAAAGACTTTACAGTTGATTGCTAGACACTATTGGTGGTCCTCCTTGGAAAAGGATGTAATCGATTTCGTACGAGCCTGTACAGTATGTGCACGTGACAAGACCCCTCGTCTGAAACCTTCAGGTCTTCTCCATCCCCTGCCGGTGCCTGAACAGCCTTGGTCCCACATAGCCATGGACTTCATCACTGATCTTCCTGTATACCATGGCAACACGGTCATCTGGGTGGTCATTGATCCTTTTTTCCAAAATGGCACACTTTACTCCGCTTCCACGCCTTCCTTCTGCACCACAGTTGGCGAAGCAATTTTTTTTGCAGATCTTTCGTCTTCACGGGCTTCCTACGCATATCGTCTCGGATAGAGGCGTTCAATTTGTCTCTAAATTTTGGAGAACTCTCTGCAATCAATTAAAGATCAAATAAAATTTCTCGTCCTCCTACCATCCGCAGTCCAATGGACAAGTAGAGAGAGTGAACCAGATCCTTGGTGACTACCTGCGACATTTTGTTTCCTCCCGTCAAGATGATTGGGTCGACCTGTTACCCTGGGCTGAATTCTCGTACAATTTCAAAAACTCTGAGTCATCCGCCAAGTCTCCGATCTTTGTGGTGTACGACCGTCACCCTCTTCCCCCCCTCCCCATCCTCACTTCATCTGGAGTTCCTGCCGTAGATGATTTGACCCTGGACTTCTATCTGGAAGGAAACTCAAAAGTCGCTCTCACTGGCCTCTTCTCGCATGAAGAAACATGCGGATAAGAAGAGAAGAACTCCTCCTGTCTTTGCCCCTGGGGACAAAGTGTGGCTCTCTGCCAAATATATTCGGTTTTGTGTCCCTAGCTACAAGTTAGGTCCTCGTTATCTCGGACCATATAGAGTCAAAAGTCAAATCAACTCTGTCTCCTACAAGCTCCATCTGCCTCCTTTCATGTATCCCTTCTCAAACCTCTCATTCTTAACCGCTTTTCCCCCAAGGTCAAAGTTCCTGCTCCTGTCACTGTCAGAGGTAAAAAAAAAATTCTTGTTGATTGGGAAAATTGTGGCCCCGAAGAGAGGTCTTGGGAGCCCGAGGACAACATCCTCGACAAGGAACTCATCCATAGGTTCCTGGGCTCCAAAAAGAGGGGGAGACCAAAGGGGGGTGTACTGTAACGCCAAGCGCTCCGGGCCCCGCTTCCCCTCCGGAGCGCTCGTGGCGTTACTCCTCTGCTTGCAGCGCTCCGGTCTGCGAGTCGGACCGGGAGCGCGGCTCTATGTCCCTCGGCGGGGATGCGATCCCCGCGGCGGGACGTGCCCACCCGCGGGTCGCGCCCGCCCGCGGGTCGCATCCCGTGTCTCTTACTGGCCCCGTCCTTCTGCTCAGTCCCGGCGCGCGCGGCCCCGCTCTCTAGGGCGCGCGCGTGCCAGGTCTCTCAGATTTAAAGGAACAGTGCACCATTAATTGGTGCCTGGCCCAATTAGTTCCTAAGTACTTCCCACTCCATAAAAACCCACTTCCCCTTCCTGTCCCTACCGGATCTTGTTGCCTTGTGCCCTGAGAAAGCGTTTCTGTGTGTTCAATTGCCTGTGTATCCAGACCCTTGCCGTTGCCCCTGACTATGAACCATTGCTGCCTGCCCAGACCTTCTGCTACGTCCGACCTTTCTCTTGCCTTGCCCTTGTGTACCGCGCCTGTCTCAGCTGTCAGTGAGGTTGAGTCGCTATCTGGTGGAGCGACCTGGGGGTTACCTGCCGCTGCAAGTCCATCCCGCTTTGCGGCGGGCTCTGGTGAACACCAGTAACCCCTTAGATTCCGTTCCCCTGGTACGGCCCCCGCCATCTCCTCACTGACACAGGGGGTCCACCACCCGTGTCCTCTCCGCATACCAGTCCGGATCCTGACAATGGCCTAGATACTGTGAAAGGACTGCCAAAAGTACACACATGCTGTTGTTCCAGACAAATACTGTTTAAAGCATAGTGAAGCGCATTGTACTTCCCTCATATACGCACAACTATGTCAGGCAGAGAAGTGCCAGGACATGCTTAGAGGAGTGGCAGAGGCCTAAATTCATCAGGCACAGGCAGAGCTCGCAGCAGAGTAGGGGCATGTTGCAGCAGGAGTCGCATCGAGAGGTCTGAGCTCCCGGTATCAGCTGGCAGTTGTGTCTCGACCAGCAAACCAGCAGCCATGATTGATTGGTTCACTCAGTCATCCACTTCCTCCCAAGTGATATCCGACACCCCCAGTCAACAGTTGGTGGGTTCCTCAGACTCAACCCTCAATTGGCATGGCCCTCATGCTGCTGCCACCTCAAGGCTCTCTCATTGTGCTACTTCATTGTCTCCTCATGCTGATGCTGCCACCCACAGACTCTCTCATTGTGCTGCTCTATGGTCTCCTCATGCTGAAGCTGCCATCTCCAGGCTCTGTCATTGTGCCGCCATATGGTCTCCTCATGCTGATGCTACCACCTCCAGGCTCTGTCATTGTGCCACCATATGTTCTCCTCCTGCTCATGCTGTCACCTCCAGACTCTCTCATTGTGCTGCTCTATGGTCTCCTCATGCTGATGCTGCCACCTCCAGGCTCTATAATTTTGCCGCCATACGGTCTCCTCATACTGATGCTGCCACCTCTAGGTTCTGTCATTCTGCTGCATATGGTCTCCTCATGCTGAGGCTCTCTCATTGTGCTGCCATGGATACTGCAAAACATAATTAAGGTGCTGATCCACAGTTACAGAAATTCCTCTGCATTAGACCACAAGTAAGTATTGAGGACATGCATTAGCTAAAACGTAACTTTTAGTAGGATAAAATATATGGACTCAAAATTTTTCTAACAAAAGGAAAGGTGTGCAAAAAACACCATGTGCCACCTACACCACCAAGTATTGATGCGATGCAAAGACCTCTGAAAGGTGGAAAGGAACAACATATGGTCCATTGTAACAGGTGGGGGTATAAACTTCCTTCGTAAGGCCCTACTCTCGCACTATTAATTCCCTTCTTGGCAAGTGTTACTTGTCCTAAAAAAGGCAGCCCCACTCAGGAACCTCTCCCTATTTCCAACAAAAAATCCTGGGAAATGCAGTGTTTTTAGGTGGAAATAGGGCGAGGTTCCTGTGTGGGGCTGCCCTTTAAAGGACAAGTAACACTTGCCAATAAGGGAATTAATAGTGCGAGAGTAGGGCCTTACAGGGGAAGTTTTTACCCCCACCTGTTACAATGGACCACAAGTTGTTTCTTACCACCTATTAGAGGTCTTTGCATCACATCAATACTTGGTGGTGTAGGTGGCACATGGTGTTTTTTGTACACCTTTCCATTTGTTAGATTTCAAAATAATTTTGGGTCCATATATTTTATCCTAAGAATAATGTTAAAAGTTAAGTTTTACGTAATGCATATCTTCAATACTTACTTGTGCACAATAAAACACTTTGACAAAAAGTACCTTTTTGTTCTGCCTACCTGCCTCAGCTACTATTCTTATCCTACCACCCGCCTGATGCCACACATCTGATGCCAAGTTTTCCTCCTTTCACCTACGTTCATCACCAGGTACTGGTATTAACACCCACCACCCCACTCTACCAAAGTGTACCAAAGTGCACGGCAGCGCCGACGTGTGTAAAATACAAATACATTATCTTTACGGCCCACTGGGTGAATGTTGTTCCTGCACAGCCACAACAGCAACTTGGAAAGGTCACGCCACTTCCGCCTATACGCTCTCAGGCTGTTGATCCTGCGACAGTGTGCTACTCCGTCTCTTCATCCTCCATGTGTCCCATAGTCACCCCAAGGAGAACTTGTCTGTCCACGAAAGATGTGGAGAGACTGGCCTTTGTGAAGATGAATCAAGCATGGATCAGCCAGGATTTTCACCCACCAATGCCTGATGTATCAGAATAGATTGACCATGGTGCCACACCAATACTTCACAAATATGGATAGTGCCAAACAGATTTCAGCCACTATATGGTCTCCTCTTGCTTCCGCCACCTCCAGGCTGTGCCATTCAGCAACTATATGTTCTACTCATGCTGTCGCCAAATCCAGGCTGTGCCATTCAGCCACTATATGGTCTCCCTATTGACCCTCTCTGTAAGCCAGAAATAGCTGTATTTATATGAAAAAAATTAGTAAATTTTGGTGAATAGGCCGAATCAAATTTTTCAGAAATTCGCTCATCTCTATTCACAATCATCTCAATTTTGAACCTGGATGGTTGTACATGCCGGATGGAACCGGTCAGGGGAAAGCAGCTTTTCTGGGGTCCATAAACAATGGATGTCAGATGACAACTAATGACAACTATTTAATCTTTATAAGGATTGTCTCTATACAGAAATGGTCATCCTCAGTTTTCCTTTAGTTTAGTTAAAGATTGCAATCCTTCATGAAACCAAATCATTACAATATAAGATCATGCTATTAGAGCACTTAACAGGTTTTATTTACATAACAATCACTGTGTGTCCACATATAGACAAATGTGCCGGTATTCTGTGTTGCATGACTTGTGCCACAGAGTATCTATTGAGAAATATTTCCCATGCATCTGACCAAAGGGGATGTGTCCTCAGCAAATTGGCGGTACAGAGTTCTGTGAAAAGATACTTGCCACAGGTAAAGACAACTCATGGTTAGTGTAAACTTATACTAGACAGTCTAAGAATGTGTGGTTTGGTGTGTACAAGTAGCTGGCTTGATCACACGTTTCCCCGCCACTGCAGGTTCACAACTTCCACAGCCGTGGCCCCGCGTTATAGAAGCTAAGCAGACTAAGGACATACAGGTACACCCTGGGTCCTTAAGTGGTTATGGACCAAGCCCATTTTGACCAGGTGTACTCTGGGGAAAACTTTTTTTTTTTTAATGAACTGATGCCAGAAAGTTAAACAGATTTGTAAATTACTTCTATTAAAAAATCTTAATCATTTTAGTATCTTTTTTATGTTGTCCACAGTGCTCTCTGCTGACACCTCTGTCTGTATCAGGTACTGTCCAGAGCAGCATAGGTTTGCTATGTGGATATTCTCCTGCGCTGGACCATTCCTGAAATGGGCATCAGGTGTCAGCAGAGAGCACTATGGACAAGAGAAAAATAATTTAAAAAAATAACGATTTTCCTCTGTAGCAAACTGCTGCTAAAAAGTACTGAAAGGATTAAGGTTTTTTAATAGAAGTAATTTACAAATCTGTCTAACTTTCTGGCACCAGTTCATTAAAAAACAAAAAAAGTTTTCCACCAGAGTACCCCTTTAACCCCTTAAGGACTAAGGGTTTTTCCGTTTTTGCACTTTCGTTTTTTCCTCCTTACCTTTTAAAAATCATAACCCTTTCAATTTTCCACCTAAAAATCCATATTATGGCTTATTTTTTGCGTCACCAATTCTAATTTGCAGTGACATTAGTCATTTTACCCAAAAATGCACGGCGAAACGGAAAAAAAAATAATTGTGCGACAAAATCGGGAAAAAAAACGCCATTTTGTAACTTTTGGGGGCTTCTGTTTCTACGCAGTGCATATTTCGGTAAAAATTACACATTATCATTATTCTGTAGGTCCATACGGTTAAAATGATACCCTACTCATATAGGTTTGATTTTGTCGCACTTCTGGAAAAAATCATAACTACATGCAGGAAAATTTATACGTTTCAAAATGTCATCTTCTGACCCCTATAACTTTTTTACTTTTCCATGTACAGGGCGGTATGAGGACTCATTTTTTGCGCCGTCATCTGAAGTTTTTATCGGTATGATTTTTATTTTGATCGGACTTTTTGATCACTTTTTATTCATTTTTTTAATGGTATAAAAAGTGACCAAAATACGCTTTTTTGGACTTTGGAATTTTTTTGCGCGTACGCCATTGACCGCGCGGTTTAATTAATGATATATTTTTATAGTTCGGACATTTACGCACGCGGCGATACCACATATGTTTATTTATTTTTTTTACACTGTTTTATTTTTTTTATGGGAAAAGGGGGGTGATTAAAACTTTTATTAGGGAAGGGGTTAAATGACCTTTATTAACACTTTTTTTTTACATTTTTTTTTGCAGTGTTATAGGTCCCATAGGGACCTATAACACTGCACACACTGATCTCCTATGCTGATTACTGGCGTGTATTAACACGCCTGTGATCAGCATTATCGGCGCTTGACTGCTCCTGCCTGGATCTCAGGCATGGAGCAGTCATTCGTCGATCGGACACCGAGGAGGCAGGTAAGGGCCCTCTCGGTGTCCGGTCAGCTGTTCGGGACGCCGCGATTTCACCGCGGAGGTCCCGAACAGCCCGACTGAGCAGCCGGGTCACTTTCAGTTTCACTTTAGAAGCGGCGGTCAGCTTTGACCGCCGCTTCTAAAGGGTTAATACCGCACATCGCCGCGATCGGCGATGTGTGGTTTTAGCCGCGGGTCCCGGCCGTTGATGAGCGTCGGGACCGACGCGATATGATGCAGGATCGCGGCGCGATCCCGCTTCATATCGCGGGAGCCGGCGCAGGACGTAAATATACGTCCTGCGTCGTTAAGGGGTTAAGGACCAGGCCAATTTTCCTTTTTGCACTTTTGTTTTTTCCTCCTCTCCTTCTAAAAATCATACCGCTTTCAATGTTGCACCTACACCAAGGGCTTTTTTTGTACTTTGTAATGATATCAATCATTTAATAACAAAATCTATTGAAAAACAAAAAATATATATATTTGTGGGATGAAACTAAAAAAAAAACACGCCATTTTGCAACTTTTGGGGGCCTTTGTTTTGACACAGTGCAATTTTCAGTAAAAATGACACTTGATATTCATTCTGTAGTTCCGAACTGTTACAAGGATACCAAATTTATGTAGGGTTTATTGTATTTTCCTACTTTAAAAAATCCTAATTACATGAACAAAAATTAGTATGCTTAAAATTGTCATCTTCTGACCCCTAGAACTTTTTTATTTTTCCAAAACAAGGGCTATACGAGGGCTCATCTATTGCGCAGAGGTCTGTAGTATTTATCGGTACCATTTTAGTTTTGATGGGACTTTTTGATCGCTTTTTATTCATTTTTTATGGTATGTGAAGTGACCAAAAATGCAGGGGGAAGGGAATAATTCACTTTTATTAACTTTTATTTTTAAATTATTTTTTTTTAGTCCCCCACAGGGATGGATGATAAAGAGGCTGGAGAGGACCCTCTTATCGTCCAGTAAGCTGATCGGAACATCACGATTTTGTTGCAATAGTCCCGATCAGCTCCGCTGAGCTACCGGAATAGTTTTAGTTTCATTTTAGACGCCACAATCAATTTTGATTGCGGTTTCTAAAGGGATAATGCCAGGCATCGGCCCGATAAGCAGTGCCCAGCATTAGCCATGGGTCCTAGCTGCCCGTAGCAACTGGGACCCACTAGGTTTGCCCCGTTCTCAGCTCGTGAGAATGGTTTAAACCCGGTAAATGGGACCAGGGCATACAGGTACGCCCTTGGTCCTTAACGACAACGGACATAAATGTACGTCATGGTGCCATAGTACTTAACGCACCATGACATACATTTAACGCCACCATAACCGTGAGCACCAGACTGGTGTTTGAGTCATGCACGGAGGGTCCCGGCTGCTATCAGCAGCCAGAGACCTGCCGATAATGGCGGACATCCGCAATTATGCTGATGTCTGCCATTGATCCCTCAGATCACGGCATCTGCGGATCCAATCATCCATAATGGTCCCCTCACCTGCCTCCATCCGTCTCCAGGGGTCTTCTGCTCTGGTCTGAGATTGAGCAGACCAGAGCAAAAGATCACCGATAACACTGATCAGTGCTATGATCAGTGCTATGCCCTATGCATAGCACCGAACAGTATTAGCAATTAAATGATTGTTATAAATAGACCCTTATGGGGACTATTAAAGTGCAAAAAAAAAAAAGTAAAAAAATTTAAAAAATTAAAAATCCCCTCCCCCAATAAAAACGTAATTCCTCAGTTTTTCCCATTTTACGCCCCAAAAAGCATAACAAAATAATTAATAAACATATTTGGTATTGCCACGTGCGTAAAAGTCTGAACTATCAAAATAAATTATATTACTTATACCGTACGGGGAACGGCCTAAATGTAAAAAAATAAAAAAGTCCAAAATTGCAGCATTTTTGTCACATTTTATTCCCCAAAAAACTTATGGAAAATTATTAAAATGTAAAACCGAAGCAAAAGTCATACCAATAAAAACTAAAGATCACGACACAAAAAAATTAGCCCTCATACAGCCCCATATACGGAAAAATGAAAAAGTTATAGGTGGTCAAAATTTCAAACACACTAATTTTGTTAAAATAGTTTGAGATTTGTTTAAAGCGGTACAATTATAGAAAAGCATATATCATGGGTATCATTTTAGTTGTATTAACCCACAGAATAAATATAACATGTCATTTTTACCATAAAGTGTAAACTGTATAAACAAAACCTTCCAAAATTTGCGAAGTTGCGGTTTTCTTTTCAATTTTCCCACATAAATAATATTTTTTGGGTTGCGCCGTACATTTTATGGTAAAATAAGTGATGTCTTATTGGTGACGCAAAAAACAAGCCCTCATATGGGTCTGTGGATGGAAATATAAAAGAGTTATGATTTTTAGAAGGTGAGGAGGAAAAAACTAAAATGCAAAAATAAAATTGCCCTGGTCCTTAAATGGGCTTTGTCAGATACACAAACATATACAGTGGTCTCTAAACTGTATCCCTCCAGATCTTGCAAAACTACAACTCCTAGCATGCCCAAACAGCTCTTTGCTGTCTGGGCATGCTAGGATTTGTAGTTTTGCAACATCCGGAGGGCCACAGTTTGGAGATCACTGTGGCCCTCCAGATGTTGTAAAACTTCAAATCCAAGCATGCCCAAACAGTAAACAGCTGTCTCTGCATGCTGGGAGTTGTACTTGCGTACCTCCAGCTGTTGCATAACTACATCTCCCAGCATGCCCTTCGGTCATCAATAAATGCAGGGAGTTGTAGTTTTGCAACAGCTGGAGGCACACTGGATGGAAAATACTGAGTTAGGTAACAGAACCTAACTGAAGGTCTTCCAACCAGTGTGCCTCCAGCTGTTCCAAAAGTACAACTCCCAGCACGGTCTGTCAGTACATGCTGGGAGTTGTAGTTTTGAAACAGTAGTTTGCTCCCCCATGTGAACGTACAGGTACATTCACACGGGCAGGTTTACAGTAAGTTTCCTGCTTCAAGTTTGGGATGCGGCACATTTTTTGCTGCAGCGCAAACTCCTAGCGGGTAACTCACCGTAACACACCAGTGCGAATGTACCCTAAAAACATTACACTAACACATAATAAAGGGTAAAACATTACATATACACCCCTTACACTGTCCCCCCCAATAAAAATGAAAAACTTATTGTATGGCAGTGTTTCCAAAACGGAGCCTCCAGCTCTTGCAAAACAACAACTCCCAGCATTTCCAGACAGCCACTGACTGTGCAGGCATGCTGGGAATTTAGCAACAGCTGGAGGCACCCTGTTTGGGAATCACTGGCATAGAATACCCCTATGTCCACCCCTATGCAATCCCTAATTTAGTCCTTAAATGCGCATGGAGCTCTATCACTTCGGAGCCCTGTGGTATTTCCGTACTCGGGAGAAATTGCACTACAAATTTTGGGGGGCTTTTTCTCCTTTTACCCCTTATGAAAAGGAAAAGTTGGGGGCTACACCAGCTTGTTAGTGTAAAAAAAGAAAAATATTTACACTAACATGCTGGTGTTGCTCTATATGTTTTATTTTCACAAGCATTAAAAGGAAAAAAAGACCCCCAAAATTCGTAACGCAATTTCTCATGAGTACGGAAATACCCTCTGCGGACACACATCAAGGCTCAGGAGCGAGAGTGCATTATGTACATTTGAGGCCTAAATTGGTGATTTGCACAGGGGTGGCTGATTTTACAGCGGTTCTGACATAAACGCCAAAAATAAATACCTACATGTGACTCCATTTTGGAAACTACACACCTCACAGAATGTAACAAGGGGTATAGTGCGCCTTAACACCCACAGATGTTTAACCTCTTAAGGACTCAGGACATACCTTTACGCCCTTAGCCTGGTCCCCGTGTGAAAAACGGGGTCACGCCGTGACCCCGCATCACACCGGGTTGGTCCCGGCTAACGATAGCCGGGACCTTGGGCTAACAGCGTGCGGCACCGATCGTTGTGCCGCGTGCTGTTAACCCTTCAGACACGGCGATCTGAAAACGGGCTGATCGGGATATCGCGATAAAATCGCGATGTTCCGATCAGCTGTGACGCAGGCGGAGGTCTCCTTACCTGACTTTGCAGCGTTAGATCGGGGTTTGATTGCTCCAAGCCTGAGCTACAGGCTTGAGCAATCGAGCCCCTATCTCGCTGATCCGTGCAAAGCAATGGCTTTGCAGGGATCAGCATAAGAGATCAGTCTGTGCAGTGCTATAGGTCCCTATGGGAGCTATAGCACTGCAAAAAAAAGTTTTAAAAAAATTAACAAAGGTCATTTAATCCCTTCCCATTAAAAAAAAATTGACATATGTGGTATTGCCGCATGCGTAAATGTCCGAACTATAAAATTATATCATTAATTAAACCGCACGGTCAATGGCGTACGCGCAAAAAATTCCAAAGTCCAAAATAGTGTAATTTTGGTCACTTTTCATATCATAAAAAAATGAATAAAAAGCGATCAAAAAGTCCGATCAACACAGAAATGGTACCGATAAAAACATCAGAACAAAAAATGAGCCCTCATACTGGCCCATATGTGGAAAAATAAAAAAGTTACAGGGGTCAGAAGATGACAATTTTAAACGTATAAATTTTCCTGCATGTAGTTATGATTTTTTTCAGAAGCGTGACAAAATCAAACCTATATAAGTAGGGTATCATTTTAACCGTATGGACCTCCAGAATAAAGATAAGATGTAATTTTGACCCAAAAATGCACTGCATAGAAACGGAAGCTCCAAAAAATAAATTTTAAGTAAAAAAGTAAAAAGCCGTGGATTTTTGGGTAAAATTACTAATGTAACTGCAAAGTAGAATTGGTGGCGCAAAAAATAACCCATCATATGGATTTTTAGGTGCAAAATTGAAAGAGTTATGATTTTTAGAAGGTGATGAGGACAAAATTTAAATAATAAAATGGAAAAACGCTGAGTCCTTAAAGGAAATCTGTCATCAGCATCATCCGCACTTAGCCTGTTACACAGGCTTGTAGTGCGGGTGATGCTGATTAAAACGCTATGTACCTTCTTAAAAACCGAGCAGTGGATGTTTAGAAATCTATATATTTACTTACCTGTCAATCACAGGCTTGGGGCTCAGTTACGTCAGCGGGTCTCGGGACTCGGAGGCAGGACTCGGCCGGCCATTGATGTAAAGTTTCCTGTGATCTAAACCTTTTACAAGTGCGCATAGCGTAAACTCGGAAGCGGGACTCGGCCGTCCATTGATGTAAAGTTTCCTGTGATCTAAAGTTTTTACAAGTGCGCATGCGCGGGTTAACGCTAGCGTAAACCCACACATGCGAACTTGTAAAAACTTTAGATCACAGGAAACTTTACATCAATGGCCGGCCGAGTCCTGCTTCCGAGTCCCGAGTCCCGCTGACGTAAGAGAGCCCCAAGCCTGTGATTGACAGGTAAGTAAATATAAAGATTTCTAAACATCCACTGCTCGGTTTTTAATAAGATACATAGTGTTTTAATCAGCATCACCCGCACTACAAGCCTATGTAACAGGCTTAGTGCGGGTGATGCTGATGACAGATTTCCTTTAAGGGGTTAATGAAAATTCTTCAAAGTTGGATGGAAAAATGAAGAAAAAAAATCATTTTTCACTAAAATGCTGTTGTTACCCAAAATTTTTCATTTTCACATGGGAAAATAGGAAAAAAGCACCCCAAAATTTGTAACCCCATTTCTTCTGAGTAAGAAATTACCCCATGTGTGGATGTAAAGTGCTCTGCGGGAGAACTACAACTACAGAGAAGGAGCGCCATTGGGCTTTTGAAGAGTAAACTTGTCCAGAATTGAAGCCCCCATAGTTCCAGAACAATGGATCCCCCCCCCACATGTGACCGCATTTTGGAAACTACAACCCTCACGTAATGTAATAAGGGGTACAGTGAGCATTTACGCCCAACAGGTGTCTGAGAGATTTTTGGAACCATGGTAATTTATAATTTGCACAGACCACTGTTCCAAAGATCTGTGTAAATACTCACTGCACCCCTTATTAAATTCTGTGGGTGGTGTAGTTTCCAAAATAGGGTCACATGTGGGGGGGGGGTGTCCACTGTTCTGGCAGCACGGGGGACTTTGTAAAAGCACGTGGCCCCTGACTTCCATGGAAACAATTTATTTTCCCAAAAGCTCAATGGCGCTCCTTCTCCTCTGAGCATTGTAGTGCGCCAGCAGAGCATTTGACGTCCACACATGGGGTATTTCCATACTCATTAGAGATGGGGTTACAAATTTTGGAGGGCATTTTGTCCTATTATCCCTTGTAAAAATTTCAATTTGAGGGAAAACTAGCAGTTTAGTGAAAACAAAAAAAGGCATTTACACATCCAACTTTAACGAAGCCAAATGTCACTCCTTCTCTTCTGAGCATTGTAGTTTGCCATCAAAGCATTTTACGTCCCAACATGGGGTATTTCCATACTCAGAAGAGATGGGGTTACAAATTTTGGAGGGGAATTTTTTGTCCTATTATCCTTTGACAAAATTTAAAATTTGAGGGAAAACTAGCATTTTAGTGAAAAAAAAAATCATTTACACATCTAACTTTAACGAAAAGTTGTCAAACACCTGTGGGGTGTTAAGGCCCACTGGACCCCTTGTTACGTGCTTTGAGGGGTGTAGTTTCGAAAATAGTATGCCATGTGTTTTTTTTTTGTTTGTTTTTTTGCTGTTCTGGCACCACAGGGGCTTCTTAAATGTGACATGCCCCCCAAAAACCATTTCAGAAAAACTCACTCTCCAAAATCCCACTGTTGCTCCTTCCCTTCTGAGCCCACTACTACGCCCGCCGAACACTTGACATACACATATGAGGTATTTTCTTACTTGAGAGAAATTGGGTTAAACATTTTAGGAAGACTTCTGTCCTTTTACCCCTTGTGAAAATTCAATAACTGGGTCTACAAGAACATGCCAGTGTAAAAAATGAAGATTTTGAATTTTCTCCTTCAATTTGCTGCTATTCCTGTGAAACACCTAAAGGGTTAATTTTGAATGTCATTTTGAATACTTTGAGGGGTGCAGTTTTTATAATAGGGGTAATTTGTGGGGTATTTCTAATATGAAGGCCCTTCAAATCCACTTCAAAACAGAACTGGTCCCCGAAAAATTTAGATTTTTAAAATTTTGTGAAAAATTGGAAAATTGCTGCTAAAATGTGAAGCACTCTGATGTCCTCCAACAGTAAAAACATGTCAACTTTGTGATGGAAACATAAAGTAGACATATTGTATATGTGAATCAATATATCATTTATTTGGAATATTCATTTTCCTTATAAGCAGAGAGCTTCAAAGATAAAAAAAATGCAAAACTTAAAATTTTTTCATCAAATTTTGGAATTTTTCACCAAGAAATGATGCAAGTATTGACAAAATTTTTCCACTAACATAAAGTAGAATATGTCACGAAAAAACATACTGAAAATTGGCTGGGTCCTTAAGGGGTTAAAGGGGTACTCCACCCCTAGACATCTTCTCCCCCTCCTATAGACTTGCATTGAGGGGGCGGGGTGTGATGTCTCATGGGGGCGGAGTCATGACATCACGATCTTCCGTTCCCATGGTCGGAAGCCAGACCCTCCAGCGCTTCCGGAGCAGTAACAGGTGGGTGCTGCACGCTGTATTGCGGGGGTCCCCTTTGGATAGGGGATAAGATGTCTAGGGGTGGAGTACCCCTTTAAGGGGTTAAGAACCAGGGCTCGAGAGCATACCTGTATGCCCTTGTTCCTGGACAGGTTAATAAATCTTGTGCATTCTTAGAGGGTCTATTCTAAGTTTACATTATGTATTAGACAGTTTTAGTATACCTGGGCCAGTTTATACATTTATGGTCATAGTGTCACCAGATCATATTGTTGTAAAAGGCTGGTAATTTCACACCATACATCTGAGGTTGTTGCTATGTGAAAAACCAGACAATTACGGGGGTGGACAAATCTCCCCTATCTGGTGGTAATGGTCATGTTGTGGCAGAAGTATTTGGGCCTTGATTAATAATGGTAATGTTGGTATTAATAAAGCATATTTTGCTCAGAAACAGAATGGAGGTAATATTTAATCACTGTATGATAATAGTAACTATGTATATAAATCAGTTTTAGAGAGAAATATGCATCTTTGGGGGTTTCCCCAGATTTTTTAGACCCTAGCAATTAACAATTAAGAGAGATACGTACTTGCTATATGTGACAATGGAAAATGGAAAAGTAGACAGCAGTTAAACTTGTACTACCTTATTTGTATTCATGTTGTTATTGAATCTTTCTATGCCTATTGTGACACAAAAAGACTGAAAGCAAAGACTCGTTCTGTCATCATAAAAGGTTTTACTCATGGACCACTGCCATATCTATGCAGCAAGCTTGGGTCTGTCACCACATCGATTTAATAAGGCCCCTTTCACATTTCCCTTGTGCCCCGTCAAGAACAGCTGTTAAAGTGTCTTTTTTGTGTGCCTTTAATGGCTGTTATCATGAACAATGGGCAACAACGGGTCCCAACGACTCCCATTTAATATTATGGGGTTCATCGGTCGCCATTGTTTTTTTTTACTAGAATAGTGGGAGAAAAAGACAGCGCAAGCAGTATTTTTTCTCTTGCTATTCTTCCCCTGACGGGCATCAAACTGCCATGTAATGATGGCAGTGTGAAATGAGGCTAAGTTAGTTACCTTACCATATCTAGGAAGCAAGTTTTGTTCTGTTACCATATTCATGGAATTAGACTGTATTATTCAAATTGATCCAGTCACAGGACCCAAGTGCTCAATGACAACAGTGATTACAACTACACTATTGTACTGGTCAATAACATGAGCAAATATTTTATGTTGAGAATTGCTCAAGTTGACATTAATACAAAAAAAAACACATGTACTCACCTGCCAATGCTCCCCCACTAGTGACATTTTGATGGTGTCTGTCCTGCCGCTCATAGCTTCCCGTTCTCAATAAGTTTTGAGCACTGTTACCAGCACTGGTGAAATGGCAAAAGCAGGGGATCGAAGGCCGGTGAGTTCATATCTTTTTACGTTTGACTGCCACCCAGGGGAGGCTAAGTGTTAATATATTTTAAACATTAGTATCCTAGTCCATATTTCTAACACGTACTGCAGACTCTTGGATAAGAATGAGGCATATTAACCCCTTCACACAGAACGCCGCCTTTATACAGTGGATGACGCGATACCGCAATATTTAGGCGGTGTTCATTAAATGAGCGATCAGGTGTGCAGGGACAGCGTGTGTGTGGCGGGTATGCGGCGGGATCGGAGGGTTCAGGGGGTGTGTGGCAGGATCAACGGGAGCAGCGGGCGGTACGAAGTTCTGGCGGAGGCTGCCATAAGTCCAGACAGCATGTCCAGACAGTCTGGGAATGCTGGGAGTTGTAGTTTTGCAACATCGGGAGGACCACAGTTTAGAAACGGCTGTCTGGGCATGCTGGAAGTTGAAGTTGTGTGCCTCCAGTTGTTGCAAAACTACAACTTCCATCATGCCCAGACAGCCAATTGCTGTCTGAGCAAGCTGGAATTTGTAGTTTTGCAAGATCTGAAGGACCACAGTTTGGAAATCACTGTGCAGCGGTCTCTAAACTGTGGCCCTCCATATCTTACAAAACTACCAGCATGCGCGGCAAAAAGCGTCAGTACATGCTGGGAGTTGTAGTTTTGCAACAGCTGGAGGCACACTGTTGGGTAAACACTCAGTTAGTCTGTTACCTAATTCAGTGTTTTCCCACCAGTGTGCCTTCAGCTCCATCTCCCAGCATTCACAGTCTGTCAATTCATGTTTAGTGTTTTAGTTTTGCAACAGCTGGAGGTTTTTGCCCTTAAACATCCCCTCCCCCCACAATGTAAATGTACAGGGTACATTCACAAGGGTGGGGGTTTACAGTGAGTTTCCCAATGCTAGTTTGAGCTGCAGCAAATTTTCCATCGCAACTCGAACTCCCAGCGGGAAACTCACTGTAAACACTAACCCGTGTGAACGTACCCTAAAATCACTAACTACACTATACTACACTACCACAAAATAAAAAGTAAAACACAACATATACACCCTTACACAATTACCCCCCCCCCCCCAATAAAAATGAGTTTCCATAACAGAGTCTCCAGCTGTTGCATAACAATAACTCCCTGCATTGCCGGGGGGCCATTGATTGTCCAGGCATGCTGGAAATTTTGCAACAGCTGGAGGCACCTTGTTTGGGAAACAGTGGCATAGGGTATTTTTGGTGGCGGAGGCAAGAGTAACGCTTGCATCCGTGTCCGCCCCTATGCAAATCCCCAATTTAAGCCTCAAATGCGAATGCGCATGACGATCTCTCACCTCGGAGCCCTGTCGTATTTCATGGCAACAGTTTAGGGCCACATATTGGGTATATCCTTACTCGGGAGAAATTGTGTCACAAATTTTGTGGGGTTTTTCCTCCTTTTTCCCCAGCATGATATTGTATTTTTTTTTACAATATCGCCCAATACTTTTCATTTTCACAAGAGGAAAAAGGAAAACAAGAAACCCCAAATTTGTAATACAATACGGAAATACCCCATATGTGGACATAAAGTAATCTGCGGGTGCACAACAAGGCTCAGGAGTGAGAGCGCCATGTACATTTGAGGCCTAAATTGGTGATTTGCACAGGGGTGGCTGATTTTACAGCGGTTCTGACATAAATGCAAAAAAGAAAACACCCACATGTGACCCCATTTTGGAAACTACAACCCTAACAAGGGGTATAGTGAGCCTTAACACTCCACAGGTGTTTTTCAAATTTTCATTAAAGTTGGACATGAAAATTAAAAATTAGATTTTTTTCACTAAAATGCTGGTGTTACCCCAGAGTTTTCATTTTCATAAGGAGTAATAGTAAAAAAGTCCCCCAAAATTTGTATCCAAGAGTTATTAATGCTTAAAGGGGTATTCCAGGCCCAAACTTTTTTTTATATATCAACTGGCTCCAGAAAGTTAAACAGATTTGTAAATTACTTCTATTAAAAAATCTTAATCCTTCCAATAGTTATTAGCTTCTGAAGTTGAGTTGTTGTTTTCTGTCTAACTGCTCTGTGATGACTCACGTCCCGGGACGTGACATCATCATTGAGCAGTTAGACAGAAAATTTCAGAAGCTAATAACTATTGGAAGGATTAAAGGGGTACTCCGGTGAAAACCTTTTTTCTTTTAAATCAACTGGTGGCAGATTAAACATATTTGTTAATTACTTCTCTTAAAAAATCTTAATCCTTCCTGTACTTATTAGCTACTGAATACTACAGAGGAAATTCTTTTCTTTTAGGAATGCTCTCTGATGACATCACGACCACATTTCTCTCTGCTGACATTATTATAATAATAATAATGCTTTATTTATTGTTGTCCTTAGTGGGATTTGAACCCAAGTCCCCAGCACTGCAAGGCAGCAGTGCTAACCACTGAGCCACCATGCTGCCCTTAGCATACATCTGCTATGTATCTGCTATGCATCTGATATGTATGGTTGCTAAAATGGACAGAGATGTCAGCAGAGAGCACTGTGTTCGTGATGTCATCAGTGTTCCAAAAAAAAGCATTCAGCAGCTAATAAGTACTGGAAGGATTCAGATTTTTTTAATAGAAGTAATTTACAAATATGTTTAACTTTCTGCCACCAGTTCATTTAAAAGAAAAAAAGGTTTTCACCGGAGTACCCCTTTAAGATTTTTTAATAGAAGTAATTTACAAATCTGTTTAACTTTGCAGAGCCAGTTGATATATATATAAAAAAAAGGTTTTGCCTGGAATACCCCTTAAAAGTGAGAGAGGTCAGATTTGCAAAAAATGGCTGCATCCTTAAGGTCACAATGGGCTGTTAAAGGGGTTAATCAGTAGATTGTGATCTGTGATTTCAAGTCAGTTTGTGGAATCATTTTCTTTAAGGCATACCAATAAATGTGATGTTTTAACAATATATGCACAAACTAAGGAATAAAGATTTAAAATATAATGGGTTTTAAACCCTGTGATCCATTAATTTGGAGACTCTTTTGGAGACTCTTTGGAGACCAAACTGTGTTTGGTATAGTAGTACCATCATCCTGAGCACTTTTAAGTGTTAATATTATTGTCCAGACAACTAGTTACATTTGTTATCATACCTTACACATTGCTATATGTGTTTAGGTATAATAATAATAATAATAATAATAATAATAATAATAATAATAATAATTATAATAATTATAATAATAATAATAATAGAGGTCAGATTTGCAAAAAAAACTGCTATGTCCTTAACCCCTTGTGAATGGAGCCCATTATGACCCTAAGGATGGAAGCATTTTTTTCAAATCTGACCTCTATTAATTTATGGATTAAGAACTCTAGGATGCTTTTACTTATAAATTTGAATCTGAGATTGTTTTTTCGTGACATATTCTACTTTTGGTAATTTTTCGTTGATACTTGCATCATTTCTTGGTGAAAAATTCCAAAATTTGATGAACAAAATGGAAAATTTTGCATTTTTCTAACTTTGAAGCTCTCTGCTTGTATGGAAAATCGACATTCCAAATAAATGATATATAGATTCACATATATAATATGTCTACTTTATGTTTGCAACATTAAGTTGACATGTTTTTACTTTTGGAAGACATCAGAGGGCTTCAAATTTCAGCAGCAATTTTCAAATTTTTCTCAAAATTTTCAAAAATGGGAATTTTTCATGGACCAATTCAGTTTTAATGTGGTTTGAAAGGGCATTCATATTATAAATTCCCCATTAATTACCCCATTATAAAAACTGCACCCCTCAAAGTATTCAAAATGACATTCAGAAAGTTTGATAACCCTTTAGGTGTTTCACAGGAATAGCAGCAAAGTGAAGGAGAAAATTCAAAATCTTCATTTTTTACACTCGCATGTTCTTGTAAACCCAGTTTTTGAATTTTTACAAGGGGTAATAGGAGAAAAAGCCCCACAAAATTTGTAACCCAATTTCTCTCGAGTAAGGAAATACCTCATATGTGTATGTGAAGTTTTCGGCAGGCGCAGTAGAGGGCTCAGAAGGGAAAGAGTGACAATGGGATTTTGGAAAGAGAGTTTTTCTGAAATGGTTTTTGAGGGGCATGTCACATTTAGGAAGTCCTTATGGTGCCAGAATAGCAAAAAAAAAAAAAAAAAAAACAAGGCATACTATTTTGCAAACTACACCCCTCAAGGCACGTAACAATGGGTCCAGTGAGCCTTAACACAACACATATGTTTGACAACTTTTCATTAAAGTCTGATGTGTAAATGGAAAAAAATAATGTTTTTCACTAAAGTTTAGATATTTTCCCAAATTTACAATCTTTACAAAGGTTAGTGCTCCCCAAAATTTGTAACCCCATCTCTTCTGAGTATGGAAATACCCCATATTAGGACGCAAAATGCTTTGCGGGCCAACTACAATGCTCAGAAGAAAAGGAGTCACATTTGGCTTTTGGAAAGCAAATTTTGCTGAATTGGTTTTTGGGGGGCATGTCGCATTTAAGAAGCCAGAGCAGCAATAAAAAAATAAATAAAAAAATAAATACATGGCCTACTGTTTTGGAAACTACACCCCTCAAGGAATGTTACAATGGGTACAGTGAGCCTTAACACCCCACAGGTGTTTGGCGACTTTTCGTTAAAGTCGGATGTGTAAATGAAAAAAAAAAATGTTTCACTAAAATGCTGGTTTTTCCCCAAATTTTACATTTTTACAAGGGGTAATAGGAGAAAATGCCCCCCAAAATTTGTAACCCCATTTCTTCTGAGTATGGAAATACCCAATGTGTGGACATCAAGTGCTCTGCTTGCACACTGCAATGCTCAGAAGAGGAGGAGCACCATTGAGCTTTTGGAGAGAGAATTTGTTTGGAATGGAAGTCAGGGGCCATGTGCATTTACAATGTCCACCGTGGTGCCAGAACAGTGGACCCACCACACATGTGACCCCATTTTGGAAACTACCCCTCAGAGAATTTGCAAAGGGTTGCAGTGAGCATTTACACCCCACTGACGTTTGACAGATCTTTGGAACAATGGGCTGTACAATTGAAAAATTACATTTTTCATTTTCACGGACCACTGTTCCAAAAATCTGTCAGACATCTGTGGGGAGTAAATGCTCACTGTACCCCTTATTATATTACAAGAGGGGTGTTAGTCACATGTGGGGGGATCCACTGTTCTGGCACCATGGGGGGCTTTGTAAACGCACATGGTTCTGGCACTATGGTGGCTGTGTAAACACACGTGGCCTTCAATTTCGGACAAATTTTCACTCCAAAATCCCAATGGTGCTCCATCTCTTCTGAACATTTTCCCTTGTGAAATTGAAAAATTTAGGGTAACACCGGCATTTTAGTGAAAAAAAATGTTTTCTTCATTTTACCATCCAACTTTAAAGAGGCACTGTCATTTTTGAAAACTTTTCATATATTGCAGGACTCATTTCACAATATACACCTGTTAAAAAAAATTAAAATTTTCACCTGAAATTCAAGCTCAAAATAGCCGCCACTAGGGGTCACCTGTCTTTTAGCCAGACAGACTAGTCTACATTTTACAGCATACTGGATACCGGCCGTAAAGCATACTGGTATCCAGTATAGGAGATTTCTATTGAGTGTATGCAAAACTACAGATAAAGGATGTGTGAACATGCTGGGAGCTGTAGTTTTACAACAACTGGAGGCAACACTGCTCTAACACAGTTATTTACAAACTGAATTCGGGTAGAAAAACAGACATGGTGCACATCTACAATCTTGTATAATGATCTAATTGCTTCTCAGCATAATATCAAAAACTAACAGGTTGTTAGTATACATTTTTGATCAAAAAGTACAAGCCCACTCGCCACGTCAAGGCCACCTATTTAGAGTGGGTCCCTAACGTCCCTAGCATAAAACACATGGGTCATTTCTTTCCTAGCAGCCTCCCAGTCTGACTGAGAGAGCATGGTAAGTGAGCCATTACACCTTGTTCACACTGGTGTGGTGCTGTGCGGTGTCCGTTACTGCTGTGGCGCCGTGTCTGCGGGGGGGTGCGGCCCATAGACTGGTTTGAGTGGCATTGGGGCCGCTCTGCCGGTGGGTCGTTCCCCCCCCTGTGGGCATTGGTGTTGCGGCGGTGGTGGTCGCCGCTCGGTGCTGCGCCATTTTATGCTAGGGACGTTAGGGACCCACTCTAAATAGGTGGCCTTGACGTGGCGAGTGGGCTTGTACTTTTTGATCAAAAATGTATACTAACAACCTGTTAGTTTTTGATATTATGCTGAGAAGCAATCAGATCATTATACAAGATTGTAGATGTGCACCATGTCTGTTTTTCTACCCGAATTCACACTGTGATTTCTATCCCCTCTTTTTTTTTTTTTTTTTTTTTGTTTGAACATGTGCTGCACTCTTCCCCACCCCCTCAGCCCAACCCTATATAAGTAGTAGTTAGCTACACATGGGTCATTTCTTTCCTAGCAGCCTCCCAGTCTGACTGAGAGAGCATGGTAAGTGAGCCATTACACCTTGTTCACACTGGTGTGGTGCTGTGCGGTGTCCGTTACTGCCGTGGTGCCGTGTCTGCGGGGGGGTGCGGCCCATAGACTGGTTTGAGTGGCATTGGGGCCGCTCTGCCGGTGGGTCGTTCCCCCCCCTGTGGGCATTGGTGTTGCGGCGGTGGTGGTCGCCGCTCGGTGCTGCGCCATTTTATGCTAGGGACGTTAGGGACCCACTCTAAATAGGTGGCCTTGACGTGGCGAGTGGGCGTGTACTTTTTGATCAAAAATGTATACTAACAACCTGTTAGTTTTTGATATTATGCTGAGAAGCAATCAGATCATTATACAAGATTGTAGATGTGCACCATGTCTGTTTTTCTACCCGAATTCACACTGTGATTTCTATCCCCTCTTTTTTTTTTTTTTTTTTGTTTGAACATGTGCTGCACTCTTCCCCACCCCCTCAGCCCAACCCTATATAAGTAGTAGTTAGCTACACATGGGTCATTTCTTTCCTAGCAGCCTCCCAGTCTGACTGAGAGAGCATGGTAAGTGAGCCATTACACCTTGTTCACACTGGTGTGGTGCTGTGCGGTGTCCGTTACTGCCGTGGCGCCGTGTCTGCGGGGGGGGGGGGTGCGGCCCATAGACTGGTTTGAGTGGCATTGGGGCCGCTCTGCCGGTGGGTCGTCCCCCCCCCCTGTGGGCATTGGTGTTGCGGCGGTGGTGGTCGCCGCTCGGTGCTGCGCCATTTTATGCTAGGGACGTTAGGGACCCACTCTAAATAGGTGGCCTTGACGTGGCGAGTGGGCTTGTACTTTTTGATCAAAAATGTATACTAACAACCTGTTAGTTTTTGATATTATGCTGAGAAGCAATCAGATCATTATACAAGATTGTAGATGTGCACCATGTCTGTTTTTCTACCCGAATTCACACTGTGATTTCTATCCCCTCTTTTTTTTTTTTTTTTTTGTTTGAACATGTGCTGCACTCTTCCCCACCCCCTCAGCCCAACCCTATATAAGTAGTAGTTAGCTACACATGGGTCATTTCTTTCCTAGCAGCCTCCCAGTCTGACTGAGAGAGCATGGTAAGTGAGCCATTACACCTTGTTCACACTGGTGTGGTGCTGTGCGGTGTCCGTTACTGCCGTGGCGCCGTGTCTGCGGGGGGGGGGGGTGCGGCCCATAGACTGGTTTGAGTGGCATTGGGGCCGCTCTGCCGGTGGGTCGTTCCCCCCCCCTGTGGGCATTGGTGTTGCGGCGGTGGTGGTCGCCGCTCGGTGCTGCGCCATTTTATGCTAGGGACGTTAGGGACCCACTCTAAATAGGTGGCCTTGACGTGGCGAGTGGGCTTGTACTTTTTGATCAAAAATGTATACTAACAACCTGTTAGTTTTTGATATTATGCTGAGAAGCAATCAGATCATTATACAAGATTGTAGATGTGCACCATGTCTGTTTTTCTACCCGAATTCACACAGTTATTTACAAACACTGCAGCTTCAGTTGTTACTAAACTACAACTCCCAGCATGCTGAAATAGTCAAAGCTTTCTTGGACTCCTGAATGACAAAGAAGTTGATCAGACATTCAGGAGTCTGTGAAAGATGAATGACCCACATAGTGACAGCTATGCTGATTAGCATCCAGCTTTACTAGGAGAAGATAAAACAGATAGAACATGTATTCATAAAAATGCTGTACTTTTATCTAAAAAATCCTTGCACTAATTTTATAAAGATCTATTCTTATATTTATAAATCTTATCCTGTTATGAATTCACCATAATGTCTTCTGATTACTGCAGGCAAGCTCCAAGTATCTTCCTCTGACACATGACACAGCATAAAACCAGAAAGGAAAGGGTTACAGAGTAGAGAGTACTGATTGGCTGACTGGCTTGCTCCTGTGAGGGAGACAGACTGACACGACCCCTCCAGCCTGCACAATGAAAAAGTAACTCACCAGCAGATAAATGCTTATATATCTGGATATATAGGTCTGAGACACATAAAAATTATATGCACATGATCAGGATTGGGTCCTGAGTAACATATCACTTTTTTCTTTTTTTTGCACTATGACAGGTACGCTTTAACAAAAATTTGTCAAACACCCGTGGGGTGTTAAGGCTTACTATACCCCTTGTTATGTTTCGTTAAGGGTTTAGTTTCCAAAATGGGGTCACACGTGAGTATTTTTTTTGCGTTTACGTCAGAACCGCTATAAAATCAGCCACCCCTGTACAAATCACCAATTTAGACCTCAACTGTACATAGTGCGCTCTCACTCCTGAGCCTTGTTGTGCTCCCACAGAGCATTTTACGCCCACATATGGGGTATTTCCGTACTCAGGAGAAATTGTGTTACAAATATTGTGGGGTCTTTTTTTCCTTTTACCTCTTGTGAAAATAAAAAAAGGGGCAACACCAGCATGTTAGTGTAAAAATGTTTATTTTTTTACACTAACAGGTTGGTGTAGCCCCCAACTTTTCCTTTTCATAAGGGGTAAAAGGACACCCCCGATCCCTCTTATTTTCCGGGTCACCGGAGACCTGTATGACCCAGAATGGCTGCAAATTGCTGGTGTGAATTCACTGATCGCCGATATGGGGGGGTCTCAGGACCCCCCTGGGCATTGGCATGGGATGCCTGCTGAATGATTGCAGCAGGCATCCCGTTCCGATCACCGCCCGGCGAGCTGCGGTGATCGGAAATACGGAGGGCGTACAGGTTAAATACCGGGACGCAAGAGTGTATCCATACACCCTCCGTCCCCAACAGGTTAAAGTCAAAATGGGCTGTGTCCTTAAGGGGTTAATCAGTAGATTGTGATCTGTGATTTCAAGTCACTTTTTGTGGAACCATTTTCTTTTAAGGCATACCAATAAATGTGATGTTTTAACAATATTAGCACAAACTAAGGAATGACGGTTCAAAATAAAATATAATGATTTTTAAACCCTGTGATACATTAATTTGGAAACTCTGCATTTGGTATAGTAGTACCACTATCCTGAGCACTTTTAAGTGTTATTATTATTGTCTGGACAAGTAGTTAAATTTGTTATCATACCTTACACATTGTAAATTGTGTTTAGGAATAATAATAATAATAATAATAATAATAATAATAATAATAATAATTGCAGTAAGGGAGCAACATTCTTCTAGACCTAGCAACTTTATAAAACAACATAGGTTACTGCTCTAGTTAAGCCCATATCTGTATTTTATAGACAGCTACCATAGACCTTTGCCCCCAAGAAGTAACATTTACTTCAAAAGCTGATGAGTGCTGATGTTGCAGAACTAGACACATCACAAAGATATACAATATTAAATATACCAGACCCACCTCTAGTATGCACAAGTTAAAATAGGTCATATTACTTTATAGTATCAAAAGACTTGACAAATATGATGGAATCACTATAGTTAATGGATGTTAATCCAGGATGCTTACTTTGTAGAAAATGAACAAATCACACATATGAGAAAACATTGTTTGTTTACCAGCTGAACATGCTAGAATTGGGAAACATACCTCCATATAATGAAAATGATTTTTATTAAAAACATACGTGTTATCATACTAGGGGTCTGATGCTGAATGAAAAACTTTGGACCAAAACTAGGATGGCAGAGTTTAAGACTATCCCTGTGAATTCACAAAAGCCTTTTGCAAGACTGGAAGTACATGACTGCCAGGGATATAGTGTAAGACTCATGACAGAAGGCAGGACACACACGGAGGTAGTGGATCCGCTGGACCTGTGTGGCAGATAATGCGAGCCGTGCCAGGGAGCAGAGTCTAAGGTGCCACTGGTTTTCACCAGAGCCCGCCACAAAACGGGATGGTCTTGCTGCGGCAGGTGGCACCCAGGTCGATACCCCTGGCACGACTCGACCACACAGACGGCTGAGGTGATGCGAGGCACAGGAGGGATTTGGAAAGACGTGATCTGAATATCAGGAGGTCACTGCTGGTGGTAGAGGTGCATGGTCAGAAAACGTAGCAGGAGGTCAATTGGCAGACGGCACATGAGCTGAGATAGGACACGGAGCGGAGGGTCTGAACACAGCAGAGCAAATACAGAATAAGCTTTCTCTATGGCACAAGGCTAACAAAGATCCGGCAGGGGTATGTGGGAGGTGCAGGTACTTATAACAAAAGGTGCAGGTGCAAGACATAATTATGGGCACAGTGGCCCTTTAAATTTGAGAGCTCCATCGCACACGCACCCTAGGAGGCGGGGGCACATGCGCTGGTGCTGAGGGAGGACAGAGAGGGCCGGAGAGAACAGAGGTGAGTGACGGGCTGGGATTCGTATGCGGACACGTCCCAAGATGCAAATCCCAGCCCCAATAGCTGAGAGAGGGGGAGCGTTCACAACCAGCGTGTCTGGCCGGAGTGCTGGATGGTACAGTACCCCCTTTAGTCTCCCCCTCTTTCTGAGGTTCAAAAACACGGTCCAAGATATTTTCCTCCGGCTCCCAAGACCTCTCATCAGGACCAAATCCCTTCCAGTGGACCAAAAAAAAAAAATCAATCACCTCCCTCTCACAGTTTTAGTGGCCAAAATTTATTTTACTTCGAAGACATCCGAAGAACCAGAGACAGGCATGGGAACAGTATTCTTTTGAAAGTAGCGGTTGTTCACAAAAGGTTTGGGAAGAGATACATGGAACAAATTTGGAATACATAAAGAAGAAGGTATATGTAGTTTATAGGAGACCGGATTAATTTTTCGTAACACCTTGAATGGACCCAGATAGCGAGGACCAAATTTGTAGCTGAGAATCTTGAAACGGATGTATTTCGAGGAAAGCTGAACCATGTCACCTGGAAAGAAGGACGGAGGAGGTCTTCTTTTCTTATGTGCCTGAGCTTTCATGCATGAGGAGGTTAGAGACAAAGAATGCCCAATTTGTTGCCAAATGGAAGAGATGTCTCGGATGAGTTCATCAACAGCTGGCACACCGGAGGAAATTGGAACTGGAAGAGAACGAAGATGATGTCCATAAACAAAAAAAAGGGGGAAGTCCTTGTCACGATTCGGCTTACGGGTAGTGGATCCGCTGTGTCAGCGAGGGATTGGCGTGGACCGTGCTAGTGGACCGGTTCTAAGAGGCTACTGGTTTTCACCAGAGCCCGCCGCAAAGCGGGATGGTCTTGCTGCGGCAGTAGCAACCAGGTCGTATCCACTAGCAACGGCTCAACCTCACTGACTGCTGAGAAGGCGTGGGACAGAAGGACTAGGCAGAGGCAAGGTCAGACATAGCAGAAGGTCGGGGGCAGGCGGCAAGGTTCGTAGTCAGAATGGATAGCAGAAGTTCAGGTACACAGGCTTTGGACACACTAAACGCTTTCACTGGCACAAGGCAACAAGATCCGGCCAGGGAGTGCAGGGGCAGTGAGCAGATATAGTCTGGGAGCATGTGGGAGCCAATTAAGCTAATTGGGCCAGGCACCAATCATTGGTGCACTGGCCCTTTAAGTCTCAGAGAGCTGGCGCGCGCGCGCCCTAGAGAGCGGAGCCGCGCGCGCCAGCACATGACAGCAGGGGACCGGGACGGGTAAGTGACCTGGGATGCGATTCGCGAGCGGGCGCGTCCCGCTGTGCGAATCGCATCCCCGACGGCCATGACAGAGCAGCGCTCCCGGTCAGCGGGACTGACCGGGGAGCTGCAGGGAGAAAGACGCCGTGAGCGCTCCAGGGAGGAGCGGGGACCCGGAGCGCTAGGCGTAACAGTACCCCCCCCCCTTAGGTCTCCCCTTTTTTTTGTCCGGTGACTGCCTCCCCTGGGATGAGGACACCGGGAAAGAATGGATGGTTTCCTCAATGGCAGGCAGTACAGCAGGAGTAGGAATGGGGAGGGGGGGCAGAGGGTGAAGCTTGGCACTGGGCAGGGAGACACAAGGACGGGAGCCATGAGGAGGCACAGAGGCTCGCCAGACGGGACTGGGAGGGGGGGAGAGGCACTTCCTGTGGCAGGCAGAGTCCCAGTACTTGATCTCCCCGGTGGTCCAATCAAGGGTGGGCGAATGAAGCCGGAGCCATGGCAGACCGAGGAGGACCTCAGAGGTACAGCCGGGGAGAACGAATAGCTCAATCCTCTCGAGGTGGGGTCCAATAGACATGAGGAGGGGTTCTGTGCGGTAACGCACGGTGCAGTCCAATCTGGCTCCGTTGACCGCGGAAATGTAGAGCGGCTTGACGAGACGGGTCACCGGGATGCTGAATTTATTCACAAAGGACTCCAATATAAAATTTCCAGAGGCACCAGAGTCCAAGCAGGCCACGGCTGAGAGGGAGGAGTTGGCTGTAGGAGAAATCCGCACGGGCACCGTGAGACGTGGAGAAGAAGACTTAGAACCAAAAGATGCCACACCCACGTGAGCTGGGTGCGTGCGTGCGTTTCCCAGGCGTGGAGGACGGATAGGGCAATCCACCAAGAAATGCTCAGTACTGGCACAGTACAGACAGAGATTTTCTTCTCTACGGCGATTCCTCTCTTCCTGGGTCAGGCGAGACCGATCCACTTGCATGGCCTCCTCGGCGGGAGGCCCAGGCGAAGACTGCAAAGGATGCTGTGGGAGAGGTGCCCAGAGATCTAAGTCTTTTTCCTGGCGGAGCTCTTGGTGTCGCTCAGAAAAACGCATGTCAATGCGGGTAGCCAAATGGATGAGTTCTTGGAGGTTGGCAGGAATCTCTCGTGCGGCCAGCACATCCTTGATGCGACTGGATAGGCCTTTTTTAAAGGTCGCGCAGAGAGCCTCATTATTCCAGGATAGTTCAGAAGCAAGAGTACGGAATTGTATGGCGTACTCGCCAACGGAAGAATTACCCTGGACCAGGTTCAGCAAGGGAGTCTCAGCAGAAGAGGCTCGGGCAGGTTCCTCGAAGACACTTCGGACTTCAGCGAAGAAGGACTGGACTGTGGCTGTGGCAGGATCATTGCGGTCCCAGAGCGGTGTGGCCCAAGACAAGGCCTTTCCTGAAAGAAGGCTTACTACGAACGCCACCTTAGACCGTTCTGAAGGAAACAAGTCCGACAACCTCTCCATATGCAGGGAACACTGAGACAAAAATCCACGGCAGAGTTTAGAGTCCCCATCAAATTTGTCCGGCAGGGACAAGCGTAGGTTAGGAGCGGCCACTCGCTGCGGAGGAGGTGCAGGAGCTGGCGGAGGAGATGGTTGCTGCTGTAGCAGAGGCAGAAGTTGCTGTAACATGGCGGTCAACTGCGACAGCTGCTGTCCTTGTTGGGCAATCTGCTGCGATTGCTGAGCGACCATCGTGGGAAGATCAGCGAGACTTGGCAGCGGCACCTCAGCGGGATCCATGGCCGGATCTACTGTCACGATTCGGCTTACGGGTAGTGGATCCGCTGTGTCAGCGAGAGATTGGCGTGGACCGTGCTAGTGGACCGGTTCTAAGAGGCTACTGGTTTTCACCAGAGCCCGCCGCAAAGCGGGATGGTCTTGCTGCGGCAGTAGCAACCAGGTCGTATCCACTAGCAACGGCTCAACCTCACTGACTGCTGAGAAGGCGTGGGACAGAAGGACTAGGCAGAGGCAAGGTCAGACGTAGCAGAAGGTCGGGGGCAGGCGGCAAGGTTCGTAGTCAGAATGGATAGCAGAAGTTCAGGTACACAGGCTTTGGACACACTAAACGCTTTCACTGGCACAAGGCAACAAGATCCGGCCAGGGAGTGCAGGGGCAGTGAGCAGATATAGTCTGGGAGCATGTGGGAGCCAATTAAGCTAATTGGGCCAGGCACCAATCATTGGTGCACTGGCCCTTTAAGTCTCAGAGAGCTGGCGCGCGCGCGCCCTAGAGAGCGGAGCCGCGCGCGCCAGCACATGACAGCAGGGGACCGGGACGGGTAAGTGACCTGGGATGCGATTCGCGAGCGGGCGCGTCCCGCTGTGCGAATCGCATCCCCGACGGCCATGACAGAGCAGCGCTCCCGGTCAGCGGGACTGACCGGGGAGCTGCAGGGAGAAAGACGCCGTGAGCGCTCCGGGGAGGAGCGGGGACCCGGAGCGCTAGGCGTAACAGTCCTCGTGGACTCAGAATCCTCATGATTGTAGGAAAATTAAGCCCAAGGTAGAAGGTCTACCCAAATGTCCTGACGAGCTGAAACAAAATGACCGTTGGACAGCTTTGGAGCAGATGAAAGACCTGGAAGCGGAATGAAATGATCCATCTTGTAAAATCGATCAACCACCACACAGATGACCGGGTTATTACAAGAAGGAGGCAGATCTGTAATAAGTCCATGGCTATGTGAGACCAGGGAGTTTCCGGAATGGGTAAAGGCTGTAAGAGTCCCCTAGGTCTCTGCCGAGGAGTTTTGTCAAGGGCACAGGTAACACAGGAATGGACAGAATCAGTGACATCGTGCTCTAGGTACAGCCACCAGTAATGCTGGGAGATTAGTTGAATGGTTTTTCGTATTCCAGGGTGACCAGCCAGCAAAGAAGAATGTCCCCAATTCAGGACTCTATGTCTGAGTTTAGCAGGCACAAAGGATTTCCCAGGGGGAACTTGTTGTAGATCGGCAGGAGTTGCAGAGACCAAACGACCTGAAGGAACAATATGCCTAGGCGTGGAGTCCAATCGTACGACATCGGAGGACCTGGAAAGAGCATCAGCTCTGACGTTTTTGTTAGCAGGACGGAAATGAATTAAAAAATGTAATCTAGAAAAGAAAAGAGACCATTTAGCCTGGCGAGGGTTCAATCACGGAGCAGACTGGAGATATAGGAGATTCTTATGATCAGAATAGATGCTGACCAGATAAAAAGAAGATTCTAATAAATGTCGCCATTCCTCCAAGGCAAGCTTAATAGCAAGGAGTTCTTGATCACCAATAGAGTAGTTCCTCTCTGCAGGCGAGAAATTCTTGGAAAAGAAACCACAGGTTATAACCTTGCCCTTAGAGTTTTTCTGGGTTAGCAAGGCAACAGCTCCTACAGAAGAAGCATCTACCTCCAAGGCAAAGGGTTTCTCTGGATCAGGTCTTTTAAGCACAGGAGCAGAGGGAAAAGCTGTTTTTAAGTGAGTGAAGGCCGAAGGTCAAGTCTTGGGGTTGGAGTTCTTCTTAGTGAGGGCCACAATCGGAGCAACCAAGGAAGAGATATGTGGGATGAACTGACGACAATAATTGGCAAATCCCCAAAAACTTTGAATTGCTCGTAGGCCAAAAGGACGAGGCCAATCCAATACCACAGTTAGTTTGTTAGCATCCATCTGAAGGCCTTCATGAGAAACAATGTAACCAAGAAAAGGAAGACTAGAACTCTCGAATAGGCATTTCTCCAGTTTGGTGTAAAGATGATTCTTCCGGAGGCACTGAAGAACCAGACAAACAGGTGAACAATGCTACTCTAAGCTGGATGAGAAGATCAAGATGTCATCAAGATATACGACAACACAGGTGTAGAGAAGATCTCGGAAGATATCATTGACAAATTCTTGAATAACGTTTGGAGCATTGCAGAGGCCGAAAGGCATCGCGAGATACTCACAATGTTGTTTTCAAGGCAGGGGCACATGCACCGGCGCTGAGGGAGGACGGATAGGGCAGGAGAGAAAGGAGGTGAGTGATGGGCTGGGATTCGCATGCGGGCGCGTCCCGCAAAGCGTATCCTAGCCCTGCCTGCTGGGGAGGAGAGAGAAGGGGAGCGCTCACGGCCAGCGTGTCTGACCGGAACACAGAATGTGACATGACCCCTGTCAGAAAGCTGCAAACTATAACAAGAGCCCCGAGAGGGTGAAATGTGGTTTTCAAACAGGGTCAGAACTAGGAGAGCTTGTAGGGACAAAAATCAACAGGCAGGCAAACAAACAGTAGTAGCCCAGAGGGCAAGAATACAGAAGGTCCTATATGTGAAAATAAGGAAACAAAGGTTTAAGAGGAGCACAGTCCAAATGTCAAGACAATATATCACATAGTAACTGAATCAATAGATAAGGGTTACTGGGTACACAATCCAGAAGCTAGAAAAGCAATAAACACTGAAATAAATTGCATTAAATACAGACAGGAATTCAAATCACATCTGTTAAGGGTAGTGCTTGACTTAAATAGCCAGCTAAAAGCCAGCATTAGATGCCAAGTCAAAGCCAAATTGACATGGTGTCCTAATACAGTGACTGGCTAACCAGTTTTATCACAGAAAGGCTGGTGGTCAGCACCAAGAAGAGTATCAGGCAGCAGAGGAGATTGGTACCACAGCAGCCCAGACAGGAGAATATATCTCAATATAGTTAACATATCAAGTATAGGAAAAAAATATGGATTCACCTTTAATTAGCATCTCACCACAGAGCAAAGAGTAGGAAAGCTTTTCTTCAGGGAAGGCATATTAAGTCAATGGCATGGTCAGTAAACAGTCCAGATCAATCTGGAAGTTTATAAAATGTTCCATGATAAGGATCTAATCTTCAAAGCTGCTCTTAAAGAAAGTTGGAATCAGGTCAATGAAGAATATTGTTTATAATTATTGAAATCCCCACCTTAAAGATTACCTGTCATGACTTCTATAAAAAGAAACAAGAGCACTCCATACTGCTGTTTCATGCTGTGAAATATATGTTGCATGCTGGTCATATAAACTTCTTGCTATCAACCTGGTTGTTGGTCCCTTTCTACCTAGATATTGTTCTTTATCTTCTGCTCAGCCTCAATAAGATTCACAGACTGGAAAGGGGAGTTTCCATGAAGGCATGACATCATCTGAAGCCCTGCTGGGGAGAACTTCCTCCCTTACTCTGCTACACGCAGTGAAGAGCAGTTCAGTGTGTGATGGGTTGTGATTGGTTGAGCCCGCACCTCTCCACCTCCCTCAGCTCTCAGCACTGAACTCTGTGTGTCAGCTCTGCCCAACATCTTGCAAAGGGTGCAGAAATATTCAGCAACATTTTAAGCACAATATTCGGCATAGTATTCAGCACAATGCACTTATGGCATATTTACAGTCTATCTCAGCTCAAAGGAAAAGGGAGCTGAAATATTCAGCTCTATACAATTTATACACTGCGCTGAGCTGAGGTATCACCTGCATTTCCTTACTGTTGTCTCTGCCAGGCTGCTGCAGGAGACAATCTGCTGGTAGACCCCTAGTGGACACATTTTATAGGGGTCAATTTAACACAGAAAGCTACAAAATTCTATAAAGTATAATTTTAAGAATATTAAAAAAGTAATAAAAAAGTAATTTAAATAGGCTGATGTATAATATATTACTTTGTATTTTAGTGACAGTTGCCATTTCAAAAATTCAGGTTGTCATTAAAGTCATAGAAGGGTGATATGGTTTTATTTTTTGAGTTAATTTCATATTTTTACCTTAGAGTTTAGTTATTCCATAAATTAAAACATATGCCATTAACTAAAACAATCTACAGTGGTCCCTCAAGTTACAATATTAATTGGTTCCAGGACGACCATTGTATGCTGAAACCATTGTATGTTGAGACCAGAACTCTATGGAAACCTGGTAATTGGTTCCAAAGCCCCAAAATGTCATCCAAAAATAGGAAAAAGTGAGAATTAAAGAAAAATGAATAGATAACTAATATAGATAAAGCAAATCCTTACAAATAAAAGGAAAAAAGATCTGTCAGTGTTTTCCAAGCAGGGAGCCTCCAGCTGTTGCAAAACTACAACTCACAGCATGCTGGGAGTTGTAGTTTTGCAACAGCTGGGGGCACCCTGCTTGGAAAACACTGGTCTATGTAGAGGACAGGAGCACGCAATGTCCTAAAAAAGGACCTCACCTGGTGTCCAAAGGAGCAGCTAACCCTGGTACAGGTAAAGTGTACAGAACATGTAATACTGTAGGGGGCGCTACCAGACACCAGTCAGTGCATACACTTCAGTAATACAGGTAAAGAGTACAGAACATGTAATACCTCCCTGTACTGTAGGGGGCACTACCAGACATTAGTCAGTGCATACGCTTCAGTAATACAGTGGTTTTACCAATAAATTGCCCATTCTGATTGGTCAGTTCTCTCGGCTATTGACAAGTTTCACAGATCTGGACTGTCTTTGTCCAGATTGTCATTGTATGTTGAGTCTGGTTTCAACTTACAATGGTCCAGAAAAGACCATTGTATGTTGAAACTATTGTATGCTGAGGCCATTGTAAGTTGATGGATCACTGTACTTCTCAAAATAATGCATGTTTATTTATAAGAAGTACTGAGTTATTTGCATTTTTCAAGGGAAATTCTTGCATTTACAGACAGAACGTAGTAGGGTCCTTCAACCAAAACATTGTTTCTTTTTATACTGTACATTAAGTCATTAAACTGACTTACTCAAAAAATCAATAACGCATGTAGCGAACATATACAATAAGGCATAAGCTACAGCCAGGAGGTGTCCAGACAATTATCACTGTTATTTACTACATACTTGCAGAGTACTAAATTTCCAAAATCCTCTATATTTTTCTCTGAGTCATTCCATGCATATTAAAAGACCTGTTTGTTCTTCAAAAGAGAAGACATTTTTTGCTTAAGCATGAACTATTCTATCTTTAGATGTGTCATTCCAAAGGTTTAAAATTTGCTTTGGAAAATGAGGGATTAAGAGCTTCAAAAAGAGTTAAGTGGATAAATATAGTTTTTAATAATGATTTTCCTTGTGGTGCATTGACAATGAAGGGACAAATTTTTTTTATACTGAATTTTGAAAATTTTCCTACACAATGTATTTTCATTTCTCTTTGTTTATGACAACAGTGTACATTAAAGTGTGTCTATGATTCTCAAAAAACATTTTATATAACATAGATAATAGCATTATAAGTATATTTTACATATATATATATATATATATATATATATATATATATATATATATAAAAGCAACATTTTGACAAATTTGATTTGGCAGATTCGCCAAATTTTCCGGAGAAAATGGCTATTTCTGGTCTACAAAGAGCCTCAATAGGGGTGTAGAACACGTTGCTTTGTTCTAACACGCATATGGAGTGTGCTGGGGTAGTGAAATAAGACTGTTAGTCAGTATGACATGCAGATTAAAGGCATCACAAATAGAATCACTGCCGCAGAGCGGCACAATGAAAGGTCCTGGAGGTGGCATCAGTATGAGGAGACCATATAGTGGCTGAATAACACAGCGTGGAGGTGTTGGCAGCAGGAGGAGACCATAGAGTGGCTGAATGACACAGCTTGGATGTGGCTAAACAATGAGGAGACCATATAGTGGCTGAATGACACAGCGTGGAGGTGTTGGCAGCATGAGGAGACCATATAGTGGCTGAATGACACAGCGTGGAGGTGTTGGCAGCATGAGGAGACCATATAGTGGCTGAATGACACAGAGTAAGGTGTTGGCAGCATGATGAGACCATAGAGTGGCTAAATGAAACAGTGTGGAGGTGTTGGCAGCATGAGGAGACCATATAGTGGCTGAATGACACAGCTTGGATGTGGCTATAGCATGAGGAGACCATGTAGTGGCTTAAAGACACAGCGTGGAGGTGTTAGCAGCATGAGGAGACCATGTAGTGGCTGTATGACACAGCGTGGATGTGGCTAAAGCATGAGGAGACCATATAGTGGCTGAATGACACAGCGTGGAGGTGTTGGCAGCATGAGGAGACCATATAGTGGCTGAATGACACAGCGTGGAGGTGTTGGCAGCATGAGGAGATCATATAGTGGCTGAATGACACAGCGTGGAGGTGTTGGCAGCATGAGGAGACCATATAGTGGCTGAATGACACAGCGTAAGGTGTTGGCAGCATGAGGAGACCATAGAGTGGCTAAATGACACAGTGTGGAGGTGTTGGCAGCATGAGGAGACCATATAGTGGCTGAATGACACAGCTTGGATGTGGCTATAGCACGAGGAGACCATGTAGTGGCTTAAAGACACAGCGTGGAGGTGTTAGCAGCATGAGGAGACCATATAGTGGCTGTATGACACAGCGTGGATGTGGCTAAAGCATGAGGAAACCATATAGTGGCTGAATGAAACAGAGTGGAGGTGTTGGCAGCATGAGGAACCCATATAGTGGCTGAACAACACAGCGTGAAGGTGTTAGCAGCATGAGGAGACCATAGAGTGGCTGAATGACACAGCTTGGATGTGGTTGAAGCATGAGAAAACCATATAGTGGCTGAACGACACAGCGTGGAGGTGTTGGCAGCATGAGGAGACCATATAGTGGCTGATTGACAGCTTGGATGTGGCTGAAGCATGAGGAGACCATATAGTTGCTGAATGACACAGCATGGAGCTGTTGGCAGCATGAGGAGACCATACAGAGGTTACATGTCAAAGCCTGGAGGTGGCTGAAGCATGAGGAGACCATATAGTGGCTGAATGGCAAAGCCTGTAGTTGGCTGAAGCATGAGGAGACCATATGACACACCATAGAGGTGGATGAAGCTTGAGGAGACTATATAGTGGCAGAATGGCACAGCCTGGAGTTTATGGCAGCATGAGGAGACCATATAGAGGCTGACTGGCACAGCCTGGTGGTTGCTGAAGCATGAGGAGACCATATAGTGGCTGAACTGCACAGCCTGGAGTTGGCTGAAGCATGAGGAGACAATATAGTGGCTGAAAGGCACAGCCTGGAGTTGTTTGAAGCATGAGGAGACCATATGGCACACCATGGAGGTGGCTGAAAGCATGAGGAGACCATATAATGTCTTAACAGCACAGCCTGGACGTGGCTGAAGCATGAGGAAACCATATAGTTGTTGAACGGCACAGCCTGGAGTTTGTGGCAGCTTGAGAAGAGACCACATAGTGGCTGAATGTCACAGCCTGGAGGTTACTGAAGTATGAGGAGACCACATGGTGGCTGAATGGCACAGCCTGGAGTTTATGGCAGCATGAGGAGACCATATAGTGGATGAACGGCACAGTCTGGAGGTGGTTGAAGCATGAGGAGACCATATACATATACAGGGTGGGCCATTTATATGGATACATCTTAATAAAATGGGAATGGTTGCGATATTAACTTCCTGTTTGTGGTGCGGCACATTAGTATGTGTGAGGGGGGAAACTTTTCAATATGGGTGGTGATCATGGTGGCCATTTTGAAGTCGGGAGACCTTGGGGGCCATTCAACTGGCCCACGATGGCCAATCCACTTGATGTGTTTCCCTCTTTATGCACTGAAGCTGGCACGTTCCCTGAGTTTTTCCAGCAAGATGGTGCACCACCACTTTATGGGTGTCAGGTCCTAGCATTCCTAGATGAACAGTTTCCTGGAAAGTGGATTGGTCGTCATGGGCCAGTTGAATGGCCCCCAAGGTTTCCGATCGGACCCCCTTAGACTTTTATCTTTGGGGTCATCTGAAGGCAATTGTCTATGCTGTGAAGATACGAGATGTGCAGTACCTGAAACTACGGATACTGGAAGCCTGTGCTAGCATTTCTCCTGCGGTGTTGCTATCAGTGTGTGGAGTGGGAGAAGAGGGTTGCATTGACAATCCAACACAATGGGCAGCACATTGAACACATTTTATAAGTGGTCAGAAACTTGAAAATAACTTATGAAAGAATAAAGTTACGTTAAAACCAAGTACATCATTGTTTTTCTTTTGAAATTTCCAATAGGTTTGATGTGTCACATTACCCTCTTCTAATTGAAAAAAGAAAAGTTGGATTCAAAATGGCCGACTTCAAAATTGCCGCCATGGTCACCATCCATCTTGAAACCTCCCCCTCCCCCCCCACATATACTAATGTGCCGCACCACAAACAGTAAGTTAATATCACCAACCACTCCCATTTTATTAAGGTGTATCCATATAAATGGCCCACCCTGTAGTGGCTGAATGGCACAGCCTTGAGTTGTTTGAAGCATGAGGAGACTATATGGCAAACCATAGAGGTGGCTGAAGCATGAGTAGACCATAGAGTGTCTGAAGGACACAGACTGGAGGTGGCTGAAGCATGATGAAACCATATGGTGGCTGAATGGCACAGCCTGGAATTTGTGGCAGCATGAGGAGATCATATAGTGGCTGAATGGCACAGCCTGGAGGTGGCTGAAGCATGAGGAGACCATAAAGTGGCAGAATGGCACAGCCTGGAGTTGGCTTAAACATGAGGAGACCAAATAGTGGCTGAATGGCACAGCCTGGAGGTGGCTGAAGCATGGGGAGACCATATAGTGGCTGAATGGCACAGCCTGGGGTTGGCTGAAGCATGAGGAGACCATATAGTGACTGAATGGCACAGCCTGGAGTTTGCGGCAGCATGAGGAGACCATATAGTGGCTTACTGGTACAGCCTGGAGGTAGCCGAAGCATGAGGAGACCATATAGTGGCTGAATGTCACAGCTTGGAGGTGGCTGAAACATGAGGAGACCATATAGTTGCTGAATGGCACAGCCTGGGGTTTGTGGCAGCTTGAGAGGAGACCATATAGTGGCTGAATAGCACAGCCTGGAGTTGGCTGAAGTATCAGGAGACCATATGGTGGCTGAATGGCACAGCCTGGAGTTTGTGGCAGCATGAGGAGACCATATAGTGTCTGAATGGAACAGCCTGGAGGTGGTTAAAGCAAGAGGAGACCATATAGTGGCTGAATGGCACATCCTGGAGGTGGCTAGAGCACGAGGAGACTGTATAGTGTCTGAATGGCACAGCCTGGAGTCTGCTGAAGCATGAGAACCATATAGTTGCTGAATGGCACAGCCTGGAGTTGGCTGAAGCATGAGGAGACTATATAGTGGCTTAATGGTACTGCCTGGAATTTGTGCCAGCATGGGGAGACCATATAGTGGCTGAATGGCACAGCCTGGAGGAGGCTGATGCATGAGGAGACCATATAGTGGCTTAATGGCACAGCTTTTAGTTGGCTGAAACATGAGGAGACCATATAGTGGCTTAATGTCACAGCCTGGAGGTGGCTGAAGCATGAGGAGACCATATAGTGGCCGAATGGCACAGCCTGGAGTGTGCTAAAGCATGAGGACACCATATAGTCACTTAATGGCACAGCCTGGAGTTTGTGGCAGCATGAGGAGACCATATAGTGGCTGAATGGCACAGTCCGGGGTTTGCTGAAGCATGAGGAGACCATATACTGTCTGAATGGTACAACCTGGAGGTGGCTGAAGCATGAGGAGACCATATAGTGTCTGAATGGCACAGCCTGGAGGTGGTGAATCATGAAGAGACCATAAAGTGGCTGAATGGCACAGCCTGGAGGTGGCAGCAGAATCAGGAGTCCTGAAAGTGATCTGGTGATTGAGTGGTGTGGTGGGTGTCAAAACCAGTACTCGGTGACGAAGATGCATGAAAAAGGTCTGATGCAGAGGAATATTTGTAACTGGGGAGCAGCACCTTAAATCTGTTGGGCACTAACCAAATTTTTGAAGTGTTGGTGTGGCACCATGGTCAATCTGCTCTGATACATCAGGCATTGATGGGTGGAAATCCTGGCTGATCCATGCCTGATTTATCTTCACAAAGAGCAGTCTCTCCACATTTTTTGTGGACAGACGAGTTCTCCTTGGGGTGACTATAGCTCCCGCTGCACTAAACACCTGCTCTGATGGCACACTACTGGCTGGGCAGGATATCTTTTCTCTGCTAGTTGTGGCCACAAACCAAGTTTGGCTGCCCAAAAGTCCAGTGGATCTTCAAGGTGTGTTGGGATGGGCATGTCAAGGCAAGGTACTGCTCCAGATTTACCTGCTGCTGATGAGTTGCTTCACTATGCCGGTGAAGAAAGCTACTCATCAGCGACTGAAGACTCAGGCTGCTGCTGATGGAGGTGATACTGATAAGGATGACCCTTATGATTTTGATTACTGATAAAAAAAAGAATAATAATAATAATAATAATAATAATAATATATATATATATATATATATATATATAGTGACCCCCCGACTTATGATGGCCCCGACATATGATAATTTCAACATATGATGGCCTCTCAGAGCCCATCGTATGTTGAAGGCAGCATCGACATATGATGCTGCTGTGTGTCGGGGCCATCGTACAAACAGCTATCTGACAGCGCTGACAACTTCAGCAACTGACAGATAGTTGTTTAATGTCCCTGTGTGCCCTGTTCTGCCTCCTGTTACTCACATGCTGTCCTGCTAACTCACGCAGGCTTCCACTGTAAACCCCGCCCCCCCAGTGCAGCTATAGCCAATAGCCTGCAGCATCTTGCTGCAGGCATCCAATGAGCTGCTGGCTGCTCTCCCCTTCCTTTCCTATTGAGCTGTAGTCGGCAGGATCGTAATGGAGGACATTCTGTCCCCCCTGAAGGTATTTAAAGAACTTTACAGTACTGTATGCGATGTCACACATCACATACAATACATATACACACAATACACACCATACATCAATGTTTCCCTATCAGTGTGCCTCCAGCTGTTGCAAAACTATAACTCCCAGCATGCCCAGACAGTCAATGGCTGTACATGCATGCTGGGAGTTGTAGTTATGCAACAGCTGGAGGCACCCTGGTTTGTTAAACACTTCCCATACACTCCACATACAATGGTCATCCCAGAACCAATTAGCAGTTTCCCATAGAGATATGTATTCAACATACAATGGTTCCGAGGCCCCAGAACCAATTACCATTTTTACATAGACATATGTACTCGACATATGATGGTTTCAACATATGATGGTTCTCCTGGAACCAATTAATATCATATGTTGAGGGACCACTGTATATATATATATATATATATATATATATATATATATATATATATATATAAAATTGATATATATATATATATGCTGCAGTAAAACATTATTTTCTTTATGACACATATTAGCTTGCTATTTGCATGTAACTAAGATGAAGACATTGGGACTAGGCAGTAGACATGTGTAATTCGGTTCGGCACGAACGTCTAATTTACCGAATTTTACCGTTTTCGGGCATTCGGACAGATCAGAATGCACGAAAACATAATTTGAACATTCTCGAATAGCCACGATAATACGAATAGCAAAATAACGAATGCATTCGTTATTTCCCGAATGCATGCGGTAAATAACGAATGCATTCGTTATCCGTAAACGCCCGTAATTAATTAATTCTAATAACAAAGATAATAAAAAAGGATACAGATACAGTTTGATTTTTTCGGATACATTCAGTATTCAGGTACATTCGGTAAATCTTTTTATTCTTTTTTGGACTTTAGAGATCCTAAAAAATTATGGAGATGCCTTTTTTATTAAAATTTCGTAGGGTACCATAAAAAAAAATCATAACAAAAAAGATACAGTAGTGATGGAAAAAATTGTATCTAACGAAATGTATCTTTTTTATTATGAAATGTTTATTAATTTTTAAACAGGGATCAATTTATGTGAGCGGGTAAAGCACTAAAAATGTAGCCGACAATAATAAAAATGTAGTGTGTGCGTGTTTTTCACTTTTTAAAAAAAATTTTTTTAGGTAGTACTATTACTTCCAGCATGGAACACACTCTTCCATGATGGGAGTAGTAGTTACCTGTACTAATTGACAAATTGCCGTGGTCCCTTGCGATCCTCTTGTATAATGTGTAGATGCGACGGCTGCTCTTCTATGGTCCCCTGCACTCACGTATATATATACACATATTCATATTTCCCGCAGAGCTGTGATTGGACAGATGGTTCCAGCCAATCACAGCTCTCTGTGTGAGATAGGAATATGTGTATATATACGGACGTGCAGGGGACCATAGGAGAGCAGCCACCGCATCCATACATTATACAGGAGCATCACAGCGGGTGTCAGGAGTGATACCTGCAGTGATCTTTTATTTACTACAAGTACTACTACTCCCAACATGGAATACACTCTGCTCCATACTGGGAGCTGTAGTACCTGCATTAATAGACAGATCACAGCGGGTGTCAGAATTTACACTCGCTGCAATATGTCTATTAATGCAGGTACTACAGCTCCCAGCATGGAGCAGAGTGTACTCCATGTTGGGGGTATTAGTACCTGCAGTAAGGGACAGATCCCAGCGGATGTCACTCCTCCTGACACTGCTGCCATCGTCCTTATGTGAATGTCGGGATCAGCAGTTCTCAGGGCTACAGAGCCGGGAGAACAGCTGACGCTGAGCCGTAGGTATACATTGTATATCTACTGCCCAGCAAGAACTTACAATGAGCCTGCAATGTGTATACAGTATACATATTGCTGGCTCACTTAACCCCTTGCTGAGCTGTGCGCTATGCGCAAGCCCAGCAAGGGAACAGTTAACTTACACTGCTGGACAGTGTAGGTTAACCCTTTGGGCGGTATACACTATATGCAGCTATCTATAGATAGCTGTATACTGTGTATACAGAAGACGAAGTCCGCTTACTTCCCTCGAGTACCGGGCAGGTCAGTGTAGCTCCGCTCCCTAGCGATGACGTCATTAGGGGGCGGAGCTACAGAAGGGAACAAGGCTAGTTAATCTGAAGCTCTGTTCACATTGTCCGTTTTGTATAATGTGAACAGACCCTTCTGTCAGTGTCTACCCAGACAGGGAGACTCCAGCTTTTGCTAAACTACAACTCCCAGGATGCCCAGACAGCCAAAGGCTGTCTGGGCATGCTGGGAGTTGTAGTTTTGCACCAATTGGTGGCTCCCTGTTTGGGTAGACATTGCATCATGCGTGCTCTCCCCAGCGGACAGCACCAAAAATGTCATAACCATTTTTTTGTGTTTTTTTTCCTTCTCGTTTCAGATCCGTGTATTCAGAGGATTACTGCGGATTCGATGGATTACGGAGGATTATTATTTTTTTTCTTTTAATAAAATGGTTAACGAGGGCTGTGGGGGAGTGTTTTTTTAAATAAAATAATTTTTCCAATGTGTTGTGTTTTTTTTATTGAATTTTCAGGGTAAGTAGTGGAAGCTGGTCTTATTGACTGAATCCATTACTAAGCCAGGGCTTAGCACTAGCCCCAAAAACAGCTAGCGCTAACCCTCAATTATTACCCCGGTGCCCACCACCACAGGGGTGCCAGCAAGAGCCTGTACCAACAGGCCCGAAGCGTCAAAAATGGCGCTCCTGGGCCTAGGCGGCAACAGGCTGGCGTTATTTAGGCTGGGGAGGGCCAGTAACAATGTTCCTCGCCCACTCTGGTAACGTCAGGCTGTTGCTGTTTGGTTGGTATTGTGCTGAGAATTAAAATACGGGGAACCCTATTGTTATGGACACTGAAATTATGTGTTTTTACATCCATTGTTTCCATGCAGTATACATTTCCCTGCCCCCACGGTTTTAGCTTGGTTTAGCCACAGCCACAGTGGGCGGGGCTAAAGAACCTGTTTTTCCAGGTTATGTGAGGAGAGTAGGCCAAAGGGGTGGGGCATTAGGGGATATCACAGGAAACCACATGGCCTTCGGTCCTCTTTTGCTTGGGAATTTCGTTGAGAGAGGAGCATCCTGCTCCTTAGCCTGGGATGGATAAGTATATTGATTGTATCATTCCTACACTAAATATTCATGTATCACTTGCGTAGATTCCTGCTAGTTTGCTAAACACAGAGTATGTACTATTGTATTAATGCTTGTATGTATGTCTTATTTGGTTTAGGTAATTAATGTTTTTATTAAATGTTATTAACTTTGCTGGTTATCGAGTGACAGTTAATTTGGTGGGATTCACTGACGGTACAAGACATTTCTGCCAAAATACCTTGTACAATTATTTCATAGTTGTACAAAACTTAATCAGTGTTTCTGGGTGTTTTACAAACATATTTAGGACCTATAAATTTAGCCTGAACTTCCTGCTTCCGTTTTCATATAGTTGGTGCCATTTTGACTCCAACAAAGAGAGCACATGGTCGTGGGAGGGGCATGTTTGTTTTACTCTAATTCTAAAATCACAATTGGTGTAGCATGCAGGATTGTCCACAATAAGTGGAGCTGCAGACAGGATTATCACCTTTAGAACCACAACAAATGGCGTAGTCGGCAGGATTTTGCCGGAAATTGAGTATTGGCAGTTAATAACCAAGTTGACAATAATAGTTTAATTACTTTTCTAATTTGGTGTATCTTTTTGATTACATTAGTATATGTTCCTAGTGTAATTGAGTGAGTCTACAAGAGACTTATTCTTAAACTGTGACCTAAGGATTATTGCCTTAGACAGGAGGAAGCCCTTACAGATTTTGTTGTATGATACAATAGGTTAATCTGTTTAGATGTGGTTATCACGTGTAGCACTGTACTAGTTATACAGGATTCTCATAGACTGTTGCTTTGTGTTCCTTATTTAAGGGTAACTTTTATTGCATACATGATAGTTATTTAGTGATTTGTCACTGGTAATTAATAGCATTGCTTTTCTAGGTAATGGATGGTTTTATGGCATACATGATAGTTATTAGACACAGACTGTAAAGCATATTGAAAGTCTCCTGTTGTACATGTGTTGTTAGATTGTGAGTGTACCTTTAGTTGTGTGAGCTGTAACTGTACAATATATATTTTCAGTGCTTCACTAGTGAGAGGGCATACACACTTGTGCGAGATACCCCCAGTGTAGCCTGTATGTGTTAGTGGTACAATAAGGCTTACTGCAAACACGTGTGATTGTCCTGCCATCTGCTGTTGTTCAGAATGAGTTTCCTTAGGAAGAAGTTTTGTGCATTGATGGAGGATAGAAGGCCCAAATTTGGGGCTGTACCACATTGGGCTACCACTATGGGAAAATGGAGTGTTGTAGCAGAAGAGCTTGTACGCTATGGTGCACCGGTTTACCCAGAGATGGGGAGTGAGATAGGAGGTATGGGTCTGAAGCTTGATTTAGGGGTTTATCCCAAAAATGAGAGCCGAGCTGCGGCTGAAGTGGGCTGGACTTTGTTACATGCCCTAAAATGTGAGGTGCAGAGAAATGAGGAACTTGAGAAAGAGTTGCAGACAAAAACACAGGTGATTTGTGATAAAGATAAGCAGATTTGCATGTTGGAATCAGAATTACTGGAATGGGAGAGCCAATGTATAGATACTGATGAAAAATTGTCTAAGTCTTATGCTGAAATCCGGGAGTTGAGAAATGAGATTGCTAAAAGCGAGTTCCCCAAAATGGTGTCTGGTGTGGCCCCTTCCCATAATTCACAGCCACATTTCACAGCAGATTTGCCCTCTGAAAAGGTCTGTGTTTCAAGTGCAAATAAGGGGGCGCTAGAGAGTGAGATTGTAGAAGTTCCCAGTGTTGGTTCTCAATGGTGTAATAAACAGAAATTGAATAACAATAAGGGCAAATACAAAGCAAATTGGAGAAGTTTAAGTGTTGTTAGAAGTGTGTCTCTGGCAGTGAAGCGGTATAGATCAGCTATGAAAAATGAGACCCAGATAGTAAATACGGCTAAAAGGGTAAAGTCTTGTTTTGCATGTGGTGGTTCAGGCCATATCGCTAGATATTGTAAGGCACATGGTAACAAAACGAAACACTGTTCAGCTAAATGTACTACATGTGGTCATAGTGGCCATATCTCCACAAGTTGTTATTCTACTGGAAACATGAAGCAGAGGGAACCAGGTAAACCCAAACAGACTGGGAAGGGAAATATACATTCTTCCTCCAAACAACAGTTTCCAGAGAAATCTCTCAGCTTCCCATATAAACCTCATCTGTTTAATCCTATGAAAGATGACATTACAAAATACGTGTTCAAGGAGTTGTGTGCACAGGTAGCAATTTTCTTACAGAAACCGTATATACAGGTGGAGGATCCCATGCCCCCTGTTGGTCAAACGGGGGAAGGGAGACTAAGTAGTAAACAAGGGCCACCTTCCTTTTGCATGTAAATAGTGTTCACTTGTTTTGTCTTTTGGGGAAAAATGGAGGTACATAAGATACTGACTAAACTTTCTTTCTGCCCACTAGGGCCATATCATAGGCTTACTTGTAAAAATGACAATTCATTTGTTAGTTTAGGGTTGACATTTACAGGAGCCTCCCCAAATTTGTGGGGAAAACTAATTAGGAAGAAACTAACTAACCACTTTGATTTATTTTTTTCAAGAGGTGGGGGAGGTTTAGCAATAGCTAGTCCTTCCACTAGAAGGCAATATGCCTAGAGGGACTGAGGTAACACTCACACTCAAATATTAGTTAGCAATGGTCGGAATAATGCTGGGAAAGTGAGTGTGGATATGGAGTTTAACTGTGTCTAGTGTTGGGTTGTTCCAAGGTTCACTGATCAGCACAGGCCGAAGAGATTCTCTGATGGGCCTGGAAATACTAAAATTGTATTGTTGGAAAGTGACTCTAAACCTGTTTATTTTCCATTAAGCAGATTAGTGGCAGTGTAACCCCGATCAACCCATCGACCTCCTATCAGAAGAATCCAAGCTCAACACAAAGAGATGACCAGATGACCAACGCTTCTAATGGAGTGAAGAAGGCTACCTATTCCCCAGCATCCCGTGGTTGGAAGATGACAAGGATCAAGTCGTCAAAGCTCAACACAAAGAGATGACCAGATGACCAACGCTTCTAATGGAGTGAAGAAGGCTACCTATTCCCCAGCATCCCGTGGTTGGAAGATGACAAGGATCAAGTCGTCAAGACTGGGTTTGGATGACATCGCGAGACAGGAGAACCCAGAACCAAAGAATTCCCTCCAGCATTTTGGAAAAGGCTTTTGGACACCACAGAGGACGCTTTAAAGAAACTGTCTGAAGAGAAGCTACAAATAAGGGCTGTAGCTCTAACAATCTCCAAGCCCTAGATCATTGCTGCAGCTACATAGTGAACAATGAGGGCGACATTAACCATCATCAATGTAGACTGACAGCGATCAAAACTCCATGGAACACCAAACACCGGATTATTTGGGTGGATGGGGAAACTGGGGGAATGTAATTACTTAGTATTTCTTTGTTTTATGGAGATATACATGTTGTATGTTTGGTAAACTAGCAGACATGGAATTTAGGGAATCACCTAACATTCGTCAATTATGATGTAAAAGCAAGAGGTGGAATGTTATGGACACTGAAATTATGTGTTTTTACATCCATTGTTTCCATGCAGTATACATTTCCCTGCCCCCACGGTTTTAGCTTGGTTTAGCCACAGCCACAGTGGGCGGGGCTAAAGAACCTGTTTTTCCAGGTTATGTGAGGAGAGTAGGCCAAAGGGGTGGGGCATTAGGGGATATCACAGGAAACCACATGGCCTTCGGTCCTCTTTTGCTTGGGAATTTCGTTGAGAGAGGAGCATCCTGCTCCTTAGCCTGGGATGGATAAGTATATTGATTGTATCATTCCTACACTAAATATTCATGTATCACTTGCGTAGATTCCTGCTAGTTTGCTAAACACAGAGTATGTACTATTGTATTAATGCTTGTATGTATGTCTTATTTGGTTTAGGTAATTAATGTTTTTATTAAATGTTATTAACTTTGCTGGTTATCGAGTGACAGTTAATTTGGTGGGATTCACTGCCGGTACAAGACATTTCTGCCAAAATACCTTGTACAATTATTTCATAGTTGTACAAAACTTAATCAGTGTTTCTGGGTGTTTTACAAACATATTTAGGACCTATAAATTTAGCCTGAACTTCCTGCTTCCGTTTTCATATAGTTGGTGCCATTTTGACTCCAACAAAGAGAGCACATGGTCAGGGGAGGGGCATGTTTGTTTTACTCTAATTCTAAAATCACAATTGGTGTAGCATGCAGGATTGTCCACAATAAGTGGAGCTGCAGACAGGATTATCACCTTTAGAACCACAACACCTATACGTTTTTTATTTTATTTATTTAGCTCTGCGGGAAATATGAATATGTGTATATATACGTGAGTCCAGGGGACCATAGAAGAGCGGCCGCCGCATCTATACATTATACAAGAGGATCGCAAGGGACCCCGGCAATCTGTCAATTAGTACAGGTAACTACTACTCCCATCATGGAAGAGTGTGTTCCATGCTGGGAGTAGTAGTACTACCTAAAAAATGTTCAAAAAATAAAAGTGAAAAACATGCACACAATACATTTTTATTATTGTCGGCTACATTTTTAGCGCTTTACCCGCTCACATAAATTGATCCCTGTTTAAAAATTATTAAACATTTCATAATAAAAAAGATACATTTCGTTAGATACAATTTTTTCCATCACTACTACTAATCTTTTTTATTATGATTTTTTTATGGTACCCTACGAAATTTTAATAAAAAAGGTATCTCCATAATTTTTTAGGATCACTAAAGTCCAAAAAAGAATAAAAAGATTTACCAAATGTACCCGAATACCGAATGTATCTGAAAAAAATCAACCCGAACAGCCGAATACCGAATGTATCCGAAAAAAAAAATCAAACCGAACACCCGAATACCGAATGTATCCGAAATATCAAAACCGACAATATTGCCGAACCGAAATTTTTTTCCAAAATGAAACGAAACAAAACAAAACTTTTTCTAGTGCACAAGTCTACTAGGCAGAAAGAAGCAAGATAAAGAAGAGTTTGGAAGCAAGAGAAAAAAACATTTGAAGACATATAGGCCCTTATTTACTAAGATTGTAAGAGTGTAGTGTAGGTTTCTTTGTGGGTTTTAATTCCCTACAATTTTTTTTCCACGGTATTTACTAAGGTTTCCCTACATTTTCCACTTTCCCTACACTTAGCTTTTTTTTACACATGCTCTGATCTGTAGGGTTTTCCTCAAATCCACCACTTTTTCTGTGGAAACCTTAGTGTGGTAGCCCTTGGGGGGTGTATGATAGTGGTGGTATGGTATAAGTATATAAGGGGTTAATGTTAACCCTAGAGTTCGTGACGCCAGGCTGAGGGCCGGTATGCTGAATCAATGTTCCGGCCTATTGCCGCCCTTCCCAGTAACGATAGGTGCAAAAAATAACTGAAGGTCCACAAGGAGATTTGAACTTGAACTTTGATAACTTTTACTGAAGTGCTTGCAATATTCACGGCACAGTAACAGTCTCATACAAACAGTCTTTAGGTTGCTTAGTGACTGGCAGTAGTTGCGGACCTTAAGCTAGACATACAGTCTCCGAATTTAGGAAGAGATTTGCAGATCCGTCCAGATTTAGGGGAGTTATTAGGTCCGGTGATGCTGAAGAGTGTTTGGGAAGTGATACACTCTATAATTAGATTGTTCAGCCGTCGCCGCAAGGCTCAGGCCTAACTCACTGCGATAATTTCTGCGCAGGTCTTGCTTGCTTGCCCAGGAACAAGAGAGAGATGATGGCCGCTGCTCCCTTATATGGGCAGGGGGCAGGGCGAATCTAATTGGTCTGAACATCTGCCATTGACCATTACATGGTGTAATGGAATTGCTTACGTCACAGGGCCTCCAAAGGTCCTTAAGCCTAATACCATAGAGTTCACCTCGTCACATGACCCGCAGGTCCTGCAACACTACTGGAAACAAGTAATTAACCATTTATCTACACATATCTTTCTATTTACATTAACCTATGAATAAATTACCGATTATAAACTAGAATAGAGGTGACTAGGGGTAGACTGGCTGACAGGGATCCCTACGTCCTAGGGACTCTGGCTATAGGGACCCATACATCAATAAGTACCGTATAGAATGCGGTACTGGGACACCACACTTAGTAAATATGTTGGGTTTTTGTGAAAATGTCGGGGACCCAACCCTTTTTGGTGGTCACGCCCCCTTTTCCTGGCAGCCACACCCCTTTTTCGGGTTTCCTTAGCTAAATGGAGAGTTAGTCAGGGTTTTTTCAATTCTGGCGCAAATTCTGCCGCACAATCTGGTGCAGACAGAATTTCTAGCGCAATGCGCCAGAATCTGGCACACAACCCGACAAAACATGTCGGGTTTGCAATAGAAAATGAGTGCCATAGACTGTGCAGAAGGACAGATAAATACTGAATTTTCTGGTACAATAGGGAAAAGGCAACATAAGTGACCTATGGCTGAGAAAGAAGTAAATGCTTAATATGCTAATATATATAGACGCAATACTCAAATAACCAATCCCAATGTACTTCTGTATAATAAACAGAACTCTTTGGGACAGCTCCTTAGCTTCCTGCTGAGGAGTTTCATACCGACTTTTTGTCTGGTGTTTATTTTTTGTGTCAAATCTCAGCAGTATACAGCGGCAGTCACGGACATTTTAAGGCCTAAACAGCAGCTAACCTTGACTGTACTGCTCCTTCCACCCCACGCTTCCCCAGCAGCCATGGCATGGAAGCTGAGCGCAGGGGCCCCCCGATTCAAACCTGCGAGAGGATGGAAGATGGTGCCAATAGGCATCGGCCAACTGACTAGATAGGATTCCTCAGTATTAGGTCACTTTGTCCTCAGTGAGTGTAAAAAAGGCCCCTATTTTGTGGTGGTAGTGAGGGTCCAATAAGGTATCCAGCAGTCATCCCGCTGCCGAATGGTGACAATTTGGCTGTCACTACTCAAGCAGGTGAGCATGCATCATGCCATTTGTCCAAGTGACTTGGAGGGACTCCCTGCCTCCATCTCGATTGTATACTGACACGGTGTGTCTGGGTCCTCTGTCTTGCCTTCCTCATAACCCTCTAGCTCCACTGGCTGCTCCTGCTCCTCTTCTCTTGTCAGATTACTAAAAAAAACGCCCATTTGGTGAAACCTATGGTGGTGCCTTGGTGGGGGTGTAGGGTAGTTGGGGTGTTGCTGTTCGGGATAATAAAGGGCACTGTTAACCCTTGTCACTCGTGACACCAGGGGGAGGGTTAAATACTGTAATGTTGCTAGGGCCTATCGCCACCCTTCCCAAGAACGATAGGTGAGTGTGAAATAAATGGATTGTCCACAACCACTGTTTAACAGAAAACTTGCAGGAACTTTTACTGAAGATTTTCTGAAGCAGGCAATAGCAATAACAGTCCAGGTAACAAAGTCTATTTCTACATGATCAGCAAATGACAGTTGGTTGGGATCAGATAAGCTCAATTTAGTTTTTAGAAGATTCCGTAGCATAGATCTGCTGGATTTAGGGGTGCATTTAGGTCCAGTGATCTTGCGGAGAGTAGCGGGGAATTATTGAAGTATAACCCCTTTGGTATAGGCTGAGGCTGTAAGGCTTTGACCTAGTAAACGTACTTGAAAGTTGCGGAGGTCCTACCTCGTTCAGTGACAGCAACCCAAGAGATGCTGCTTGCTTGGCAGCGCAGGAACAAGAGAGTGAATAATGGCCGCAGCTTCCTTATATGGGCAGGGGCTGGCCATTTTGGATTGGTCCATATCAACTGTCACTCACCGTTACACGGCATTGTGGGTGAACATGTGACACAAGAACCACCTAAGGTCCTTCAACATACCATAGAGTTCTAAGTAACGGGTCACATGACCTAAGGTCCTGCGACGTCAAACAAGTTTGTAATGCAATATACATATTTACAATTAAAACGGTTATAAATATTAACTTACTAAGGGGTGACTAAGGGCTAACTAGGGAAGCGGACCCCGACAGTCCTAGGGACTCTTACTTTGGGGACCCCTCTACCAAGACACAGTATGAAATACGGTGCCGGGACACTAAATTGTGCTCCACTGTGCCCCTCACCCTCCTCCAGTTCAGCCTCCACAGGACTCATGTAGCCATGAGATATAGCCGCCAGGTCTCCAGTGCCCTGATCAGCCATTGTTTCCAACACGTGTTGTAAGTAGAGATGAGCGAATCGAAGCTGACGAACCTGAATTTGTTACGAATTCATGAAAAATTCGATTTGCAATGAATGCGAATATCACCGCGCTTCAATCGCGCAAATTGCTTCATTAAACTCCATTTACAGCGTTCCAGGCTATTGGAGACCTAAGATGGCAGATCCATATGTGAGTACATGGGGCAGGGGATTATGGGAGGGCGGGAAACAGCCGCGGAATAAAGGTAGGTGGGCTGACCCTGAATCACATGTGAGATGCAGCCTATCAGTGTTCACTGACCCCTGTGATGTCACAGCCCCTATATAATCAGCGGCCATCTTGCCTCTCTTCATTTCATCTATGCACTCAGATGGAGAGGACGGGACTGTGTGTGTGTGAATAGCTCATACCACAGCATTAAACTGCAACTGCTAGTCACATCAGCATTAGGGAAAGACAGGAGTGCAGAGTGCTTTGCTGTTACACTGAGAAGGATCATTGATAGCTAAACCTCCTATTCACGTTATTGAGCATTGCAGCAGAGAGGGGCAGATAGCTGTCAGCTGCCTCATACAGATCTCCAAGCTGCCTGAACTTTCTGAAGCATCTTATCTCCTCATTTTTCAGCCCAATTGAGTTTATTTTTTTTTTGCTCCACAAATCTTTTGCTGCTCAGAATTGTGTGACAGAGTGCAATTTAGGGTTTAATCCCTGGATTTTTTTTGTGGTGCTGCACTGTTGGGTCCTGCTGCTGTTCAGAAATACGTGATTTTTCAGTGGACTGTAGTGCATTTGTATAATTTTGTACCTGTTAATCTGTCAAGGGGCTACATACTGTGCAAGTCCAAACAATAGTATTCACCGGCTGTTTTATTTTTTTTTTAGTTTTTTCTGCGTATAGTTACGCATATATAACTGCCCTCATCAGTGCATACCGCATAGGTACATCCAAGTATTGTACCATTTAGTACCTGTTAAGCTGTCAAGGTGCTCCATACCGTCAAAGTCCAAACAATAATATCCACCGGCTGGTGTTTTACAAAAATACAGATTTTTTTCTGAGTATAGTTAGGCATATTACTGCCCTCATCAGTGCATACCTCATATGTACATCCAAGTATTGTACCATTTAGTACCTGTTAATCTGTGAAGGTGCTCCAAACTGCCAAAGTCCAAACAATAGTATCCAACGGCTGGTGTTTTACAAAAATACTGATTTTTTTCTGCGTATAGTTAGGCATATTGCTGCCCTCATCAGTGCATACCGCATAGGTACATCCAAGTATTGTACCATTTACTACCTGTTAATCTGTCAAGGTGCTCCATACCGTCAAAGTCCAAACAATAGTATCCACCGTCTGGTGTTTTACAAAAATACCGATTTTTTTCTGTGTATAGTTAGGCATATTACTGCCCTCATCATTGCATACCACATAGGTACATCAAAGTATTGTACCATTTAGTACCTGTTAATCTGTGAATGTGCTCCATACCGTCAAGGTCCAAACAATAGTATCCACCGGCTGGTGTTTTACAAAAATACAGAGTTTTTTCTGCGTATAGTTACGCATATTACTGCCCTCATCAGTGCATACCGCATAGGTACATCCAAGTATTGTACCATTAAGTACCTGTTAAGCCGTCAAGGTGTTCCATACCGTCAAAGTCCAAACAATAGTATCCACCGTCTGGTGTTTTACAAAAATACCGATTTTTTTCTGCTAATAGTTAGGCATATTACTGCCCTCATCAGTGCATACCGCATATGTACATCCAAGTATTGTACCATTTAGTACCTGTTTATTTGTCAAGGTGCTCCAAACCGTCAAAGTCCAAACAATAGTATCCACCGGCTGGTGTTTTACAAAAATACAGAGTTTTTTCTGCATATAGTTACGCATATAACTGCCCTCATCAGTGCAGACCGCATAGGTACATCCAAATATTGTACCATCTAGTACTTTTTAATCTGTCAAGGGCCTACATACTGTGAAAGGACAGCCGTAAGTAATCACCTGCTGCTGTTCTAGACAAATACTGTTTACAGAGTAGTGTAGCGTATTGTAATACCCTCATAAACGCACTAAGTATGTCAGGCAGTGAAGTGCCAGGACATGCACAGAGGAGTGGCAGAGGCCTAAATACTTCAGGCAGAATTGGCATCAGACTTGGGGCGAGTGGCAGCGGGAGTCGCAGCGAGAGGCCTGAGCTCCCGTTATCAGCCATCGGTCGTGTCTCCACCAGCAACCCATCTGCCGTTGTCTATTGGTTAACACACTCATCCACATCATCACAAGTGACATCTGACACCCCCAGTCAACAGTCGGTGGGTTCTTCAGAAAAAAAACCTCAGTTGGCATGGCCTGGCAGCAGTCCCTGTCCTCCCATTGCTTTTGTCCTATGCTGTTCCCTCTTCTAGGAAAGTATCTTATGCTGTGGGTTCAGCTTCACTATTTACTGAGGACGATCTAATAGAGGACAGTCAGCAGCTACTGGATAACCAAGAAGTGGAGGAGACATGCGCCGCTTGCTCCGCTAGGTAGTGATGCGAAGAGTGATGTGGGAGGCAGTGTTGCAAGTGTTCAGGGTCCTGAAGCAGACACTGTTGGGGAACCTGAGGAGGACATCAGTGACGTGCACACAACTGTTGTTGATGAGGATGAAGCCGATCGCAATTGGGAGCCGGGTGCAGAAGGGGCTTCATCATCATCAGGAGAAGAGAGTTGCAGGTTGCCCTTGAGGCAGCAATGCGGTAGCACAGTTGTCAGTCAGCTTCGCAGTAGCCTACCTTTCCGGGAGGTAAGGGGGTTCCTGGAGACGGCGCCAGTAGCAGTCAATTAGTGCGGACTGCGGGTGGGAAGATCAGCGGCGGTGTGGAAGTTTTTCATAAGGCATCCAGAGGAGGTTCACATAGCCACATGCAAGATCTGTCAGCAGAAGGGGAATGTGCTCCTGTCCAAGTTGCTGGTTTTGCAGTCCCTCCCTTTTCAAGTGGTGGACCTTTCAGAGAATTGATGGCTTGTGCCGAGCCGAGGTGGAGAGTCCCAAGCCGTCATTTCTTTGCGAAGAAGGCAGTACCAGCCCTGCATAAGTTTGTACAAGAGAAGGTGGGCCAGTTCTTGAGCCTGTCGGTGTGTTCAAAAGTGCACGGCAGTGCTGACATGTGGAGCTGTAACTACGGGCAGGGACAATACTTGTCTTTTACGGCCCACTGGGTAAATGTGGTTCCTGCACAGCCACAACAGCAACTTGGACAGGTCACACCGCTTCCTCCTCCACGCTCTCGCTCCCAGGCAGTTGGTCCTGTTTGTCACGATGCCGGCTGGCAGGTAGTGGATCCTCTGTGCCAGAGAGGGATTGGCGAGGACCGCGCTAGTGGACCGGTTCTAAGTCACTACTGGTTTTCACCAGAGCCCGCCGCAAAGCGGGATGGTCTTGCTGCGGCGGTAGTGACCAGGTCGTATCCACTAGCAACGGGTCACCTCTCTGACTGCTGATGATAGGCGAGGTACAAGGGAGTAGACAGAAGCAAGGTCGGACGTAGCAGAAGGTCGGGGGCAGGCGGCAAGGTTCGTAGTCAGGGTGGATAGCAGAAGTTCTGGTACACAGGCTTTAGACACACAATACGCTTTCACTAGGCACAAGGGCAACAAGATCTGGCAAGGGAGTGCATGGGAGGAGGTTAGATATAGTCAGGGACCAGGTGGAAGCCAATTAAGCAAATTGGGCCAGGCACCAATCATTGGTGCACTGGCCCTTTAAGTCTCAGGGAGCTGGCGCGCGCGCGCCCTAGAGAGCGGAGCCGCGCGCGCCAGCACATGACAGCAGGGGACGGGAACGGGTAAGTGACCTGGGATGCGATTCGCGAGCGGGCGCGTCCCGCTGTGCGAATCGCGTCCCCAACGGCCATGACAGTGCAGCGCTCCCGGTCAGCGGGACTGACCGGGGAGCTGCAGGGAGAAAGACGCCGTGAGCGCTCCGGGGAGGAGCGGGGACCCGGAGCGCTAGGCGTAACAGTACCCCCCCCCTTAGGTCTCCCCTTTTTTTTGTCCGGTGACTGCCTCCCCTGGGATGAGGACACCGGGAAGGAATGGATGGTTTCCTCAATGGCAGGCAGTACAGCAGGAGTAGGAATGGGGAGGGAGGGCAGAGGGTGAAGCTTGGCACGGGGCAGGGAGACACAAGGACGGGAGCCATGAGGGGACACAGAGGCTTGCCTGAAGGGACTGGGAGGGGGGGAGAGGCATTTTCTGTGGCAGGCAGAGTCCCTAACGACTTTAGGGGGACCGGATACAGGAGGAACCACAGGGTCACGGCAGGGAGTACTGGGAACTGGTTTAAGGCAGTCCTTGGAACAAGAGGGACCCCAACTCTTGATCCCCCCAGTGGACCAGTCCAGGGTTGGGGAATGGTGTAGAAGCCAGGGTAGTCCAAGGAGAACTTCGGAAGTGCAATTGGGAAGGACAAAAAATTCAATTTTCTCGTGATGAGGTCCGATGCACATTAGGAGGGGCTCCGTGCGGTAACGCACGGTGCAATCCAACCTGGCTCCGTTGACCGCGGAAATGTGGAGTGGCTTGACAAGACGGGTCACCGGAATGCGGAATTTATTCACCAAGGACTCCCGAATAAAATTCCCAGAAGCACCAGAGTCCAGGCAGGCCACGGCTGAGAGGGAAGAGCTGGCTGAAGTAGAAATCCGTACAGGCACCGTGAGACGTGGAGAAGCCGACTTAGCATCCAGAGACGCCACACCCACGAGAGCTGGGTGCGAGCGTGCGTTTCCCAGACGTGGAGGACGGATAGGGCAATCCACCAAAAAATGTTCGGTACTGGCACAGTACAGACAAAGATTCTCTTCCTTACGGCGATTCCTCTCTTCCAGGGTCAGGCGAGACCGATCCACTTGCATGGCTTCCTCGGCGGGAGGCCTAGGCGCAGATTGCAGTGGAGACTGTGGGAGAGGTGTCCAGAGATCTAAGTCTTTTTCCTGGCGGAGCTCTTGATGTCTCTCAGAAAAACGCATGTCAATGCGAGTGGCTAGATGAATGAGTTCATGTAGATTAGCAGGAGTTTCTCGTGCGGCCAGAACATCTTTAATGTTGCTGGATAGGCCTTTTTTAAAGGTCGCGCAGAGGGCCTCATTATTCCAGGAAAGTTCAGAAGCAAGAGTACGGAATTGTATGGCGTACTCGCCAACGGAAGAATTACCCTGGACCAGGTTCAGCAGGGCAGTCTCAGCAGAAGAGGCTCGGGCAGGTTCCTCAAAGACACTTCGAATTTCCGAGAAGAAGGAGTGTACAGAGGCAGTGACGGGGTCATTGCGGTCCCAGAGCGGTGTGGCCCATGACAGAGCTTTTCCAGACAGAAGGCTGACTACGAAAGCCACCTTAGACCTTTCAGTAGGAAACTGGTCCGACATCATCTCCAAGTGCAGAGAACATTGCGAAAGGAAGCCACGGCAAAACTTAGAGTCCCCATTAAATTTGTCCGGCAAGGACAGGCGGAGGCTAGGAGTGGCCACTCGCTGCGGAAGGGGTGCAGGAGCTGGCGGAGGAGATGATTGCTGCTGAAGTTGCGACTGAAGTTGCTGCACAATGGTGAATACTTCCGACAGCTGGTGGGTTAGATGGGCGATCTGTCGGGATTGCTGGGCGACCACCGTGGTGATATCAGAGATATAAGGCAGAGGGACCTCAGCGGGATCCATGGCCGGATCTACTGTCACGATGCCGGATGGCAGGTAGTGGATCCTCTGTGCCAGAGAGGGATTGGCGAGGACCGCGCTAGTGGACCGGTTCTAAGTCACTACTGGTTTTCACCAGAGCCCGCCGCAAAGCGGGATGGTCTTGCTGCGGCGGTAGTGACCAGGTCGTATCCACTAGCAACGGGTCACCTCTCTGACTGCTGATGATAGGCGAGGTACAAGGGAGTAGACAGAAGCAAGGTCGGACGTAGCAGAAGGTCGGGGGCAGGCGGCAAGGTTCGTAGTCAGGGTGGATAGCAGAAGTTCTGGTACACAGGCTTTAGACACACAATACGCTTTCACTAGGCACAAGGGCAACAAGATCCGGCAAGGGAGTGCATGGGAGGAGGTTAGATATAGTCAGGGACCAGGTGGAAGCCAATTAAGCAAATTGGGCCAGGCACCAATCATTGGTGCACTGGCCCTTTAAGTCTCAGGGAGCTGGCGCGCGCGCGCCCTAGAGAGCGGGACCGCGCGCGCCAGCACATGACAGCAGGGGACGGGAACGGGTAAGTGACCTGGGATGCGATTCGCGAGCGGGCGCGTCCCGCTGTGCGAATCGCGTCCCCAACGGCCATGACAGTGCAGCGCTCCCGGTCAGCGGGACTGACCGGGGAGCTGCAGGGAGAAAGACGCCGTGAGCGCTCCGGGGAGGAGCGGGGACCCGGAGCGCTAGGCGTAACACTGTTACAGTGTGCAACACCACCTCCTCATCCTCCACCATGTCCTCGGCCTCCACTGCACGTCCAAATCTTGGTAGCCTTTCATCGTACCATGTGTGTAGGGCACGGCGGTGTCAAGCTGTTCTTCACATGGTTTGCCTTGGCGAACGGAGTCACACAGGGGAGGACCTGCTAAAGTTCCTTCGTAAAGAAATCCAAGTATGGCTTACACCACGAAATCTGTAAATGGGAACCATGGTGACCGACAACGGGAAAAACATTGTGTCCGCGCTGCGACAAAGAAGTGTGAAACATGCGCCCTGTTTGGCACACGTGTTGAATCTGGTTGTCAATCACTTCCTCAAGTCTTCACCCCATTTGCAAAACATCCTGAAAATGGCAAGGAAACTGTGCATGCACTTCAGCCACTCGTACACCGCCAAGCACACCTTCCTTGAGCTGCAGCGTCAGAACGGTATCCCACAACATAGTCTTATTTGTGACGTCGCCACACGTTGGAATTCCACCCTCCATATGTTGTACAGACTATACGAACAAAGAAAAGCCATCACTGATTTCTTGATGATCCAAGCAGATAGGAGTACTCCCCTGTGTAACTTCAATGTGAACCAGTGGCAGCTTATACGTGACACCTGCCGTTTGCTGAGGCCCTTTGAGGAAGCCACATTATTTGCGAGTCGCCTGGACTACGCCATGAACAACGTAATTCCCCTCCTACATTTCCTACAACAAATGATTGAAACCATGGCTGGTCATGGCAATGGAGACATTGTGCCTATATCTCAAGGCTACCTGAGCCCTGTGGGGGCTGAACTGGAGGAGGAGGATGATGAGGGGCAGAGCGGAGCACAGTTTAGGTTGGATGAGATGGCCGGTGTTTCTAGTCTTCGGACAGGAGAGGAGGAGCAGGAGCAGCTAGAGAAGCTGGAGGGTTATGAGGAAGTTGAGACAGAGGACCCAGACAAACCGTGGCAGTAAGCAGTGGAGATAGAGGCAGGTAGTCCCTCCTAGTCACTGGCACAAATGGCACGATGCATGCTCAGTTGCTTGCGTAGTGACCCCCGAATTGTCAAAATTCGTCAGCGGGATGACTTCTGGATCTCCACCTTATTAGACCCTCGCTACCGTCCCAAAATGGGGGCCTTTTTTACACCCAGAGAGGGAGGACAAACTGACCTACTACAGAGAGATTCTATGTAGTCAGTTGGCTGATGCCTATCGGCCACATGGTCCATCCACTCGCAGGTCTGACTCGGGGGCCCTCTGCACTCACCTTCCACTGCCATGGCTGCTGGGGAGGGGAGGGGTGGCAGGAGCAGTACCAGCTCAATCAGCAGCAGCCTGAGTCTACAGTCGCTGATGAGTAGCTTTCTTCACCCGCATAGTGAAGCAACTCATCAGCAGCAGGTAGACATGGAGCAGGACCTGAAGCAGCAGGTGGTGGCATACCTTGACATGGCCATGCCAACAACCATTGAAGATCCGCTAGACTTCTGGGCAGCCAAACTTGATTAATGGCCACAACTAGCAGAGTTTGCCCTGGAAAAGCTGTCCTGCCCGGCCAATAGTGTGCCATCAGAGTAGGTGTTTAGTGCGGCCGGGGCCATAGTCACCCCGAAGCGAACTCGTCTGTCCACTAAAAATGCAGAGAGACTGATGTTTTTCAAGATGAATCAGGGATGGATCAGCCAGGATTTCCAGCCACCAATGAGTAGATTGACCATGCTGCTACACCAACATTTCCCAATTATGGTTGGTTATGAAACCCTCTTGGGTTATCAATTAGGGTTATGAAACCTTCTTTGGTACTGCGATTGCCAGCTCCTGGCTCATCCTGTGTCTTTCAGGAACTACTTGCCTCACTGATGCTTCTGGCCTTGGGCCTTTAATTTTTGGATGTTTAGCAGTAGCTAAATATATGCTTAATGCAAATGTCAACATTGATCTTTAAATGTAAGGGGTGGTGAAACCCTCTTGGGTACTGCGAATGCCTGCTCCATACTCATTCTGTGACCTTCAGGAACTACTTGCCTCCCTGCCCTCAGGCCTTGGGCCTTCAATTTTTGGATGTTTAGCAGTAGCTAAATACATGCTTAATGCAAATTACAACATTCATCTTTAAATGTAAGGGGATGGTTATGAAACCCTCTTGAGTGCTGCGAATGACTGCTCCTGACTCATTCTGTGTCTTTCAGGAACTACTTGCCTCCCCGATGCCTCAGGCTTGGGCCTTCAATTTTTGGAAGTTTTGCAGTAGCTAAACACATGCTTAATGCAAATTTCCACATTGATCTTTAAATGTAAGGGGTTGGTTATGAAACCCTCTGGGGTACTGCTCCTGACTGCTCCTGACTCATTCTGTGTCTTTCAGGAAATAATTGCCTCCCTGATGCCTCAGGCCTTGGGCCTTCAATTTTTGGTAGTTTAGCAGTAGCTAATACATGCTTAATGCAAATTTCAACTATGATCTTTAAATTCTTGGCGCTCTGCTAGGGCCTTTTCCTATCCTGTCGGGGCCGATCCGAGGACCTCACTAAACCATCCAATCGGTAGTAGAGACATGCGGTGTGTACAAAGGGCAGGGACTTAATGAACCCGAGCTTATGACCGGCGCTTAGTTGTGATTTTTCTTTCCTGGCAAATAATTGCAATCCCTGATCCCTATCGCGAACGGGGTTCAGCGGGTTACCCACACCTGTCGGTGAAAGATAGACACACGCTGGACCGTTCAGTGTAGTGCGCGTGCAGCCCCGGACATCTGAGGGCATAACACACCTGTTATTGCTCGAGTGATTGTGTAATGTAAGGGGTTATTTAAGCCTCTTGGGTACTGCTGATGCCCACTCCTGACTGCTCCTGTGTCTTTCAGGAACTACTTGACTTCCTGATGCTTCTGGGCTTGGGCCTTTAATTTTAGGATTTTTTAAATACATACATACATGCTTAATTTAAATTTCAACATTTATGGTGCAATGTATGGGGTTATTAAACACTCTTGGGTAGTGTTCTTTTCAAATTTTCTGATAATTATCACAGTAATAAACTTGAATTTTCCACAATAATAACCATTACACCATTGAACGATTGTTGCGTGTGATTTTTTAAGTAAAATTTTCAAAAAAGAAAGTACGCAGAGGGATGAACTCTGCTTCTTTAATTCATAAAAAATTATTTTATAGAAGAATGTCTTTTGGTGGTCCACTTTCCTGCATTATAGAGTCTTCTGGACTCTTGGATATGCGCTTGTTCTTAAACAAAGGTACAAAAACCAAAAATGGCCAGTCAGGGCTATGGAGACGTTGCGCCTGCATCTTACTGCCACATGAGCCCTGTGGGTGTGTAAGGATCCGGACTGGTAGCAGGAAGCGGTACTGGAAGTGGATCCCCTGTGTCAGTGAGGAAATGGCGTGGACCGTACCGGATGAGCGGTTCTAAGTAGTTACTGGTTTTCATCAGAGCAAAGCGGGATGGACTTGCTGCGGCGGTAACTACCAGGTCGTGTCCTCCGGTAGCGGCTCAACCTCACTAACTGCTGAGACTGGCGTAGTACAAAAGGTACAGGCAGAGGCGTAGTCAGACGTAGCAAAAGGTCAGGGCAGGAAGCACAGATTCAGAGGCGGTAGTCGTTAGCAACGGGTTTGGCAACAGGCAAGGAGTACACAGAAAAACGCTTTCTCTTGGGCACAAAGGCAACAAAGATCCAGCAAGGGGAGGAAGGGACAGGATACATTTATAGGGACAGCTGTATTTGGACTGGGCCAGGCACCAATCAATGGTGCACTGGCCCTTTAAATTTTACACAGCCGGCACGCGCGCGCCCTATAGTGCAGGGATGCGCGTGCCGGGAACCACGTGACCGGGGAACAGAGGAGAGAGTCGGAGCGGGTGCAGGTAAGTGAGGACAGGACGCGGGACGCGCGCGGGGACAGAAACAGAGTGTCCCCGGTCAGTGAGTCTGACCGGGGCACTCTGCGGGTACAAACGCAGTGAGCGCTCCGGTCCAGGAGCAGGGTCCGGAGCGCACGGCGTTACAGGGTGCTTGTGTGATTAGGTCCTTTGTACCCACACGGCAGGGTCCGGGACACAATCTTTGATTTAAATTTCAAATAAAAAAATCACACATTTCAATGGTCTCCTCATGCTGCAGCCAACTCCAGGCTGTGTCATTCTGGTAATATATAGAGAGCACTCGCTGTCCTAAATTTTCGTTAACATTTTTCGTCAAAAATGTATGTCTTTTTTATTAGGGATTGTGAAGCTTTATTGCGTACTCATGCATCAGCCAACTCCAACCTGTGTCATTCAGGCAATATATGGTTTACTGATGGCGCTGTTGGGCCTGGGACTGGGAATTTCAAATTTTCTCATAGGTAGCACCCGCTATCCAAAAGTCTTCTTCATAAATTTCTACAATTGTTGTATTTTTTTGGAGGGATTGTGAAGCCCTAGTGTGTACTCATGCATCAGCCAACTCCAGGCTGTGTCATTCAGGCAATATATATAGGTAGCACCCGCTGTCCTAATTATTCTTAAAATTATTTAAAAATGTTTGTTTTTTCTTTGGAATTCTGAAGCCCTGGTGTGTACTCAATGCTGCTTCCTGCTACACTCTGTCAGCCCGTTGGTCCTGCGACAGTGTGCTACTCCGCCTCCACATCCTCCACTGTGTCTTAAGCCTCCACTGCCCGGACAAGTCTCAGTGGCCCTTCAGCATACCATGTGTGCAGGTCACGGTGGCGTCATGTTGTTCTTCACATGGTTTGCCTTGGCGAGAAGTCTTGGAAACAATGGCCGGTCAGGGCAATGGAGATGTTGCGCCTAAATCTCACGGCCACATGAGCCCTGTGGGGGCTTGTTGGATTTGGTCCTTCGTACCCACACGCTATGGTCCGGGACACGCAAAGGTTGTTTTAAATTTCAAATCAAAAAATGATGGCGCTGCTTGGCCTGGGTCTGGGAATTTCCAATTTTCTCATGGGTAGCACCTGCTATCCAAAATCTTTTTCAAAAAATTCTAAAATTGTGGTGTTTTTTGGGGGGATTGTGGAGCCCTGGTGTGTACCCATGCATCAGCCAACTCCAGGCTGTGTCATTCAGGCAATATATGGGTTACTGATGCCGCTGTGGGGCCTGGGTCAGGGAATTTCAAATTTTCTCATAGGTAGCACCCGCTATCCAAAATCTTTTTCAAAAATTTCAAAAATTGTGGTATTTTTTGGGGGGGGGATTGTGAAGCCCTGCTGTGTACTTGTGCATCAGCCAACTCCAGGCTGTGTCATTCAGGCAATATATGGGTTACTGATGCCGCTGTTGGGCCTGAGTCTGGGAATTTCAAATGTTCTCATAGGTAGCACCCGCTATCCAAAATCTTCGGTTTAAATTTCTTAATTCATCTTTTAATCTTAGGGATTGTGAAGGCCGAGTGCCTACTCATGCTGCTAGGAACTCCGGGCTGTGCCATTCATCCACTATATGGTCTCCTCATGCTGCCAACACCTCCATGCTGTGTCATCCAGCCACTATATGGTGTCCTCATGCTGCCAACACCTCCATGCTGTGTCATTCAGCCACTATATGGTCTCCTCATGCTGCCAGCAACTCCACGCTGTGTCATTCAGCCACTATAAGGTGCCCTTATGCTGCCAACACCTCCACGCTGTGCCATTCAGCCACTATATGGTCTCCTCATGCTGCCAACACCTCCACGCTGTGTCATTCAGTTACTATATGGTCTCCTGACACTGATGCCACCACCAGGCTCTGTAATTGTGCTGCTGTGCGGCAGTGATTCTAAAAGTGATTCCGGTAATCTGCATGTTATTCTGAATAACAGAATTATTTCACTAACCCAGCACACTCCATATGCATTTTAGAACACAGCAAAGTGTTCTATACCCCTATAGAGGCTGTATGTAGGCTAGAAATAGCCTTTTTTAATATAGATTTGCCGCAAAAAATTTGGAACAAAACAAACTATCGGCCGAATCGAATGTTTAAAAAGTTCACTCATCTCTAGTTGTAAGAAATGAAGCAGTGGAATGACGTCATTCATCCTGTAAACCTGGCTGCTTACTTAGAATGTGGCTTCCTCAAAGGGCCTGAGCAAACGGCTGGTGTCAGGTATGAGCGGCCACTGGTTTACAGTGAAGTTACACAGGGGAGTACCCCTATCCGCTTGGATTATCAAGAAATCGGTGATGGCTTTTCTCTGTTTGTACTGTCGGTCCAACATATGGAGGGTGGAAATCCAACCTGTGGCAACGTCACAAATCGGACTATGTTTGGGGATATTGTTCTGAGTCAGCAGCTAAGGGAGGGTGGGTGAAGTGCATGCAAAGTTTCCTTCCCACTGTTAGGATGTCTTGCAAATGGGAGGGGAACACTTCAGGAACTGCTTCACCACCAGATTGAACACGTGTGCAATGCAGGGCGCATGGCACAGCCTTCCCAGTCGCAGCCCATGCAAGATGTTCTTCCCATTGTCAGTCTCCATGGTTCCCATTTCCAGTTTTCATGGAGTAAGCCATGCTCCAATTTATTTACAAAAGACTTTTAACAGTTCCTCCCCTGTGTGACTCAGTTCGCCAAGGCAAACCATGTGAAGAACAGCGTGACACCGCCATGCCTGCACACATGGTATGCTGAAGGGCCACTGAGACTTGTCTGGGCAGTGGAGGCTGAGGACACGGTGAAGGAAGAGGAGGCGGAGTCGCACAATGTCACTGGACCAACGGCCTGAGAGCGTGAAGGAGGAAGCGGCGTGACCTGTCCAAGTTGGTGTTGTGGCTTTGCAGGAACCACATTCACCCAGTGAGCCGTAAAGGACATGTATTGTCCCTGACCATAGTTACAGCTCCAGACGTCGGCGCTGCGATACACTTTGGTACATACCGATAGGCTCAAAGACAGGACCACCTTCTCTTCCACAAAATTGTGCAGGGCTGGTACTGCCTTCTTCTTAAAGAAATGACAGCTTGGAACTCTCCAACTCGGCTCGGCACAAGCCATCAGTTCTCTTAAAGGTGCAGAGTCCATTACTTGAAAAGGGAGGGACTGCAGCACCAGCAACTTGGACAGGAGCACATTCAGCTTCTGTGCCATTGGATGAGTGGGCACATACTGTTTTCTCTTGGATATGGCTTTGCCAAAGGATTGTTGGCTGAATGACTGACTAAAAGTAGAAGGAGCAGGAGCATCTGGAGCGACAGAAGGAGGGTATGACACACAGCTCCCTTCGGCTGAGGTGGTGGAGCCTTGGCTGGCTGGAAGAGGGAGCGGCATGCCCCTGGGTGATGCAGCAGGCTGGACCACTACATCACAGCCATGTTTCTCCCAGGCCGCTTTATGGTGGCGAAGCATGTGTTGACGCAGGGAAGTGGTGCCAACATTGGGACCCTGGCCACGCTTTACCTTCTGCCCACATATCTTGCATGTGACTATGTGAATCTCCTCCGGATGCTTGATGAAAAACTGCCACACCACAGAGCTGATTTTCCAACTACCAGTCCACATTAATTGACTGCTACTGCCACCGTCTCCAGGAACCCCCGCTCCACTATTTCCCAGGAAGGTAGGCTTCCGTGAAACAGGTGGTCTCCACCGGGCACGTTTGGCTCCAGAATTTCTACTTCTGCCACCATGTTGACTGCCAACAATGCTACCACCTTGCTGGCTCAGCTGCTGCCTCACTGGCAACCTGCAACTCTTTTCTCCTGATCACCCTTCTGCACCCAGCTCCCAATTGCAATTGGCCTCATCATCAACAAGTGTCTGCACGTCACTGATGTCCTCCTCAGGTTCCTCAACAGTGTCTGCTTCAGGATCCTGAACCCTGGCAAGACCGCCTCCAACGTCAATCTCCTCATCACTACTTGCCCGCCTAGCAGGGAATGCGGCAGATGTCTCCTCCACTTCTTGGCTGGGCAGTAACTGCTGACTGTCCTGTATTAGATCGTCCTCGCTGAATAGTGGAGCTGAACCCACAGGATAAGATACTTCTTTGGGGGAGGGAACAGCATAGGACAGAGGCAATGGGAGGACAGGGACTGCTCCCGGGCCATGCTAACTGAAGGTTGTATCTAAGGAACCCACCGACTGTTGACTGGGGGTATCAGATGTCACTTTTTATGAAGTGGATGACCGTGTTAACCAATCGATGATGGCAGATTGGTTGCTGGTCGAGACACGACCGCTAACTGGTATAGGGAGCTCAGGCTTCTCGCTGCGACTCCAGCTGCCACTTGCCCCTAGTCTGCTGCGACCTCTGCCTAATGAATTTAGGCCTCTGCCACTCCTCTGTGTACATCCTGGCACTTCTCTGCCTGACATACTTAGTGCATATATGAGTGGAATACAATACACTTCACTATGCTTAAAACAGCATTTGTCTAGAACAGAAGCAGGTGTGTACTTTTGACTGTCCTTTCACAGTATCTAGGCCCTTGACAGGTTAACAGGTACAAAATAGTACACTACTTAAATGTACGTATGTGGTATGCACTTATGAGGGCAGAAAAATGAGCTACAGTATACTTTAAAAAGTTTCTTGGTACAACACCAGCCGGTGAGTACTTTTGCCTGGAATTTCACAGTATCTAGGCCCTTGACAGATTAGCAGGTACAAAATAGTACACTACTTAGATGTAGGTATGTGGTATGCACTTATGAGGGCAGAAAAATGCGCTACAGTACACAAAAAAAAAAAAAAAAACATTTCCACACAACACCAGCAGTACACAACAATGCTGCAGCTCACAGTCGCTGTATACTAAACCCAAAATTGCAAAAAGACTCTCTCTCCAATACTATTGTTAATTTACTGCTGGGTATGGATTACACCATCTACAGACTAGTATAACCAGCAGACCAGTTGTTGTGGAATACAGACACAGATTTGCCCTAATAAATTATTTCTCCCTCCTCTGAAAACGTTTCTGCAGCTGAGGCGACACACAGCTCTCTGCACCTCTTTGTAATACACTGCTGTGACTGAGAGGTTAATCGCTGCAGTAAGAATTAATTTCTGTGCAAAAACGCTGTGCTCTTTGTCCTACAGAAGTCTGAGGTGACTAAGAGGTGAAATGCTGCTGCAACAAGCTTTTCTGTGTAACACACACAGTGATGTCCGTCCTATCTCTCTGCAGTGTAATGAATGAAATGACGAACCGGAAAATGGTTGCCAAATATATAGGGCTGTGACATCACGGGGTGACTGGCTGCGGATAGGCTGCATCCTGCATGTGATTTAGGGTCATCCTGCCTACCTGCCTTCTTGCCTTGCCAGCGTTTCTTGCCCCATGTACTGAGCCTGGCCCTGGAGCCTGAACCACAGTAAATTGAGTTTAATTAAGCAATTCCCACGATACAATTGCAGCAATATTCACATTAGTTGCAAATCAAATTTTTTATGAATTTTGTAACGAATTTGGGTTTGTCAGCTTCAATTCGCTCATCTCTAGATATATACATTTTTGGGTGAAAAAATACTGTCTTGTCCCTGCAGCTATTGCCTGTATGTCTCTCTGTGCAGAGACAAAATTCAGGAAATGATAGTGGAACAAGCAAGGCTCTTTGCACCGATGACAAGCAGGGCTCTGTGCACCGAGGACAAGCAGGGCTCTGTACACTGAGGACAAGCAGATCTCTGTGCAGAGAGTACAAGCAGGGATCTGTGCACTCAGAACTAGCAGGGCTCTGTGCACTCAGGCTGTGGGACTTGTCCCCGGCTCACACAGCAGCATAATTTACAGGATAACATGCCAACATATTCCACAGCTTTGTACAGAGATTATCAGCACTCAAATCTGCCCATGCCTGTCCCCATTGAAACTAACATTTTAACTTCCTAATTCACCTAAAGGTATGTTGTTAAGAGTGTTCGAGAAAGCACCTGGAGATAACACTGGCAAACACAGGGAGAATGTAAAAACTCCTTGTGGATGTGGTCCTTGGCAAGATTTGATCTTAGGACATCAGCATTGCAAGACAACAGTGATGACCACTGAGTCATGTAATGATATTATGTTGAATGAATGAATAAATGATTGAATAAATGAATAAAATGAGAATTGAAATATTCACCAAATTAAAGAAAAGGTAAGAGTAGACACATCTGTTACATCATTCTAAAATTGAGGATTACATCATGTATAAGTCTATGAAAATTATAAAATTATGATTATGGGAATGTTTCATTAAAATTATAAGCTAAATCACAAATTATAAGTGAAAATAAAAATGATTACCATATTTAACCTATTGGGGACATTGGGCATACAGTTATGCCCTTGTCCCCTGGGACTTAACACCCAAGGGCGTACTGTACTCCTTGACGCTTTAAGTAACTTTGAAGTGAGTGCAGGAGCTGCGCTAGCTTCAGAGCAAGACACTTACTGTTAATGACGGGCAGCAGTGATCCTGCCACTGCCTGTCATCAACCCTATAAACGTTGTGATCAATGCCAATCTCAGTGTCGAAAGTGAAATTAAAGGGTTCCAGCTAGCTCAGTGGAGCTTACCATTCTCCCTGCGATGTGATCATGGGGTACGATAAGTTAAAATGGCAGAGAAGGGTCCCTTTACCTGCCTCCTGCCGTCGATCGCCAACACACTGATGCAGCCTGGCTTAGCCAGACTATATCAGTGGATTGCTGATAACACAATGTTATGCCAATGCCATAGACATGGCATTATACAGTGAATGCAATCTAATAATTGCATATAAAAGACCCATATGGGGAATTAAAAAATGTAAAATAAAAATGCCTCTTAAATTTACATAATCCCCCCACCCCCCAATAGATAAATAAAATCAATTTTATATTTCCAATAAATTATCTTGGAGATGCACAGGTACAGCCATCACCGCCGCTATGAGTATCCAACACTCAAAATCAACCTGGGAAATCGGGTAGAGGTGTAGGAATATAGGAAAAAACGAGGTGGTGCTGCACGCTAAGAATTCACAGAGTTCAAAATAACATCACACCTAGGCCTAGGGGCGTGATATGGTCCGTGGCCCGATGTCTGAGCTCCCCCTGATCCATCTGCCACTTCCCTGCTAGGACTGGTTAAGTCCATGGATCACTGTTTTCTGATTGATCTGCCAGCAATTGGAACGGTGAGCGCTCTGCAATCTTTTTCTCTTTGTGAAGTTATTCTTATATTTCCATTTTGCAGTGTGCGTAACTGTCCAAACTATTAAAATTGATTTTTTTTATCACATCATATATCAGAAAAAAATAATAAAAAGTGGTCAAAAGTTGCCATCAAAACAGAAATGATACAGATAGAAAATGTACTAACGATCAGGGCTCAAAAATAAGCCCTCACACTTTCCTGTATACGGAAAAATAAAAATGTTATAGGGGGTCAGTAAAGGACAATTTTATGATTACCAATTTTGTAAAAAAAAAAGTTAGCATTTTTTCACTTATAGAAAAATTATATAAATTGGGTACAATCCAAGGTGGAATCAGCACTCGAGAGACCCAACAAAAATGCGCACGTCCAACCAGCATGCCAGTGCTGGATCAAGCATACTCCATTGTAAGCAAAGACACAGCACAGGGGATGGTGTTCAGGGTGAAGAATGTGGCTCTGTTTTTATTGCAACGGTAGATATTACATGCAACATTTGAGAAAGGCCATCAGACCGAAATGTTGCATGCAATATCTATTGGTGCAATAAGAACCGAGCCACATTCTTCACCCTGAACATCATCATCTGTGCTGTGTCTTTGCTTACAATGGTATATAAATCATGCATTGACCTACAAAATAAATGTATGAATTTTACAATAAAGTGTACTGCGTAAAAACCAAATCCCCAAAAGATGCAAAATTGCAGTTTTCTTAAAAATTTACACCCACAAATATTTTTTTGTTTTTGTTTTGCCATACATTTTATGGTAAAATGAAAGGTGTCATTACAAAGTACAATTGGTTGCATAAAAAAACAAGCCCTCATATGGGTCTGTAGGTGAAAAATAAAAGAGTTAGGCCTCTTAAAAGGAGAGGAGGAAAAAATTAAAACACAAAAATGAAGATTTGCTTTGTTCTTTGTTTGTCAAACTGGGCTTTGTACTTAAAGGGGTTATCCAGGAAAAAACTTTTTTTTATATATCAACTGGCTCCAGAAAGTTAAACAGATTTGTAAATTACTTTTATTACATAGTTACATAGTTACATAGTTAGTACGGTCGAAAAAAGACATATGTCCATCAAGTTCAACCAGGGAATTAAGGGGTAGGGGTGTGCGCGATATTGGGGAAGGGATGGGATTTTATATTTCTTCATAAGCATTAATGTTATTTTGTTCCAGGAATGTATCTAATCCTGTTTTAAAGCTGTTAATTTTTCCTGCTGTGACCAGTTCCTGAGGTAGATTATTCCATAAATTCACAGTTCTCATGGTAAAGAAGGTGTGTCGCCCCTTGAGACTAAACTTTTTCTTCTCCAGACGGAGGGAGTGCCCCCTCGTCCTTTGGGGGGTTTAACCTGGAACAGTTTTTCTCCATATTTTTTGTATGGGCCATTAATATACTTATATACGTTTATCATATCCCCCCTTAAACGTCTCTTCTCAAGACTAAACAACTGTAACTCCTTTAATCGCTCCTCATAGCTAAGATGTTCCATGCCCCATATTAGTTTAGTCGCGCGTCTCTGCACCCTTTCCAGCTCCACAATGTCCCTTTTATGTACAGGCGACCAAAACTGAACAGCATATTCCAGGTGAGGCCGTACCAATGCTTTATAAAGGGGGAGTATTATGTCCCTGTCCCTTGAGTCCATACCTCTTTTGATACATGACAATATCCTGCTGGCTTTGGAAGCAGCAGCCTGACATTGCATGCTATTCTGTAGTCTGTGATCTACAAGTACACCCAGATCCTTCTCTACCAGTGACTCTGCCAGTTTAATCCCCCCTAAGACATACGACGCATGCAGGTTATTAGTACCCAGATGCATAACTTTACATTTATCCACATTGAACCTCATTTGCCAAGTGGATGCCCAGACACTTAGTCTATCCAAATCATCTTGTAACCTATACACATCCTCTATAGACTGTACCGTGCTACAAAGCTTGGTGTCATCTGCAAAGATAGAAACAGAGCTGTTAATACCATCCTCAATATCATTGATAAATAAATTAAACAACAGCGGGCCCAGTACTGAACCTTGGGGTACACCACTAATTACCGGGGACCAATCAGAGTACGAATCATTGACCACCACTCTCTGGGTACGATCTATGAGCCAGTGTTCAATCCAGTTACAAACTAAAATTTCCAAACCCAAAGACCTTAACTTACCTGTCAGACGTCTATGAGGGACAGTATCAAATGCTTTAGCAAAATCCAGAAACACTATATCCACAGCCATTCCTCTGTCAAGGCTTCTACTCACCTCTTCATAAAAGCAAATTAGATTGGTTTGACAACTTCTATCCTTAGTAAACCCATGCTGGCTATCACTTATAATACTATTATCCCCTATGTATTCCTGTATATAATCCCTTATAAGTCCTTCAAACAATTTACCCACAATGCACGTTAAACTTACCGGTCTATAGTTTCCTGGGGAAGACCTAGAGCCCTTTTTGAAGATTGGCACCACATTCGCCTTGCGCCAGTCCCTTGGCACAATACCAGACCAGAGAATATCAGAGAATCTCTAAATATCATGAACAGGGGTACAGATATTACTGAACTTACCTCTCTAAGAAGAGGTTTGCTATGGGGATTTGCTTCTAAACTGGGCGGTTCCCGAGACACGTGTCACCAGAGAGCACTTAGACAGAAAAGAACAACCTTAACTTCAGAAGCTCATAAGTACTGAAAGGATTAAGATTTTTTAATAGAAGTAATTTACAGATCTGGAAAAAATATGTGCAGCTCACAATTATATCATCAACCGAGGACAAATGGGTAATGCACCTATACCTATAGTGCCAATAATAAATATTAGAAAAAGAGACAAAAATACCCAGACCTCAAGGAAGGTAAACTATATGAATCAATTGAAGGAAACAAGGATCGTGCTTCAATTATAATAGGATATGCAGATTTTATTAAAAATGTATATAAAATATAAAATATTCCACCTCACAAGGGGCCCCTTGTGAGAGGAGTATACAATGACCTAAAATAGACTATCACTGGTAACTAATTAATATTACAGAATGCACTACTGAAGAAAGGGTCCATTCATATACCCTGAAATGCATCTAGTCAGTTTGCGGACTATCACTGACTGCACTTGGCACTTAAATTTTATCTGGACATACCTCTGTGGCCTTGCTGATCCGGTCCGGAGACGACCCTGTTGATCTTGCCGCTCCGGTCCATAATTTACATCTGGTTTTGAGTGGATCCTCAGCGAGCTGTGGAATCAAAGCACATCCTGCAGGTGCTGGCACTGACATCACACGCCACCCTCACGAGGCAGAGGCATCTACTACCGGTCTGTTGCAGACCTGTCTCCATGGCAGGACTTTTCCACCAGCGAGTGCCACCTCTCAAAGTGTCCATCCCTGACGCCTGCCAGCGCTGGGACTCGGAGGCAGCCCACCTGCAGTGACCATTCAAGTGCTAGATCCATCCAGCCTCACGGGAGTCTTCCGCTCTCAGGACCTGTAATGTACCACAAAGCTGCCTGTTATCTGTCCTGACACAGTGATACAGTGAAACTAGCAATTGTGAACTTTAATACTTCCTCAGTATAACACACCAAACATTATTTCATTGCCATCCATTAAGAGGAACTTGTTACAATATTACATTATCATCTCTCCAGTGAAAAGGACTGTTTTCCAAGAGACCTTCCGGCAATTCAAGTGTCTTTAACTCTTTCAGTCCATATCAGTATATTTTGCCTTCACTATATCAGTGCAATTTGTCTATAACTGTTCCAGTTTAATAGTGCATTCTGTGATATTAATTAGTTACCAGTGATAGTCTATTTTAGGTCACTGTATACTCCTCTCACAAGGGGCCCCTTGTGAGGTGGAATATTTTATAGCAATTTTTAATAAAATCTGCATATCCTATTATAATTGAAGCACGATCCTTGTTTCCTTCAATTGATTCATATAGTTTACCTTCCTTGAGGTCTGGGTATTTTTGTCTCTTTTTCTAATTTACAAATCTGTTTAACTTTCTGGAGCCAGTTGATATATAGAAAAAAAGTTTTTTCCTGGATAACCCCTTTAGGAAAATGCTAAACTATATATCAACATTTTTGAAATATTTGAAATGTATACTAAATTAAAAACATACTAAAAAAGGACATAAATCCCTCACCAATCTAGCAATTTGGTGGGTAGCTTACAAAATTTTATGATTTTGAATGTAAAGGAAGATAGCAAGGTCACAGTAAAAACATGTCTGTATATTCATTAAATATATAGAAATGCAAGTCTAAACCTGCAGTAAATTATGTCACACACTTGTAGAAAATGATAGACCTATTGAAATAACATTAAGTAAAATTTGTACTGTACATTCAAACCTGGTGAGAAATGTTGCTTAAATGTGCAAAAACATTCAATATACCTCTCATCTAGGGGATAACTAGAATCAATATGTTACCCGTTGCAAAGCCAGACATGCTTTCTTCCCCTTGTTGAGTGTGATTTCTAGTGATGGACCAGAAGAATAGCTATTTTACCTACTTAAAGGGGTTGTTTATCAAAAGAAGCAGCCTGTGTATTATGTCAAAAAGTTGATTAAAGCAACTTACTAATATATTGTAATTAGCCATAGGGGACACATCATTCAGCTCTGCTCTTTCCCATGTAACTGTAACATTGTATCACACTCAGATCTTGTCCTTACTCCTCCTTCCCTCCTGTCAACAACAACCCTTTCCCCATCACCTCAAAAAACAAAGAAAAAAATCACAATTTAATGCATCAAGACCTCTCCCATAAAAGAACTCACACCACCAGGACCAAGAAGCACAGTAGTTGATTTAGGTTTTCTCCACCGCCAATCTCTTCAAACAATCCTGCAAAACAAATCCGCGAGATGGAGACGACATAGAACACCTTCCACATCTGTGTATGAGACCATCTCCCTGAATCTGGAAAACTAATTGGGGAAGGGAGTCAAAAACACTATAAGTAAGGCTTCTTTCACACTGCTGTTGTGACATGATACTGTGACTGATGTCAGGGAACACAGCGATAATAGCGGGATAAAAAATACATCATGGGATAGAGTTGGGTTATCGGGTGAATGTCTCCAAAAGCGACCTTTTGGATCTTTCCCCACGGGTGGGACGGTTACATTTGGCTCCCTTGAGGGTCCCTATATCACTGTCGCGATCCTCCATAAAGTATTTAGGGTTGTTTATTGGTAGATCCCCTGGATCTCTTTATTCGCTCAACTACCCACCCTTAATTAGGAAAATTATGGATGAGTTGAAAAGATGGACTGGCCTCCCATTGCCGCTCCTAGCTCTGAATCATCTCCTGAAAATGCTAAGCTTTCCAAACTGCTCTATCCCCTCCAAACTATTCCAATGTTCCTGAAACGTTCTGACGTAGCGTTGCTCACCACTGCTTTTACCAAATTCCTCTGGAACAATAAATGACCTCGCATAGCACTGAAAAAACTGATGCTCCCAAGGAGCAAGGGAGGGCTGAGCTTTCCGGACATTCAGCACTACAACCTGGCTTGCCTTTATCGTCACTGCATAGATTGGATTAGGGGAGGGGAGGCGTTTTCGAACACACCACTTGAGTCGGACTTGGCATACCCCTGGTCTCTTCCGGGCCTTCTACACATGAAACTGGGGGCACTGCCAACTCAACTTAGAGGCTCCAGAATCATTAGATATACTATGGCTGCATGGAAAAAGGGTCGTTCAGTGATGCAGCTGCCCTTTACCCTTAGCAAGCATATGCCACTATGGTCTCTGCCCGAATTTCAAGTGGGCAGGGAAAACAGCATGTTCAGGGCCTGGAGGGAGGCGGGCATCCTGAAGGTCCAGCACTTATTATGCTCGACTGAGTGTAGATATTTATCCTTCCCAGAGCTGGCTGCAGCCTACTCTCTTGGTCCCGAGCATGCTCTCCCGTATTTACAACTTAGGGCTTTCCTAGATCATAGACTCCGGGACATCTCGAAGGTACACTCCCCCAATTCCTTTGATCCCTTTATTACCTCTGATTCGAGTTTTCACTCATTGTCTGGATTGTACAGATATCTCACTAGGACAGGGGAACACATGACACTCGACTCAATGTTCAAATACTGGGAGGGGAAGCTGGGGTTGACCGACCTTACACTGCCCATCATAAAAGGATGGGGGAAGGTGTGCAAAGCGATGGTGTGTGAGGTCTGGAGGGAAACGCAATTTAAATTCATGCACCATGCTACATACGGTTTCACTTTTCCACGCACACCCGACCGCCCGGACCGCATAGAGGAATGCCCCAAATGTAAAACCTTCTGTTCGGACTTATTACATGGTCTGGTGGGTTGTTCCGCAGTGCGATCTTTGTGGGTTTCCCTCTTTGCGCTCCTGAGGGAGAAGTTACATGTGTCGATCCCCATCGACCCCTCTCTGATAATTTTACATGTTGTTCCTGAAGGGAGCGAGTTCTCCCTCCTGTTGCATTTATTTATACTGGTGGCCAAGCATTGCATCTTAACTCTCTGGCTTAAACCTACTACCCCTGCCGTCTCGGAGATATTGCTCCAAATGAAAAAATATGTGTTTATTGATATGACTGATCTTCAACGTACAAAAGAAACATCAGCAAAACACTTCTTCAAAAAATGGAAATCCTTTCTTGCTTCCTTCTGTTCCGAGGGGGAAATAACAAGGGTGATGACACCTTTCTTGGAAACTTCTTGGTACCTCTCTAGATCCATAGCGGGGACATTGGGGAGGCTCCAAATTTCCACCAGATGAGTTGGGAGGGACGGTAATCCTTGCAGTGAATAGTGGTGGAACCAGGCTGCGCTTTCTGTTCTTATTCTACACCATGCTTTGCTTAATTTTTCTGGAGATCTGCGGGATGATTGTCTAGATTGCTTAACTTTTCTGACTTATTGTCATTTACTAGTATTTGGGGGGATGGGGGAGAGACCCTAGGGACTTTTATAGGGGTGGGAGGTCGTTATGTTACGATGGTTTTTCTTATTTTCACTGACTATGGAAGGCCTCTTTAACCCCTTAAGGACTCAGGGTTTTTCCGTTTTTGCACTTTCGTTTTTTCCTCCTTACCTTTTAAAAATCATTTAAATTTTCTACCTAAAAATCCATATTATGGCTTATTTTTTGCATCGCCAATTCTAATTTGCAGTGACATTAGTCATTTCACCCAAAAATGCACGGCGAAACGGAAAAAAAAATCATTGTGCGACAAAATCGGAAAAAAACGCCATTTTGTAACTTTTGGGGGCTTCCGTTTCTACGCAGTGCATATTTCGGTAAAAATTACACCTTATCATTATTTTGTAGGTCCATATGGTTAAAATGATACCCTACTTATATAGGTTTGATTTTGTCGCACTTCTGGAAAAAATCATAACTACATGCAGGAAAATTTATACGTTTAAAAATGTCATCTTCTGACCCCTTTAACTTTTTTATTTTTCCACATACAGGGCCGTATGAGGACTCATTTTTTGCGCCGTGATCTGAAGTTTTTATCGGTATGATTTTTGTTTTGATCAGACTTTTTGATCACTTTTTATTCATTTTTTTAATGGTATAAAAAGTGACCAAAATATGCTTTTTTGGACTTTGGAATTTTTTTGCTCGTACGCCATTGACCGTGCGGTTTAATTAATGATATATTTTTATAGTTCGGACATTTACGCACGCGGCGATACCACATATGTTTATTTTTTTTTTTTTTACACTGTTTTATTTTTTTTATGGGAAAAGGGGGTGATTCAAACTTTTATTAGGGAAGGGGTTAAATGACCTTTATTAACACTTTTTTTAAACATTTTTTTTGCAGTGTTATAGGTCCCATAGGGACCTATAACACTGCACACACTGATTTCCTATGCTGATCACTGGAGTGTATTAACACGCCTGTGATCAGCATTATCGGTGCTTGATCAGCATTATCGGCGCCTGGATCTCAGGCACGGAGCAGTCATTCGTCGATCGGACACCGAGGAGGCAGGTAAGGGCCCTCCCGGTGTCCGATCAGCTGTTCGGGACGCCGTGATTTCACCGCAGCGGTCCCGAACAGCCCAACTGAGCAGCCGGGATACTTTCAGTTTCACTTTAGAAGCGGCGGTCAGCTTTGACCGCCGCTTCTAAAGGGTTAATACCGCACATCGCCGCGATCGGCGATGTGTGGTATTAGCCGCGGGTCCCGGCCGTTGATGAGCGCTGGGACCGAAGCGATATGATGCAGGGTCGCGGCGCGATCCCGCTTCATATCGCGGGAGCCGGCGCAGGACGTAAATATACGTCCTGCGTCGTTAAGGGGTTAACATACTGTGTGGCGGCATATCTACGTGTCTTTATTAATACCTACTCTGTCTACCGTATCCAGGGGATTGTCCTGGCTCATGTTTTCTTTTGTTATGCCTTTAAAAACCAATAAAGAAAATGTTGTTAAAAAAAAATACATAATGCATCGTCTTTTTCTCCCGCTACTCCCGTCAAAAGGACACCATAATAGTAAATGGAATCTGTCGGGACCCATTGTCGCCCAATGTACCCTGTCCGGATAATGGATGTTAAAGGCACAAAAAAAAAATTTGACCTTTTCTGACGGGGCACAATGGCAGTGTGAAAGGGGCCTAACACTATTAACAGATCTATCTTTTGGCCAAATGTTTAAATGCAAACAAGTCAAAACTAAATGACATTGCAACTTAACAGCAGGGTCAGATGCAGGAATTTACTGCAAAAACGACACCATATTATCAGTATTTACCAAAATGATTGTCCCAACTTACCAGAAAAACTACAGTGTAACACTCACGTTTCAGAAGACAGGTACTCCGGTGGATGTGGATCCGCTAAACCTGTGTGGCAGATGACTTGGACCGTACCAGGAAGCAGTGTCTAAGGTGCTGCTGGTTTTCACCAGAGCCCGCCGCAAAGTGGGATGGACTTGCTGCGGCAGGCGGCACCCAGGTCGTTACCCCTGGCACGGATCGACCACACAGGTGGCTGAGAAGATACGAGGCACAGGAGGGATAAGGTAGCTCATAGTCAGGATAGCAGAAGGTCAAGGCAGGCGGCAAAGTAGTGTAGTCAAGACATAGCAGGAGGTCAGTAGGCAGGTGGCAGATGAGCAAGGTCAAGTCACAGAGCAAGGGATCAGGTACACGGTAAGGCAACTCTCAGGATTGCTTTCTCTCAGGTACAAGGCAACAAAGATCCGGCAGGGAAGTGAGGAGGGTGGAGAAATGTATCAATGAGCCACTGATTAATTACACTAATGAGCGCACTGGCCCTTTAAATCTTAGAGATGCAGGGGCTGGGGCAGGAGAAGCACCAGGTGAGTGATGGACTGGGGCTCGCATGCGGATGCATCCCGCGATGTGAATCCCAGCCCCGCCGGCAGCAGCAGGTAACGGGACCATGTGCTCACTGCCAGCGCATGCGGTCAGAAAGCATAACGTAACATACAGCAGGGAATAACTCTAATAAAACAATATTTTTCATTAAACCCATCTCCACCCAAGAGAGTGCTATGGCTCAGTGCAACAATGGCCCGTAAAGAAAGTGCCAAATCCCAAAAGAACCTGCTGCATCAGTATAAACCACCAAAGAATCTTCATCTTAAAAATCAGCCTGCCACATCTGCCTTTGAAACTGGACAAAAAATCAGCCCACAAAGCCAATACCTCTCTCAAAGGCATAGCTAGATGTACATGAAATCTAGGAGACTCAAGGCCCTTAATGGCCAAATACAACCTCTGGGGGAAAAAAACGTCACATTAAAATTATGCTGGTCACAAACGCAAACATACCTAACAATCTTTGGACTTCATGCAGAAAAACTTTGGTTTTAGGCAACATAGCTCTAAGACCCAACACATGCTCAGTTTTGTCTCGAGGTAAACGGAAAAGAGGACTATGCCCAAAATGTCTAAACACTAGGATTGGGACACAATTGGGTATTGAGCCAATGGAATGTCAAAATAATCAGCAACCTAAAAACCCTTCAAGGTATTGGAAACAATTTATAGACTCTGGATGTCCAGAAAACAAAAATTCATCAAGGTAATGCAACAAATTACCCCCAACAAACTTTTCTGACCATCCACTCTACTTAAAAAGTTGAAAAACCCTCAAAATAATAACATCATAATAAAAACCCCATTGGTAAAGTCCTGTCAAAATTGAACATACTATCAAACTGAAACCCCAGGGAATAAAAAACAGATCCACTAACAGGTAACAAATTATAAAGTTCCCTGCCGAACCTGACGCAAAACCAAAATACCTTATCAAGCAAGGCAAATTCAACAACAAAATCATCAGAGCACACAGAATCATTTATAGAGGAATGCTTGATATGTGACAAGTGATTAAATGATCTAAAGAAATTGGGCACACCCATAGATCCAGGGGGTGACAGCTGAAAACTGGGAAATGGAGGGACAGATAAAGGCCCTTCCACCCTCCCTTTCTCAGCCGCCACAGTGCACACAATCATGCCTGTATCTACAATTTACCAGCCACCTGCACTGTGACACTTTACATGAAAATCCTACTCCTTTGCAGAAATATAGAACATTTCCTTTAAAAGGGACCTATGAGATGTTTTATGCTGCCAGAACTACCAAAGGTTTTATCAATGAGCGGCAATTTACTCATAAACACTACAGCCTCTTAAAGAAATTATAGAAATGACGCAGGAATAGGGCATGATGTAAAGGGGGGGGGGGGCAACAAACTGTTGGCAACTTCCTGTACCACTGGTCTTGATTGACAGGTCTGTCCCTATGTATGTAGAGAGACGGCCTCCTTGACTTTATGTCCTGTTCACGACTCGTCACAAAAAGTACTCTGCAGCTTATGGATCATTGTAATGAGAGCCTGTGTCTATTTTGTGGTATATATTGTAAATCTACTTGTAGATAATAGCCATTAAGTTGCCACTAGGAATACAATAATTTACAGCATTAAATGCAAATATTAATTTATCTTAACTATTTATGAAACAGGATACATAAACGAAACACTCACGAATCTATGAGGTTTTTGAGCCTCTTAACAATAAATGAAATGGCTTTATATAATAACATGAGTTTCTCGTATTTTTTTTCTATTAACCGTCTCTTCATCTTCTGTCAATCAAAACACGTTTTTACCCTGCCATAATTTAAGGTTAGCTTCAAAGAAAATTAATCTAGGAAAAAAGAAAAACATGCAGTTTGTTCCGCTGAAATAGCATCCATTTCACTTGTTCCTCTTAAAACTAATCTTACTGTCTATGATATTGGCTATTTTCGCTAAATGTAGCAAAATTGGAATCTGAATCAAAGCCTACAGAGGACATGGAGAAAATAAAGTGCTTGTTTCACAAGTGTTTTGTATCATATAAATTAAAATTTGTTTCAAGTACTGTAACTCATGAGAACTCGTGAGCTTTATGACCTTTGATTCATCTTTAATACAAGCAGAATGCCATGGGGGGAATTTGGAACAGTAGAATATTATACAGGTGGGATTTTAGAAACAAATTATATACTGTAGATAATGAAAGGTAGCATTTTATTACTCACATACACTATATATTTCTGATTCATGTCATATCTACAGTTTGCAAATTCGGATTGCATAAAATGTCAGTGTTATTAATAAGATTTGCTTTGTCTAAATGTAACATGATAAGTTGAATTTTTATTATTAATAATAATAATAATAATAATAATAATAATAATAATATTATTATTAACAACATCATCATAGTAACATCATCAGTACCACAATTGTCGATGTCACTTATTTGTGTTATGGTCACAGCAGTTGGTGGATCCTCTGGGTCTGTGTGGATGATGACGTGAGCCATGCCAGGGAGCGGAGTCTAAGGTGCCGCTTGTTTTCACCAGATCACGCCACCCTTGTCATGAAATCCATGGCAATATGGGACCAGGGAGTCTCTGGAATGGGTAAAGGCTGTAAGAGTCCTGCAGGTCTCTGTCGAGGGGTTTTGTCACGGGCACAAGTTTCACAGGAACGAACAAAATCAGAAACATCACCTTCAAGATGGGGCCACCAGTAATCCCGGGAAATTAGTAGTAGAGTCTTGCGTATTCCAGGATGTCCTGCTGTCAAGAAAGAATGACCCCATTTCAGTACCTTGCATCTCAATCTGGCGGGCATAAAGGATTTTCCCGGAGGAACTTGCTGAATTTCGGCAGGAGTGACAATGAACCAAACTGTCAGGAGGAGTTAGATGCCTAGGCATGGAGTCCAAACCAATGACATCAGAGGACCTGGAGAGAGCATCTGCTCTGATGTTCTTGTCTGCTGGACAGAAGTGGATGAAGAAGTTGAATGTAAAAAAGAAAAGTGACAACCTTGCCTGGCAGGGCTTCTAAAGGTATAGAAGATTCTTATGGTCAGAGTAGATGCTGACCGGATGAGAAGAACCTTCCAATAAATGTCGCCATTCCTTCAAAGCTAGCTTGATAGCGAGGAATTCACGATCTCCAATGGAGTAATTCCTCTCAGCAGGAGAGAATGTCTTTGAGAAGAACCCACAAGTTACAGTCTTGCCCTTGGCGTTTTTCTATGTAAGAACGGAACCCGCTCCAATAGATGAAGCATCAACCTCCAAAGCAAAGGGTTTCTCTGGATCAGGTCTTGTAAGCACGGGAGCAAAGGCAAATGCAGACTTTAAACGGGAGAAGACCTCTTCAGTCTCTTGAGGCCAAGATTTAGGATTAGAAGCCTTCTTATTGAGAGCCAAAATTGGAGCAACCAAAGAAGAAAAATGTGGGATAAATTGAAGATAATAGTTAGTGAATCCCAGAAAGCGTTGAATAGCACGTAGGCCCGAAGGATGAGGTCAATCAAACAATGCAGACAATTTATCTGGATCCATCTGCAGGCCCCAATGAGAGACAACATAGCAAAGAAATGGAAGACTAGACTTCTCGAACAGACATTTCTCCAGTTTGGTGTAGAGATGATTCTTTCGTAGTTGCTGAAGAACCAGACAAACATTAGTACGATGCTTCTCTAAGTTGGAAGAGAAGATCAGGATGTCATCTAGGTATACAACAACACAGGTGTAGAGAAGATCATGGAAGATATCATTGACAAACTCTTGGAAAATGGCTGGAGCATTGCAGAGACCAAAAGGCATTACGAGATACTCAAAATGTCCGTCACAAGTATTGAAGACCGTTTTCCATTCATCTCCCTTGCGGATACGAATGAGGTTATACGCCCCACGTAAGCCCAACTTGGAAAAGATCTTGGCATCACGTAGACGGTCAAAAAGTTCTGAGATTAGAGGTAGTGGGTAACGGTTCTTGACCGTAATTTTGTTAAGTCCCCTGTAGTCAATGCATGGACAGAGTGAGCCATCCTTCTTCCCTTCAAAGAAGAAACCAGCTCCAGCAGGAGAAGAGCTTACATATAAATCCCTTTTGGAGATTCTTCTGGATATACTCAGCCATGGCTTTGGTCTCAGGAACCAATAGAGGGTATATCCTTCCAAGAGAAGGAGTGGTACCAGGCAGAAGATCTATAGGGCAGTCGAAAGGACGATGTGGAGGCAGAGACTAAGCCTGTTTCTTGCAGACCAAGTCAGAGAAATCTTGGTAAGGTGGAGGCAGACCAGGCAAAGGAGGAGGATGAGAAACAATTTTAGGCTGGACTGGACTGAGACAAAGATTTTGACAGGACTGTCCCCAGTGAATAATTTCTCCAGTTCTTCATTCTAGTTCCGTAGAGTGACGTCGGAGCCAAGGAAGGCCAAGAAGAATCTCTGAAGTACAGTGAGGCAGTACATAGAATTCAATCTTTCCTTTATGAAAGACACCCACTTGCATGATGAGAGGCTCAGTACGGAATAGTACCTTACAATCCAAATTTTGTCCATTAATAGAGGAGATGAACAAAGGCTTGGCAAGCCGAGTAACAGGAAGATGATATTTGTGGACGAAAGAAGCATCAATAAAGTCACCTGCAGTTCCCGAATCCAAAAATGCTGTAGCGCTAAAGGTAGACTTGGCAGAAGCGAAGACTTGTACAGAAATGGTCAAGCGAGGAGAGGTGGTATTCACACATAGGGAATCAAAGGCCTCATCATTCCATGCTAGCTCTGAGGCAAGAGTGCGTCATTGAACCTTGTAGTCACCAACGGAAGAATTCCCTTGACATGGGTTCAATAAAGCCAGTTCCTCAAAGACACAGCAAAATTCTGTCAGAAAATCCGTCAAGTTGGAAGCTACCAGATCACAATGGTCCCAAAGGGGTGTAGCCCGGGCCAGGGCTTTTCTGGACAGTAGGGTAATAACAAAGGCCACCATAGCATGTTCTGTTGGAAACAGTTCAGACATGAGCTCCAAATGCATGGAGCACTGTTTAACAAAACCTGTGCATAACTTGGAATCACCACCATATTTAGAGGGTAATGGTAGAAGTAACTGGGAGCCAGAAGATACTGCAGGAGCTGGAGGAGGGAGTCGGACAGGTGGCGGGTGCTGCTGCTGTTGCAAGGCCAAAAGCTGTTGTATCACAGCAGACAGTTGGGTAAGTTGCTGCACCTATCGCGCCAGTTGCTGAGACTGATGTTCCACAATTGATCCGCTGGACCTGTGTGGCAGATGACTCAGACCAAACCAGGGAGCGGAGTCTAAGGTGCCACTGGTTTTCACTAGAGCCCGCCCCAAAGCAGGATGGACTTGCTGCAGCAGGCGGAACCCAGGTCGTTACCCCTGGCACGGCTCGACCACACAGGCGGCTGAGGAGATGCGAGGCACAGGAGGGATAAGAAAGCTCGTAGTCAGGATAGCAGAAGGTCAAGGCAGGTGGCACAGTAGCATAGTCAGAACGTAGTAGGAGGTCAGTAGGCAGGCGGCAGAGGAGCAAGGTCAATTCACAGAGCCAAGGATCAGATACATGGCAAGACAATACTCAGGAATGCTTTCTCTCAGGCACAAGGCAACAAAGATCCGGCAGGGAAGGGTGGAGAAATTTATCAATGAGCCACAGGCGAATTACACTAATGAGCACACTGGCCCTTTAAATCTTAAAGCTCCGGCGCGTGTGTGCCCTAGGGGACGGGGACACACGTGGCGGAGCAGAAAGGCAGAGGTGGGGGGCAGGAGAACACCAGGTGAGTGACGGACTGGGGCTTGCATGTGGACACATCCCGTGATGCGATTCCCAGCCGTGCCGGCAGCAGCAGGTAACAGGACCATGCACTCACAGCGAGCGTGTGCAGCTGGAGCGCATAACGTAACAGTAGACATCGCATATCTAGATTTTATTAAGGCTTTTGACACTTTCCCACATAGAAGACTTATCAATAAACTGCAGTCATTGAGCTTGGACTTCCATAATGTTGAGTGGATTAGGCAGTGGCTGAGTAACAGACAACAGAGGGTTGTAGTCAATGGAGCATATTCAGAGCAAGGCAGGATGGTGAACCACACAATAGGACATGTGTACCAGGGATGGCTGTGGAGGACAGCAGTCATCTCTGATGAGACCTGTTCCTGCTCGATCTGGCCTTATCGTCCTGGTAGAGTGAAGGCAGAGGTGCACAAGTGCCCTGGGAGTAGTGACCCCAGGGTGCCGGAATTCACTTGGGATTTGCAACCCCACTTGAAGGAAAGCACATAGTACTTACCTTCATAGTACTTTTTCTCTCACTCTTCTGGGCACTGACCGTTAGTATCCCGGCCTTCCGGCTAGGATCGGGCAATTTTTATAGATCCGTTCGGATGTCCGGGCAGTATTACACACTGCGCACAACCACTTATTTATTTATTCTTTTTCTCACTGTGTCCACTTTTTGTGTTCTGTTTATCCACAAGGATTTGGTAGGGTGCAGTAGCCCTTCTGGGTGTCCCTCCTGCCTGTCTAGGGAAGGTGTGTGTGGCCGTGAGGTTCCTCCTCTCCTCCCTGCTATACCCCGTGGCAACCCTGTTTCGGCAGGTTGCCAAACCGGTTTTACTGGTTCCTTGGTGACAAGTTGGTTAACGCCTACTTAACACTTTCAGTCGGGAACACTTTCAGTCCCTGAGGAGCTTCAGCGAAAGGGGACATTGTACCCGGAACCTTGCAGGTGCCTTTTGGCCCAGAGGTGAAGGGTTTGGTTTGTTGGGGGGGGGCTCTCTCCTTTCGCAGAAGGGCTTGCGATAGACCGCATCCTCGTGCACGTTTTTTTGTGTGAACACTTGCAATTTTTACTTGCACTTGGGTGATTTGAGAGCACGTACCTCGGCTTTCAAGATAAAGAAAGCAGTAGTATCCCTGCCCAAGCTAATTGAATTTGGGGCCGGCCCCTACAGCTCATCTAGAGAAGGAGCTATGTCTATGTACTGAGCTGTTTTTAAGGCAGAGTTCATTTAAAAGTTATGGCAGCATGTATGGATATGGGTAATCAGATGATACCCGGTGGTGAATAATAGGCTGACCAAAACGGCTGAACTTTTTTTAAAATAAATGTTAATAAATAATCGCTTTTTAGAGGCAGGTGCCTGCAGTTGTTTACGTGCACAAAGAAGTAATGAAAGAAGCAATGGATTTTTCTAAATGGCCCAAAAAGTATCCACTTTTGGGAGTAGCAACATGTTTTATGCCAGGAAAGTGAAGAAGCAGCTTTTTACAAGCTGTAAAAAATGATCCCCATTTTAGGCTATAGCAGCAGGAGTAGCATCCTGGAAAGTGGAAAAAAGTGACACAAAAGCCTTGACTTCCAATTAATACAGATTTTGCAATGACAGATGCAATACTTTCTGGTGAATTACTCTAATTATTATATATGTAAGGTCCTAATCCGATCTGTGTTGTTCACTGCTAAGTGTCCCTAACACATGCTATCTCTAAAATGGATAATAAAGCTATGTGCATAGACTTTCATATTGGCTTTTACATCACCCCTATACTGCCTCCTGATTGGCTGGGAAAGCTTTTTTAGGTATTATGAGAGGAGGAGATGCATTTAATTGTGTATCCCGTATCCCGTACTGTGCCCGCGGCCCACAAATCATTAATTCCCCGACATGGGGAGAATGTGCAGTGCTGGGGCTCACATTAAACCCTTTCCCTGATGCGGGGACATCGCTTTGGGGGGGGATGAGAGGCAGAGCAGCACCCGCGGGTCACATATGACAATTAATTAATTCCCTGAAGTGGGGAGTGCGGGATGAGAAGCTGACAGTGCACCCACGGGGGGAATCATGATAGCTTTGCGGCTGACATGTTTTACAGGGTATTCAGTACACTGTGAGCTGCAGACACAGGGCTGGGTGACAGAGGGAGGAGACTTCCATCCTCCCGCTGTCATCTTGTGTAAACACAGAGAGACAGCAAGGACAAATCTGATCACAGGTCACAGCCAAGCATGGTAACAGACGCTGACTGGCTAACATCTTGGTCATGTGTCACGGACCAGATGATTGTGCTGACAATGTGCTTACCTCACAACCAATGCTAAGCACTAGAGATGAGAGAAAATCCGAATTTGTTACGAATTTCATAAAAAATTCGATTTGCAACAAATGCAAATATTGCCGCGATTCTATAGCGCAAATTGTTTAATTAAACTCCATTTAGTGTGGTCCAGGCTCCAGGGCATTTAAAATGGCGGATCCACATGTCAGGACATGGGGCAAGGAACTCTAGGAAGGCGGCAATAACGGTAGGCGCTATGATCCTGAATCACATGCAGGAGGAAGCCTTTCAGCAGCCAGTCCCCATGTGATGTCACAGCCCTATATAAACGGCAGCCATATTCCGGTTAGTCACTTCATTTATTACACTGCAGAGAGATAGGATGGACATCGCTGTGTGTGTTACATTGAGAACAGCGTTCCAGCAGCGTTTCACCTCCAAGTCACATCAGAGTTCTGGTGAAAAGAGAGCAGTGCATTTCTTCAATGAAAAGGATTTTTCTGCAGTCGTTAACCTGCCAGTCACTTTCTACAGCATTGCATTACAGAGAGGAACAGAGAGCTGTGTGTTGCCTCAAACATTTCAACAGCCTGCCTCAACTTCATAAACCTTAGCAGAGGAGGCAGGAATACATTTTCAGCGCAATTCTGTGTCTCTGTTCCACAACAAATCATCTGCTGGTTATACTAGTCTGTAGATGGTATAATACCCAGCAGTCCATTCCTAATACTCTTTGACAGAGTACAATTTTGGGTTTAGTACACAGCTTTTGTGTGCTGCAGCACTGTTGTGTACTGCTGTTGTTGTGAAAAAAAAAAATGTTTTAAGCGTACTTTAGCGCATTTTTCTGCCCTCTTTGTTCCACAACAAATCATCTGCGGGTTATACTAGTCTGTAGGCGGTATAATACATACCCAGCAATCCATTCCTAATACTCTCTGAGGGTTTAGTACACAGCGACTGTGATACTTTTTTAAATGTACTGTAGCGCATTTCTCTGCCCTCATAAGTGCATACCACATACCTACAACTAAGTGGTGTACTATTTTGTACCTGTTAATTTGTCAAGGGCCTAGATACTGTGAAAGTCCAGGCAAAAGTAATCACCAGCTGGTCTTTTACTAAAATATGTTTTTTTTAAGCGTACTGTAGCACATTTTTTTGCCCTCATAAGTAGATACCACATACCTACATATAAGTAGTGTGCTATTTTGTACCTGTTAATCTGTCAAGGGCCTAGATACTGATACACTAAGCCATTAACAAGTTTATACATCAAGAGTGAGAAGCGTATGCAGATCAAATAATAAAAAAATATCAATTTTGATTGGTACACAAATGCACAAAGAAACAGACATCTAAAATCAATTAAAACATACAATAAGTACACAAACGGAGATACAACTCCGTGAATACAGAGGCAAGGAAAGTAGGGGGGTCTGGTGTGGGCTCAAAGTGCTATGATACCAAAAGGCTATGCAGTAATGTAAGAGCAGGAATCCCCATAGGATATTGCCCAAGGTAAATATAAAGTAGGTTGGGGAGGACATAAAAAAAAAAAAAAAACGAAGTTGTGCATAATCAAATGCGGTACAATGAGGATTCCCCAATGATTAACAGAGAGATTACCTAGGCAAAGAGCCAGCAGAGCAGAAAAATACAAAAACGTAATTACCAAGTGGACAAGGTGAAAGTGTGCACCAGACTTTCGTCACCCAACATTTCATCAATGAAGGCTTCTTCTGGGGAGTAGGAGGTGCAAACCACATACTTACATTTAAGTAGTGTACTATTTTGTAACTGGTAATCTGTCAAGGGCCTAGATACTGTGAAAGGCCAGGCAAAAGTACACACCGGCTGGTGGTTCTACTCAGACACTTTTTTAAGTGTACTGTAGCACATTTTTCTGCCCTCATAAGTGCATACCAAATACATACATCAAAGTAGTGTACTATTTTGTACCTGTTAGTCTGTCAAGGCCCTAGATACTGTGAAAGGAAAGCCAGAAGTACACACCTGCTGCTGTTCTAGACAAATACAGTTTTAAGCGTAGTGAAGCGTATTGTACTCCCCTCATATACGCACTAAGTATGTCAGGCAGAGAAGTGCGAAGAGTGGCAGAGGCCTAAAAGCATCAGGCAGAGGTTGAAGCAGACTAGGGGTGAGTGGCAGCAGGAGTTGCAGTGAGAGACAAGAGCTCCTGGTATCAGCTAGCGGTCGTGTCTCGACCAGCAACTCATCTGCCGTCATCGATTGGTTAACAGTCATCCACTTCCTCACAAGTGACATCTGATACCCCAAGTCAACAGTTGGTGGGTTCCTCAGACACAACCCTTAGTTGGCATGGCCCGGGAGCAGTGCCTGTCCTCCAATTGCCTCTGTCCTTGTCCTATGCTGTTCCCTCCCCTTAAGGAGTATCTTATGCTGTGGGTTCAACTCCACTATTCAGTGAGGATGATCTAACACAGGACAGTCAGCAGCTACTGCCCAGCCAAGAAGTGGAGGAGACATCCGCCGCTTCCTCCGCTAGGCGGGCAAGTAGAGATGAGGAGAGTGACGGGGGAGGTGGTGTTGCCAGCGTTCAGGGTCCTGAAGCAGACGCTGTTGAGGAACCTGAGGAGGACATAAGTGACGTGCAGACAAAAATCGATGATGATGAAGCCGATCGCACTTGGGAGCCGGGTGCAAAAGGGGCTTCATCATGCTCAGGAGAAGAGGGTTGGAAGTTGCCCGTAACGCAGCAGCTTAGCCAGCAAGGTGGTTGCATGGTTAGCAGTCAGCATGGTGGCAGAAGTGGAAATTCTGGAGCCAAAAGTGCCCGGAGACCACCTGCTACACGGCAGCCTACCTTCCAGGTAGTGGAATAGGGGTTCCTGGAGAAGGCGGCAGTAGCAGTCAATTAGTGCAGACTGTTGGTGGCAAAATAAGTGGCTGTGTGACAGTTTTTCATCAAGGTTAACATAGCCACATGCAAGATATGTGTGCAGAAGTTTAAGCGTGACCAGGGTCGCAATTTTGGCACCACGGCCCTGCGTCAACATATGCTTCGCCACCATAAAGTGGCCTGGGAGAACCATGTCTCCGATGTAGGGGTCCAACCTGCTGCATCACCCAGTTGCATGCCTCTCCCTATTTCAGACAGCCAAGGCTCCACCACCTCAGACCAAGGAAGCTGTGGTCACACCCTCCTTCTGTTGCTCCAAATGCTCCTGCTCTTCCTACTTTTAGTCAGTCATTTTGCCAACAATCCATTGGCAAAGCCGTGTCTAAGGGACAATAGTATGCACCCACTCATCCATCGGAGCAGAAGCTGAATGTACTCTTGTCCAAGTTGCTGGTGCTGCAGTCTCTCCCTTTTCAAGTGGTGGACTCTGTACCTTTCAGAAAACTGATGGCTTGTGCCGAGCCGAGGTGGAGAGTGCCAAGCCGTCATTTCTTTGCGAAGAAGGCAGTACCAGCCCTGCACAATTTTGAGGAAGAGAAGGTGGGCCAGTCCTTGAGCCTGTCGGTGTGTACCAAAGTGCATGGCAGCGCCGACATCTGGAGCTGTAACTATGGTCAGACTCCTTTACAGCTCACTAGGTGAATGTGGTTCCTGCACAGCCACAACACAAACTTGGACAGGTCACCCCGCTTCCTCCTCCACGCACTCAGGCTGTTGGTCCTGTGACAGTGTGCGACTCTGCCTCCTCATCCTCCACCATGTCCTCAGCCTTCAGTGCCCAGATAAGTTTCAATGCCCCTTCAGTATACCATGTGTGCAGGGCACGGAGGTGTCACGCTGTTGTTAACATGGTCTGCCTTGGTGAACGGAGTCACACAGGGGAGGAACAGCTAAAATAATTCGTAAAGAAATCGGAGCATGGCTTACTCCACGAAAACTGGAAATGGGAACCATGGTGACTGACAAGAGTAAGACCATCTTGTCTGAACTGCGCCTGGGAAGGCTGAACCATGCGCCCTGCATGGCACACGTGTTCAATCTGTTTTTCAAGCAGTTTCTGAAGTGCTCCCCCATTTGCAAGACATCCTAACAATGGTAAGAAAACTTTTCATGCACTATAGCCACTTGTACACCGCGAAGCACACCCTTCTTGAGCTGCAGCGTCAGAACAGTATCCCCCAACATAGTCTGATTTGTGACGTTGTCACACCTTGGAATGCCACCATCCATATGTTTGACCGACTGTACCATCAGAGAAAAGCCATCACCGATTTCTTGATGATCTAAGCAGATAGGGGTACTCCCCTGTGTAACTTCAATGTGAACCAGTGGCAGCTCATAAGTGACACTTGCAGTTTGCACAGGCCCTTTGAGGAAGCCACATTATTAGTAAGTCGCCAGGATTACAGGATGAAAAATTTCATTCCACTGCTTCATTTATTACAACACGTGTTGGAAACAATGGCCGGTCAGGGCACTGGAGACGGGGCGCCTACATCTCACAGCCACATGAGCCCTGTTGGGGCTGAACTGGAGGAGGAGGGGCACAGTAGAGCACAGTTTAGATTTCACCAAATGGGCGGTTTTTCTGGTAATCCCACAGGAGAGGAGTAGCAGGAGCAGCCAGAGGAGCTAGAGAGTTATGAGGAAAGTGAGACAGAGGACTCAGACACACCGTAGCAGTATGCAGTGGAGATGGAGGCAGGGAGTTCCTCCGAGTCACTTGCACAAATTGCACGATGCATGCTCACTTGCTTGCATAGTGACAGCTGAATTGTCACCATATGGCAGCGGGATAACTTCTGGCTCTCCACCTTATTGGACCCTCGCTACCGGCACAAAAAAGGGGCTTTTTTACACCCACTGAGAGGGAAGACTAGCTGACCTACTACAGAGGCATCCTATGTAGTCATATGGCCGATGCCAGTTCAATCGTCCATCCTCTCGTAGGACTGAATCGGGAGGCCTCCTGCGCTCACCTTCCACTACAGAGTCTACAGGTAGCTGATGAGTACCTTTCTTCACCCATATAGTGAAGCAACTCATCAACAGCGGGTAGACCTGGAGTAGGACCTGAACCAGCACGTGGTGGCATACCTTGACATGCCCATGCCAACACACCTTGAAGATCCGCTGAACTTCTGGGCAGCCAAACTTGATTTGTGGACGCAACTAGCACAGTTTGCCCTGGAAAAGCGTTCCTGCTGGGCCAGTGATGTGCCATCAGAGCGGGTGTTTATTGCGGCGGGGGCCATAGTCCCCCCAAGGAGGACTTGTCTGTCCACCAAAAATTTGGAGAGACTGACCTTAGTGAAGATGAATCAGGCATGGACAAACCAAGATTTCCACCCACCAATCCCTGATGCATCAAAGAAGATTGACTATGGTGCCACACCAACACTTATGGATAGTGTGCCAAACAGATTTAAGCACTGCTCCCCATTTACGAACATTCCTTCACATCAGATATTTATTTCAATCACCTTCGTCACCGGGTACTGGTATTGCCACCCACCACACCACTCTATAAGCGGGTTACTATCAGGACTTCTGATGCTGCTCCTGCCACCTCCAGGCTGTGCTATTCATCAACTATTTAGACTCTTCATGCTTCAGCACCTCCAGAATGTGCCATTAAGCCACTATATGGTATCCTAATGCTTTAGCCAACTCTAGGCTGTGCCATTCAGACACTATATGTTCTCCTCATGCTGCCACAAACTCCAGGCTGTGCCATTCAGCGACTATATGGTCTCTTCATGCTTCAGCCACCTCCAGGCTTTGCCATTCAGCCACTATATGGTCTCCTCATGCTTCAGCCACCTCCAGGCTGTGCCATTCAGCCACTATATGGTCTCCTCATGCTTCAGCCACCTCCAGGCTGTGCCATTCAGCCACTATATGGTCTCCTCATGCTTCAGCCAACTCCTGGCTGTGCCATTCAGCCACTATATGGTATCCTCATGCTTCAGCCACCGCAAGGCTGTGCCATTCAGCCACTATATGGTATCCTCATGCTTCAGCCTACTCCAGGCTGTGCCGTTCAGTCACTTTATGGTCTCCTCATGCTTCAGCCACCTCCAAGCTATCCCAATTAGCCACTATATGGTCTCCTCCTGCTTCAGCCACCCCCAAACTGTGCCAGCCAGACACTATATGATCTCCTCATGCTGCCACAAACTCCCGGCTGTGCCATTCAGCCACTATATGGTATCCTCATGTTTCAGCCTACTCCAGGTTGTGCCGTTCAGTCACTATATGGTATCCTCATGCTTCAGCCAACTCCAGGCTGTGCCATTCAGCCACTTTATGGTCTCCTCATGCTTCAGCCACCTCCAAGCTGTCCCAATTAGCCACTATATGGTCTCCTCATGCTTCAGCCACCCGCAAACTGTGCCAGTCAGACACTATATGATCTCCTCATGCTGCCACAAACTCCCGGCTGTGCCCTTCAGCCACTATATGGTATCCTCATGCTTCAGCCTACTCCAGGCTGTGCCGTTCAGTCACTATATGGTATCCTCATGCTTTAGCCACCTCCAAGCTGTCCCATTCAGCCACTATATGGTCTCCTCATGCTTCAGCCACCCCCAGGCTGTGCCAGCCAGACACTATATGATCTCCTCATGCTGCCACAAACTCCAGGCTGTGCCATTCAGCCACTATATGGTCTCCTCATGCTGCCACAAACTCCAGGTTGTGCCATTCAGACACTATATGGTCTCCTCATGCTTCAGCCAGCTCCAGGCTGTGCCATTCAGCCACTTTATTGTCTCTTCATGTTTCAGCTACCTTCAGGCTGTGCCATTCTGACACTATAGGGTCTTTTCATGCGCCAACAAACTCGAGGCTGTGCAATTAAGACACTATATGGTCTCCTCATGCTTCAGCCACCTCCAGCCTGTACCATTCAGCCACTATATGGTCTCCTTATGCTGCCACAAACTCCAGGCTGTGCCATTCAGCCACTATATTGTCTCCTCATGCTTCAGCCACCTCTAGGCTGTGCCATTCAGACACTTTGTGGTCTCCTCATGCTGCCACAAACTCGAGGCGGTCATTCAGTCACAATATGGTCTCTTCATACTGATGCCACCTCCAGGCTCTGTAATTGTGCTGCCATGTGACTCCTTGTTAAATTTTGTCCTTTTTAACCACACGCCGGGGCCCGGGACATTAAAACTTGGGAGTGAAATCTTAAATATCAATTTCAAAATATTAAATTTAAATTTCTAAATCTAAAATTTTTATTTAAAAAAATCCATGTAATATTTTCAAGACTGAGGCCCTATGGTCATTGACATCATATAGCAGCTGTGGAATTACCACAAGAATCCAATTAAACAGGTTGGAGCAATCACAATGAACCATTACTGATTAAATGAAACATTTGCAGTTCCACAAATGAGTAAGACAGTGGGAGGGGGGGTCAGGGGCGGTGAGAGGCACAGGCTGGAACAGGTGGTAGCTCGCCTTGCAGCGAACCACCAGCTCGATGCTCACCAGAATGGGTTCTCAAAAAATATACATAAATTAAAATTAAATTAATTAAAAATTACATTGTCTACTCTTGCTGCCGCCATCTCCAGGCAATGCCATTCAGCCACTATATGGTTTACTGATGCAGCTGGGCCTGGGACATTACCTAAAAATATTTTATGGTAGCACTAGCTATCATAAATCTTCAATTTCAATTTTAAAATTATTTTTTTAATCTTAGGGATTGTAAAGCCCTATTGTCTACTCATATTGCCAGGCTGTGTCATTCAGCCTATTTATGGTCTCCTTATGCTGTTGGCACCTTAAATTAAACTTTTAAAATTTTAATATATATAAAATCTTTGATTTAAAATGTCAAAAATATCTTTAATCTTCTCTATTGTGAGGCTCTATGGTATTCCCAGGCTGTTGCCACTTCCAGACTGGGTCATTCTGTCACTATATGGTGCTGCCGCCATTTCCAGGCTGTCATTCTGCCAGATTATGGTCTCCTCATGCTGCTGCCACCTCTAGGCTTTGTCATTGTGCTGCCATGTGATTCCTTGTTACATTGGGTTTTGTGGTCATACAGTATTAGTTCAGCGTAAACATCGGGACATTAAACTTGGGAATCTAATATAAATCTTAACCCCTTAAGGACTCAGGGTTGTTCCGTTTTTGCACTTTCGTTTTTTCCTCCTTACCTTTTAAAAATCATAACCCTCTCAATTTTCCACCTAAAAATCCATATTATGACTTATTTTTTGAGTCATCAATTCTACTTTCCAGTGAAATCAGTCATTTTACCCAAAAATTCACGGTGAAACGGAACAAAAAATCATTGTGCGACAAAATCGAAGAAAAAACGCAATTTTGTAACTTTTGGGGGCTTCCGTTTCTACGCAGTGCATATTTCGATAAAAATTACACCTTATCATTATTCTGTAGGTCCATACGGTTAATGATACCCTACTTATATAGGTTTGATTTTGTAGGACTTCTGGAAAAAATCATAACTACATGCAGGAAAATTTCTACGTTTAAAAATGTCATCTTCTGACCCCTATAACTTTTTATTTTCCACGTACAGGGCGGTATGAGGGCTCATTTTTTGCGCCGTGATCTGAAGTTTTTAATGGTATGGTTTTTGTTTTGATCGGAATTTTTGATCACTTTTTATAGATTTTTTAATGGTATAAAAAGTGACCAAAATCCGCTTTTTTGGACTTTGGATTTTTTTTGCACGTACGCCATTGACTGTGCGTTTTAATTAATGATATATTTTTATAGTTCGGACATTTATGCATGCGGCGATACCACATATGTTTATATATTTTATTATTTACACAGTTTTATTTTTTTTATGGGCAAAGGGGGGTGATTCAAACTTTTATTAGGGAAGGGGTTAAATGACATTTATTAACACTTTTTTTTTAAACTTCTTTTTGCAGTGTTAAAGGTCCCATAGGGACCTATATCACTGCACACACTGATCTCCTATGCTGATCACTGGCGTGTATTAACACGCCTGTGATTAGTGATATTGGCACTTGACTGCTCCTGCCTGGATCTCAGGCACGGAGCAGTCATTCGTCGATCGGACACCGAGGAGGCAGGTAAGGGCCATCCCAGTGTCCTGTAAGCTGTTCGTGATGCCGCGATTTCACCGCGGCGGTCCCGAACAGCCCGACTGACTAGCCAGGATACTTTCACTTTCGCTTTAGAAGCGGCGGTCAGCTTTGACCGCCGCTTCTAAAGGGTTAATACCGCACATTGCCGCGATCGGCTATGTGTGGTATTAGCCGTGGGTCACGGCCGTTGATGAGCGCCGAGACCGACGCGATGTGATGCGGGGTCGGAGCGCGACCCCGCTTCATATCGCGGGAGCCGGCGCAGGATGTAAATATACGTCCTGCGTCGTTAAGGGGTTAAATTTAAATTTTTTAAAATTTATGTAATCTTTTCATGACTGATTCCCAATGATCTACGTCATATTACCTGTGGAATTTTCTCAGGAATCCAATGAAACAGCTTGGAGCATAACTGATTAAATGAAACATTCACACTTTCATAGTCAGGGGGGTCGCTGAGAGGCAGGACCTGGAACTGATGGTATCTCGCCTGGTGTAGGACCGCCAGCTCAATGCTCACCAGAATGGGTACTCCAAAAATGTAAATAAATTCAAATTAAATTAAATTAAAATTACATAAAAAGTCTCTTAATTCTCAATTTTGACACCATATGGTCTCCCTGCTGCCACTTCGATGCTCTGTAGTAGTGATTCTAATAGCAATGCCTGTAATCTGCATGTCATACTGCAGTGCAGTAAGCATATACACCCCACTGATGTTTGACAGATCTTTGTAACAGTGGGCTGTGCAAATGAAAAATTATGGACCATTGTTCCAAAAATCAGACACCTGTGTGTTGTAAATGCTCACTGCATTCCTTGTTACATTTCGTGAGGGGTGTAGTTCACGAAATGAGGTCACATGTGTGTGGTTTATTATTTTAGCGTTTATATCAGAACCGCTGTAACCAGCAGCCACCCCTGTGCAAATCACCAATTTAGGCCTCAAATGTACATAGTGCGCTCTCACTCCTGAGCCATTTTGCTGAGCACTTTATGTCCACCTATGGAGTATTTCCGTACTTGGGAGAAATTGTGTTACAAATTTTGGGGGTCTATTTTTCCTTTTACCTCTTATGAAAATGAAAAGTATGGGGCAACACTGGCATGTTAGTGTAAAACATTTACTTTTTTTACACTATCTTGCTTATGTAGACCCCACAAGGAGAGAAAGCCCCAAAAAATTTGTAATACAATTTCTCCCGAGTATGGAGATACCTCATATGTGGCCCTAAACTGTTGCCTTGAAATACAACAGGGCTCCGAAGTGAAAGAGTGCCATGCGCATTTGAGGACTAAATTAGGGAATTTCATAGGGGTGTACCCGGATGCAAGCGTTACACTTGCCTCCTCACCAAAAATACTGCACATCAGTTTTCCCCAAACAGGGTGCTTCCAGCTGTTGCAAAACTCCCAACATCTCTGGACAGTCAATGGTTGTCCGGCAATACTGGGAGTTGTTATTTTGCAGCAGCTGGAGTCTCCATTTTGGAAACACTGCAATGCAAGATGATTTTAATTTTTATTGGGGGAGGAGGGTGACAGTTTAAAGGTGTACTGTATATGTAGTGTTTTACTCTTTATTTAGGGTTAGTGTAGTGTAGTGTTTATAGGGTACATTCACACTGCGGGGGTTCACAGAGTTTTCCACTGGGAGTTTGAGCTGCAGCAGAAAATTTGCCACATCTCAAACTTGAAGCGTGGAACTTGCTGTAAACCCCCGCCCATGTGAATGTACCCTTCACTTGGTGGGGGGGGGGGGGGGGGGGGGCAAACCTTCAACTGTTGCAAAACTACAACTCCCAGCATGTACTGACAGACCATGGATGCTGGAAGTTGTAGTTATGCATCAGCTGGAATCACGCTGGTTGGGAAACACTTAGGTAACAGACTACCGCAGTGTTTCCGCACCACTGTCTGTTTCCTAACTCAGTGTTTCCCAACATGTGTGTCTTCAGCTGTTGTAAAACTACAACTGGGCATGCTGGGAGTAGTAGTTTTGAAACTCGTAAAAGCAGCAGTGAAGATCACTTAACAGTAAACTCTGGTTGGACTTGATGGACGTATGTCTTTTTTCAATTTAATCGCTGATCTAAATTGATCTGAACCCCAGGGGTTTGCACGGGTGCCTACTGAATGATTTTAGCAGGCATCGCGGTCTGGTCCCTGCCCGGTGTGAAATTACCACGGCGTACAGGTATGCCCTTGGTCCTTAAGTACCAGGGTGTCAGGGCGTACCCGTATGTCCCAGGTCCTTAAGGGGCTAAACAGAGTTTACTAGATCTATCAAGTTGAGGAGCAAGTTAACTAAAAACTATGCTCCCATGAAAACGTTACCTCTGTGACATAGGTTCAGGGTCATCCAGTGTATCTATTAGACCTTGGAAAAAATAACCTCTTCCTGCTCTCTTATGCTTCCCGAATGTTTGATCTTCTACTAGATTTCAGCTTTAAGAAAGAGAAGACATGGCACTCACTTTCAGTTCCTTTATTCCCAGTAAATCAGTTCCCAATGGCATACCAAAATAAGCAGTTGAAAAATAAAAACTTTGTCATAGCCATCAATTATGAAGCCTACATTGCACAAACAGACATTTTCTTTAGTTGTAAAAAGGGTAGTCAAAATTTTCTATGGGCCCTATTGTACCACATATGCCTCTGAGGTTACATGTTTCATTAGATATAATATGTATGCTCTATTACCTATGTCCCCCCAAACAGTCTCTAAACAGCCTCCTGCATATGCCACTTCCTTGTTGAGCTCTGTTATTTGGTTCTTCCTAATAAAGTGGACTGTATTCTGAGCTGATTTTATTTCCCTTAATGTATGAAATATATACAGTATGTTTAAAAATGGAATTTAACACATTATACAATAGTCGGCTATTGCCTTTCGATTTGCCTTTGGATAAAAAAAAAAAAAAAGATCAGATGTAGTTGCAATGCAAACATTGATTAAACTCTTTAGTGTTCATGAAACTGACGGGATTTCAAAGGAGGAAATATAAAACTTGAAGCTACAGCACCATAGTGACATTTCACTCTATAAACCTGCCAATATTGTAATCCAGCACGTAAATCATTCTCACTAGTTCAATTTCATATCTTAACTTGTGTGGTAAATACAGTATTAAATTATTTGTCGATTTGGAAATACATTTGCACATAAACTGTTTTGCATATGTATAATTTTAGAAAATACATAATTTACTTTTAATTCCTTTGCAATTGACAGATATACGACAATGTGCGCCGATCATGTCCGATGTACAGAAGAAACCAGCGTTCTCCTTTCATTGGGAGATTTTTCAACTCAAACTGCATTTTATGGAAACAAGGTATTATTTTGTGGTGGTGATTGATATGGGAATTCCTAATGTTTGTTTGAAGCAATATTTGTCAATAAAAAGGCTAAATACTCAAATAATGCAGTGGTCTGAATCAGTTCTTTATTGAAAAGCTTTCATACTCTTATTGACTTGCTGTCCAAATGTTGTTACTTACCTGATGATCCCAGAATTTAAGTGGTATAGACACTGGTATTGAACAACCTATTTCACAGGGTGTGCTTTATTGGGTAAACATGGTGGTGATATATTTTATTTTACTAAAGGAGGCAGGTTGTCCTGATCATACCCTACATGATAAAGTAAACAGACACTATTGAGTGTGAGCATATTCTTTATATATATTATAAAAATTATAATATTTATGTTCTATTATAGCTATTAATAATAGCCAATTTAGTTGTTAATCTCATAATAATTATTCATATTAATCCTAACTATAGTATGATGCATTTTCAAGAACATCCAAATGCATAGGATTTTTTTTTTTTTACTGAAACTTAATAAAATAAATAAATAAATCTTGTATTGCTAACCTTCATATCATGGATAGAGGCAATGAGCTACTAGACTATATGATTAGAGAACGTCAATAAGACACTTCTACATATTGTTTGTGTGAATTTGTATATAAGCAGAAAAATAACGTATTTGATAGAAATCACAAGTTATTAAAATGTGGTTATTTAAAAATTGAGAAATGAAGTGTGGGCCTGCACTGTGGCCATCAACTGAAAAACAACCACAACAAAATAAGAATAGCAACAAAACATAAAAAAGCAAACACATTATCTATCTACAAACATTCAAAATATTCAAAACTCTTCAAGTCATTTTAACATTTCATTAGAAAATTCACACCAGCTCTTTGCTAGTGTACAATTCACAAAAATGGTTGTATTTTTTTTTGAGAATTTTTATTTATTTAATAAGTTATTGAAAAATAAATATTAATTATTGGCAAATGTTGAAGTGTACCTGTCATTAGTAAAAACTTTTTATATAATGTAGATAATAACATTATATGTATATTTGTAATATACATTGGTCAAAATATTTGCATATTTTAGTCCTTGCAGCTATTGTCTGTGTGTCTCTTTGAAGAGCCAAATACAAGTGTTGACAGACAAGCAGGGCTCTGTGCACTGAGGACAAGCCGGGCTCTGTACACTAAAGACAAGCAGGGCTCTTTGCACTGAGGACAAGCAGGGCTCTGTGCACTGAGGACAAGCAGAGCTCTGTGAAGTGAGGACAAGCAAGGCTCTGTGCACTGAGGACAAGCATGGCTCTGTATATTGAAGACAAGCAGGGCTTTGAACACTGAGGACAAGCAGGGCTTTGTACACTGAGGACAAGTAGGGCTCTGTACACTGAGGACAAGCAGAGCTCTGTGCAGTGAGGACAAGCAAGGGTCTGTGCACTGAGGACAAGCAGGGCTCTGTACACCTAGGACAAGTAGGGCTCTGTACACTGAGGACAAGCAGGGCTCTGTACACTGAGGACAAGCAGGACTCTGTACACTGAGGACAAGCAGGGCTCTGTACGCTAGTGTTGAGCGGCATAATCAATATTTGAATTTGCGATATTTCGCGAATATATGGACAAATATTCGTCATGTATTCGCTAATTTTGCATATTCGCAATATTCGCAGCGCTTATAATTAAAAAAAATAGCATGAATGCTCAAATATATTCGCATGCGCATGTGCAAATATATTCGTATGCGAAATATCGCGTGAACTTCGGCGAAGTTTAACTTTTCTGCACCCCAGAACACTAAGAGCCAGCAACATGGTCGGCAGCAGTTTTTGTAGGAGGGAAGAAAAAAATCCTCATTAGTGTAAGTAAATGTGGAAATTCGCATATACAAAATTTGCATATGCGGAAATTCGCATATGCAAAAATTTGCACGCCAGTCTCACACAGTAGTATTAGAGCCTTCTTTACACCACACAAGCTGGAAGCAGAGAGGGACGAATATTCGTAATTGTGAATATATAGTGCTATATTCGCGAATATGCGATAAAATCGCAACTTGTTTATATTATGTTTTACTGTAGCATACATAACTTCTTAGAATTTTTTACATTTGTTCATATGTATCCCGTATCTTTGTGGTATGTGTATGTTTTATTAATGCAACCTTCATTTGCTGGGTCTGAACACGGCACCACCTTGACGTGTCCACCTGCGCAAATGAAGTTGGCTGACGATACCTGGTCTCCTCCACTTCATTCTGTGGGGAGGTACCTGGTACGGTCTGCCCTATAAAAGACAGGTTTTGCTGTATACACCTTGTATGACTAAGGCTCATCCTTGAGCCGAAACGCATCACCTGTGCCTGCTGCATCGATGTATCCTGGGTTTTAATCAATAAAGTGAATTCGTTGGACCTATACTGCGCTGGACATTCCACTTTCTTCAGTAATATAATACAATAACACTAGACACTAATTCATTCATGTACATAAAAACCATTAATTACATAAATAAATCACATTATACTCTATATATCTATCACAAACTAACCAACTAAATAACCTTAAAGTCTACAGAACTAACACAAACCAAGTAAATAAGTCTAGAGATAAACAAAGTTTAGAAAAATTTCAGCCCATTTGCCAAATATTCATAATAAATTCTGTTTGATTCTAATCAGTCTTGAGGTGGCAGCAGCATGAGTAGACCATATAGTGGCAGAATGACACAGGATTGAGGTGGCAGCATAATGAGTAGGCTATATAGTGGCAGAATTACACAGGCTTGAGGTGGCAGCAGCATGAGTAGACCATATAGTGGCTGAATCACTCAGCATGTAGTTGACAGCATCATGAGTAGACCATATAGTGGCAGAATGACACAGGCTTGAGGTGGCAGCATAATGCGTAGACCATATAGTTGCTGAATCACTCAGCCTGGAGTTGACAGCATCATGAGTAGACCATAAAGTGGCAGAATGACACAGGATTGAGGTGGCAGCATAATGAGTAGACCATATACCGGCTGAATGACATAGGCTTCAGGTGGCAGCAGCATGAGTAGAGCATATAGTTGCTGAATCACTCAGCCTGGTGTTGACAACATCATGAGTAAACCATATAGTGGCAGAATGACACAGGATTGAGGTGGCAGCATAATGAGTAGACCACATACTGGTTGAATAACAAAGGCTTCAGGTGGCAGCAGCATGAGTAGACCATATACTGGATGAATGACATAGGCTTCAGGTGGCAGCAGCATGAGTAGACCATATACTGGATGAATGACATAGGCTTCAGGTGGCAGCAGCATGAGTAGAGCATATAGTTGCTGAATCCCTCAGCCTGGAGTTGACAGCATCATGAGTAGACAATATAGTGGCAGAATGACACAGGATTGAGGTGGCAGCATAATGAGTAGACAATTTACTGGCTGAATGACATAGGCTTCAGGTGGCAGTAGCATGAGTAGATCAAATAGTGGCTTAATCCCTCAGCCTGGAGTTGACAGAATCATGAGTAGACCATATAGTGGCAGAATGACACAGGAAGGAGGTGGCAGCATAATGAATAGACAGTATAGTTGCTGAATCACTCAGCCTGGAGTTGACAGCATCATGAGTAGACCATATAGTGGCAGAATGACACAGGATTGAGGTGGCAGCAGCATGAGTAGACCATATACTGGCTGAATGACATAGGCTTCAGGTGGCAGCAGCATGAGTAGACCATAAAGTGGCAGAATGACACAGGATTGAGGTGGCAGCATAATGAGTAGACCATATACTGGTTGATTGACATAGGCTTCAGGTGGCAGCAGCATGAGTAGAGCATATAGTAGCAGAATGACACAGGATTGAGGTGGCAGCATAACGAGTAGACCACATACTGGTTGAATAACATAGGCTTCAGGTGGCAGCAGCATGAGTAGACCATATACTGGATGAATGACATAGGCTTCAGGTGGCAGCAGCATGAGGAGACCATATATTGGCTGAATGACTAAGCCAGGAGTTTCACAGCAGCATGAGTAGAGCATATAGTGGCAGAATGACACAGGATTGAGGTGGCAGTATAATGAGTAGACCATATGCTGGTTGAATGACATAGGCTTCAGGTGGCATCAGCATGAGTAGACCATATACTGCATGAATGACATAGGCTTCAGGTGGCAGCAGCATGAATAGACCATATAGTGGCAGAATGACACAGGATTGAGGTGGCAGCATAATGAGTAGACCATATACCGGATGAATGACATAGGCTTCAGGTGGCAGCAGCATGAGTAGAGCATATAGTGGCAGAATGACACAGGATTGAGGTGGCAGCATAATGAGTAGACCACATACTGGTTGAATAACATAGGCTTCAGGTGGCAGCAGCATGAGTAGACCATATACTGGATGAATGACATAGGCTTCAGGTGGCAGCAGCATGATGAGACCATATATTGGCTGAATGACTCAGCCTGGAGTTTCACAGCAGCATGAGTAGAGCATATAGTGGCAGAATGACACAGGATTTAGGTGGCAGCATAATGAGTAGACCATATACTGGTTGAATGACATAGGCTTCAGGTGGCAGCAGCATGAGTAGACCATATACTGGATGAATGACATAGGCTTCAGGTGGCAGCAACATGAGTAGACCATATAGTGGCAGAATGACACAGGATTGAGGTGGCAGCATAATGAGTAGACCATATACTGGCTGAATTACATAGGCTTCAGGTGGCAGCAGCATGAGTAGATCATATAGTGGCTTAATCACTCAGCCTGGAGTTTACAGCATCATGAGTAGACCATATAGTGGCAGAATGACACAGGAATGAGGTGGCAGCATAATGAGTAGACCATATACTGGCTAAATGACATAGGTTTCAGGTGGCAGCAGCATGAGTAGACCATATACTGGATGAATGACATAGGCTTCAGGTGGCAGCAGCATGAGGAGACCATATATTGGCTGAATGACTCAGCCAGGAGTTTCACAGCAGCATGAGTAGAGCATATAGTGGCAGAATGACACAGGATTGAGGTGGCAGCATAATGAGTAGACCATATACTGGTTGAATGACATAGGCTTCAGGTGGCAACAGCATGAGTAGACCATATAGTGGCAGAATGACACAGGATTGAGGTGGCAGCATAATGAGTAGACCATATACTGGCTGAATGACATAGGCTTCAGGTAGCAGCAGCATGAGTAGACCATATAGTGGCAGAATTACTCAGCCTGGTGGCAGCAGCAGCAGACCATATATTGGCAGAAGCACTCAGACTTGAGGTGGCAGCAGCATGAGTAGACCATATAGTGGCAGAATCACTCAGCCTGGTGGCAGCAGCAGGAGACCATATAGTGGCAGAATCACTCAGGCTTGAGGTGGCAGCAGACTGATGAGACCATAGGGCCTCACAATGAAAAATATTAAAGATATTTTTAAAAATGTAAATACAATGTTTTAAATAGATGAACATTAACCGTTTCATTTTATGTGCCAGCAGCATGAGGAGATCATATAGTGGCAGAATGACACAGCCTGGAGGTATTTATGACCTTTAACAATAACTGGCCCCTATGAGTTTAACAGGAAAAAAAGTAAAAGTGTTAAGTGCATATATTACACTTAGATTAGATAAATAAAACAAAACAAAAAAACCTCAAGGACCTCACCAGATTTACTGTTGCATGATTGTGGTATGATAATAAAATATTTAAAATATATAAAAATATGAGGAGACCGTGTTTCAAATGTTGAATAACATTTATTTAGAATAACAAATTAAAAACTGTAGATAAACACTATTACTGCAATTCTAATGTATATTGTATGCATAAAATATATATGCTGGATGAAGGGGGAGACTAATAATAATGGTATATATAAGTACTTATTGAGAATCTCAACAAATACGTTGTGGACATCCTTTATAAGGTCAGCTCTGACAGCGGGAAGACGGCTGGCACCGTTCTGCGACGGGCCGAACGATGGATTATAATGCACAGTCTACACTGCACCGCTGCCGCACTCCAATTTGGTTAGCAGAGAATAGACACTTGTTGCTCTGATCGGCAAGACCGGAGCTCCTGCGGAGTGCCGTCTTATGCCAGGAGAAGGTCCACGTGGGGTGAGATGTTGGCATCAAAGTCGGCTGTTTGATTGAAAGTTCATGAACGGGATGTTGCTATTCTGTCCGGGCAACAGATGAATAGCTTTTCAAAAGATGTCAAATTTCTTTCTGTAATAGTGCGTATTCAAAAGTCCACCATCTAAACGCGTTTCAGGGTACTAATACACGACCCATTCCTCATATTTTTAGATATGTTATATATTTTATTATCATACCACAATCATGCAACAGTATCTCTAGTGAGATCCTGGAGTTCATTTCGGATTTCGGTTTAATTTATATAATTTGTATAATAGCACCTAGGAGTATAGGTGTACATACGATCTAGCCTATGAGCTCTGTAGCTGTGAGCTGCACACAGGTTTTTTTTTGGTCTTTACTGTGTATATTACACTTAGGATAGGAAAATACGTCACATGATGTTTACACCTGAATTAGGCGTTAAGAGCAGGTGAATAGGTCTTTTAGTGCTCAAACTAACTGGCCCATGTTAGCTTCGGCGGAATATACGCCAGTACAGTAACAACATAAAGTGTACTCTCTCTCTACTGTCCCTGTCTATCTGCCTGCCTGCAATGATGTGGGCTTCAGGTGATTTGATTCACTGCAGTAAAGATCTTTCTCTGGAAATTACAAACAAATTCTGATTTGTCCAGTTCGATTCGCTCATCTCTTTAAATAACAATTCATTTGTTAATGGTATTTAGGAAGATTATATAGTTGGTTAATTAGTGTTAGTTCAGTATATTTTAAGGTTATGTATTGTCATTGCTTTTACAAATATTCTACACATTTACATCTTAATCTTCTTTTTTTTAATCCTAACAACTATTTCCGATTTAGGTAAGGAGATAGAGAAGCAGGAGCGGGAGACAAAAGCTGAGCTTCGGAAGATGAAGAAGGACATGGAAAGGTCATTACTGCAGTTTGAGCGTAACCAAAACAACAGGATCCAGAAGCTAAAGGACCTCCAGCAAAAGATGAAGGAGTTGCCTTAGGGCATTTTTACACATATCTATATCTATATATATATCTATATCTATATCTATATCTATATATATATATGTTTTACACTTTTGTTATAACGTTATTTAGTTAAAACGTGTGCTTTCTTTTTTATTGATAACAAGATAATTAAATTCATTGAAAGATACATAAATAAATAAAATCATATACATCATACAGATATATTGTCACGATGCCGGCTGGCAGGTAGTGGATCCTCTGTGCCAGAGAGGGATTGGCGTGGACCGTGCTAGAGGATCGGTTCTAAGTCACTACTGGTTTTCACCAGAGCCCGCCGCAAAGCGGGATGGTCTTGCTGCGGCGGTAGTGACCAGGTCGTATCCCCTAGCAACGGCTCAACCTCTCTGGCTGCTGAAGATAGGCGCGGTACAAGGGAGTAGACAGAAGCAAGGTCGGACGTAGCAGAAGGTCGGGGCAGGCAGCAAGGATCGTAGTCAGGGGCAACGGCAGAAGGTCTGGAATCACAGGCAAGGAACACACAAGGAACGCTTTCACTGGCACTAGGGCAACAAGATCCGGCGAGGGAGTGAAGGGGAAGTGAGGTGATATAGGGAAGTGCACAGGTGTAAACACTAATTGGAACCACTGCACCAATCAGCGGTGCAGTGGCCCTTTAAATCGCAAAGACCCGGCGCGCGCGCGCCCTAGGGAGCGGGGCCGCGCGCGCCGGGACAGAACTGACGGGGAGCGAGTAAGGTACGGGAGCCGGGGTGCGCATCGCGAGCGGGCGCTACCCGCATCGCGAATCGCATCCCGGCCGGAGGTGGTAACGCAGCGCCCCGGGTCCGTGGAACCGACCGGGGCGCTGCAGTGAGGGAAGTGTAGCGAGCGCTCCGGGGAGGAGCGGGGACCCGGAGCGCTCGGCGTAACAGTACCCCCCCCCTTGGGTCTCCCCCTCTTCTTGGGGCCTGAGAACCTGAGGATCAGACTTTTGTCCAGGATATTGTCCTCAGGTTCCCAGGACCTCTCTTCTGGACCACAACCCTCCCAATCCACTAAAAAAAAAGTTCTTCCCCTGACCTTTTTAGAGGCCAAAATCTCTTTGACAGAGAAGATGTCCGAGGAGCCGGAAACAGGAGTGGGAGGAACAGATTTAGGAGAAAAACGGTTGAGGATGAGAGGTTTAAGAAGAGAGACGTGAAAGGCATTAGGGATACGAAGAGAAGGAGGAAGAAGAAGTTTGTAAGAGACAGGATTAATTTGACACAAAACTTTAAAAGGACCAAGATAGCGTGGTCCCAACTTATAGCTCGGGACACGGAAACGGACATATTTAGCGGAGAGCCATACCTTGTCTCCAGGGGAAAAAATGGGAGGAGCTCTTCTTTTCTTATCTGCGAATCTCTTCATGCGAGAAGAAGCCTGTAAGAGAGAATTTTGGGTCTCTTTCCATATGGTGGAAAGATCACGAGAAATTTCATCCACAGCGGGCAGACCAGAGGGCAAGGGGGTAGGGAGGGGGGGAAGAGGGTGACGGCCGTACACCACGAAAAACGGAGATTTGGAGGAAGATTCAGAGATTCTGAAATTATACGAGAATTCGGCCCAAGGTAGAAGATCTGCCCAGTCATCCTGGCGGGAGGAAACAAAATGTCGTAAATAGTCACCCAAGATCTGGTTAATTCTCTCTACTTGTCCATTGGATTGAGGATGGTATGCAGAAGAAAAATTTAATTTAATCTTGAGTTGTTTACAGAGAGCCCTCCAGAATTTAGACACAAATTGGACGCCTCTATCCGAGACGATCTGTGTAGGCAACCCGTGAAGACGAAAAATGTGTACAAAAAATTGTTTAGCCAACTGAGGCGCTGAAGGAAGACCAGGAAGAGGGATGAAATGTGCCATTTTGGAGAATCGATCAACGACCACCCAAATAACAGTGTTGCCATGGGATGGGGGTAAGTCAGTAATAAAATCCATACCAATCAGAGACCAAGGTTGTTCGGGGACAGGTAGAGGATGAAGAAAACCAGCGGGCTTCTGGCGAGGAGTCTTATCCCGGGCACAGATAGTGCAGGCTCGCACAAAGTCCACCACATCAGTCTCTAGAGTCGGCCACCAATAGAAGCGAGAGATGAGTTGCACAGATTTCTTGATGCCCGCATGACCTGCGAGATGGGAGGAGTGACCCCATTTGAGGATCCCAAGGCGTTGGCGTGGAGAAACAAAGGTCTTTCCTGGAGGAGTTTGCCTGATGGAGGCTGGAGAAGTGGAAATCAGGCAGTCAGGAGGAATGATGTGTTGAGGAGAGAGTTCAATTTCAGAGGCATCTGAGGAACGAGAGAGAGCATCGGCCCTAATGTTTTTATCAGCAGGCCGAAAGTGAATTTCAAAATTAAATCGGGCAAAGAACAGAGACCACCTGGCCTGACGAGGATTCAGCCGTTGGGCAGACTGGAGGTAGGAGAGGTTCTTGTGATCGGTGTAAATAATAACTGGAAATCTTGATCCCTCCAGCAGATGCCTCCATTCCTCAAGTGCTAATTTAATGGCTAGAAGCTCTCGATCCCCGATGGAGTAGTTCCTCTCCGCCGGAGAGAAGGTCCTGGAAAAAAAACCACAAGTAACAGCATGCCCGGAAGAGTTTTTTTGTAGAAGGACAGCTCCAGCTCCCACTGAGGAGGCATCAACCTCCAATAGGAAGGGTTTAGATGGGTCAGGTCTGGAGAGCACGGGAGCCGAAGAAAAGGCAGACTTGAGTCGTTTAAAGGCGTCTTCCGCTTGAGGAGGCCAAGACTTGGGATCGGCATTTTTTTTTGTTAAAGCCACAATAGGAGCCACAATGGTAGAAAAATGTGGAATAAATTGCCTGTAATAATTGGCGAACCCCAAAAAACGTTGGATGGCACGGAGTCCGGAGGGGCGTGGCCAATCTAAGACGGCAGAGAGTTTATCTGGGTCCATTTGTAGTCCCTGGCCAGAGACCAAGTATCCTAGAAAAGGAAGAGATTGGCATTCAAACAGACATTTCTCTATTTTGGCATAGAGTTGATTATCACGAAGTCTCTGAAGAACCATACGGACATGCTGGCGGTGTTCTTCAAGATTGGCAGAAAAAATCAGGATATCGTCCAGATATACAACAACACAGGAGTATAGTAGATCACGAAAAATTTCATTAACAAAGTCTTGGAAGACGGCAGGGGCGTTGCATAGACCAAAGGGCATGACCAGATACTCAAAGTGTCCATCTCTGGTGTTAAATGCCGTTTTCCATTCATCCCCCTCTCTGATGCGGATGAGATTATAAGCACCTCTTAAGTCCAGTTTGGTAAAAATATGGGCACCTTGGAGACGATCAAAGAGTTCAGAGATGAGGGGTAGGGGGTAGCGGTTCTTAACCGTGATTTTATTAAGACCGCGGTAGTCAATGCAAGGACGTAGAGAGCCATCTTTTTTGGACACAAAGAAAAATCCGGCTCCGGCAGGAGAGGAGGATTTACGGATAAAGCCCTTTTTTAAATTTTCTTGGACGTATTCAGACATGGCAAGAGTCTCTGGGACGGACAGAGGATAGATTCTGCCCCGGGGTGGAGTAGTGCCCGGGAGGAGGTCAATGGGACAATCATAAGGCCTGTGAGGAGGTAGAGTCTCAGCTTGTTTTTTGCAAAAAACGTCCGCAAAGTCCATATAGGCCTTAGGGAGACCGGTTACATGAGGAAGCACAGGGACACGGCAAGGTTTACTGGGAACCGGTTTTAAGCAGTCCTTGGAACAAGAGGGCCCCCAACTCTTGATCTCCCCAGTGGACCAATCCAGGATTGGGGAATGGAGTTGAAGCCAGGGAAGTCCAAGAAGGATTTCAGAAGTGCAATTGGGGAGGACCAACAGTTCAATCCTCTCGTGATGAGATCCGATGCACATTAGAAGGGGCTCCGTGCGGAAACGTATAGTACAGTCCAATCTTTCATTGTTTACACAATTGATGTAGAGGGGTCTGGCGAGACTGGTCACCGGGATGTTGAACCTGTTGACGAGAGAGGCTAAGATGAAATTTCCTGCAGATCCAGAGTCCAAGAAGGCCACAGCAGAGAAGGAGAAGGCAGAGGCAGACATCCGCACAGGCACAGTAAGACGTGGAGAAGCAGAGTAGACATCAAGGACTGTCTCACTTTTGTGCGGAGTCAGCGGACGTCTTTCCAGGCGGGGAGGACGGATAGGACAATCCTTCAGGAAGTGTTCGGTACTAGCACAGTACAGGCAGAGATTCTCCATGCGGCGTCGTGTCCTCTCTTGGGGTGTCAGGCGAGACCGGTCGACCTGCATAGCCTCCACGGCGGGAGGCACAGGAACAGATTGCAGGGGACCAGAGGAGAGAGGAGCCGGGGAGAAGAAACGCCTCGTGCGAACAGAGTCCATATCCTGGCGGAGCTCCTGACGCCGTTCGGAAAAACGCATGTCAATGCGAGTGGCAAGATGGATGAGTTCATGTAGGTTAGCAGGGATTTCTCGTGCGGCCAGAACATCTTTAATGTTGCTGGATAGGCCTTTTTTAAAGGTCGCGCAGAGTGCCTCATTATTCCAGGATAATTCTGAAGCAAGGGTACGGAACTGTACGGCATACTCGCCAACGGAAGAATTACCCTGGACCAGGTTCAACAGGGCAGTCTCAGCAGAAGAGGCTCGGGCAGGTTCCTCAAAGACACTTCGAATTTCCGAGAAGAAGGAGTGTACAGAGGCAGTGACGGGGTCATTGCGGTCCCAGAGCGGTGTGGCCCAAGCCAGGGCTTTTCCAGACAGCAGGCTGACTACGAAAGCCACCTTAGACCTTTCAGTGGGGAACTGGTCCGACATCATCTCCAAGTGTAATGAACATTGGGAAAGAAAGCCACGGCAAAACTTAGAGTCCCCATCAAATTTATCCGGCAAGGATAGTCGTATTCCAGAAGCGGCCACTCGCTGCGGAGGAGGTACAGGAGCTGGCGGAGGAGATGATTGCTGGAGCTGTGGTAGTAACTGTTGTAGCATAACAGTCAGTTGAGACAGCTGTTGGCCTTGTTGCGCAATCTGTTGTGACTGCTGGGCGACCACCGTGGTGAGGTCAGCGACAACTGGCAGAGGAACTTCAGCGGGATCCATGGCCGGATCTACTGTCACGATGCCGGCTGGCAGGTAGTGGATCCTCTGTGCCAGAGAGGGATTGGCGTGGACCGTGCTAGAGGATCGGTTCTAAGTCACTACTGGTTTTCACCAGAGCCCGCCGCAAAGCGGGATGGTCTTGCTGCGGCGGTAGTGACCAGGTCGTATCCCCTAGCAACGGCTCAACCTCTCTGGCTGCTGAAGATAGGCGCGGTACAAGGGAGTAGACAGAAGCAAGGTCGGACGTAGCAGAAGGTCGGGGCAGGCAGCAAGGATCGTAGTCAGGGGCAACGGCAGAAGGTCTGGAATCACAGGCAAGGAACACACAAGGAACGCTTTCACTGGCACTAGGGCAACAAGATCCGGCGAGGGAGTGAAGGGGAAGTGAGGTGATATAGGGAAGTGCACAGGTGTAAACACTAATTGGAACCACTGCACCAATCAGCGGTGCAGTGGCCCTTTAAATCGCAAAGACCCGGCGCGCGCGCGCCCTAGGGAGCGGGGCCGCGCGCGCCGGGACAGAACTGACGGGGAGCGAGTAAGGTACGGGAGCCGGGGTGCGCATCGCGAGCGGGCGCTACCCGCATCGCGAATCGCATCCCGGCCGGAGGTGGTAACGCAGCGCCCCGGGTCCGTGGAACCGACCGGGGCGCTGCAGTGAGGGAAGTGTAGCGAGCGCTCCGGGGAGGAGCGGGGACCCGGAGCGCTCGGCGTAACATATATTTAAATAAAATCATCAATAAACTAATACATAAATAAATTCATTTATGATTAAAAACAGAAATGAATTCATCAAAAAAATTTAAAATAAAGACATTCATCCATGATTACAAAAACTAAATAAATTCATCGCTAGATATATAAATAAATAGATAAAATGATATATACATATATATTTACATAAATTCATAAATAAACTAATACATTCAGCAATAAACATGTAAATAATTTTATCAATGATTAAAAACAGAAATTAATTTATCAACACATTTTATAATAAAGAAATTCATCCATGATTACAATAAATAAATAAATTCATTAATAAATACAAAAATAAGTATATATATATATATATATATATATATATATATATATATATATAGGAATTCAGAGAAGATACAGCACCAAATAGCTGAGGACTCAGGCTAGTAGATGGAGCAAGATTTTATTTGCCATCCATGTGCAACGTTTCGGCAATAAACTGCCTTTTTCAAGCATATACACACATAAATAAATAGATAAATAAATAAATAAAATAAATAGTTAAAAAACAACGATATTATTGGAGGGAGAGCGAAGGAGAGGGATTGACAAGGGACCCTTCGTGCCCAGAGCCAATGGCGGGGGCCAAGAAGTCACCGCCGATCAGGGATTCATTTTAATGAATGTGAGTCTGTCCACGGAGTCTGTGGACAGACGGGTCCGCTTGTCTGTGACCACCTCACCTGCCGCGCTGAATGTCCGCTCAGACAGTGCGCTGGAGGGGGGACAGGACAGTAACTCAAGCGCATACTGAGCGAGCTCGCTGCAGGTGTCCAGCCTGGCAACCCAGTACTTCATGGGGTCATCGGTACTCATGCTGTTGGAAGCACCAACGGACCCCATGTAGTCTACCACCATGGGGGCCAGCTGCTGATGGTCACTGCTGCTGCTGCTACTGGGTTGCACAGGCTGGTAGAACAGCCTCATCTCACCCAAAAGGTCACCTGCTCGGCTGGTGCTGCTGGGTCCAGCCACCTGCTGGGTGAGATGGGCGGGGAGAACTGGAAGCCGGGGAGTTGCCCGCTCCAACCGGCTTATGAGACAGGACTGCAGTTCATGCATCCGGTCCTGCCTCCGGCTAGCTGGCATGAACTGCTCCAGTCTCCCCTTGCAGAGGGGGTATAAAAGATTGGACAACCAATAATGCTCCCTCTCCTTAATGGCAATGATCCGTTGGTCCCTCCTGAGGCATCGCAGCATGTCTGCAGCCATGGGGAAGAGGACAGCCCGCTGTGACACTTCATGACTGCCCATCACCTCTTGGTCCTCTTGCTGCTGTTGCTGCTGCTCCCATTGGGAGCTGCCCCACCCCCGGACTAATGGTGCCCCCAACACCGGCTCTCCCTCCTGACCTGGCCCAGACTCCTGGACATCATCAGACTCTTCCTCCTCCTCCTCGTCCTGGGCCTGGTCTTGGGGGAGCAGTGTTGCCTCCTCCTGCTCCTCCAAGGCACTCTCCCCAGCCTCGAGCAGGCGATCTAGTGCCCAGTCCAGCAGGAACACTATGGGGTGCATGTCATTGAGGCCGACATGCTCCCTGCTGACCATCTTGGTCGCCTGCTCGAATGGGCCAACATGTGGCAGACCTGCTGTATCTGCCCCCACTCTGCATTAGTGATGTACGGCAGTTGGTGTGATGGCCCTTGAGTGCCTTCTTCAAGCAGGTACTCCCTCACCGTGCATCGCTGCTCCCACAACCTCTCCAGCATGTGGAGGGTGGAGTTCCACCACGTGATGCTGTCCACAATCAGCCTGTGAGGGGGCAGGCTGTTGTCTTGCTGCAGTTTGGACAGGGACGCGGCAGCTGTTGTGGAGCGTTGGAAGTGGCTGGCAATCCTCCGTACCCTTTGCACCATGTCACTCAACCCTGGATAGGTGCGCAGGAACTTCTGCACCACCAGGTTGAGGACATGTGCCAAGCAGGGCACGAGGGTTAGACTGCCAGCATGGAGGGCGGTGAGTAGGTTGCTGCCGTTGTCACAGACAACCGTACCTGCTTGAAGCCTGCGGGGTGTCAACCACTTCTGGACCTGAACCTGTAGTGTGGCCAGAACATCAGGTCCAGTGTGTCTCCGTTCCCCTAGACTCACAAGCTGGAGCACGGCCTGGCAGCGCACGTGCCACACACTTGCGTAGCTACGGGGACGCTTGCTGGGGGACTCAGCAGCTGTGGAGACAGTGGCTTGTGGGAGAGCAGCACCCCGGGGCGGCACCACAAACTCAGATGCCCCGATCCCTCCCCGGCACCTCGGAAGGAAACACAATGGGCAGTAAAACTAAGATATCGTCCCTGCCCATGTCAGCTGGTCCAACCATCCATTGTCAGATGCAGCCTGTCGCTGACAGCATGATCCAGCGACAGGGATACATTCTGAACAATGTGATGGTGTAGGGCAGGGACGCTGGTCCTGGCAAAGAAATGGCAGCTGGGGACACACCATCTGGGTTGAGCCTGCTCCAACATCTGCCGAAATGGATTGCTGTCCACAAGATTGAAAGGCAGCAGATGTTGGGCGATTACCCTTGCCAGGAGCCCATTGAGTGAACGCACGTGACGGTCCCCGGTAGGGCGTCGTGCGTTCAAACACGTCATTAACCGATGGCTGGCGCCAGACGGCAGTGGAGGACCTAGAGGAGGGTGCAGTGGAGGCAGAGGTCTGGCTGCCGGTACCAGTATCTCTACGAGAGGGAGTGGGGGAGTGAGAAGGCATGACTGGAAGGGGTTGGGGTGTCTACAGTACAGTGGCAGGAGCTTCTGTCCCCTGCACACTGCTGGTGGCGCTGCTACCACCACCCCGCATCTGTTCCCACTCCCATCAGTGGTTGACCCTGAGGTTCTGGGTAAGGGCAGTGGTACCTAGCTGAGCCACCCTGGCATGGCACAGCTTACAAATGCCTATAGCAGCATCATCTGCTGCCAGGGTGAAGTAAGCCTAAACAGGTGACTTCAGCACTGACCTCCTGTCAGATGAGGTTATACTGACTTGCACCTGTTCGGGCTCAGTGCGCACAGGTGGAGTTGGCTGCTGCTGCCTCCTCCTGCTGTCATCACCAGTGGAGCCCCTAACGCTGGTCTCCCTGGTGACCTGGCGCACTGTTACCCTAGGGTGCCTACCTTCCTCGTCACTGCTGCTGTGAACTGACAAGGGAGGTGGCAACCATTCTGGGTCAGCCTCCTATTCGCCCCCAGATATGTCAGACCCAGGGCCAACCTGTGGTGGACTGAGGGGAACAGCAGACGAGAGCCCCTGACCTGGCTCCACTGTCCCCTCATTGACGCCTGGGTGTGACTAGGTGCGGGGGTTAGTTGGATGAAACCACCCGCACCAGTTGGAAGGGATGTCAAAGGGGTACTGACAGCCGGTACCCCCTCCTCCTCCATCATCCCTTCCAAAAGGTCCTGAGCATCAGCACTGAGATCGACATTAGCCTGATGCAGGACCTCCCCCAAGAGGTCCCTCTCACTGTAGCTGTCAAACCAGAGAAGGCTAGACTCTTGGGGGCTGGGGGCTGGTCCTAAAACATTTTCTTGAAAAATTCAATAAAAAATGATTTGAACCTAAAGGAACCTGAGTGGTGCTGCTGCTGCTAGGAGCCGGGGCAGAGGAATCCGTGGCACTGGCTTGAGCCATGAGATCCACAACAACCTCGGCATCTTGTGAGGATATGGGGAGGCTGCAACCAACAAAAAAGTCTCGAATGAGACGGACGCCTCTGCCACCTGCGCCTGACTCTCTGGAGCTGCCCCTGGAAACTCCCCTACCCCTGCTGCCGGAACGGCCACGATTGCTACTCATTGTTATAGTTTGTGGATGTGGAATAAACTTTATTAGGATGGGGACTTTGGACCAAAAGACAATCACGAAGACAAAGACGCAGACACGGACACAGACACTACTAACTAAAACTAAACAATAATAAGCTAACTGAAAACTAAACCTAATAAACTTTTTTTTATTTTTTTTTTACACAACAGAGACACGGACACAGACACTAACTACACAAACTAAACAAAAAACTAAACTAAACCTAATAAACTTTTTTCGTGCTTTTTTTTACACAATCACAAAGAAACGGACACTGGCATTAACTAACTACACAAACTAAACAAAAAAATTAAACAAAAAACTAAACCTAATAAACTTTTTTTTGTGTTTTTTTTTTTACACAATCACAAAGACACGGACCCAGACACTAACTACACAAACTAAACACGAAAAAACTAAACAAGAAACTAAACCTAATAAAACATTTTTACACAAAAATAAAATAAAACACACCTAAATCCTACCCTATACTATACCTAAACTAAATGACTCTACACTAAAACCTATCTGATAAACTAACCTACTCTAGATGATTAGCTTTGCTTTTAAAAAAGCAAAGCTCTAACTCTATGCCCTACACTAGAAAGACAAATCAGCTAAGCTAACCTACTCTAACACTAAAAATTCCCTATATAATTTGCTTTGCTTGTAAAAAAGCAATGCTCTATCCCTATACCACACACCAGTACCTAAGCCAACCTACTCTAACATTATCTTTTTTGCAGTATTATTTGCTTTAAAAAAAAAGCACTTGAACACACAGACAGTATCTCACTCCTATCTCATAAACCACCACAAGAAACTGCAAGGTCATGCTGCTGTGAGGAATCTTATATAGTAAAGGGGTGGGATACTTTCCTATTGGTTGTTATGGATGTTGCTAACCTCTGACAACTGTATCTCCAAAATTCTCATTGGCCCACAACCTAAAAGAAGGGAGGGATCAATATTTGCGAATATTCACATTTGTGAATACACGGATGCGAATATTTGTGAATATTGATCCCGCCCCTCTGCATCATTCTCATTGGCCCACAAGGTAAAAAAAGGTGAGAAATTAATATTTGCATATTTTCGCACATGCAAATATTAGCATATGCGAATATTCTCGAGTGCCCCATTTTGACACAGCAACTTGTATTGGAGCATTTTTTAGACCACTATCTTGAAGCAGGGAGGGATGTTCACTGTCATGTGTACTGTAATAAAAAAATAAAAATAAAAAGCGAATGTTTGTAATTACGAATATAGCGCTATATTATCAATATTCGCAAATTCGTGAATATTTGCAAATATTGGTCCCGCCCCTCTGCAGCATTCTCATTGGCCAACAAGGTAAAGAAAAGGAGATCAATATTCGAATATTTTCGCATATGCGAATATTCACATATGCGAATATTCTCGTGCGCCCCAGTTTGACACAGCAACTCGTATTGGAGCCTTCTTTAGATCACAATCTGGAAGCAGGGAGGGATGATAACTGTCATGTGTACTGTAGGGAAAAAAAGTGAATATTCGTAATTACGAATATATAGCGCTATATTCGCGAAATTCGCGAATTCGCGAATATGCGATATTCGCATATAATATTCGAATTACGAATATTCGCGAGCAACACTACTATACACTGAGGAAAAGCAGGGCTCTGTACACTGAGGACAAGCAGGGGTCTGTGCACTGAGGATAAGCAGGGCTCTGTACACTGAGGACAAGCATGGCTCTGTACACTGAGGACAAGCAGGGGTCTGTACACTGAGGACAAGCAGGGCTCTGTACACTGAGGACAAGCAGGGGTCTGTGCACTGAGGACAAGCAGGGCTCTGTACACTGAGGACAAACAGGGTTCTGTACACTGAGGACAAGCAGGGCTTTGAACACTGAGGACAAGCAGGGCTTTGTACACTGAGGACAAGTAGGGCTCTGTACACTGAGGACAAGCAGAGCTTTGTGCAGTGAGGACGAGCAAGGGTCTGTGCACTGAGGACAAGCAGGGCTCTGTACACCTAGGGCAAGTAGGACTCTGTACACTGAGGACAAGCAGGGCTCTGTACACTGAGGACAAGCAGGACTCTGTACACTGAGGACAAGCAGGGCTCTGTACACTGAGAACAAGCAGGACTCTGTACACCGAGGACACACAGGGCGCTATACACTGAGGACAAGCAGGGCCCTGTACACTGAGGACAAGCAGGGCTCTGTACACTGAGGACAATCAGGGCTCTGTACACTGAGGACAAGCAGGGCTCTGTGCAGTGAGGACAAGCAAGGCTCTGTGCACTTAGGACAAGCAGGGCTCTGTACACTGAGGAAAAGCAGGGCTTTGAACACTGAGGACAAGCAGGGCTTTGTACACTGAGGACAAGCAGAGCTCTGTGCAGTGAGGACAAACAAGGGTCTGTGCACTGAGGACAAGCAGGGCTCTGTACACCTAGGACAAGTAGGGCTCTGTACACTGAGGACAAGCAGGGCTCTGTACACTGAGGACAAGCAGGACTCTGTACACTGAGGACAAGCAGGGCTCTGTACACTGAGAACAAGCAGGACTCTGTACACTGAGGACAAGCAGGGCTCTATACACTGAGGACAATCAGGGCTCTGTACACTGAGGACAAGCAGGGCTCTGTGCAGTGAGGACAAGCAAGGCTCTGTGCACTTAGGACAAGCAGGGCTCTGTGTATTGAAAACAAGCAGGGCTCTGTACACTGAGCACAAGCAGGGCTTTGTACAGTGAGGACAAGCAGGGCTCTGAACACTGAGAACAATCAGGGCTATGTTCACTGAGAACAAGCAGGGTTATGTATATTGAAGACAAGCAGGGCTCTGTGCACTGAGGACAAGCAGGGCTCTGTGCACTGAGGACAAGCAGGGCTCTGTGCACTAAAGACAAGCAGGGCTCTGTATTCTGAAGACAAGCAGGACTATGTGCACTGAGGACAAGCAGGGCTTTGTACACTGAAGACAAGCAGGGCTCTGTGCAGTGAGGACAAGCAGGGTTCTGTACACTGAAGACAAGCAGGGCTCTGTGCACTGAGGACAAGCAGGACTCTGTGCAGTGAGGACAAGCAGGGCTCTGTGCAGTGAGGACAAGCTGGGTTCTGTACACTGGAGACAAGCAGGGCTCTGTACACTGAGGACAAGCAGGGCTCTGTGCAGTGAGGAAAAGCAGGGCTCTGTGCAGTGAGGACAAGCAGGGCTCTGTACACTGAGGACAAGCAGGGATCTGTGCAGTGAGGACAAGCAGGGCTCTGTGTAGTGAGGACAAGCAGGGCTCTGTGCAGTGAGGACAAACAGGGCTCTGTATACAGAAGACAAGCAGGACTGGTCACTGCACCTGCACTCGCATTTAACCCCTAGACATGTTTTCTTCATACAGTTATCCCTTGTCTGGGCACTAGTAATCATGAAATATTAAGTGAGATGCTTCCAACCTAATTTTCCGGGAATTACAAATTCAGCACCAAACTCTGCAATTTTGGTGTAAAAAGAAAGAAAAGTGGCCCGAAAATGAACTCTCACATATTTTCAAAGCAGTACATGAAACCTTTCAAAATGTGAGTAGAAAAAAAAGTGTACTTGATACCAATGTAGAAGAAATTACAGTCTTTTTGAATACCTCCCCCAGAGTGGCTACAAAGTGGGTGTTCTTAAATGGGTACTCCTCTGCTCCAGGGTTCAGAACTTTTTGTTCCGAATGCTGGGTGCGGGCGGGGGGGGGGGGGGGTTGTGATGCCACGGTATGTGTTTATGTGTGTGTATGGTGGTGTGGGTGTGGGGGGGTGTGTGTGGGGGGGGGGGGGGTGTCAACCCCTGCGGTCCCAAATTAAGAATTATGGATCTGTATTGCTGATTTAAAGCTAAATCCCCTTCTTAGTTTTCTTTACCACCCATTTGCACGGAGTTGCAGCACAACCTCATGCCCTTAAGGGGATAGTGCTGCAGTTTCCTACCTAGTGGATGGTCAGGATTCAGCTGTGTAGGGAAAACACTAAATTCAGTTATTTATACTTACGATTGGTGGTGTGCCTAGAGGTCACATCCCATACACGGACCGCTAAGCGGTCACTAAGACCCTAAATTTCCCACCCAATATAAAATTTAACGTTTAATGAGCCAAGATTAAAAGAACCTCACACATATTGATCCATAATCCATTGGTTGGACAGATTTATTTAAAATCACAACAACAAGAATTTCAGGGTAACAGATATACAGATATTTCTGATTCTGAATACTCAGGTACTGAGGATAGTGCTAACGTCCAGAGTGGTCCTAAGAGGTTTCACCCTAGATCAAGATCTAGGAGTAATAAGAGACGTCAACCTTATAGGAAAAATACGGGCACTTTTAAACCACAAGGCCATCTACAATCATGCCCACCTTATACTACTCAAGGAGGTGGTCATTCCTCCATGCCCTCACATGGATTATTACCCTCTGCTATATTCAATCCTGCAGAGGTACAAATGACCCCAATGATGCCTGGTCCTATAGCAACAACAGCTGCCCCACGGGTACCTGGAATTCCAACAATTACCCATATGGGAGGATTATTACAGAATCCCCCTCATCCTTTTTTAGAACCAGGGGTCCAACTGAGGTATCGCGACAAATGGGGATACAATCCAATTCCCAGACAATAACTGATCCTATCAGTGACCAATTGTAAATTTGTAACCTGTCATCCCTAGTTTTGAATGAACATCATTTGTCTGTATTACAAAAGGGGTTATCATTTACTCCTACACCACCTTGTAACATTTTCACTTGGACTAAAGATATAAATTTATTTGGCAGAAAGCTTGCCTTACATAAATTTCACAAAAACCTTGCTACTAATCCTGCTGTGAACAGACAACAAGACCAGCAAGTTGTTACTATGCTAGAACAGCTAGAAGAAGAAAGTGAGACCGGAATTGTTTCAGTTAAAGCTCCCTTCTCTAATCTTAAACCTAAGTAAATTTTTACACCATCCTTGTCACAATATTCTAATATCGATACTTTTGTCAAGATGGTTACACATGAGATCAGTTCCCTAAGGTCAAGGACTCCCCATATTCCATCTAATTTATCTAGAGAAGAAATCCGAGCACTTGATGAAATACAACACAATGATGAGATTGTCTGCAAACCTTCTGATAAAGGAGGCAACATCGTCCTGATGGATAAAAGTTATTATAAAGCTATGGTAATGAGATTGTTGAATGATAAAGATACTTATCGTAAACTTGACCATAACCCACTTCAGGAGTTTAATCAGAATTTACGTACAATTTTACAAGAGGCAAGAACAGATCAATTGATAACAGAAGAAGAATTCAAATATCTCTTCAATCCATCGCCAACAATAGCTACTTTTCATGCCCTTCCCAAGGTGCACAAACGAAGTTCCCCTATCCCTGGCAGACCCATTGTTTCAGGGTGTGATAATATCACACAAAACATTAGTCACTATGTAGACCAGTTCTTGGCCCCTTTTGTTTCCTCCCTCCCGTCCTTTATTAAGGATACCAAGGATACTGTGAAGAAATTACAGGAGATCACATTCCCTCCGGGTACTCTCATAGCCAGTTTGGATGTGGAATCTCTCTATACAAACATCCAACATGAACAGGGACTCAATGCTGTACAATATTTTCTAATTACTAAAGGCATTCAGTACACAGCACACAATCAATTTGTTTTGATTCTTTTACGTTTTCTACTTGCTCACAATTTTTTTCTTTTTGATAGGCACTTTTATTATCAGTTGAAGGGCACTGCTATGGGCACTCCTTGTGCACCTAATTATTCTAATTTATTCTTAGGGTGGTGGGAAGACACTCACGTTTTCTCTGACACTTTTCAAGAATTTAATTCTCAAATTTTATTTTGGGGTCGTTATATAGATGATATATTGATTTTTTGGGACAGCACTACACAATTATTTCAATCCTTCGTTCAAGCACTTAACACTAATCATATCAATATGCACTTTACTTCTGAAATTCACGATAAATTTCTTCACTTTCTTGACCTCACTATCACTATTGATTCACTTGGTCACATTAACACTTCTATATATCGTAACCCACGTCAACCAATAGTTTTCTTAATTGGAAAAGTTATCACCCTGTACCATTGAAGAGAGGTATCCCAATCAGTCAATATCTACGAGCCAAAAGGAATTGCTCTGATCCTCTTAAATTTCAAGAAGAATGTGATCTCCTGTATAGACGCTTCACCAATAGAGGATATCCCAAGAAAATCCTCCACAAGGCTTTTGCCAGAGCTAGGGCTACTCCAAGATCTGAATTATTACGTGATCACAATTTGGCTAAAGACAATAGTGGCCAAAAGATCATTAGGTGCATCGGAACTTTTGATCAACACAATCAAAAAATCATGAATATACTAAAGAAATATTGGTCTATACTACAGGTGGACAATGACCTTAGGGAGGTGATCTCTACTCACCCCTCCAAAACTTATCGTAGAGGACCCAACATTCAAAATCAAATAGTTAGGAGTTTTTATGCAGATGAGTCTGCATCCAGTTGGTTGAAATCATCAATCCAAGGATCACACCCATGTGGACGGTGCAATTTTTGTAAATACATGCCACGTACAAAATAATTCTCTAATCCGATTGATAATTGGAAATATCAAATTAGGGAATTCATTACCTGTCAGACGATGGGAGTAGTGTACTTTGCCACATGCATCTGTCCTAAAGTTTATGTAGGAAAGACAGTCCAACAATTGCGTAGGCGCATTTCAAAACATATAAGTACTATTAACACCTATCAAGATACGCCAATTGCGAGGCATATGAGGACTGTACACAATGATGCTCCTTTTGAATTACGTTTCTGTGGCATTACTCAGTGTAAACTGGGTCCGAGACGTGGCAATCTTAACACTAGACTGCTTCAAGAAGAAGCCCGATGGATTTGGAGATTAAAATCCCAAAGTCCAAATGGACTGAATGAAGGCTTCACCTATGCAGCCTTCTTGTAGGATAGGAATCACTCATTACAATTTATACTATACAGAAGAGCCGTTACGAACCTTTTACTAGTAATAACATTTTTTTTAAATATTCACAATCGCTAATTCATGCTTAATTTCCATTTGATGATATGAATTAATTATGACCAAACCCATGCAGAACATGACGATTACTAGTCATCTTCTTACTATCGATCACACGATCTTAGCGGTATTATGAATAATACTCCTTGGCCTTGATGTTATATACCACTGTCCCCCAATGTCGCCAGGTGGTAACTATTTTAATAGTCTCGAATTGGGTTAGCGGCGCTCCTGCTGCGCAGTCATGTGTTAACATTGAGTGGTTGAATTGTGTATTACAGTCTCTATAACTATAGCTATGTGCGAACCATAATGCAATGAATGTAGAAATCGGCTAAGTGCCGGCGCATATGTTTTTCGCGCAGCTTCCTGGTTCAGTGGTTAAAACTGACTAAGTACTCGCGCACGTCCCTTTGCGCATCCGGACTGCGCATGCGCCCGTACCGGATGTTCGGGAGTCTATCAGTTAGCGCAGGATTAATGGCGCACATACGTGGACACTTCCGGCACCAATAAGGAGTTTAGAAGTATGAATGGACTCTGCTGGTTGGTCAAGAATGCTGTCAATCAAGTGAATATAGCAGGATGCATCCTGGTCTAAATTCTATTGGCCAGGAAGCGATCAATCAATAGTTTGCATGGGATTGTGACCAATGAGATGTCATGATAATACAGGAAGTGACATGTTTCAATGATGTCAGAGGAAGGGACATGTTTCAATGATGTCAGAGACAGGAGGTTATTTAAACCCCTGCAAGGCTTGTTTGCACGCCATTTGCCTCTTAGCCCTTGATAAAGCCACAGCCTGTGGCGAAACGTCGGGCGGGCGGGCAATGTGTTAGATTTTTAATTGTCTCACACTATAGATTGTGGACTGCAGCCACAATCTATCTTTTCAATTCAATTAATATAGCATGCAGTGTCATGCCAACCAATGGATTATGGATCAATATGTGTGAGGTTCTTTTAATCTTGGCTCATTAAACGTTAAGTTTTATATTGGGTGGGAAATTTAGGGTCTTAGTGACCGCTTAGCGGTCAAATGTTAATAATATTGGATTTACCCTCCACTCATAGGTCCCCTTTGTTGCATCCCATACACTGAACATAAGTTTATGGCATATCCTAACATTATGTCATGAGAATATCCCTTTTATGTTCTGAAGTGGCATAGCCACTTCTGACCTCAACCCAGTTTTTTAACCCCTTAATGACCTGTGCCGTAAATATACTGCACGCCTTGTGTCAGATCTATGAGCGAGCTCAGGAGCTAAGCTTGCTTCATATCCTTTTGTTCCCAGCTGATATCAACAGCCAGAACCCGTGGATAATGTTGGACACCGGCAATCGGGGAGATGTCCAGCAGTAACCCTTTAGATGCCGCAATCAAAGTTGAATACAGCGTCTAAAATGCCAAAAATGAACTGCCGGCAACACAGCGGAACTGATTGAGATCATTGCCGGTAAATCGTGATGTCCCCATCAGCTGAGAGGACACCGTGAGGGCCCTTACCTGCCTCCTCGCCGCCCCGTCGATTCTTGAAGGCTCCAGTTGGCCTCAGCTTGAGCAATGGAGTACCGATAACGCTGATCAACGCTATGCTATGGCATAGCATTGAACAGTGTATGCAATCTAATGATTGCATTTTGTAGTCCTGGGGACTAAAAAATGGGGTCTGAAAAATAGTGTAAAAAAAAAGTAAAGAAAATTAGTTAATAAATGTCACTTATCCCCTTCCCTAATAAAAGTTCAAATAACCCCCCTTTTCCCATAAAAAAAAAAAAGTATATATATATATATATATATATATATATATATATATATATATATACAAGCATAAACATGTGTGGTGTCGCCGCCCGTGTTAATGTCCGGACTATAAAAGTATAACACTAATTAAACTGCACGGTTACTGGTGTATGAGTAAAAAAGTCCGGAATTGCGAATTTTTGTCACTTTGTATACCCTTAAAAATGTATAAAAAGCAATCAAAAAGTCCAATTAAAACAAAAATGTACCAATAAAAATTAAAGACCATGGCGTAAAAAATGAGCTCTCATATAGCCCTGTCAGAAGAGGACATTTTTAAACCTGATAATTTTCGTACAAAAAGTTTTAATATTTTAAAAGAAATAAAACAAAATAAAACCTATATGTTTGGTATCATTTTAATCGTATGGACCTACAGAATAAAAGGAAGTATAATGTTTACCAAAAAATGCACTGCGTAGAATCAGAAGCCCTCAAAAGTTTCAAAATGGCATTCTTTGTTTTTTTATTTTTATTTTGCCCCAAAAATAATATTTTTTTTTTGTTTCGCCATAGATTTTGTAATGAAAAAATTGATGTCATTACAAAGTACAATTGGTGGCACAAAAAAAAAAAAAAAAGCCCTCATATAGGTCTGTAGGTGGAAAATTAAAAGTGTTATAATTTTTAGGAGGTGAAGTAGAAAAAGATGAAGTGCAAACATGAACAAACCCTGTGTCCTTAACCCCTTAAGGACCAGGTTTTTCCGTTTTTTGCACTTTCGTTTTTTGCTCCTTGCCTTTAAAATATCATAACTCTTTCAATTTTGCACATAAAAATCCATATGATCCACCAATTCTACTTTGTAATGACGTCAGTCATTTTGCCCAAAAATGTACGGTGAAACAGAAAAAAAAATCATTGTGCGACAAAATTGAAAAAAAAACCTGCCGTTTTGTAACTTTTGGGGGCTTCCGTTTCTACGTAGTACATTTTTGGTAAAAATGAAACCTTATCTTTATTCTGTAGGTCCATACGATTAAAATGATTCCCTATTTATATAAGTTTGATTTTGTCGTACTTCTGGAAAAAATCATAACTACATGCAGAAAAATTAATACGTTTAAAATTGTCATCTTCTGACCCCTATAACTTTTTTATTTTTCCGTGTATGGGGTGGTATGAGGGCTCATTTTTTGCGCCATGATCTGAAGTTTTTAACGTTACCATTTTTCCATTGATAGGACTTATTGATTGCTTTTTATTCATTTTTAAATGATATAAAAAGTGACCAAAAATGCACTATTTTGGACTTTGGAATTTTTTTGCGCATACGCCATTGACCGTGTGGTTTAATTAACTATCTATTTTTATAATTCGGACATTTCCGCACGTGGCGATACCATATATGTTTATTTTTATTTACACTGTGTTTTTTTTTTATGGGAAAAGGGGGGTGATTCAAACTTTTAATTTTCCCATAGGGAGCTATAACACTGCACAGACTGATCTTTCACATTGATCACCGGTTTCTCATAGGAAACCAGTGATCGATGATTCTGCCGCATGACTGCTCATGCCTGGATCTCAGGCACTGAGCAGTCATTCGACGATCGGACAGCGAGGAGGCAGGTAGGGACCCTCCGGCTGTGCTGCAAGCTGTTCAGGATGCTGCGATTTCACAGCGGCTATCCCGAACAGTCCATGAGCTAACCGGCAGTTTTTACTTTCACTTTTAGCCACGTGGCTCAGCTTTGAGCGCGCGGCTAAAGGGTTAATAGCGCGCGGCACCACGATCAGTGCCACGTGCTATTAGCGGCCGGCTCCCAGCTTCACTATGACGCCAGGCCCGCCGCGATATGATGCGGGGTCACCGTGGGACCCAGCGTTATATCACGGGAGCGGGACCAAGGACGTACTCATATGTCCTTGGTCCTTAACCTCTTCAGGACATAGGGCTGTATGGATACGCCCTGAATCGTGAGTCCTTAAGGACCGAGGGCGTATCCATACGCCCGTGGGAATTCCGGCCCCCACCACTAGCCGGTTGGGGACCGGAGCCGGATGCCTGCTGAAATCGTTCAGCAGGCATCCCGGCATATCGCCCAGGGGGGTCACTATGCCCCCCCATGTCGGCGATCGCCAGTCCAGCGATCTGCGGCGATTCCGGGTCAATCGGGTCTCCAGTGACCCGATGACCCGGAATTACTGGCTGTTCGGGGCCGTCAGAGACGGCCCCGAACAGCCAGAGCCTGCAGGGGTGAGGTGGCACTGGTGCCACCTCACGATCGCCCTGATTCGTCGGCCGACCAATCAGGGCGCCTGCTGCGGGTGTCACTCCCGCACCCGCTCCGCCCCTCTTCCGGAGGACGTGAGCGGGTGCGGGACGTGCACCCCGGGTGCTGGGGACCCCGATCCCCGGCGCCCCTGTTGGGATCGGGGCCCCAGGAGCAGCTGCGGCGGCGGAGACGACGAGGGACTGACCTGTGCGGCTAGGATCGTTGGAGGTGAGTGACAGCCTCCTGCTGTTGCTTAGCAACAGCTCCCAGCATGCAAAAAGGGCATGCTGGGAGCTGTAGTTATGCAACAGCAGGAGGCAGACCACCACAACTCCCAGCATTCCCTTATGGGCATGCTGGGACTTATGGTTTTGCAACAGCTGGAGGCACATTCTTTCTATGGAAAAGTGTACCTTCAGCTGTTGTCTAACTACAACTCCCAGCTTGCACAAACAGCTAAAGTGCATGCTGGGAGTTGTAGTGGTGCATCTGCTGGTTGCATAACTACAACTCCCAGCATGCCCGTTGGCTGTCGGTGACTGCTGAGAGTTGTAGTTTTGCAACAGCTGAAGGCACACTGGTTGTGAAACTCAGAGTTTTTTTTTACCTAACTCAGTGTTTCACGACCGGTGTGCTTCCAGCTGTTGCAAACTACAACTCTCAGCAGTCACCGTACACCATGCACCGTACATGCTGGGAGTTGTAGTTTTGCAACAGCTGGAGGCACACTGGTTGTGAAACAATGAGTTAGGTCACAAACTCAGTGATACATAACCAGTGTGCCTACAGTTGTTGCAAAACTGCAACTCTCAGCAGTCACCGACAGCCAACGGGCATGCTGGGAGTTGTAGTTATGCAACAGCTGGATGTCCCCCCCAATGTGAATGTACAGGGTACACTCACATGGGCGGAGGATTACAGTAAGTATCTGGCTGCAAATTTGAGCTGCCGCAAACTTTCTGCTGCAGCTCAAATTGCCAGCGAGAAACTACTGTGAACCCCCCGCCCGTGTGACTGTACCCTAAAAACACTACACTACACTAACAAAAAATAAAATAAAAAGTAAAAAACACTACGTATACACATACCCCTACACAGCCCCCCTCCCCTCCCCAATAAAAATGAAAAACGTCTGGTACGCCACTGTTTCCAGAACGGAGCCTCCAGCTGTTGCAAAACAACTCCCAGTATTGTCGGACAGCCGTTGACTGTCCAGGCATGCTGGGAGTTTTGCAACAGCTGGAGGCACCCTGTTTGGGAATCACTGGCGTAGAATACCCCTATGTCCACCCCTATGCAATCCCTAATTTAGGCCTCAAATGCGCATGGCGCTCTCACTTTGGAGCCCTGTCGTATTTCAAGGCAACAGTTAAGGGTCACATATGGGGTATCGCCGTACTCGGGAGAAATTGTGTTACAAATTTTGGGGGGTATTTTCTGCTTTTACCCTTTTTAAAAATTTAAAATTTTTGGGAAAACAAGCATTTTAGGTAAAAAAAAAAATTTTTTTTTTTACATATGCAAAAGTCGTGAAACACCTGTGGGGTATAAAGGTTCACTTAACCCCTTGTTACATTCCCCGAGGGGTCTAGTTTCCAAAATGGTATGCCATGTGGGTTTTTTTTTGCTATCCTGGCACCATAGGGGCTCCATAAATGCGGCATGCCCCCAGAGAAAAATTTGCGTTCAAAAAGCCAAATGTGACTCCTTCTCTTCTGAGACCTGTAGTGCTCCAGCAGAGCACTTTTCACCCCCATATGGGGTGTTTTCTGAATCGGGAGAAATTGGGCTTCAAATTTTTAGGGGTATTTTCTGCTATTACCCTTTTTAAAAATAAAATTTTTTTGGGAAAACAAGCATTTTAGGTAAAATTTTTTTTTTTTTTTTTACATTTGCAAAAGTCGTGAAACACCTGTGGGGTATTAAGGTTCACTTTATCCCATGTTACATTCCCCGAGGGGTCTAGTTTCCAAAATGGTATGCCATGTGGTTTTTTTTTTGCTGTTCTGGCACCATAAGGGCTTCCTAAAGGTAACATGCCCCCCAAAAACCATTTCAGAAAAACGTACGCTCCAAAATCCCCTTGTCGCTCTTTCCCTTCTGAGCCCTCTACTGCGCCCGCCGAACACTTTACATAGACATATGAGGTATGTGCTTACTCGAGAGAAATTGGGCTACAAATACAAGTAAAAATTTTGTCCTTTTACCCCTTGTAAAAATTCAAAAATTGGGTCTACAAGAACATGTGAGTGTAAAAAATGAAGATTGTGAATTTTCTCCTTCACTTTGCTGCTATTCGTGTGAAACACCTAAAGGGTTAAAACGCTGACTGAATGTCATTTTGAATACTTTGGGGGGTGTAGTTTTTATAATGGGGTCATTTATGGGGTATTTCTAATATGAAGACCCTTCAAATCCACTTCAAACCTGAACTGGTCCCTGAAAAATACTGAGTTTGAAAATTTTGTGAAAAATTGGAAAATTGCTGCTGACCGTTGAAGCCCTCTGATGTCTTCCAAAAGTAAAAACACGTCAATTTTATGATGCAAACATAAAGTAGACATATTGTATATGTGAACCAAAAAAAAATGTATTCGTAATATCCATTTTCCTTACAAGCAGAGAGCTTCAAAGTTAGAAAAATGCTAAATTTTCTAATTTTTCATCAAATTTACGGATTTTTCACCAAGAAAGGATGCAAGTATCGACAAAAATTTACCACTATGTTAAAGTAGAATATGTCACGAAAAAACAATCTCGGAATCAGAATGATAACTAAAAGCATCCCAGAGTTATTAATGTTTAAAGTGACAGTGGTCAGATGTGCAAAAAACGCTCTGGTCCTTAAGGCCAAAATGGGCTCCGTCCTGAAGGGGTTAAGGGGTAAAGAGGTTAGTTAACTTTAAAATAGCTATTCAATACAGGTCCCTATACAGAACATATTAACATTGTAACAAAATAACATAGTTCATAAGGTTGAAAAAAGACCAGAGTCCACCAAGTTCTACCTAAATCCCTAATAAGTCCCTACTGAGTTGATCCAGAGGAATGCAAAGACCCTCATACTAGAGGTAAAAATTCCTTATCAACTCCAAATATGGCAGTCAGAATAAATCCTTGGATCAATGTTCTGTCCCTATAAATCTAGTATACATAACCAGTAATGTTATTACTTCCCAAAAATGCATCCAGACCCCTTTTGATCTCCTTTATAGAGTTATCTATGACCACCTCCTCTGGCAGAGAGTTCCACAGTCTCAGTGGTCTTAGGCTATGTTTCCACTTGGTTTTTTTTCTGGCAGTTTTTGGAAAATTGCCACTGCAGTTTTTGAGCCAAAGCCAGAAGTGTATTCAAAAGGAATAAGAAATATAATGGAAGGATTTACACTTCTCCTCCCTTATGGATCCACTTCTGACTTTGGCTCAAAAACTGCGGTGGCAGTTGTCTAAAAACTGCCAGAAAAAAAAAATAAAAAACAAGTGGAAACAGCCTTACAGTAAAGAACGCCCATCTGTGCTGGTGTAGAAACCTTATTTCCTCTAGACGAAGAGGATACTCCCTTGTTATTGATCCAGTCCTGGGTATAAATAGATCGCGGGAGAGATCACTGTACTGTCACCTGATATATTTATACATAGTTATTAGGTCTCCCGTAAGCCTTCTTTTTTCTAAACTAAATAACTCCAATAATCTTTCTGGGTACTGTAGTCCTCCCATTCCCTTTATTACTCTGGTTGCCCTTCTTTGAACCCTCTCCAGCTCCACTATATTTTTCTGGTACACTGGTGCCCAGTACTGTACACAGTATTCTATGTGTGGTCTGACTAGTGATTTGTACAGTGGTATAATTATTTCCTTGTTATGGGCATCTATGCCCCTATTGATGCCCCCAATGACTTTATTGGCCTTGGCAGCAGCTGCTAGACACTGGTCACTACAGCTAAATTTACTATTAACTAAGTCCTTTTCCATGTCAGTTGTCCCAAGTGTGCTCCTTTTTTATACATTATCCCAGCCCGGATTTTTCTTCCCTATGTGCATTACCTTACATTTATCAGTGTTGAACCTCATCTGCCACTTGCATGCCCAAACCTCCAGCCTATCCAGATCCATTTGTAACAATGGACTGTCCTCTATAGTGTTTTCCACTTTACGGAGTTTAGTATCATCTGCAAAGATTGCTACTTCACTATTCAACCCCTCTACAAGGTCATTAATGAATATATTAAATAAAACAGGACCCAAGACAGACCTCTGTGGTACCCCACTAGTAACAGTCACCCAATCAGAATAAGAACCATTAATAACCACCCTCTGTTTCCTATCACTGAGCCATTTACCTACCCACTTACACACATTTTCCACCAGCCCAATCCTTCTCATTTTATGTACCAATCTTTTATGTGGCACAGTATCAAATGCTTTGGAAAAATCCAGATATACAACATCCAGCGATTCCCCCTGGTCCAGTCTGGAACTCACCTCCTCATAAAAGCTGATCAGGTTAGTTTGACAGGACCAATTCCTCATAACGCCATGCTGATATGGGGTCATACATAATAGCATCCCTTAGAAAACCCTCAAACAAATTACATACAACAAAAGCTAAACTAAGAGGCCTATAATTCCCTGGGTCACCTTTTTACCCCTTTTTAAATATTGACACCACATTTGCTATGTGCCAATCCTGTGGAACCTTCCCTGTCACTATAGAGTCCTTGAATTTTAAAAATAGGGGTCTGTCTACTACCATACTTAATTCCTTTAGAACAGAGGGGTGAAAGCCATCTGGGCCTGGTGAGTTGTCTATTTTGATTTTTTTTAGGCAGCACTGTACTTCTTCCTGGGTTAGATAGGTGACCTGTACTGGGGAGTTTACCTTATCTCGCTCCATTTCACCTGGAATTTCATTTTCCTTGGTGAATACAGTGGAGATGAATTTGTTAAATATGTTTGCTTTTTCCTGATCCCCATCTATAATTTCTTCCTCATCATTTTTTAAAGGGCCCACACTTTAATTTTTGACCTTTTTGCTATTTATATAGTTAAAGAACATTTTGGGCTTAGTTTTACCCTCTTTGGCAATGAATCTTTCTGTCTCAATTTTTGCAGCTTTTATCAGTTTTTTACATAATTTACATTTTTCTCTATGGCTTTTTAATACTTCTTCACTGTTGTCCGGTTTTAGTAGTTTAACCCCTTAAGGACACCCTGGGCTTTAAGGACACACGCGTCGGGCAGAGATCAGAAGCGGATCCCTGCTGAAATCCTCCAGCAGGGATCCAGGGCAAACGCCGAGGGGGGCCATGTCGCGATACCGGGCTGATCGGGTCTCTGGGACCCTACTGCCCGGTAATTTAGCATGATCCTGGTTGTCACAGACAGCCGGGACCATGCTGGAGGCTAGGAGCGAGGTGGCAAGCCTGCCACCTCCTCCTATCCCTTGCGATCCATCGTTAGCTAACCGACCAATCACAGGGGTGGGCGGTTACTTCCTCCTGCCAGGCCCCTGGAAGTCCGGAGAGGACGGGAAGAAGACCGGAGGATGCGGCGGGGGACGGGGGAGTGCTGGGGACCGGCCCCGGTACTTACCTCATCCCTGAAAACCGGGATCCCGGCGATGAAGACGGCTGCGGCGGCGACAGGTGAGTTCCTCTTCAGCTGCGGTCGGGCCCTTTACAGCAATGCATGTCGCCGTAAAGCGACATGCATTGCTGTATTGGGACCCTGTATACTACAACTCACAGCATGCCCAGACAGCCCTTGGCGTCTGAGCATGCTGGGAGTTGCAGTTTTGCAACATCTGGAGGTCCACAGCTTTGGGACCACCATGCCCTTCCAGATGTTACAAAACTACAACTACAACAGTTTAGGGCCACATATGGGATATCGCCGTACTCAGAAGAGATGGGGTTACAAATTTTGGGGGTATTTTCTTCTATTAACCCTTGCAAAATGTGAAATTTGGTGGGAAATACACATTTTAGTGAAAAAAAAATATTTATTTTTTTGCATATGCAAAAGTCGTGAAACCCCTGTGGGGTATTAAGGCTCGCTTAATTCCTTGTTACGTTCCTCAAGGGGTCTAGTTTCCAAAATGGTATGCCATTTGTTTTTGTTTTGCTGTTCTGGCACCATAGGGACTTTCTAAATGCAACATGCCTCACAAAAACCATTTCACAAAAACATACTCTCCAAAATCCTCTTGTCCCTCCTTCCCTTCTGAGCCCTCTACTGCGCCCGCTGAACACTTTACATAGACATATGAGGTATCTGCTTACAAATATAACTATACATTTTCTCCTTTTACCCCTTATAAAAATTCAAAAATTGGGTCTACAAGAACATGCGAGTGTAAAAAATGAAGATTGTGAATTTTCTCCTTCACTTTGCTGCTATTCCTGTGAAACACCTAAAGGGTTAAAACGCTGACTGAATGTCATTTTGAATACTTTGGGGGGTGCAATTTTTATAATGGGATCATTTGTGGGGTATTTCTAATATGAAGACCCTTCAAATCCACTTCAAACCTGAACTGGTCCCTGAAAAAAAGCTAGTTTGAAAATTTTGTGGAAAATTGCTGCTGAACTTTGAAGCCCTCTGGTGTCTTCCAAAAGTAAAAACTCATCAATTTTATGATGTAATCATAAAGTAGACATATTGTATATGTGAATTAAAAAAATATATTTTGGAATATCCATTTTCCTTACAAGCAGAGAGCTTCAAAGTTAGAAAAATACTAAATTTTCAAATTTTTCATAAAATTTGGGGATTTTTCACCAAGAAAGGATGCAAGTTACCACAAAATTTTACCACTATGTTAAAGTAGAATATGTCACGGAAAAACCTTCTCAGAATCAGAATGATAAGTAAAAGCATTCCAGATTATTAATGTTTAAAGTGACAGTGGTCAGAATTGCAAAAAACGCTCCTGTCCTAAGGTGTAAAATGGCCCAGTCCTTAACCTCTTAAGGACCCAGGATGTACTAGAACGTCCTGGCACCCTGGGCTTTAAGGACCCAGGACGTACTAGACAGCCAGGACCATGCTAAAGTATAGGAGCGAGGTGGCAAGCCGGCCACCTCCTCCTATACCCTGCGATCCGTCGGTTAGTTAACCGACCAATCGCATGGGGGGGGGGGGGGCGGTTACTTCCTCCCGCCCTGCCCGGCCCCTGGAAGTCCGGAGAGGACGGGAGGAAGACCGGAGGACGTGGCGGGGGACGGGGGAGTGCTGGGGCCCGGCCCCGGTACTTACCTCGTCCCTGAAGACCCGGATCCCGGCGATGAAGACGGCGGTGGCGGCGACAGGTGAGTGGATCTTCAGCCGCGGTCGGGCCCTTTACAGCAATGCACGTCGCCGTAAAGCGACATGCATTGCTGTAATGGGACCCTGTAAACTACAACTCCCAGCATGCCCAGACAGCCCTTGGCGTCTGGGCATGCTGGGAGTTGCAGTTTTGCAACATCTGGAGGTCCACAGTTTGGAGACCACTGTGCCCTTCCAGATGTTGCAAAACTACACATCCTCAGCATGCCCTTACTGTCCAGGCATGCTGGGAGTTGTAGTTCTGTAACATCTGGCCCTTCAGATGTTGCAGAACTACAACTCCCAGCATGCCTGGACAGTTTTGGCATACTGGGAGTTGTAGTTTTACAACATCTGGAGGGCTACAGCTTGGACACCACTACACAGTGGTCCCCAAACTGTTCTCATCCAGCTGTTGCGTAACCACTACTCCCAATATGCCCTTCGGCCGCCTGGGCATGCTGGGAGTTGTGGTTTTGAAACAACTGGAGGCACACTGGTTGGAAAACATTGTCTGTTTCCTAACTCAGTGTTTCCCAACCTGTGTGCCTCCAGCTGTTGCAAAACTATAACTACCAGCATGCACTGATAGACCGTGCATGCTGGGAGTTGTAGTTTTGCAACAGCTGGAGGCTCCCCCCCCTGTGAATGTACAGGGTACATTCACATGGGCAGGGGGATTACAGTGAGTATCAGGCTGCAAGTTTGCGATGCAGCAAATTTTGCGCGGCAGCTCAAACTCGCAGCGGGAAACTCGCTCTAATCCCCCGCCCATGTGACTGTACCCTAAAAACACTACACTACACTACACTAACACAAAATAAAATAAGTAAAAAACACTACATTTACACATACCCCTACACAGCCCCCCTCCCCAATAAAAATGAAAAATGTCTGGTACGCCACTGTTTCCAAAATAGAGCCTCCAGCTGTTGCAAAACAACAACTCCCAGTATTTCCGGACAACCGTTGACTGTCCAAGCATGCTGGGAGTTTTGCAACAGCTGGAGGCACCCTGTTTGGGAATCGCTGGCGTCCACCCCTATGTCCACCCCTATGCAAATCCCTAATTCAGGCCTCAAATGCACATGGCGCTCTCACTTCTGAACCCTGTCGTATTTCAAGGCAACAGTTAAGGGCCACATATGGGGTATTGCCGTACTTGGGAGAAATTGCCTAACACATTTTGGGGGGCTTTTTCTCCTTTCACTCCTTATGAAAAGGGGAAGCTGGGGTCTACACCATGCTGGTGTTGCCCTATACTTTTCATTTTGACAAGAGGTAAAAGGGAAAAAAGCCCCCCAAAATTTGTATTGCAGTTTCTCCCGACTACAGAGATACCCCATATGTGGGGGTAATTGTTACAGCGGTTTTGACAAACGCAAAAAAAAAAAAAAAAAAAAAAAACACATGTGACCCCATTTTGGAAACTACACCCCTCACGGAATGTAATGAGGGGTGCAGTGAGAATTTACACCCCACTGTTGTCTGACAGATCTTTGGAACAGTGGGCTGTGCAAATAAAAAATGTTGTACAGCCCACTGTTCCAAAGATCTGACAGACACCAGTGGGGGTAAATGCTCACTGTACCCCTTGTTATGTTCCACAAGGGGTCTAGTTTCCAAAATGGTATGCCATGTGGAGGTTATTTTGCTTGTCCTGGCACCATAGGGGCTTCCTAAATGCGACATGCCCCCCGAGCAAAATTTGCTCTCAAAAAGCCAAATATGACTCCTTCTCTTCTGAGCATTGTAGTTTGCCCGTAGTGCACTTCAGGTCAACTTATGGGGTACCTCCATACTCAGAAGAGATGGGGTTACAAATTTTGGGGGGTATTTTCTGCTATTAACCCTTGCAAAAATGTGAAATTTGGGGGGAAACACACATTTTAGTGAAAATTATTATTATTATTTTTTTTTACATATGCAAAAGTCTTGAAACACCTGTGGGGTATTAAGGCTCACTTAATTCCTTGTTACGTTCCTCAAGGGGTCTAGTTTTCAAAATGGTATGCCATGTGTTTTTTTTTTTTTTTTTGCTGTTCTGGCACCATAGGTGTCACGATTCGGCTTACAGGTAGTGGATCCTCTGTGTCAGCGAGGGATTGGCGTGGACCGTGCTGGTGGACCGGTTCTAAGAGGCTACTGGTGTTCACCAGAGCCTGCCGCAAAGCGGGATGGTCTTGCTGCGGCAGTAGCAACCAGGTCGTATCCACTAGCAACGGCTCAACCTCGCTGACTGCTGAGAAGGCGTGGGACAGAAGGACTAGGCAGAGGCAAGGTCAGACGTAGCAGAAGGTCGGGGCAGGCGGCAAGGTTCGTAGTCAAGATGGATAGCAGGAGTTCAGGTAACACAGGCTTTGGACAACACTAAACGCTTTCACTGGCACAAGGCAACAAGATCCGGCAAGGGAGTGCAGGGGAAGTGATGTGATATAGCCAGGGAGCAGGTGGAAGCCAATGAAGCTAATTGGGCCAGGCACCAATCATTGGTGCACTGGCCCTTTAAGTCTCAGAGAGCTGGCGCGCGCGCACCCTAGAGAGCGGAGCCGCGCGCGCCAGCACATGACAGCAGGGGACCGGGACGGGTAAGTGACTTGGGATGCGATTCGCGAGCGGGCGCGTCCCGCTGTGCGAATCGCATCCCCGATGGCCATATCAGTGCAGCGCTCCCGGTCAGCGGGACCGACCGGGGCGCTGCAGGGAGAGAGACGCCGTGAGCGCTCCGGGGAGGAGCAGGGACCCGGAGCGCTCGGCGTAACAGTACCCCCCCCCTTAGGTCTCCCCCTTTTTTTGTCCGACAACTGCTTTACCTGGGACGAGGACACCGGGAAAGAATGGAGGGTTTCCTCAACGGCAGGCAGTACAGCAGGAGTGGGAATGGGGAGGGAGGGCAGAGGGTGAAGCTTGGCACGGGGCAGGGTGACACCAGGACGGGGGCCATGAGGAGGCACTGAGGCTTGCCTGACGGGACTGGGAGGGGGGAGAGGCATTTCTTGTGGCAAGCAGAGTCCCAGTTCTTGATCTCCCCGGTGGTCCAGTCAAGGGTGGGAGAATGAAGCTGGAGCCATGGCAGACCGAGGAGGACCTCAGAGGTGCAGTTGGGGAGGACGAAAAATTCAATCCTTTCGTGGTGGGGTCCAATGCACATTAAGAGGGGTTTTGTGCGGTAACGCACGGTGCAATCCAATCTAACTCCGTTGACCGCGGAAATGTAGAGCGGCTTGACGAGACGAGTCACCGGGATGCAGAACTTATTCACCAAAGACTCCAAAATGAAATTCCCAGAGGCACCAGAGTCCAAGCAGGCCACGGCTGAGAGGGAGGAATTGGCTGAAGGAGAAATCCGCACGGGCACCGTGAGACGTGGAGAAGCAGACTTTGAACCAAGAGACGCCACACCCACGTGAGCTGGGTGCGTGCGTGCGTTTCCCAGACGTGGAGGACGAATAGGGCACTCCACCAAGAAATGTTCGGTACTGGCACAGTACAGACAAAGATTTTCTTCCCTACGGCGATTCCTCTCTTCCTGGGTCAGGTGAGACCGATCCACTTGCATGGCCTCCTCGGCGGGAGGCCCAGGCGTAGATTGCAAAGGATGCTGTGGGAGAGGTGCCCAGAGATCTAAGTCTTTTTCCTGGCGGAGCTCCTGATGTCTCTCAGAAAAACGAATGTCAATGCGGGTGGCCAAATGGATAAGTTCTTGCAGGTTGGCAGGAATTTCTCGTGCGGCCAGCACATCCTTGATGCTACTGGATAGGCCTTTTTTAAAGGTCGCGCAGAGAGACTCGTTATTCCATGATAATTCGGAAGCAAGAGTACGAAATTGGATGGCGTACTCGCCCACTGAAGAATTACCCTGGACCAGGTTCAGCAGGGCAGTCTCGGCAGAAGAAGCTCGGGCTGGTTCCTCGAAGACACTACGGACTTCAGCGAAGAAGGACTGGACTGTGGCTGTGGCAGGATCATTGCGGTCCCAGAGTGGTGTGGCCCAAGACAAGGCCTTTCCTGAAAGAAGGCTCACTACGAACGCCACCTTAGACCGTTCTGTAGGAAACAAGTCCGACAACATCTCCATATGCAGGGAACATTGAGACAGAAATCCACAGCAGAGTCTAGAGTCCCCATCAAATTTGTCCGGCAGGGACAAGCGGAGGCTAGGAGCGGCCACTCGCTGCGGAGGAGGTGCAGGAGCTGGCGGAGGAGATGGTTGCTGCTGTAGCAGAGGCAGAAGTTGCTGTAACGTGGCGGTCAACTGCGACAGCTGCTGTCCTTGTTGGGCAATTTGCTGCGATTGCTGAGCGACCACCGTGGTAAGGTCAGCGAGACTTGGCAGCGGCACCTCAGATCCATGGCCGGATCTACTGTCACGATTCGGCTTACAGGTAGTGGATCCTCTGTGTCAGCGAGGGATTGGTGTGGACCGTGCTGGTGGACCGGTTCTAAGAGGCTACTGGTGTTCACCAGAGCCCGCCGCAAAGCGGGATGGTCTTGCTGCGGCAGTAGCAACCAGGTCGTATCCACTAGCAACGGCTCAACCTCGCTGACTGCTGAGAAGGCGTGGGACAGAAGGACTAGGCAGAGGCAAGGTCAGACGTAGCAGAAGGTCGGGGCAGGCGGCAAGGTTCGTAGTCAAGATGGATAGCAGGAGTTCAGGTAACACAGGCTTTGGACAACACTAAACGCTTTCACTGGCACAAGGCAACAAGATCCGGCAAGGGAGTGCAGGGGAAGTGATGTGATATAGCCAGGGAGCAGGTGGAAGCCAATGAAGCTAATTGGGCCAGGCACCAATCATTGGTGCACTTGCCCTTTAAGTCTCAGAGAGCTGGCGCGCGCGCGCCCTAGAGAGCGGAGCCGCGTGCGCCAGCACATGACAGCAGGGGACCGGGACGGGTAAGTGACTTGGGATGCGATTCGCGAGCGGGCGCGTCCCGCTGTGCGAATCGCATCCCCGACGGCCATATCAGTGCAGCGCTCCCGGTCAGCGGGACCGACCGGGGCGCTGCAGGGAGAGAGACGCCGTGAGCGCTCCGGGGAGGAGCAGGGACCCGGAGTGCTCGGCGTAACAATAGGAGCTTCCTAAATGCAACATGCCCCCCAAAAACCATTTCTGAAAAACGTACTCTCCAAAATCCCCTTGTCACTCCTTTGCTTCTGAGCCCTCTACTGCGCCCGCCGAACACTTTACATAGACATATGAGGTATGTGCTTACTCGAGAGAAATTGGGCTACAAATACAAGTATAAATTTTCTCCTTTTACCCCTTGTAAAAATAAAAAATTGGGTCTACAAGAAAATGCGAGAGTAAAAAAATTAAGATTGTGAATTTTCTCCTTCACTCTGCTGCTATTCCTGTGAAACACCTAAAGGGTTAAAATGCTGACTGAATGTAATTTTGAATACTTTGGATGGTGCAGTTTTTATAATGGGGTCTTTTGTGGGGTATTTCTAATATGAAGACCCTTGAAATCCACTTTAAACCTGAACTGGTCCCTGAAAAATAGTGAGTTTGAAAATTTTGTGAAAAATTGGAAAATTGCTGCTGAACTTTGAAGCCCTCTGGTGTCTTCCAAAAGTAAAAACACGTCAATTTTATGATCCAAACATAAAGTAGACATATTGTATATGTGAATAAAATAAAAAAAAAATATTTGGAATATCCATTTTCCTTAAAAGCAGAGAGCTTCAAAGTTAGAAAAATGCTAAATTTTCAAATTTTTGTTCAAATTTTGGGATTTTTCACCAAGAAAGGATGCAAGTTACCACAAAATTTTACCACTATGTAAAAGTAGAATATGTCACGGAAAAACAATCTCGGAATCAGAATGATAACTAAAAGCATTCCAGATTATTAATGTTTAAAGTGACAGTGGTCAGATGTTCAAAAAATGGCCGGGTCCTAAGGTGTAAAATGGCTGGGTCCTTAAGGGGATAAGGGGTTAAATGCTGTATTTTTGTCATTTATTGCCCCCTTAACATTTTTATTCTTCCAAATTTGTTTTATTTTATTCCTGACCCTTTTATTCCCATAAGGTATATTATTATTACCTCATTCTGATTTGCTGCCTTGTTTATTTGCCTCAGTAATCGATCTTCTGCCTCTTCCATTATGTTTGGTGGCTTATAGCAAGCCTCTATCAGAATTCTTTTTTATTTTTATCTCCATATATTTCTACCCATAATGACTCCACACTATCGTTTCCCTCCTGTATATCCTCCCGCAGAGCAGCCTTCAGACTGGACTTTACATAAAGACAAACTCCTGCCCCTTTCCATTTTGTCTGATCCTTCCTGTATAGACTATAACCATATATGTTGACCGCCCTGTCATAGCTATCGTTCAACCAAGTCTCCGTTATACCCACTATGTCATAATTCTCTTCAGACATTAACCACTCCAGTTCGTCAGTTTTTTTGGTCAGTCTTCTGGTGTACGTCTTTTTTTTCTTATGAAACCTATCCCTATTAACTATTCTCCGCTCCACCCCCAGGTACATTAATGAGTCCTCCCTCTCTATCAACACTATCTTCCACCCTCCATGTTGTAGGTTCCTCCCCTAGTCCTTAGTTTAACCCCTTAACGACCATGGACGTGTATACACGTCCAGGCAGGATGAACGTTCCCGCACCAGGACGTGTATACTCGTCCATGGCTCTCGTGGGTGCTGCCCGGTGCACCCACGAGATCGCGGCAGGGACTCGGCTGTAAGACACAGTCGAGACCCTGCCGCACTGCCGGGACCAAAGTAAACTTCGGTCCCGGCAGTTTAACCCTTACAGCCGCGGTCGGAAGTGACCGCTGGCTGTAAGTGTTATTACAGAGGGAGGGAGCTCCCTCTATCACCCCTGCAGCACCCCGCAGCGCGATCACGGGGTGCTGTGTGTAATCCCCGGCGGGCGGGGACCTGCCGCACTGCCGGGACCGAAGACAACTTCTGTCCCAGCAGTTTAACCCTTACAGCTGCGGTCGGAAGCAACCACGAGCTGTAAGGAGTTTTGACAATGGGAGGGGGCTCCCTCTGTCTCTCTCCTGTAGCACCCCGCAATGATCGCGGGGTGCTGCTGCTTACCTGGGCAGCCGGGGGTCTTTACAAGGACCCCCAGGTCTGCCCCGGTTATTGCCTGTGAAGACGTGCCAGAGGCAGGTTCTCATATGCTGCCTACTAGTGTAAAACTAGCAGGCAGCATATATCTACAATATCTTCCAAAGCATAAAAAAAGTGAAAAAATAAGTAAAATGAATAAAAGTGTATAAAAACAAGAAGTATAAAACAAAAGTGTAAAAAATAAATTAAAAAAAGTGTAAAAAAAAGTGTGAAAAAAGTGTGAAAAAGTGTGAAAAAATAATAATGACACATTTATTAAATAAATATAGTAAAAAAAAATGTATAATGTGTAGGATCACACGGCACACATCCGCAGCATATTACATGCTGCGGATGCCCGCCAACAGTCACAATAATGAGCTCCCTGCTGCTGCTGGGTAGCTTTGTGTGTCCACTAATAGCGGCGGATTTCCCGCCGGCAGTCATGAGCGGACACACTGAGCTACCCAGCCACAGCAGTGATCTCGCCCTTGTGACTGCCGGGGGCATCTGCGGTGTGAAATATGTTGCGGATGCGCTCTATGTGACCCTACACTGCGTCCCATTCATACTACGTTTCCGCAGTGTTAGAGGTATCCGTCAGCATCATGTCAAAAAGAGTGATGCTGACGTATACTGTAGCAGCTTCAGTCATTTCTAACTGCTACAGTATACATTGGCATCCCTTTTTTGACATGTCAACGGACACCAATACTGCAGAAACGCAGTATGAATGGGGACTATTCATATAATGATGCCTTGAAAGCCAAAGGGGGCTCCTCTCCTTTGGGGTCCTACTACGTGCCCAAGGAACCAAACCCGGGAGGAGCAGCTCAATAAAATATAGGGTGCATTTCTTGCAATATCAGAAGTGATGTACAAAAAATATGCCCCACAAATGATGCATTTGTGAAAAAAGGCAAATTTCGAATTTTTAACACTGACATTGTTATAATTCCTGCCAAAAAACGATGGTGTTAAAATACTCACTGTACCCCCTAGCGAATACCTTGAGGGGTCTAGTTTTTAAAATTGGGTAATTTGGGGGGTGTTCCTATGTTCTACTACCTTAACATTTCTGCAAACCTTGCATAGCACACAAAAAAAAGATGTACTTTTAAAATTTTCAAAATTTTCAAAATTTCAAGTTCAATTGTTAGGCTTCTAATTAATTTAAAATGTTAATTAAAAACAAGAAAATGCTGTCAAAATAAAGTAGACATCTGAAAGTGTAAGTTTCATAAACTATTTGATCAGTATTTATAAATATATGCAGCCTATTAGTGTTAAAATAGCAAAAAATCATAATTTTTAAAAAATGTCATGATTTTTTGCATTGTAAAAAAAAACTACAAATGATATCGGCTTACTTTTACTATGTACATGAAGGACGACTTGCGACAAAAAAACAATGTCAGAATTATCGTGATTGGCAAAACGTTACCAGAGTTATCCTCTAATAAAGACAGACATCCCCAATTTGAAAAAAACAGGCCTGGTCTTTCAGGGGCGTAAAGGTTTATTTGGGTTGGTCCTTAAGGGGTTAAACACTCCTCCACCCTTCTAGCCATCTTCTCCCCAAGCACAGCGGCACCCTCCCCATTGAGGTGCTGCCCATCCCTATGGTATAGCTGGTTTCCAACAGAGAAGTTGGCCCAGTTCTCCATGAACCAAAACCCCTCCTTCCTACACCAGATTCTGAGACACTTGTTTATCTCCCTGATCTCCCGCTGCCGCTCCGGTGTGGCTTGTGGTAGAGATAATATTTCAGAAAAGATTACCTTGGAGGTTTTTGCCTTAAGCTTGCGGCCTAAGTCCCGGAAATCATTTTTAATGACACTCCACCTACCTCTTACTTTGTCATTGGTGCCAATATGTACCATGACCGCAGGGTCTTCTCCAGCCCCACCCAGCAACCTGTCAACCCGATCCACGATGTGCCAAACACGAGCACCAGATAGACATCACACTGTTCGGCAATCCCGGTCTTTGTGACAGATCGCCCTGTCTGTCCTCCTAATAATAGAGTCTACCAGTACCTGTCTGTCTTGCCCTGCACTCCTCCTTTCCTCCTTACTGGCGGTCAGAGGCAGTATCTTGCTGCAGTACTGCTAGCTCTGAAATGTCATCCTCCTCATCTGCCAACCGGGAAAAATTGTTGGGGTGTGCCAGTTCAGGACTTGCCTCCCTGACACTTTTTCCTCTACTCCCTTTTCTAACTGTAACCCAGTTAGCTGCCTGACTGTCCTGCACCTCTGCCCCACTATCCTCCCCCACCTCTATCCCAGAGCGTACTTGCTCAGTGAGCAGGAGACTCCTCTCCAAGTTGTCAATGCATCTCAGTGTTGCCAGTTGTTCCTCTAGATCAAAAAGCAGACAGTAAATATTACAATTAAATTATCATTAGACCTTGTGAGTTTAAAGTCCCAACAGTGTAAGGAAAGTAGCACTCTGAAACAGCGATCTCAAACTCTTGCTTTCAAATTCCTGTTTTACAACTCTCTTTCAGATGCCTCTCTTCCAAAGCAAGACTCAGACAGAACACACTCAGAACTGAGTCCTAAACAAAGATGTAAGCACCTGTGAACAATTTACCCCCCATAAAAAAAAGGTATGGAGATATTGCCACCAAAAAGGGAATTTACAAAATATGAGTTCTACCAAAGTTCTACCAAAGTGATGCTTTCAGTTTATTTTTTATTTGCACTTCAAATCTGTAGTCGGTGTTATCTAATTTTTAGATGCTGAATGGAGTTGAAAATATTTTTTTTTTTTTATAAATGTATGTTTACTAGATCATTGCTTACATACATGAAGTGTCAGGCTTGAAAATGGTTCCTGTATAAAAATTTAAATGTTACTGTTGTGAGTTGAATAAATCACCTTTTTGCTTTGGACCTTTTGGGAGTGCTGCACCACTGTGTATCTGGAATGACATGTGTTTATTTATTTATTTTTTAGCAGAACTATAAATGACACACATTTTTGCAGTTAAAAGCTTTGAACAATGTTTGTCTCTTTAAAACATTGTAACAAAAGAATAAAAAAATTTAATAATGTCAAGCAGAATGTGAAAGGTTTTTATTTGGTGAAGTATAAATAGTAACACCAGCTGACCTACACTAGTGATATAGAGGTAACTTAAAACATAGCTTTTATTTCTTTCTTAATAAAAAGTACGAATAGTGCCGTTCCGTGCATGTACTCAATAGTTTATATACCAGAATGTTACTGCTAAGAAAGGAAATCGTTATTCCTTTATCACTAATATCCAAGTAAAGAGTGCTTTAATGTTATACAAGCACATCTATCCACATGGGGAGTGCTATATCAAAGCACATCCAATCTGATGTGACTAGCCATCTGGTGGTCACTCAGCAAACAATTACTCCCTCAGTCATCCAATGATGGCGACTGAACTACCCAACGCGTTTCTATCACCTATTGCAGCGATGTCATCAGGGGAGATATTAGCGCGGGAGTCAATTAAAGACCGTCAGGGTATATGCCACCTGGACAGACTATTTCAAGGGGCCACAACATGTCAATGTACATATCATGCAGTGGCCTCTTGCTTGTATTACTTAGATATATGTAAAATATCAACATAAATTTCATAAAACCATATGGATGTAAACCTTGAAGTCCGGTACCAATGGAGGCCTCTCCTGTAAAAAGAGAGAAAGAAAAATATGAATATAGACCAGTGGCCATATATGGTTTATCTTGTTATGCAAATCAGCCAGCATAACACTGTTCACTCACTAAACCACCTCCAATTGGCTGCCCTGTAAAAAAGAAAGACATAGCCCTATTCAATATTCAGATGTCGCGCCGGACGGGACGTAACGGTCGTGCAGGATATAACGACAGATGCCGGCTTCCCCGGCAGCGCGCTGGAGTGGATGTCAGCCGGCCTCTTCGCCACTGCGATAGTGCGCGCCACCGGTATAGTCTACTGAAGTCACGTAACAGTGAGTGCACTCCATATGGAGCATTCCCTCCCTACAGGTGGAATCAACATTAGTGTTGAGCGGTATAGGCCATATTCGAATTAGCAATATTTCGCGAATATATGGATGAATATTCGTCATATATTTGCTAAATTCGCATATTCGTAATATTCGCGTTTTATTTTCGCATATGCGAAAATTTGCATAAGCGGAAATTCGCATAAGCAAAAATTAGCATATTCGAAAATTAGCATACACGAACATTCGCATATGCAAATGCGAATGCAAAAATTCATATGCCAGTCTCACACTGTAGTATTAGAGCCTTCTTTACACCACACAAGCTGGAAGCAGAGAGGGATGATCACTGTGATGTGTACTGTGAAAAAAAAAAATATATATATTCGTAATTGCGAATATATAGTGCTATATTCGCGAATATTCACGAATTCGCGAATATGCGATATTCGCGAATAAAAAAATAACACTAATCAACATCTGAATATTGAATAGGGCTATGTCTTTCTTTTTTACAGGGCAGCCAATTGGAGTGAGTGAACAGTGTTATGCTGGCTGATTTGCCAAACAAGATCAACCATATATGGCCACTTGTCTATATGCATATTTTTTTTTCTCTCCTTTTACAGGAGAGGCTTCCATTGGTACCAGACTTCAAGGTTTACATCCATATGGTTTTATGAAATTCATGTTGATATTTTACATATTTCTAAGTAATACAAGCAAGAGGCCACCACATGATATGTACATTGACATGTTGTGGCCCCTTGAAATAGTCTGTTCCGGTGGCATATGCCCTGACGGTCTTTAATTGACTCCAGCGCTAATATCTCCCCTGATGACATCGCTGCAATAGGCGATAGAAACGCGTTGGATAGTTCAGTCGCCATCATTGGATGACTGAGGGAGTAATTGTTTGCTGAGTGACCACCAGATGGTTAGTCACATCAGATTGAATGTGCTTTGATACAGCACTCCTCATGTGGATACATGTGCTTGTATAACATTAAAGCACTCTTTACTTGGATATTAGTGATAAAGGAATAACAATTTCCTTTCTTAGCAGTAACATTCTGGTAAATAAACTATTGAGTACATACACGGAACGGCACTATGTGTACTTTTTATTAAGAAAGAATTAAAATAATAAATGTAGGGGCTCACTGTGCATAGGGTCCATGTGGTCACTTGAGTGCTCCGTACTCAAAAATAGTGCATTCAATAAACAAGGAGAGTGCGACACACGTTTCAAATGCAGCTTTGATTTTTCTTTATGTATATATTCAGCAGATATACAATTTTCAAAAAATAAATTCACCCATGTGCACAAATAAGTCAGTAGCATCCAGCGGGAGACATCTTTCAGCTCATCAGGTTTTCTTGACTTTTATCACCTGTGTACGGCCATCTCCTACACCAGCAGGTGAGTAAGTCCATGCAAAGTTTCGAAGGAAACACCTTCTTTGTCCAGCATGATGTGAAAAACGCCCATTACCACATTAAATATGTTTACATTCTCGCGAGATCTTAATTCTACAGCGGAAATACAAAAGTTACAAAACACGTATCAAAAGGTATCAAAAGAAGTTAAAATCACATAAAAACAAAACAGTATAGTTAAAGTGTACGCTTAGTTATAAAAATACATTAAAGTTGCAGATCTCATTAATCCCATTCGGTTTTAACGTGCCCAGTTTTTGTATCCAGCGTACCTCGTTCCTCATTAATTTCATTTTTATCTGTTCTTTATTCTCACCCTCTATGTTTTCAAGTATCTGCCATCTAAGTTCATTGACATTGTGTCTATATTCTGAAAAGTGTCTGGCTACACTTGTTTCAAATTTTTCCTTATTTGCCGCACTGTCTTCGCTCTTATTCACATTATCCTGTTCTTTTCTGTACGTTTTAATAGAACTCTTATGTTCATTTATTCTTTGTTTAATGCTCCTTGTGGTTTGGCCAACATAGCCCTTCCCACATGGGCATTTAAGAAAATAAATCACCTGTGTGCTGTTACAAGAATGTTTTCGTCCTCTGGGCGGGCCCACAGTCTCAGCTTCAGACATATGTGGAATACCTAAATGGATGTCACCGTCTCATTGAATTCTCGTTGGAAGTCAGTGATAGGGAGATTAGTTATTTGGATGTGAAGGTAGTCAAGAATGAAAAAGGTGAATTGGAGACTACACTATATGTGAAAGACAGTGACCTTAACAATTTGTTACATCGGAACAGTGGGCATGCCCCGCAGGTGTTCAAAGGAATACCAAAGGGACAACTAATTAGAACAAAGAGGATTTGTAGTAAAGAGGATGAATTTCAGAAAAATAAAGAGATTATGATTAAAAAGTTCATACAGCGAGGATATGATCAGAAAGAAATGGAGGAGATAGCGAAAGAAGTTGATCAAATACCGAGAGAAGACCTTAGGAAGAAAAAGGAAAATAAAAAGAAGGATGTAAAAGGTGATAATGAAATAACTTTTTTTTCTATATATGACTGCCATTCTAAACTAATAAAACAAACCATATGTAAATACTGGGGACTGCTAACAGCGGACGATAAAATCGCCCGTTTGTTTCGCAGTCGTCCGAGATTTACATATCGAAAGAACAAGTCACTAGCTAATCATTTAGTGAAAGCTGACATCAAAAAGAAGCAAGTTAGCAAACAGAGTTTTTTGAAAGCTAGGCAGTCAGGCACATTTGCCTGCCTGTCATGCCAAATTTGTAATGCGATTATAAAAGGAGAGGTCGTTGTCCATCCTATGAAAGGGACTAGGATCCCAATCAAAGGCTGGAATTCTTGTAACAGCACACAGGTTATTTATTTTCTTAAATGCCCATGAGGGAAGGGCTATGTTGGCCAAACCACAAGGAGCATTAAACAGAGAATAAATGAACATAAGAGTTCTATTAGAACGTACAGAAAAGAACAGGATAATGTGAATAAGAGCGAAGACAGTGCGGCAAATAAGGAAAAATTTGAAACAAGTGTAGCCAGACACTTTTCAGAATATAGGCACAATGTCAATGAACTTAGATGGCAGATACTTGAAAACATAGAGGGTGAGAATAAAGAACAGATAAAAATGAAATTACTGAGGAACGAGGTACGCTGGATACAAAAACTGGGCACGTTAAAACCGGATGGGATTAATGAGATCTGCAACTTTAATGTATTTTTATAACTACACTTACACTTACACAGCGTACACTTTAACTATACTGTTTTGTTTTTATGTGATTTTAATTTCTTTTGATACCTTTTGATACGTGTTTTGTAACTTTTGTATTTCCGCTGTAGAATTAAGATCTCGCGAGAATGTAAATGTATTTAATGTGGTGATGGGCGTTTTTCACATCATGCTGGACAAAGAAGGTGTTTCCTTCGAAACGTTGCATGGACTTACTCACCTGCTGGTGTAGGAGATGGCCGTACACAGGTTATAAAAGTCCAGAAAACCTGATGAGCTGAAAGATGTTTCCCGCTGGACGCTACTGATTTATTTGTGCACATGGGTGAATTTATTTTTTGAAAATTGTATATCTGCTGAATATATACATAAAGAAAAATCAAAGCTGCATTTGAAACGTGTGTCACACTCTCCTTGTTTATTGAATAAGCTATGTTTTAAGTCACCTCTATATCACTGATCTAGGTCAGCTGGTGTTACTATTTATTTGATATTTGGCTTAGAGGTATTTTTGGATCGGTTGTGTACAGGACCTTATTGGTGTGCAGTCTAAATTTAATTCTTGACTAGATATGGCTGGATTCCTTAATGAAGTGAACAATGTAGACAGTTGGCTCACTGAGGCTAAGCAAATATTCTCAGAACAAGAGTTTACACAACCAAAGTATACACCTTCTCTCAAAACAGCCTTCAGAGAATTAACACATTGTTCTAAAAACTATATAACATCATTTTGGGAGGTACAAGCATTTGAGTATTATATTAAAAACAAAATTGTTCCCCGAGGTCTAAGGGTGCCTATACTCCCCTCCACAAGGTTGAGGACACAACCAGTACTCACCAAGTGGGAAATAGAGGCTACCAACTGTTCTTTAAGATTTATATAAATTTTACTTGAGGAAGAGAAGGTTAATCTGGAAAAGGCCACTTTCAGATTAGAGGAACAAAGGGAACTAAAGTTTAAGAACGAGACGGATTTTGCCACTAAAGAAATACAGTTGCAGACCACCATTGAACGGTTTAATTACCAAGTGAAGGATAGAAAACATACTCAGTTCATCAGAGATATTCAGGATTTTAAGGAGAACAAGGTATACTCCGTATTAATGAATCAACCTGCAAGAGAACCGGAGACGGAAATTTCGTCTTTGGAGGCCAAACAATCGGATACAGAGAGATTTACTAATAGGGGTGGACGAGGAGGGAACTACTATAGAAACAGTAGATCACAAGTGGGGAGACGTGGACGTGGCGCAGGACGACCACGAGGTAATAACGAATCAAGATCCCCCTCAGGATGGGGTACTTTCTCCTCCTCTGCACCCTTTTTTTTGGAGGGAGACCAAGCCCTCCCTTATCATATGAGCCACAAGAAGGGCAAAGAACAAGGTCGAAAGTAAACTCTGATAAGCTACAAGTGATTAATCTCTCAAACATATTCATTTCTCACATACAGGTGAGGGTCCTAGAAAAGGGGGTGTCTTTTGTACCTACAACTAGGTTTGATCTTTTTGAATGGACAAAGGACCTTCACTTATATGCCAGAAAATTGAAATGGCATAAGTTTCTTAAACTCCAGGATAGAGTTTATGAAGAGATGACACTATTGCGCCATTCTCTACTTGCAAAAATAAAAATAAAACGTTTCCACCATTGTCTGATACCTCCGTTGTTGATGTTTTCCTTGATTTGGTTTTGCGGGATCTTGAGAGCTTCCCAGGTTATAGATACTCTTCAGACAACATTACCTGGGAAGAAAAACAAGCATTGAGACAACTAACTCTTTGAGTACTTCTATTGAGTACATGCACGGAACGGCACTATTTGTACTTTTTATTAAGAAAGAATTAAAAGCTATGTTTTAAGTCACCTCTATATCACTGGTGTAGGTCAGTTGGTGTTACTATTTATTTGATATTTGGCTTAGAGGTATATTTGGATCGGTCGTGTTCAGGACCTTATTGGTGTGCAGTCTAAATTTCTTATTTGGGGAAGTAAGAAGAAGAAGCTTACCATTTATAAAGAGTTTCTCTTTACTAAGACCACTGTAGTCTCCCATGCTTGCTGAATCTCTTGGTATTATTCTTAGGCTGGGTTCACACATATCAGGCTTCCGGCACAATTTCCCTCCCGTGTGCTCCATAGGGAAACTGATGCTATAACTGACCCCATTCATATGAATGGGACAGTTCCCAATCATCCAGCGTCTCAATTTTGATGCCATGGTTGGACACAACAGAAGGTACCAGACAGGGGAAAGCAGCTTGCTGCCTTCCCCTGTACGGTGTCTAGAAACAATATACGCTGGATGTCATACAACTGGAAAACAAATGCATGTTGTCATCAGTCATGGCATCAGTTGCGTCGAAATCTGAGTTTAGCTATGTTGGATGCCGGACATATGTGACCCTAGCCTTACAAGGTAATAATGTCTTGCAGAAAGTGATCACTCTGTTTGTTAGTCTGGGTTTGCATATATCAGGCGTCCGGCACAGTTTCCCCCCGGCGTGCACCGGAAGAAAACTAATACTAGAACTGATCCTATTCATTTAAATGGGACAGTTCACAATTATCCAGCTTCTCAATTTTGATGCCGGATGTTTAGACATGCCAGAGGGCACCAGACAGGGGAACCCAGCTTGTGCAAAAACAATGGACACCGAATGCAATACAACTGATGACAACTTGTCATCAGTTGTGGCATCAGTTGTGTCTAGATTTAGGCTGAGTTCACTTATGTCGGATGCCCGACATATGTGAACTCAGCCTTACTTACAAACTAGGAAAAAAATCCAAAACTTCAGTAAAACTCTGCACTGCAAATTCTAGCCGTTTTCCAGAAGACCTTCAATGTGAAAACTACTTTTTCCAAAATGTTATACATTGCCTTAACCCCCAAACTTTCTGTTTTCTTCCACAGTAATCAATCACAGCTTAGCTCTCACTTCACCAGAGCTTGTTAACAATCACAGCTCTGCTTTCAGTTTTCCTCTTTTCTGCCTCTGAAGCCATTGTAAACATGACAGTGCAGTTATTTCATGGTTATCTTTAAGACATTTTCTTATAATTATATTTAAATAGTACCTGTCATCACACCATATTGCCTAAACAAACTGTCAGGAGACCAAACTCAGGAAGTGCGGTCTGGCCATAGGCAGTGAATAGCACTAGCTCTCCTTGTTTCAGTGAGTGCTATTCACTGCCTATGGCCAGACCGCTGTTCCTGAGTTTGGTCTCCTGCCAGTCTGGCAGAATATGGTCTGGACAAGAAGGAAGACCCCTAGTGGCCAGATTTATAAGGCCATGAAAGTGACATAAAAAAGACATGTTTTACAGAAAGTAAATTGCAAATCTTATTTATTTAACCTGCTGTATCAAATTCAAAAACAATAATAATTTTAGTGACAGTGCCCATTTAACTAATTTTGTTAACAAGTCACCCAGCCAACACAAATATGTAAAAGGACTTTTGTGAGACTGGGACAGCATTCCATGAGAGTAATATACCCTATCACTTAGCTGGTATGAGCAATATTGAGAAATATGCACATGATGCACTACTCTGAGAAAAGTATGATTTCCTACAATGTATTACCTACAAATATTCCTATAAGTCTTTTGTTCTTGAAGCCATGTGGACAATTTAGGAATTACAAGAGAAAAATAAAGCAAAATAACTGAATTTACAAGTGATTAAGAGAGACATGGAAGTAAGAGTGGGAATTATTTAGAAAAATGTAATATAGATCCCTGAAGTGTTTTGTTGTCAAAACATGATTAAAAAGGTGGAGGCCATTACTTTACAGTAACATAATGGGCAGCAGATTGTTTTCAGCTTCACTGCTCAATCCCTATTTTTGCCTTTCCTGGCTACAAGTTCTCCACAGACAGAAGGACAACAAGCTCTCAGGACCTAATATCCAATGACATCTTGATATTTTTAAGCTCTGCTGCCTCATTTGCATTAGACTTGGGGCCTGCAGTATATTATCCAATTCTCACATTAATAATAATAATAATAATATATCAGGAGCCCCAGGTAGCTGAGGAACCTTCACATACTGTTACTGTAAATTGCCTAATGGTTATTTATTAGTCATTTTGATATATTTACTATCACTGCTTTGGAACAATATACATGCATTAGGTGTTTTTGACGGGTAAGACTGGGTTCATATATATCAGTTGTCCGACACAGTTTCCATCCGGCGTGCACCAGAGGGGAACTGATGCTAGAACTGATCCCAATTATTTGAATGGGACATTTCACAATCATCCAGTGTCCCAATTTTAATGCTGGATGGTTGGACATGCCGAAAGCACCAGACAGGGGAACACAGCTTGCTGCGCCACCCTGTTCGGTGCCAGAAACAATGGACGGCGGATGCCATACAACTGATGCATGAGTTGTGTCGAGATTTAGGCTGAGTTCACCTTTGTCGGATGAACTCAGCCTTACAGAGAAAGGTAAAGGTGTTTTCTAGGACTTTTTCTTTGATGACCTATCCTTAGCATAAGTCATCAGTATGTGATCAGTGGGGGTCAAACACCGGGCACCCCACCGATTAAAAAAAGGATCAATAAGCAGAGTCAGAAGCAGAAAGTTTTGTACATTGTGTCATGAACAGGTTATTTTTAAAGATGGCAATGCCTGTATATTGCAGCAGTGGAGGAGATACTTCATAGCAGGGCTTATTTGAATCCTCCAACTATTTTGGGCTACTGGATAGGCCTAGTGCCACTAATATTATGTTTGCAATAAAAATTCAGGAAATGGGACCCAGTCATGAAACTTTTGCACTGGGCCTCCAAAATGGTCATTCCTACAGGTGTCATGTAAGTGTTTGATTACAATTAGAGATGAGCTAATCAAAGCTGACAAACCCAAATTCTTTACGAATTGCAAGCAATCTTCGAATAGCAACAAATGCGAATATCGCCGCGATTCTATAGCACAAATTGCTTCATTAAACTCAATTTACTACGGTCCAGGCTCCGGGGGATCTAAAATGGCGGATCCACATGTCAGTACATGGGGCAAGGAATGCTGGGAAGGCGGGAAGGGAAGTAGGCGGCATGACCCTGAATCACAGCAGCCTATCAGCAGCCAGTTCCCCCCTGGGATGTCACAGCCCTATGTATTCGGCAGCCATTTTGTGGCTCGTCATATCATTCATTACACTGCATTGAGATAGGACAAACATCACTGTGTATGTGTTAAACAGAAAAGCACATTCCAGCAGCATTTCACATCCTAGTCACATCAGCGTTCTGGTGGACAGAGAGCAGTGTTTTTTTTCACTGAAAAGGATTTTTACTGCAGCCATTAACCTCCCAGTCACTTTCTTCAGCATTGTATTACAGAGAGGGGCAGATAGCTGTGCATTGCCTGATACATTTCAACAAGCTGCCTCAACTACATAAACCTTAGCAGAGGAGGGAGGAATAATTTTTCAGCGCAATTCTTTGTCTTTGTTCCACAACAAATCATCAGATGGTTAAACTAGTCTGTAGACGGTATAATACCCAGCAGTCCATTCCTAATAGTCTTCGACAGAGTTCAATTTTGTGTTTAGTACACAGCTTCTTTGTGCTGTAGAACTGTTGTGTACTGCTAGTGTTGTGCAAAAATATGGTTTTTTTTTAAGTGTACCACCCTCATAAGTGCATACCACATATGTACATCTAAGTAGTGTACTATTTTGAACCTGTTAATCTGTCAAGGGCCTACATACTGTGAAAGTCCAGCTAAAAGTAATCACTGACAGGTGTTTCACTCCAATACTTTTAATAAGCGTACTATAGCGCATTTTTTTGCCCTCATAAGTGAATACCCTATACCTACATCTAAGTAGTGTAGCATTTTAAATATGTTAATCTGTCAAGGGGCTAGATACTGTGAAAGTCGAGGCAAAGTACTCACCGGCTGGTGTTGTACTCAGATAATTTTTAAGTGTACTGTAGCGCATTTTTCTACCCTCATACGTGCATACCACATACTTACATCTAAGAAGTGTACTATTTTGTACCTGTTAATCTGTCAAAGGCCTAGATACTGTGAAATCCAGGCAAAAGTAATCGCCGGCTAGTGTTTAACTAAAATTAAAAATTTTAAGCGTACTGTACTGCATTTTTCTGCCCTCATAAGTGCATACCACATACGTACAAGTAGTGTACTATTTTGCAGCGGTTAATCTGTCAAGGGCCTAGATACTGTGAAAGTCCAGGCAAAAGTACTTAGCGGCTTAAGTGTACTGCAGCACATCTTTCTGCCCTCATAAGTGCATACCACATACTTACACCTAAGTAGTGTTTTATTTTGTACCTGATAATCTGTCAAGGACCTAGATACTGTGAAAGGACAGTCAAAAGTACACACCTGCGGCTGTTTAAAATACTGTTTAAAGCGTAGTGAAGCATATTGTACTCCCCTCATATACGCACTAAGTATGTCAGACAGAGAAGTGCCAGGATGTGCACAGAGGAGTGGCAGAGGCCTAAAACCATCAGGCAGAGATTGCAGCAGGAGTCGCAGCGAGAGGCATGAGCACCCGGTATCAGCTAGCGGTGGTGTCTCAACCAGCAACCCATCTGCCGTCATCAATTGGTTAACATGGTCATCCACTTCATAAAAAGTGACATACGATATGCCCAGTCAACAGTCGGAGGGTTTCTCAGACACCACCCTCAGTTGGCATGGCCCGGAGCAATCCCTTTCCTTCCATTGCCTTTTTTCCTATGCTGTTCCCTCCCCTAAAGGAGTATCTTGTGCTATGGGTTTAGCTCCAATATTCAGTGAGGACGATCTAATAGAGGACAGTCAGAAGCTACTGCCCAGCAAAGAAGTGGAAGAGACATCTGCTGCTTCCCTTGTTAGGTGGGCAAGTAGTGATGGGGAGAGTGACGTGGGTGGTGGTGTTGCCAGGGTTCAGGGTCCTAAAGCAGACACTATTGAGGAACCTGAGGAGGACAGAAGTGACGTGCATACACACATTGATGATGATGAAGCCGATCACAATTTGGAGCCAAGTGCAGAAGGGGCTTCATCATCATCAGGAGAAGAGAATTGCAGGTTTCCCGTGAGGCAGCAGCTGAGCCAACAAGGTGGCAGCATGGTTGGCAGTCAGCATGGTGGCAGAAGTGGAAATTCTGGAGCCGAACGTGCCCGGGAGACCACCTGCTTCACGGCAGCCTACCTTCCCGGGACGTAGTGGAACAGGGGTTCCTGGAGACGGCGGCAGTAGCAGTCAATTAGTGCGGACTGTTGGTAGGAAAATCAGCTAGTCGGCGTTGTGGCAGTTTTTCATCAAGCATCCGGAGGAGGTTCACATAACCACATGCAAGATGTGTCGGCAGAAAGTAAAGCGTGTCCAGGGTCCCGATGTTGGCACCACGGCTCTGCGTCAACATATTCTTCGCCACCATAAAGCGGCCTGGGAGAACCATGGCTCCTATGTAGTTGTCCAGCCTGCTGCATCACCTAGTGGCCACCCGCTCCCTCTTTCAGCCAGCCAAGGCTCCACCACCTCACCTGAAGGAGCTGTGTGTCAAACCCTCCTTCTGTTGCCCCAGATGCTCCGGCTCCTCCTACTTTTAGTCAGTCATTCCGCCTACAATCCATCGGCGAAGCCGTGTCCAAGGCACAACAGTATGCGCCCACACATCCAATGGCGCAGAAGCTGAATGGGCTCCTTTCCAAGTAGCTTACGAAAAAGGCAGTACCAACCCTGCACAATTTTGTGGAAGAGAAGGTGGGCCAGTCCTTAAGCCTGTCGGTGTGTACCAAAGTGCACGGCAGCACCGACGTCTGGAGCTGTAACTATGGTAAGGGACAGTACATGTCCTTTACGGCTCACTGGGTGAATGTGATTCCTGAACAGCCACAACACCAACTTGGACAGGTTACACCGTTTCCTCTCCCACGCTCTCAGGCCATTGGTCCTGTGACAGTGTGCGACTCCGCCTCCTCATCCTCCACCATGTCCTCAGCCTCCACTGCCCAGACAAGTCTTAGTGGCCCTTCAGCATACCATGTGTGCAGGGCATGGCAGTGTCACACCGTTCTTCGCATGGTTTGCCTTGACGAACGGAGTCACACAGGGGAGGAACTTGTAAAAGTAATTCGTAAAGAAAAAGGAGCATGGCTGAAACCATGAAAACTGGAAATGGGAACCATGGTGACTGACAACGGGAAGAACATCTTGCATGCACTGCGACTGGGAAGGCTGAGCCATGCGCCCTGCATGGCACACGTGTTCAACATGGTTGTGAAGCAGTTTCTGAAGTGTTCCCACCATTTGCAAGGCAGCCTAACAATGGGAAGGAAACTTTGCATGTACTTCAGCCACTCGTACACTGCAAAGCACACCCTACTTGAGCTGCATCATCAGAACGGTATCACCCAAAATAGTCTGATTTGTGACTTCACCACACATTGGAACTTCACCCTCTCTATGTTGGACCAACTGTACGAACAGAGAAAAGCCATCACCGCTTTCTTGATGATCCAAGCGGATAGGGGTACTCCCCTGTGTAACTTTAATGTAAACCAGTGGCAGCTCATCCGTGACACCTGCTGTTTGCTCAGGATATTTGAGGAAGCCACATTTTTAGTAAGTGGCTAGGATTACGGGACGAACAATGTAATTTCACTGCTTCATTTCTTCCAACACATGTTTGAAACAATGGCTGGTCAGGACACTGGATAAGTGGTACCTAAATCTCAAGGCCACATGAGCCCTGTGGGGGCTGAACTGGAGGAGGAGGAGGAGGAGGAGGAGAGGGAGGAGCACAGTTGAGCACAGTTTAGGTATTGCCAAATGGGCAGTTTTTCTAATAAAATGACAGGAGAGGAGGAGCAGCAGCAGTCATAGGAGCTAGAGGGTTATAAGGAAGGTGAGACAGAGGACCCAGACACACCGTGGCAGTATGCAGTGGAGATGGAGGCAGGGAGTCCCTCCGAGTCACCTTCACAAATGGCACTGTGGTGTCCCGGTACCGTATCCTATCCAGTACCTGCGTATGTGGGTCCCCTTAGACAGAGTCCCTAGGACGTTGGGGTCCCCATTGTCTAGTTCACCTCTGGTCACCTCTCATCTAGATAGTTATTGAGCTAATGGTTTATTTAGGATGCATGTAAATATGATTGTATAAATGTCTACGAATAGTTAATTATCTGTATACGGCGTAGCAGGACCTGCGGGTCACGTGATCGGGAAAGCTCTATGGTTTTTGCTTTAGGACCTTTGGAGGTCCCTGTGGCGTATTCTACCCATCACTCCTTGTAACGGTGAGTGACAGTTGCTTGGACCAATCCAAGACAGCCCTGCCCCTGCCCATATAAGGGAGCGGCGGCCATTGCTCTCTCTCTTTGCTCCTGCGCTCCTGATGAAGAAGGACCTGTACAGCTATCTCCCGCAGTGAGTTAGGCCCAAGCCTTGCGGCAACGGCTGATCGATTCTAAATTGAGAGTGTATCAATCCCTAAGCACTCTGCATGATCACCGGACCTTATCTATCCCCTAAATCCGGACGGATCTGCAAATATTACCCTAAATTCAGAGACTGTATCTAAAAGTCAAGGTCCGCAACATTGCACTATATAGAGACTGTATTCCTGAGACTGTTATTGTGCATTGGATGTACCGCATGCCTTTCAGTAAAGTTTGTTCAAGTTCAAGTTCTAGTACCTTGTGGACCTTCAATCATTTTGTATATGCACCTATTGTTACTGGGAAGGGCGGCGATAGGCCGGAGAATTACCTCAGCATACTAGCCCCCAGCCTGGCATCACGAATTATAGGGTTAACATTAATCCCTCATTTACCGAATCAACATCCCAACTACCATACACCCCTCAAGGGCTACCACAAAGACTAATGCATGCTCACTTGCTTGCGTAATGGCAGCCGAATTGTCACCATTCGGCATCGGGATAACTACTCGATCTCCACCTTATTGGACCCTCGCTACCGCCACAAAATAGGGGTCTTTTTTACACCCACTGAGAGGGAGGACAAAGTGACCTACTACAGAGGCCTCCTTTGTAATCAGTTGGCCGATGCCTATCGGTGCCATCGTCCATCCTCTGGCAGGTCTTAATCGGGGGGCCCCCTGCGGTCACCTTCCACTGCCGTGGCTGCTGGGTGGGGTGTCAGGAGCAGTACCAGCTCCATCAGCAGCAGCCTGAGTCTACAGTCGCTGATGAGTAGCTTTCTTCACCTGCATATTGAAGCAACTCATCAGCAGCACTTACACCTGGATCAGGACCTGAACCACCAGGTGGTAGCATACCTTGACATGCCCATGCCAACACACCTTGAAGATCGGCTGGACTTCTGGGCAGCCAAACTTGATTTGTGGCCGCAACTAGCAGAGTTTGCCCTGGAAAAGCTGTCCTGCCCGGCCAGTAGTGTGCCATCAGAGCGGGTGTTTAGTGTGGCGGGGGCCATAGTCCCCCCGAGGAGAACTCGTGTATCCATGAAAAATGGAGAGACTGACCTGAAGATGAATCAGGCATGGATCAGCCAGGATTTCCAACCACCAATGCCTGATGCATGTGAGAAGATTAATCATGGTGCCACATCAACACTTCACAAATATGGAAAGTGCCAAACAGATTCAAGGCGCTTCTCCACGGTTACAAACATTCCTCCGCATCAGACCTTTTTTAACCCAACTTCGTCACCAGGTACTGATATTGCCACCCACCGCACCACTCAGTCACTGGGTCACTTTCAGGACTCCTGATGCTGCTGCTGCAACCTCCAGTCTGTCTCATTCAGCCACTATATGTCCTCTTCACATGCTTCAGCCAACTCCAGGCTGTGCCATTGTGACACTATATGGTCTCCTCATGCTGCCACAAATTCCTTGCTGTGCCATTCAGCCACTATATGGTATCCTCATGCTGCCATAAACTCCAGGCTGTGCCATTCAGCCACTATATGGTCTCATCATGCTGCCACAAACTCCAGGCTGTGCCATTTAGCCACTATAAGGTCTCCTCATGCTTCAGTCATCTCCAGTCTGTTCCATTCAGCCACCATATGGTCTCCTCATGCTTCAGCCAACTCCAGGTTGTGCCATTCAGCCACTATATGGTCTCTTCATGATTCAGCCACCTCCAGGCTGTGCCATTCATCCAATATATGGTTTTCTGATGCTTCAGCCACCTCCACGCAGTTCCATTCATCCAGTTTATAGTTTAAAGATGCTTCAGCCAACTCCAGGCTGTGCCATTCATCCAATATATGGTTTACTGATGCTTCAGCCAGCTCCAGTCTGTGTCATTCAGCAACTACATGCTTTAGTGATGCTGTTGGGCTGAAGACATTACCTATACATGTTTATGTTAGCACTAGGTGCCATACATCTTCAATGGAAATTTCAGAATTCATAATTTCATCTTAGGGGTTGTGAAGCCTTTTTGTGTACTCATGCTGCTGCCAGCTCTAGTCTGTGTCATTCCTCAACTACATGCGTTAGTGATGCTGCTGGGCCTAGGACATTCCCTATATATGTTTATGGTAGCACAAGGTACCATGTATCTTCAATGGATATTTCAACATTCATCATTTAATCTCAGCGGTTGTGAAGCCCTCTTGTGTACTCATGCTGCTGCCAACTGTAGTCTGTGTCATTCAGCAACTACATGTTTTAGTGATTCTGCTGGGCTTAGGACATTACCTGTATATGTTTTTGGTAGCACTAGGTACCATATATCTTCAATAGAAATTCCAAAATTCATCTTTTAGGGATTGTGAGGCCCTATTGTCTCCTCATCAGCCGCCAACTCCAGGCTGTGCCATTCAGCCACCATATGGTCTCCTTATGATTCAGCCACCTCCAGACTGTGCCATTCAGCCAATATAATGTTTACGGATGCTGCTGGGCTTGGGACATTACCTTAAATTCCAATTCCAGGCTGTGTCATTCTGCCAAATTATGGTCTCCTCATGTTGCCAACACCTCCATGCTGTGCCATTCAGCCACTATATGGTCTCTCCTCATGCTTCAGCCACCTCCAGGCTGTGCTAATCAGCCACTGTATGGTCTCCTCATGCTTCAGTTACCTCCAGGCTGTGCCATTGAGACACTATAGGGTCTCCTCATGATTCAGCCACCTCCAAGCAGTGTCATTCAGCCAATACATTGTTTACTGACGTTGCTGGACCTGGCCCTGGGCCTAAACATTTTTGTGGTAGCAGAAATCTTTAATTTAAATTTCAAATTTAATCTTTTAATTTTAGGGATTATGAAGCCCTAGTGTCTACTCATGCTGCTGCCAGCTCCAGGCTGTGTCATTAAGCAACTAGATGGCTTAGTGATGCTGCTGGGCCTGGGACATTACCTTAAAAGGTTTATAGTAGCACCAGCTACCATACATCTTCAATTTAAATTTCAAAATTAATCTTTTAATCTTAGGGATTGTAAGGCCCTATTGTCTCCTCCTTCTGCCAACCCCGGGCTTTGTCATTCAGCCACTATATGGTCTCCTCATGCTTCAGCCACAACCAAGCTGTGTCATTCAGCCACTATATGGTCTCCTCATGCTTCAGCCAAATCCAAGCTCTGTCATTCAGCCACTATATGGTCTCCTCATGCTGCCAACACCTCCATGCTGTGTCATTCAGCCACTATTTGGTCTCCTCATGCTTCAGCCACATCCAAGCTTTGTCATTAAGCCACTATATGGTCTCCAATGCTGCCAGCACATCCACTCTGTGTCATTTAGCCACTATATGGTCTTCTTATGCTGTCAACACCTTCACGCTGTGTCATTCAGCCACTATATGGTCTCCTCATACTGATGATACCTCCAGGCTCTGTCATTGTGCTGCTCTGCGGCAGTGATTCTAAAAGCGATGCCTGTAATCTGCATGTCATACTGAATAACAGTATTATTTCACTACTCCAGCACACTCCATATGCATGTTAGAACAAAGCAAAGTGTTCACCACCCCTATTGAGGCTCTATGTAGTCCAGAAATAGATTTGCCGTGAATTAATTTGGATCGTACCAAATTATTATTTTTTTTTATTCGGCGAATCGACCGAATCAAATTTTTCAAAAGTTCTCTCATCTCTAATTATAATAGTGCTACCAGATTGAACTGAGAGATTGGAAAATAGATGAAAGAAAAGTGTATAAATTTTGCATGCAAAATGTTGCATGTAAATATCATGAATATTTCTGGACATGGAATGGTTACATTGTGGTGGAAAGATAAGTTTGGATTTGAAGAAGTAATTTTAGTGGAGAACAGTGGGTGTCCCTATTCTCATGTAGGTGACATATTTTGCTATACAGTTCCAAAATAGTGGGTTAAAAAACAAACAAACAAAAAAACAGACACATAATTATGAAAAGAAATGGATACAGTATACTTTGGCCACACATTTAATGCAATGAGGCCTCTAGTTTATAATACTTGTATATACTGAGGTGAAAGAAGGAACATTTTGTTCTTTAATTCAAGATGACAATTATTGCATTTTACTGCCCCATAAACCTAATATTTGTTATTCATGTCTTTTCCAGGCAACAACTATAGATTTATTCCTTAATTATTTTATTCATAATGAAATGTTAATGTATATGTATATTCTATCAATTTGTTATTTGGGGGCCATAATTGCAAATTTGCTTACACTGCTCGAAGGAGAATTTCCGTTTCATTATTACCGAGCTGAGGTTCATATCCCTGCAGCGTACTGCGAGGTGGAGCGCAAGAGTTTTAATTGTTTCCCATCAAAATAGCTGTGTAAGCTTGATTAACGGTGTTCAGCAACATTCATAATAGTCCAAGCCTGGTCCTGCATAAAATAGAAACTGGGAAAAAAAAATCAATAAGATTTAATAAGATCAGGAACAATCACTTACAATAGTACATCAATCACACAAAGTAATAGGTGCAGGATTTGATAGGGTCCTGAACTGCCTGAGAGATTCATAACTTGTACCCGTTAATGATTTGTTCATTTGCATTTTATCAATCTAGCCACAACTGACAAGACAGAGGACCGGGAGGAGGAGAACATGTTGACTAAGTCAATCACACCTCACAATTAATAGTAGAACAACAAATTCTTAAACCACAGAACCACAGTTCTATGCTGGAAAATTAGAATGAAATAACAATTATAATTATACTTTTAATCCAAGAACAGAAGAGCACATTTCCCATCCCCAGCTTGTGAACTAGTCTACAGGACTCATTATGTTAAAAGAAATTTACTGCAATAAAAAATCCTTTCCTTTTATAGACCTCATATATCTCTCATATTTTGCAATCCCATGGAAGTAATAACATGAAAAGTGCATAGTGTCCTGTTTATTGCCTCTTTTCTAAAATAAATAAAGCCTATAGTCATGCCACGAGGAAAAAAAATGAAATAATTTCCACGTAGCTAAAGCCATCTTAATGATATATCATTGTAGTGATTGTTGTGCTGTTGTGTTCGGTATTGTTTATGAAAAACTCATCCCAATCTTCTCGGAGGAAGGAGAATGGCTTTCTCTCCTAAAAATTGGCTCTTTTATATTTTATTTCAAATTCTCTTGACTAACAGCATTAACCATTCAGAAGAGAAGAGTCTTTTATTTTGTGGTAATTGTAATACTGTGTAAGTGTTATGATTAATCTGCTGGATTAGTCCTATAATTACATTATAATTACTATCAATTATGCCACTTTAATATATGAGTAATGATTTTAACTCAAACCTATCTAAATTATATTATTTAAATCATAAACTATTGATGTTATAAGGCATTATCAGGTTTGTTTTTCATCGACTCAGCGAAAAGTAAACAAACTGCTATATCTGTAATATTATAGTTATAGAGCAATATATTATTTTGTACTCATCATATTCATTAAATTGCTTGTATTGTTTCTTGTGACTGAAAGCAGATCTGTCAACTCAATATGATGTATAAATATATAAAATTATTAAAACACTTCTCTGTTCTATGCAGACCTGAATGACTGACCATACTGTCCCATATACAGATGTGTTATTCCTTTAATTCAAATAAGGGCTTGTTACTGCTTAGGCTGGGTTCACACCACGTTTTGTTAAATACGGTTCCCCTATATGGCTGGGAGGAGGGGGGCGGGGCATAATCGTGGCACCCGCACTCAGCCGTATTCGGGAACCGTATTTAATGTATGTCTATGAGCCGACCGGAGTGAACCGCAGCCTCCGGTCGGCTTCGTTTTCGGCCGTATGCGGTTTCCCGACTGTAGGCAAAAACGCAGTCGACCACGTTTTAGCCTGCGGTCAGGAAACCGCGTACGACCGAAAACAAAGCCGACCGGAGGCTGCAGTTCACTCCGGTCGGCTCATAGACATGCATTAAATGCGGTTCCCGAATACGGCTGAGTGCGGGCGCCGCGATTAAGCCCTGCCCCCTCCTCCCAGCCGTATACGGAAACCGTATTTAACAAAACGTGGTGTGAACCCAGCCTTACCAAGCTGTGCTCTATCAGTATTTGTGAATCTCTAGATTCTGTGGGGTTGATGGTGTCTTCCAACTGTCATGGGAGCTAGAACACTTGGTTCAAGAGTCAGTCCCATACTTACTACAGCTGGGAGGTAGGTTCAAACAGGCATCTGCTTGCCACCTTTGATTGATATCTCAACACTGTCTTGCTTGCTTTCCTTGCATAATACAATCACTGGCTTCTGACCCTGGTTTTAGCTTTTGACTATTGTTTGTATCTGACTTTGTCCCTGATGGTACCTCCTGGCTTCATACCTTGACTCTGGGCCTGATTGTGCTACTGACATTGGTTCGACCACTGACATGCCCCACTATTACTGAATTACTCATCAACTAGTAGACCCTTACACCCTTACACTTACATTACTGGACTCCAATTTTTCATCATTCAAATTTTATTTGGTATAGTGACTAGAGATGAGCGAATTGAGGCAGATGAACCCAAATTCATTACGAATTTCAGGATTTATTAGATTTCCAACGAATGCTTCAGTAAACTCCATTTGGCAGCATTACAGGATCAAGGAGACCTAAAATGGTGGATCCACATGTCAATACATGGGGCAGGGGATGCTGGGAAGGCGGGAAGGGAGGTAGGCGGGATGACCCTGAATCACATGCAGGATGCAGCCTATCACCATTTATTCACCCCTGTGATGTCACAAACCTATATAATTGGCAGCCATTTTGCGGCTGCTCATTTTATGCCATACACTGCAGAGGGATAGGACGGACTGCATGTCTCTATGTGTTAAACAGACACGCTGAATTGATTATAACGCAACCTTCCACTTACAACTTCTAGTCACATCAGCGTTGTGGACAGAGAGCAGTGCAGTGCTTTGCTTGTTGTCACTGAGAAGGAACCTCCCAGTCACTTTATTCAGCATTTTATCAGAGAGGAGCAGATAGCTTTTCATTGCCTCATACAGTCATGGCCGTAAATGTTGGCACCCCTGAAATGTTTCAAGAAAATTGAGTATTTCACACAGAAAAGGATTGCAGTCACACGTTTTTCAATACAAATGTTTATTCCCTTTGTGTGTATTGGAACTAAACCAAAAAAAGGAGGAAAAAAAGCAAATTGGACATAATGTCACACCAAACTCCAAAAATGAACTGGACAAAATTATTGGCAATCTTTCAAAATTGTGGAAAAATAAGATTGTTTCAAGCATGTGATGCTCCTTTAAACTCACCTGGGGAAAGTAACAGGTATGGGCAATATTAAAATCACACCTGAAAGCAGATAAAAAGGACAGAAAATAACTTAGTCTTTGCATTGTGTGTCTGTGTGTGCAACACTAAGCATGGACAACAGAAAGAGAAGAGAACTGTCTGAGGACTTGAGAACCAAAATTGTGGAAAAATATCAACAATCTCAAGGATACAAGTCCATCTCCAGAGATCTAGATTTGACTTTGTCCACAGTGCGCAACATTATCAAGAAGTTTGCAACCCATGGCACTGTAGCTAATCTCCCTGGGCGTGGACGGAAGAGAAAAATTCATGAAAGGTGTAAACGCAGGATGGTCCGGATGGTGGATAAGCAGCCCCAAACAAGTTCCAAAGATATTCAAGATGTCCTGCAGGCTCAGGGAGCATCAGTGTCAGCATGAACTATCCGTCAACAATTAAATGAAATGAAACGCTATGGCAGGAGACCCAGGAGGCCCCCACTGCTAACACAGAGACATAAAAAAGCAAGACTGCATTTTGCCAAAATTAACTTGTAAAATCCTTCTGGGAAAATGTCTTGTGGACAAATGAGACCTAGATAGAGCTTTTTAGTAAAGAACATCATTCTACTGTTTACTGAAAACGGAATGAGGCCTACAAAGAAAATAATGCAATACCTACAGTGAAATATGGTGGAGGTTCAATTATGTTTTGGGGTTGTTCTGATACCTCTGGCACTGGGTGCCTTGAATGTGTGCAAGGCATCATGAAATCTGAGGATTGCCAACGGATTATGGGTCGCAATGTCCAGCTCAGTGTCAGAAAGCTGGGTTTGCGTCTGAGATCTTGGATCTTACAGCAGGACAATGACCCCAAACATATGTCAAAAAGCATCCAGATGGATGGCAACAAAGCACAGGAGAGTTCTGAAGTAGCCAGCAATGAGTCCAGATCTAAATCCCATTGAACAATTGTGGAGAGATCTTAAAATTGCTGTTGGGAAAAGGCGCCCTTCCAATAAGAGAGACCTGAAGCAGTTTGCAAAGGAAGAGTGGTCCAAAATTCCGGCTGAGAGGTGTAAGAAGCTTATTGATGGTTATAGGAAGCGACTGATTTCAGTTATTTTTTCCAAAGGTTGTGCAACCAAATATTAAGTTAAGGGTGCCAATAATTTTGTCCAGACAATTTTTCGAGTTTGGTGTGACATTATGTCCAATTTGCTTTTTTTCCTCCCTTTTTTTGTTTATTTCCTATATACACAAAGGGAATAAACATGTGTATAGCTAAACGTTTTGCTGCAATAATTTTCTACGAGAAATACTTCATTTTCTTGCCAACATTTACTGCCATGTACATATAAACAAGCTGTCTCAACTTCATGAACCTTATCACAGGAGGCAGGAATGATTTTTCAGCGCAATTATGTGCATTCTTTCCACAAGAAATCATCTGCTGCTTATACTAGTCTGTAGACGGTATAATAACCAGCAGTTCACACCATTCTTAATACTCTGTGACAGAGTGCAACCTGTTAATCTGTAAAAAGCCTACATACAGTGAAATGCCAGGGAAAACTAATCACTGGCTATTGTTTTATGAAAATACGTTTTCCAAGTGTACTGTAGCGCATCTAAGAAGTGTACCATATAGTACCTGTTAATCTTTCAAGGCCCTACTTACTGTGAAAGTCCAAGCAAAAGTACTCACCGGTTGGTGTTTTACAAAAATACAGAGTTTTCAGGCGTATTCTAGCTCATTTTTCTGCCCTCATCAGTGCATACCCCATACCTACATCTAAGTAGTGTACCATTTTGTACCTGTTAATCTGTCAAGGGTCTACATACTATGAAAGGACAGACAAAAGTAATCACCTGCTGCTGTTGTAGACAAATACTGTTTTAAAAGTACTGAAGCATATTGTACTCCCCTCATATACCCACTAAATATGTCAGGCAGAAAAGTGCCAGGACATGCACAGAGTAGTGGCAGGGGCCTAAATCCTTCAGGCAGAGGTCGCAGCAGACTAGGGTCGAGTGGCAGCAGGTGTCACAGTGAGAGGCCTGAGCTCCCATTATCAGCTAGCAGTCGTGTCTCGACCAGCAACCCATCTGCCGTCGTCAATTGGTAAACACAGTCATCCACTTCATTACAAGTGACATCTGACACCCCCAGTCAACAGTCGGGGGGTTCCTCAGACACATGACCTGGGAGAAGTTCATGTCCTCCCATTGCCTCTGTCCTATGCTGTTCACTCTCCTACAGAAGTATCTTATGCTGTGGGTTCAGCTCCACTATTCATTGAGGGCGATGTAATAGAGGACAGTCAGCAGCTACTGCCCAGCCAAGAAGGGGAGGAGACATGCGCCGCTTCCTCCGCTAGGCGGGCAAGTAGTGAGGAGGAGAGTGATGTGGGAGGCGATGTTGCCAGGGTTCAGGGTCCTGAAGCAGACACTGTTGAGGAACCTGAGGAGGACATCAGTGACGTGCAGACACAACTCGATGATGATGAAGCCGATCACAATTGTGAGCCGGGTGCAGAAGGGGCTTCATCATCATCAGGAGAAGAGATTTGCAGGTTTCCCTTGAGGCAGCAGCTGAGCCAGAAAGGCGGTAGCATGGTTGGCAGTCAGCGTGGTGGCAGAACTGGAAATTCTGGAATCAAACGTGCCCGGGGGAGACCACGTGCTTCGCGGCAGCCTACCTTCCCAGGAGGTAGTGGAACAGGGGACCTGGAGGCGACGGCAGTAGCAGTCAATTAGTGTGGAATGTTGGTGGGAAAATCAGCTACTCGGCGGTGTGGCAGTTTTTCATCAAGTATCCGGAGGAGGTTCACATAGCCACATGCAAGATATGTCGGCAGAAGGTGAAGCTTGGCCAGGGTCCCATTGTTGGCACTATGGTCCTGGGTCAACACATGCTTCGCCACAATAAAGCAGCCTGGGAGAACCGTGGCTCCAATGTAGTGGTCCAGCTTGCTGCATCAACCAGTGGCCAGCCACTCCCTCCTTTAGCCAGCTAAGGCTCCACCACCTCAGCCGAAGGGAGCTTTGTGTCATACCCTCCTTCTGTTGCTCCAGATGCTCCCACTTCTCCCACTTTTAGTCAGCCATTCCGCCAACAATCCATCCGCGAAGCCATGTCCAAGAGACAACAGTATGCGCCCATTCTTCCAATGGTGCAGAAGCTGAATTTGCTCCTGTCTAAGTTGCTGGTGCTGCGGTCCCTCCCTTTTCAAGTGGTGGCCTCTGCACCTTTCAGAGAACTGATGGTTTATGCTGAGCCGAGGTGGAGAGTACCGAGCCGTCATTTCTTTGCGAAGAAGGCAGTACCAGCCCTGCACAATTTTGTGGAAGAGAAGGTGGGCCAGTCCTTTAGCCTGTCAGTGTGTTCCAAAGTGCACGGCAGTGCTGACGTCTGGAGCTATAACTACGGTCAGGGACAATACATGTCCTTTACATCTCACTGGGTGAATGTGGTTCCTGCACAGCCACAACACCAACTTGGACAGGCCACACCGCTTCCTCCTCCTCGCTTCCTTCCTGTTATGAAATTGGTCTTGTGACAGTGTGCGACTCCGCCTCCTCATCCTCCTCCATGTCCTCAGCCTCCACTGCCCGTACAAGTCTCAGTGGCCATTCAGCATACCATGTGTGCAGGGCACGCCAGTGTAACGCTGTTCTTCACATGGTTTGTCTTGGCGAAAAGAGTGACCCAGGCGAGGAACTGCTAAAAGTCATTCGTAAAGAAATTGAAGCATGGCTTACTCCACAAAATCCTGAAATGGGAACCATGGTGGCCAACAACAGGAAGAACATCTTGGCCGGGCTGCGACAAGGAAGGGTGAAACATGCGCCCTGCAAGGCACACATGTTAAATCTTGTTGTCAAGCAGTTCCTGAATGTTCCCTCCATTTGCAAGACATCCTAAGAATGGGAAGGAAACTTTGCATGTACTTCAGCGACTCGTACACCGCAAAGCACACCCTTCTTGAGCTGCAGCATCAGAATGGTATCCCCAACATAGTCTGATTTGTGACATTGCCACACGTTGGAATTCCACCCTTCAAATGTTGGACCGAATGTACAGAGAAAAGCCATCACTGATTTCTTGATGCTATCCTAGTGGATAGGCGTAATCTCGTGTGTAACTTCAATGTGAACCAGTGGCAGCTCATACGTGACACCTGCCGTTTGCTCAGGCCCTTTGAGGAAGCCACATTATACGTAAGTCGCCAGGATTACGGGATGAACAACATCATTCCACTGCTTCATATCCTACAATAAGTGTTGGAAATGATGGCTGATCACAGCCACATGAGCCCTATGGGGGCTGAACTGGAGGAGGAGAAGGAGGATGAGGGGCACAGTGGAACACAGTTTAGGTTTGATGAGATGGGCAATGTTTCTAGTCATCTGACAGGAGAGGAGGAGCATGATGAACTAGAGGAGCTAGAGGGTTATGAGGAAGGCGAGACAGAGGACCCAAATAGACCGTGGCAGTATGCAGTGGAGATGGAGGCAGGGAGTCCCTCCTAGTCACTTGCACAAATGGCATGATACATGCTCACTTGCTTGCCTAGTGACAGCCGAATTGTTACCATTCAGCAGCGGGATGACTTCTGCATCTCCACCTTATTGGACCCTTGCTACAGGCACAAAATAGGGGCCTTTTTTTACATCCACTGAGAGGAAAGACAAACTGACCTACTACTGAGAGATCCTACGTAGTCAGTTGGCTGATGCCTATCGGCGTCATCGTCCATCCACCAGCAGGTGATTCTCGGGGGGGCCCTCTGCGCTCATCTTCCACTGCCATGGCTGCTGGAGAGGGGTGGGGTGACAGGAACAGTACCTGCTCCATCAGCAGCCTGAGTCTACAGTCGCTGATGAGTACCTTTCTTCACCCGCATAGTGCAGCAGGCAGACATGGAGCAGGACCTGAACCAGCAGGTGGTGGCATACCTTGACAAGCCCATGCCAACACACCTTGAAGATCCGCTGGACTTCTGGGCAGCCAAACTTGATTTGTGGCAGCAACTTGCAGAGTTTGCCCTATAAAAGCTGTCCTGCCCGGCCAGTAGTGTGGCATCAGAGCGGGTGTTTAGTGTGGCGGGGGCCATAGTCACCCCAAGGAGAACTCGTCTGTGAACGAAAAATTTGGAGAAACTGACCTTTGTGAAGATCAATCAGGCATGGATCAGCCAGGATTTCCACCCATCAATGTCAGATGCATCAGAGTAGATTGACCATGGTGGTACACCAACACTTCACAAATAGGGATAGTGCCAAACAGATTTAAGGCACTGCTCCCCAGTTGCAAACATTCCAGCCACCTTCATCACCGAGTACTGGTATTGCCACCCACCGCACAACTCCGGGTCACCGGGTCACTTTCAGGACTCCTGATGCAGCTGCTGCCGCCACCTCCAGGCTTTTTCTATCAGCCACTATTTTGTCTCCTTGTGCTTCTGCCTACTCCAGGCTGTGCCATTCAGCCACTATATGGTCTCCTCATGCTTCGGGCAACTCCAGGCTGTACCATTCAGACACTACATGCACTCCTTATGCTTTCCCCACCTCCAGGCTGTGTCATTCAGCCAATATATTGTCAGGATCCGGACTAGCGGCTGGTGAGGACACTGGAGGTGGATCCTCTGTGCCAGAGAGGCGATGACGCGGGTCGTACTGGGGAATCGGTTCTAAGCAGTTACTAGTGTTCACCAGAGCCCGCCGCAAAGCGGGATGGACTTGCTGCGGCGGGAACTACCAGGTCGTGTTCCCCAGTAGCGACTCAACCTCTCTGGCAGCTGAGACTGGCGCGGAATACAAGGACTAGACAGAGACGAGGTCAGACGTAGCAGAAGGTCAGGGCAGGCAGCGAGGTTCGTAGTCAGGGGCAACAGCAGAAGGTCTGGGTACACAGGCTAGGGAACACACTATAACGCTTTTACAGGGCACAAGGCAACAAGATCCGGCAAGGGTGGGAAGGGGAAGTGTGTATTTATGTGTAGGGAGGTGAGTGAACTGATTGGGCCAGGCACCAATTAGCGGTGCGCTGGCCCTTTAAATCTTAGCGCACCCTAGGGAGCGGGGCTGTGCGCGCCGGGACTAGACAGCCACCGGAGGAGGAGGGTGAGTAGAACTGTGTGCGATCTGCGGCATGAACACAGCAGCGCTCACGGTCAGAGACAGAGACCGGAGCGCTGCTGTTAGCATAACGCCGCGAGTGCTCCGGGGAAGCCGCGGGACCCGGAGGGCTCAGCGTTACAGTACTCCCCCCCTTAGGTCTCCCCCTCTTTTTGGAGCCCAGGAACCTATGGATGAGCTCCTTGTCGAGGATATTGTCCTCGGACTCCCAAGACCTCTCTTCGGGTCCATAATTCTCCCAGTCAACAAGAAATAAATTTTTTACCTCTGAAAACCTTGGAGGCGAGGATTTCTTTTACCGAGAAGACATCAGAGGAGCCAGAGACAGGAGCAGGAACGGTGACCTTGGGGGAAAAGTGGTTAAGAATCAGAGGTTTGAGAAGGGACACATGAAAGGAGTTAGGAATACAAAGAGAAGGAGGAAGATGGAGCTTGTAGGAGACAGAGTTGATTTGACTTTTGACTCCAAATGGCCCGAGGTAACGTGGACCCAGCTTGTAGCTATGGACACGAAACCGAATGTATTTGGCAGAGAGCCAAACTTTGTCACCAGGGGCAAAGACAGGAGTTCTTCTCTTCTTATCCGCATGTCTCTTCATTCGAGAAGAGGCCAGTGAGAGCGACTTCTTAGTCTCTTTCCAAATCAAGGAAAAGTCCCGGGTCAATTCATCTACGGCAGGAACTCCAGATGAAGTGGGAATGGGGAGGGGGGGAAGCGGGTGACGGCCGTACAACGCAAAGAATGGAGACTTGTCGGATGACTCAGAGTTTTTGAAATTGTATGAGAATTCAGCCCAGGGTAACAGGTCGACCCAATCATCTTGGCGGGAGGAGACAAAATGTCGCAGGTAGTCACCAAGGGTCTGGTTCACTCTCTCCACTTGTCCATTGGACTGCGGGTGGTAGGCGGAGGAAAAATTCAATTTAATCTTCAATTGGGTGCAGAGTGCTCTCTAGAATTTTGAGATGAATTGAACGCCTCTATCAGATACGATATGCGTAGGCAGTCCGTAAAGACGAAAAATGTGCAAAAAGAATTGCTTCGCCAACTGTGACGCAGAAGGGAGGCCAGGAAACGGGACAAAATGAGCCATTTTGGAGAATCGATCAACGACCACCCAAATGACAGTGTTGCCATGGGATACAGGAAGGTCAGTGACGAAGTACATCGCAAGGCCGTTCGGGCACCGGCAGGGGAAGGAGAAGACCCGCAGGCCTCTGGCGAGGAGTTTTGTCACGTGCACAGACAGTACAGGACCGTACGAACTCAGTCACATCTTTTTCAAAGGAAGGCCACCAATAGTGTCTGGCAATCAACTGAATGGATTTTTTGAATCCAGCATGACCCACCAAGTGGGAGGAATGACCCCATTTGAGAGTCCGGAGGCAAAGACGTGGAGGGACATAAGTTTTTCCTGGAGGAACAGGCACCAGAGAAGCAGGAGCAGCAGAGATCAGACACTCAGGAGGGATGATGTGTTGGGAAGAGGCTTCAGCTTCCGTGGCATCGGTGGAACGTGATAGGGCATCCGCCCTGACATTCTTATCTGCAGGACGAAAATGGATCTGGAAGTTGAAGCGGGCAAAGAACAACGACCACCTGGCCTGGCGAGGATTTAAGCGCTGGGCGGACTGTAGGTAGGACAGATTTTTGTGGTCAGTGTAGATGGTGATAGGGTGATAGGGATCCTTCCAGGAGATGTCTCCACTCCTCTAGTGCCAACTTAATGGCCAACAATTCACGGTCACCAATAGCGTAGTTCCTTTCAGGAGGAGAAAAAGTTTTAGAAAAAAAAACGCAAGTGACGTTTTTTTTCCTTTAGCGGTTTTTTGAAGAAGAACTGCCCCGACTCCTACCGAAGAAGCGTCTACCTCAAGGAAGAATGGTTTCAGAGGATCGGGCCTAGTCAAGACGGGAGCGGAGGCGAAGGCGGCCTTAAGGCGAGTACAAGCTTCTTCCGCTTGGGGAGGCCAGGATCTCGGATTCGCTTCTTTCTTTGTCAGTGCCACAATAGGAGCCACGATAGTGGAGAAGTGGGGGATGAACTGATAGTAGTAATTAGCGAATCCAAGGAAGCACTGGAAAGAGCGAAGTCCCGAGGGGCGTGGCCAATCCAAGATCGCGGAGAGCTTGTAGAGGTCCATTTGAAGACCTTGTCCTGAGACCAGGAATCCCAGGAAAGGAAGACAGACATTTTTCAATTTTGGCATAGAGATGGTTAACACGGAGGCGCTGGAGCACTTGGCGAACATGGAGGCGGTGTTCCTCTAGGTTGGAGGAGAAGATTACGCAGGTATACAATAAGTCCCGAAAGATTTAATTGACAAAGTCTTGGAAGACTGCAGGGGCGTGCAAAGACCAAATGGCATGACGAGGTATTCGAAGTGACCATCTCTGGTGTCAAAAGCGGTTTTCCACTCATCTCCTTCACAAATTCTGATGAGGTTATATGCGCCCCTGAGGTCAAGCTTAATAAAAATCTTAGCTCCGCGCAGACGGTCAAAGAGTTCTGAGATGAGAGGCAGAGGGTAGCGGTTCTTTACAGTGATTTTATTGAGGCCGCGGTAGTCAATGCAAGGGCGTAGTGACCCGTCCTTCTTGGCAACAAAGAAGAACCCTGCTCCGGCAGGAGAAGAAGACTTCCTGTTGAAACCTTTCTTGAGATTCTCCTGGATGTACTTCGTCATGGCCTTAGTTTCTGGAGCGGAGAGAGGGTAAATCCTGCCACGGGGCGATGTGGTACCAGGGAGCAAGTCAATAGGACAATCGTAGGGCCTATGTGGTGGTAAGGCCTCTGCCTGTTTCTTGCAAAAGACGTCAGAAAAGTCCTGATAGGCCTTTGGAAGGCCGAGCAATGGAGAAGCGATGGAGACTTGGCTAGTAGGTACCGACTTAAGGCAGCGTGTGTGGCAGGAAGAGCCCCAGGATTTAATGTCCTCAGTGGTCCAGTCGAGGGTAGGAGAGTGACGCTGGAGACAGGGTAAGCCTAGTAGGATGTTAGAGGTGCAGTTTGGCAAAACAAAAAATTCAATTGTTTCTTGATGGAGAACCCCCACGGTCATGTGCACGGGTTCTGTGCCGTAACGCACGGTGCAATTCAGTTTTTCTCCGTTAACCGAAGAAATGAAGAAGGGCTTGACGAGACTGATAACAGGGATGTTAAACCGGTTCATAAAGGATGCTTTAATGAAGTTTCCTGCTGAAGAAAGCCTCGGCAGAGAAGGAGGCTTTAGCGGCTGGAGAAATCCGCACTGGAATAGTCAGGCGTGGAGAGGAAGAATTTACACCCAGTGACGCCTCTCCCACGTTCACTAGGTGCGAGCGTTTCCCTGATGCTGAGGATGAAGGGGACAGTCCTTTAGGAAATGTTCAGAGCTCACACAGTATAAGCATAAGTTCTTATTCCTCCGGCGAGTCCTCTCTTGCTCGGTCAGGCGAGACCGGTCCACTTGCATGGCCTCCTCAGCAGGAGGTACAGTAATAGGCTGCAAAGGATGCTGGAAGAGAGGAGCCAGGCGTGGGTATCTTTCTCCTGGTGGAGCTCCTGACGTCTTTAGATCTAGCGCATATCAATGCGGGTAGCCAACTGGATAAGTTCAGTCAGGGAGGAGGGTATCTCTCATGCGGCCAGACAATCCTTAATGTGGCTGGATAAACCTTTTTTAAAGGTCGCGCAGAGAGCCTCATTGTTCCAGGCCAACTCAGAGGCCAAAATATGGAATTGTATGGCATATTCGCCCACTGTAGAATCTCCTTGGACAAGGTTCAGCAAGGCTGTTTCCGCGGATGAGGCACGGGCAGGTTCCTCAAGGACACTGCGGACTTCAGAAAAGAAGGACAGTACGGAGGCAGTGGCAGGATCGTTGCGGTCCCAGGGCGGCGTGGCCCAGGCCAAGGCCTTCCCAGATAGTAAACTGACCATGAACGCCACCTTAGACCGTTCTGTGGGGAATTGGTCCGACATCATCTCCAGGTGCAGGGAACGTTGGGACAGGAATCCCCGTCAAACTTATCCAGGAGAGACAAGCGGACTCTAGCAGTGGTAGCGGCAGCTCGGAGAGGAGGGGATGCTGGAGCTGGCATAGGAGATGGTTGAGGCAGTGGAGGCAGAAGCTGTTGAATCATGGTGGTCAACTGCAACAGCTGTTGTCCTTGTTGGGCAATCTGCTGGGAATGCTGGGCAACCACGAAGGTGAGGTCAGCGAGGCTTGGCAGCAGTACCTCAGCGGGATCCATGGCCGGATCTACTGTCAGGATCCGGACTAGCGGCTGGTGAGGACACTGGAGGTGGATCCTCTGTGCCAGAGAGGCGATGACGCGGGTCATATTGGGGAATCGGTTCTAAGCAGGATGGACTTGCTGCAGCGGTAATGACCAGGTCATGTTCCCCAGTAGTGACTCGACCTCTCTGGCAGCTGAGACTGGTGCGGTACACAAGGACTAGACAGAGGCGAGGTCAGACGTAGCAGAAGGTCAGGGCAGGCAGCGAGGTTCGTAGTCAGGGGCAACAGAAGAAGGTCTCGGTACACAGGCTAGGGAACACACTATAACACTTTCACAGGGCACAAGGCAACAAGATCCAGCAAGAATGGGTAGGGGAAGTGTGTATTTATGTGTAGGGAGGTGATTGAACTGATTGGGCCAGGCACCAATTAGCGGTGCGCTGGCCCTTTAAATCTTAGAATGTTGGCGCGCACGCCCTAGGGAGCGGGGCCGGGACGAGACAGCCACCGGAGGAGGGTGAGTAGAACGGGGCGAGATCCGCGAGCGGGTCTGACCCGCCACGCGGATCGCGCCCCCGCTTGCATGAACACAGCAGCGCTCGTGGTCAGAGACAGAGACCGGAGCGCTGCTGTTAGCATAACGCCGCAAGCGCTCTGGGGAAGCGTTACATATATTGATTTCTGATGCTGCTGGGACTGTCTTGGATATTACAATTTTTTTATGTTAGCACTAGCTAACATACATGCTCAATCAAGATTTCAACATTGATCTTTTAATGTTAGGGGTTGTGAAGCCCTCTTATGTACGCATTCTGCTACCTGCTCAAGGCTGTGGGTTTCAGCAACTATATGGTTTAGTGATGCTGCTGGGCCTGTGCCTAAACATTTTTGAGGTTAGCACTAGCTAACATACATCTTGTATACAGATATCAACATTAACATTTTAATGTTAGGGGTTGTGAAGCCCTATTGTAAACTCATGCTGATGCCACCTCCAGGCTCTGTCATTGTGCTTCCTTGTGACATGTGACTCCTTGTTAGATTTGGCCCTTTGTACCCACACCCCGGGGCCCGGGACACTAAAGCTTGGGAGTTAAAAGTTCAATTTCAAAATCCTTAATTTAAATTTCAAAATCTTAAATTTAAATTAAAAAATCATACATTTCAATGGTCTCCTCATGCTTCAGCCAACTCCAGGCTGTATCATTCAGGCAATATATGGTTTACTGATACTGCTGCTGGGCCTGGGAATAAAAGTTTTATTATTGTAGGTAGCACTAGCTATCCAAAATCATCCGTTTAAATTAAAAAAATTCTTCTGTTTTTTTGGGGGGGGATTGCAAAGCCCTGGTGTGTACTCATGCTTCAGACAACTCCAGGCTGTGTCATTCAGGCAATATATTTTACTGATACCGCTGCTGGGCCTGGGTCTGGGAATAACATTTTTGTTATGGTAGCACTAGCTACCCAAAATCTTCGGTTTAAATTTCTGAATTCATCTTTTCATCTTAGGGATTGTGAAGGCCTAGTGTCTACTCATGCTGCTGCCAACTCCTGGCTGTGCCATTCAGCCACTATATGGTCTTCTCATGCTGCCAACACCTCCACACTGTGTCATTCAGCCACTATATGGTCTCCTCATGCTTCAGCCTCCTTCAGGATGTACCATTCAGACACTATATGGGCTCCATATGCTTTCCCCACCTCCAGGCTGTGTCATTCAGCCAATATATTGTTTTCTGATGCTGCTGGGACTGGGATATTAACTCCAAAAATGTAATGGTTGCACTAGCTAGCATACATGCTTAATTGAGATTTCAACATTGATCTTTCAATATAAGGGGTTATGGAACACTAGTTAGCATAAATGCTTAATTGAGATTTCAACATTGATCTTTCAATATAAGGGGTTATGGAACACCCTCAGGTGTACTGCTTATGCCTGCACCTGACTGCTCCTGTGTCTTTCAGGAACTACTTGGCTTACTGATGCTTCTGGGCTTGGGCCTAAAATTTTTGGATGGTAGCACTAGCTAACATGCATTTTCAATAGAGATTTCAACATTCACATTTTAATGTTAGGGGTTGTGAACCCCTCTTATGTACTCATGCTGCTTCCTGCTCCACTCTCTGTATTTCAGGAACTACTTGGCTTACTGTTGCTGCTGGGCCTGGGCCAAAAAATGTTTTGATGGTAGCACTAGCTAACATACATCTTCAATAGAGATTTCAACATTCATCTTTCAATCGTAGGGGTTGTAATTTTTTGGCCCTTTGGCCATCGACATCATATTACCTGTGGAATTATCACAAGAATCTAATTAAACATGTTGGAGCAGTAGCAATGAACCATAACTGATTAAATGAAACACTCATACTTCCAAAACTCATACTCCGTTTTGGAAACACTGCTGTACAATACGTTTTTCATTTTTATTGGGGGGGGGGGGGGCAGCGTTTTACCCTTTATTATGTGTTAGTGTAGTGTAGTGTTTTTAGGGTGCATTTGCACTGGCGGAGGTTTACAGTGAGCTTACCGCTACGAGTTTGCGCTGCAGTGAAAAATTTGCCGCAGCTCATACTTGAAGCAGGAAACTTACTGTAAACCTGCCCGTGTGAATGTACCCTGTACATTCACATGGGGGGGGGGGGGGGGCAAACCTCCAGCTGTTTCAAAACTACAACTCCCAGCATGTACTGACAGACCGTGCATGCTGGGAGTTGTACTTTTGTAACAGCTGGAGGCACACTGGTTGGAAAACCTTCAGTTAGGTTCTGTTACCTAACTTAGTATTTTCCAACCAGTGTGCCTCCAGCTGTTGCAAAACTACAACTCCCAGCCTGTACTGATCGCTGAAGTGCATGCTGGGAGATGTGGTTATGCAACAGCTGGAGGTACGCAACTACAACTCCCAGCATGGCGAAACAGCTGTTTGCTGTTTGGGCATGCTGGGATTTGCAGTTTTGCAACATCTGGAGGGCTACAGTTTAGAAACCACTGCACAGTGATATCCAAACTGTGACCCTCCAGATGTTGCAAAACTACAAATCCCAGCATACCCAGACAGCAAACTGCTATGTGGGCATGCTGGCAGTAGTAGTTTTGCAAGATCTAGATGGCCACAGTTCACTGCACAGTGATATCCAAACTGTAGCCCTCCAGCTGTTGCAAAACTACAAATCCCAGCATGACAGCTGTCTGGGCATGCTGGGAGTTGTAGTTTTGCAACATCTGGAGGGCAACAGTGTAGAGACCACTGTATAGTGGTCTCAGACTGTAGCCCTCCATATGTTGCTAGGCAACTTACCGGCTTCTGTCGGATCCAGGGAGCCAGCTGCACCACATGCCGCCGCCAATCTAAAACACCGATCATCGCCCGCAGCCTCGCCCGCAAGGTAAGTGGACTTTGGCGCCGGACCTCTGTCGTTTACCCTATCTGTCCCATCTATTGTTTGGAGGCAGAACGGGGAAAACTAAAGTTAACCTACCCGCCCCCGATCTGCTATTGGACGTCGCTTATAGACGCCCAGTAGCTGGGATAGGAGGGGTGGCACCCTGCCACCTCACTCCTATTCCTTCAGGGGGATCGCAGGTGTCTTAGATAACCGCGATCCCCCTTATATTCCGGGTCACCATAGACCCGTAATGACCCGGAATTGCGCAAATCGCAAGTGAATTCACTTGCGATTTGCGCTGATCGCCGACATGGGGGCGGCTGATGACTCCCTGGGCATTTTCGTGGGGTGCCTGTGGATCGATATCAGCAGTCACCCTGGTCCGGTCCCCACCCAGCACACGGCGGGGACCGAAATTCCCACGGGCGTACATGTACGCCCTTGGTCCTTAAGTACCAGGGAGGAAAGGCGTACCTGTACGCCCTTGGTCCTTAACAGGTTAAAATATATAGCAGAAAATAAACAGAAAAAAAGATTAAAAAAAGTGAGAAAGCAGAATGCTTCAGGTGTTCACCTGAATGTGTTGTGAGACAGTCACAACTCACACAATAGCCAAATAAATATAATTCCTGGGAAGACTAATGTACAAAGTTTCGGCGACACAGCAACAGTGAGTAGCAACATACAGTACACACCAGCAGGGCAGGTGTCTATTCAAATATAGCAAACAAAATAAAAGCAAAAATAGGGCATCATTCTAAATAAAAGGGACCAAATCCAGCAGGGTTAAAACAAAAAAGTAAAAATATATTATAGTGAGTTATTAATGTGTTCTCGGAGAGTAAGTCTCCTTCCATGTGACAGGTGGCAGCCTATCTCTAAATGTTGTTACTAGAGAGTAGTAGTGTCTGTAGTCTCTGGAATTATGGTTTTCCCCATTGCAATGTAAAAAAAAAATAATAATTATATTGCGTAAAAAATAGAAAATAAATACTAAATATGTTGTAGTACCTGGCTTAAATCAGTTACTATATGTTTCCACACAAAAAAAAAAAAAAAAAAGAAAAATAATAAAAGATGAAAAAGCATGTGCATGGACTTTTTGCCTGAAAAACACATACTGGTAGGCACCCTATTTAACTTTCCATGTAGCTATATGAACTTGCCTCAGAAAGGGAAAAAAGATTGTGATATTCTTTAGGAAAAATAAATATTTTAAGTGAATTCATTTTTTGTACCATGATATGGAATACCGTATATACTCGAGTATAAGCCGAGTTTTTCAGCACGATTTTTCGTGCTGAAAACACCCCCCTCGGCTTATACTCGAGTGAACTCCCCCACCCGCAGTGGTCTTCAACCTGCGGACTTCCAGAGGTTTCAAAACTACAACTCCCAGCAAGCCAGGGCAGCCATCGGCTGTCCGGGCTTGCTGGGAGTTGTAGTTTTGAAACCTCCGGAGGTCCGCAGGTTGAAGACCACTGTGGCCTTCAACATCATCCAGCCCCCTCTCACCCCCTTTAGTTCTGAGTACTCACCTCCGCTCGGCGCTGGTCCGGTCCTGCAGGACTGTCCGGTGAGGAGGTGGTCCGGTGGGATAGTGGTTCCGGGCTGCCATCTTCACCGGGGAGGCCTCTTCTAAGCGCTTCGGGCCCGGCCTCAGAATAGTCACGTTGCCTTGACAACGACGCAGAGGTGCGTTCATTGCCAACGTACTTCTGCGTCGTTGTCAAGGCAACACCTCTATTCCGGGCCGGAAGAAGAGGCGCCCCCGGTGAAGATAGAAGCCCGGAACCACTATCCCACCGGACCACCTCCTCTCCGGACTGCCCTGCAGTGCGCCGAGCGGAGGTGAGTACTCAGAACTAAAGGGGGTGAGAGGGGGCTGGATGATGTTGAAGGCCGCAGTGGTCTTCAACCTGCGGACCTCCAGAGGTTTCAAAACTACAACTCCCAGCAAGCCCGGACAGCCGATGGCTGCCCGGGCTTGCTGGGAGTTGTAGTTTTGAAACCTCTGGAGGTCCGCAGGTTGAAGACCACTGAGGGCGAATGATGAGAAGAGGATGATGAAGGGGGGGGGATGATGAAGGGGGGTGGGGATGATGACAAGGGGATGATGAAGGGGGATGTGTGGGATGATAAGGGGATGATGAAGGGGGGATGTGCGGGATGATAAGGGGATGATGAAGGGGGGATGTGTGGGATGATGACAAGGGGATGATGAAGGGGGATGTGTGGGATGATGACAAGGGGATGATGAAGGGGGATGTGTGGGATGATAAGGGGATGATGAAGGGGGGATGTGTGGGATGATGACAAGGGGATGATGATGATGAGGATGTTAATGACGGGTCTGGATGATGACAGGGGGGATGAGGTATTTCCCACCCTAGGCTTATACTCGAGTCAATAACTTTTCCTGGGATTTTGGGTTGAAATTAGGGGTCTCGGCTTATACTCAGGTCGGCTTATACTCGAGTATATACTGTATGTTGTTTATAAATAAAAGAAACATACAGATGTAGTCATTCATACCTTGAGTGTGTTTACCTGACACAGCAATGTCTTTTGTTGGGAATGGGATATTCTAATGCAAATGAGAAGAAGATAAGAATAATGTTAAAATTAGGTTTGACTCATTTACACTAAATTTCTGTGGCAGAAAAATCAGCCGTGGGAATTCATCTTCAGAAAGAATGAAGATGTTCGTTCTTATTTCTCCAGCCTTCTTTCTCCTCCTTCTATACCAGAGAAGTGGCTGGGTGATGAATGTACGGACTCCACCTCTCCCTGCATCATCTGTCAGTCTTAGACCATGTTCACACGACAGAATGTCCGCACAGAGAATCTCCGTGCGGACACTGGCATAATATGCCGTCTCATAGATGGCTTGGCCTTCCGTGTGGACTCCGCACAAAGAATGAATGTGTACGTTCTTTGTGCGGACACGGAAAATGGAATTTCCATGGTGAAAATATATGGCGCGGAAATCACACTGTGTGCACAATGCAGCAGAATCCCATTGAATTCAATGAGACTCTGCTACCGTGAAATTACCATGCAGATATTCCAAGTGGAATTCAGCACGGAAATTTTGATGTGTGAACCTAGCCTTACAACCTCTTCTTTAGCTCTCCACCTGATTAAAACAAATAGAGAATACACATGACATGACCCACAAAAAAAGAAGCATCTTGTTCTGCCACATCAACTAAAACAATAATAAGGAGTTAGGCTATGTTCATACCTAATTTTGAGGTGTAAAACATCTGTTCATGGCCTCAAAAAATAACTGGTTTAACAAAGCAGCTCTACCAATCCAAAATGTTAGGTTAAAAACATGAAAATATTTTCTTGTCCTTAAGCTCAAAAATGTCCCGGTTCTCAAGTAGATAAAAGATTCCTCATGTTTTGTGCACTGTCACTGCATATTGAGGCCTCCAAAAGTCTTGAAATGTCACAGGGTTGGCTTGACTGCGCCTTATTATAAGAGTTTCTCTGTCATATATTTAATATACTTCAGTACATGCACAGAACATTATCTAAAAGGACAGGAAATATTTATAATGTGAAAAGCCAATTACTAATACAAAATCACGTAAAATACTAGAACCCCATTGAGGAACAAGGCTAGAAAATGTTCCAAGGAAGTATGCAGCAGTAAACCACCACTGAGTCCAGGCCACACAACATTGAGCAAATAGCACTGCCAAAAAAATAAAAATCTTAACAAATGGAATGGTATTGGAGTCACGCTGTGCAGAATTAAGAGATTCTAGGACATGCTGTGGATTTTGAAAATAATAATTCACACTTTTGCAAATCACAGCGGCATTTTGGATGTAAGTTAAAATTAGGCTTGGATGTTGAGGTTGGGTGTAGTTGCTAAGAGTTTGGCTTCATTATTACTAAAAGGAACCATACGCTTTTTTTTTCCTCATCTCTTTACTTTTCTTAACACTAATAAGCTTTTAGTGGGTGTTGTCATTTCTTTTACTTTCCACAAAAAAATCATTTTTAATTGAGTTTTGCAATGTTGGGAACTGTTTCTGATCTTGCTGAGTCTATACCTGATGCATTATATGTAACATAGGAAATCTCTGAGAATTACTATGCTTTAACCACACTATACGAACTTAATGTTCACTACACAATACTGTAAGGCATCTTTTAAGTTACTTGTTTAAAGAGTACCAGTGATATTACACAAAAAAAAAAAAGTATATATATATATATATATATATATATATATATATATATATATATATATAACTGTTCCTTTCAAATAAATAGTATAGTGAATGTACAGTCCACAATGTTATGTTTCTACAAGGCAGAATGTGACATCACCTTTGGGTAATTGGTAGAGGCAGATTTTTCTGAAAAAGTGATGCAGTTGCCTATAGAAACCAGATTGCTTCTTTCATTTTTCAAAGGGCCTTTGAAAATTAAGGAAACAATCGTATTGGTTGCTTTGTGAAATTATTACCCTCTTCTTCTACATGGGTTTTGATAAATATATATATATATATATATATATATATATATATATATATATATATATCTTATAAAAAACATAATGTGATATATAATGTGATAATATATATATTACTATATATTATTAATATATATGTTAGCTATGTCACGCAAAACATGCCAGGGCTGAGTTCTGCTAGCAGCTGAAAGACCACGAGTATAGCTCAGCTCAGCAAGGAAGGAGTTAGTTAGCGTTGCAGTGCTATTTAACTCCTTGGATTGTGGAGGTGCATACATTATACAGTGAAAAGAGTGATACCATCTCGTCACTGGTCCCGGCCTCTACTTGTGTAGCTCCGCACCCTCATGACATCATCACTAGACATGGGGCTACAGGCAGCAGCTCAACTTGACCCTTTCGTTGCTGGTTCACTTTCCAAAATGTAGCCAGCCCCGTGAGCCGAACTTTCTGAAAGCTCGCTCAACTCTAGTTATGACCCTGCCTTTTAACACTTCTGATATACATAGCATTAATCCCACTCCCATGTCGCTCAGGTCTTTAAAGAGGAATTCCAGAATCTTTTTTTTTTATTTGACTATGCTACAGAGGCTGTAAAGTTAGTGTAGTTTATAATATAATGTCTGTACCTGTGTGTGACGGTGGTCTCACAATTCTTCTGTGATTTTCGCCCCAATATTTATTTTTAACAGCATACAAAATTACTCATGTCTCAGGATTTTGCAGGATGTAGTGTGTCAAGACCTAACATCACTAATCAGGTGCTCTGTCCTGCTTTAATGGGTGGAACGACTGCTGGGTGAGAGAGAGTTAATTTTTAAACAGCTGCAGGCACCCTGATAAGGAAACACTGGTGTATTGCATTTAAGGCATCACAGGTGTCTTTCAATAGGTGGGGTAGCTGATGTGTGGGAGGGAGGAAAATTACCTCATACTTACAAACTATGAAACTATGGAATGTGTAGCTTAGAGAACAAAATTCAACAGGAAATACCCAGTTCTGGCAGGTACATACTACTAAAATCACCTTATGGTGGATAACCCCTTTAATATGTATGTGTAAAAAGCTTAACATAAATGTTATAGACTGTACATATGAAAAACATCATGCAAGTGTATGGAAGTCAAAAAGAGAAATCCAAGTTTTGGAACATAAAAAAAAATGTCATGTCAGATGGGATTTTTGTGCTAAAAACTCAACAAATGATCTGACGGACCAGTTGAAGGGTCATTGGTGTGCCTGAGGAGGCCCAAAAACCCTTCTGCTACATAGAAGTGTTTTATCAGTATTACAAATGAAACATTGTAGGTGGGAAGACATGTCACTTCTTTTTTAAAAGCTGCTTTTTCAGTGCTGATTTAGCAATTCCTGATGGAAGTAAATGGGTGCAGGAAACTGTGCTTCTTTTGGAGCTGATTTTGTGCTGCACTGTTGGAACATTCCCTCCTTTTTCAACTGTAGTTGGAAACAAGGCTTCTTTTCAGGCTTTTTTGGAGCATCGTTGGAGCTTCCTTTTTCACACATACAAAGTTGGTTGGGGGGGGTTCAACAAGCATATTTGCTATATAATCATTGAAGTCAATGGGTGGCAAAATAATTTCCACTACTGAGTAAATATAGCCTATTGAAAATAATTTTTCCTTGTTGCATTTATTCCTAGTTTTGGTAAAAATAGTGACTAAATTAGCTCCAAAATGAGGAAAAAATACACTGTTTGAGTATAGCCTAAGCAGACCGTCACATATGCCTGGTGATCCAGGGCAGTACTGAGCCGGATAAACAGCCACAACTGATACCACAACTCATACCAAAACTGATGGCAAAGTTTATGGCTCTGCGCCAGTCTGCTGATCTGGCATCCCAACTGAGAGGCTGGATTAAACTGAACTGTTCCTTTCAAATAAATAGTATAGTGAATGTACAGTCCACAATGTAATGTTTCTACAAGGCAGAATGTGACATCACCTTTGGGTAATTGGTAGAGGCAGATTTTTCTGAAAAAGTGATGCAGTTGCCTATAGAAACCAGATTGCTTCTTTCATTTTTCAAAGGGCCTTTGAAAATTAAGGAAACAATCGTATTGGTTGCTTTGTGAAATTATTACCCTCTTCTTCTACATGGGTTTTGATAAATCTTCCCCAAAGAGTTGTCCGCTTTTCAGCAGCGTGTAATTTAAAATGCTGACATGTTTTTCTCTCAGCTCTTACTGACCCCATCTTAATATACTCAAGTTTAATTACATTCTTCTCCACAAGACGTCTAAAAGTGTCAAGGAAGAAATTGTTCATAATTAGATAAAATTTGTTGAACTTGCTTAATGCTATGCTTTTTTTTATAATTATTTTTATTAATAAGCTTGACTAATAAATTACCAAAATTATAAGATTAAAAAAATTCAAGGCTGAGTTCATGCTTTATGCTTCTGAAGTAAACCAGAAAAAAGGATATATCACTATCTGTTTATTTGTCGATTGTCTAACAGTTTTAACATTTTATATGGATCTGTCTAATATGGGGGAATGTATCCTATTAAGTAAAAAAGTCACATATTTTTGCTCAAACCCTGATAGCCTTTTGGGGGTTTTGTGCTGCCCATGGCAACTTTAAAAAAGGGGGCTAGCTTAGCAAAAAGTTGGTGTGGCTCACACACCTGCTTAATTTACTAAAGGTGTGGGAATGAGATGTCTGATCGCGGTTGTCCAGCTGCTGGGACACCCAGAGATCTCCAGGCGGCACTCTGGCGTTCTGAACAAAAAAGTTGGGTTCAAGTGCATGTAGTCGGGGCTTGGCCTGGATGCTGAAGTGAACGGTCAGCTGTGCTCAGGGCTCCCTTTAACCTTGCTCTGTTAACCTGTATTTGCTTACCCTGAGTGGCCGGTCTTCTCCTGGTGGGTCCCTCTGGAGTTGCGGAACACTCAGGGCTGGTTTTGATCCGGATCCGGTGGCTGGCGGCTTACCCGTCTTGCGGCCTAGGATGTGGATGGTCGAGCTGCGCAGCTCCAGTGGTAATATTGGTGGCGGTGTGCCTTCCCCTGGTCCCGGACAGTCTGTGTCATCTGGCGGTGGTCTTCTCCGGTCCTGGCTCCCTGTTCTCTCTGCCCTCTCTGGCGGTGAGCGCCATCATGGGCCTTCGTGGGCATGGCTTCCACCTGGGGGTTGCTGTGGGGACTCCCGCCGTGGTGTACGGCCTGTGCTGGGTCCTTGTGGCTGTATGGACCCTGCTTCTCCTCTGCTGCTCCCTGGGGATTTAAAGCTTGGTGCCTGTTGGCACCGTGAATAGACCTGCTGGAGTACGGGCCTCATCTATCTGGGTCTGTTGCTCTGCTGCCTGCTGCCCTTCTGATACAGATTGTGAGTACCCTGGTGGGAGACATCTTGCCTTGCTGGGACTTGTGGTGCAATGCATGCTCCGTGGATATATCTGCAGTGCTGTTGGGTTCCTTGATCAGTGACTGTGTTGCTAGTGACTTTCTGCCTGCTCTTTCTGCGACCCTGGCTTCCATGGGGGGGGGGGGGGGGGCTCTCGGGGTAATAAAAGGAACAAGAAGTCCAAACTGGCTGATGAGGCCTCTCGGCCAACCTCTGATGAGGATGCCTCCTCTGATGATGGGTCCTCTTTCTCTGGTGGCCCCTCTCAATGAAATCCTGGTGCTCAGACCCTGCTTGCTTCCAGAGTCTCTGTGCAGGTGTTGAATGCGCTGAGTCTGTTCTCCAGGGCTCCGGACTGTTCTAAGGGTCAGTCTCTTGAACCTCAGCTGTCAACATTTGAAGGGTCTGCAACCCCGCCACAGCAGATGTCCCCTGAAAGGCCTGTCTATGATGCTGTGCTTATGGATGAGCGGTTTACTGAACTTTTGGCTGCCTTTACCTCCTGTCAATCTATTATGGTGACCAAAGTAGACGAACTGGGCCAAGAATTTATCTTGTGACATGAGACCCAAAAGATCCGTGAGCGCACTGAAGAGGTGGAGCGTAGGGTCTCTGTGGTGGAGGACATCTTGCACCCCATGCCTGAGCGAGTGGACTCACTCCAGCGTCATTCTACTGAGGTTCTGAACCGCATGGATGACAGGGAGAACTGTCTGAGGCTCAATAACATCCGCCTTGTGGCCCTTCCTGAGAAGGTTGAGGGGAATGATCCAGTGTTGTTCCTAGAATCGAGGCTGAAGGAGATCATCGAGTTCCGGCTCAGCCTCCTCCTACTAATGGCCCTCCAGGTCCCTTCCTTGCCAAACTTCTCCACTTCAAAGACAGAGATGCTATTCTCCGTGCTGTATGTATTAAGGGAGAAGTCATTTGTAATGGAAGCAGAGTGTCCTTTTATCTGGACTTTTCTGTGGACCTTCGCAAGCAGCCGATGCAATTCATGGAGGTCCGGGCGAAGCTACGTGCCAAGGGCTACTGCTACTCCATGTTGTGTCCGGCTTGCCTGAGAGTAGTGGATGGCACATCAGCCAAGTTCTTCACTTCTCCGACCGAAGCTCTTCACTGGGTGGATTGTAGTGGATTTCCTAAGCCTGGAAAAGATCAGTTACTGCCTGACTCTTACAGACCTTTTTTCCTTATTGAATGTTGATATTAAGATTTTGGCTAGAGTATTGGCTACCCGGCTGTATGGAGTCATTGATTCTGTTGTTCATCCTGACCAAACTGTGTCTATGCCGGGTAGGGCTACTGATGTTAATGTGAAGCACCTGCAACTCAACATAGCTGCTGTGGGGGAAGGCTTTCCTACAGGTGTGGTAATCAGCTTAGATATTTGTGGTCAGTGCTAACCGCGTGCTAAGGTCTGGGAAGGAGTAAGAATGACTTACCTGTATGTAGTGAACTCGCCTTCACCTGTAATAAAACATTAAATACCAATACTCATGTATATACGGTTGAACTTGTGCCTGGAAACCGTGACCGAGGATCAGCCTTAAGAGGGCATCCCCTATGTAAGGATTTATGAAAAAGAGAGGGGGGGAAAGGGTGGGTTTCGCCAAACGCAACACACGCACCTGGATGCGGGGCGTGGTGCGTTATATACCTCACGCCCCTCCCACAAATACAGCCTAATTAGGCTTCACACTTGTGGTCAGTGCTAACCGCGTGCTAAGGTCTGGGAAGGAGTAAGAATGACTTACCTGTATGTAGTGAACTCGCCTTCACCTGTAATAAAACATTAAATACCAATACTCATGTATATACGGTTGAACTTGTGCCTGGAAACAGTGACCGAGGATCAGCCTTAAGAGGGCAAAAATGAAAGACAGTTAAGTAGGGTATAAGAAAAGTGGTTTATTGAATTAAAGAGCCAAATGTTTAAACACGTCAGCCATCTCTACTCGGGGATCTGGAATATATGTGGCAAAGCAGCCTGAACTCCAACGCCCTAACTTCCTAATGATGTGAGGTGGAACCTTGTGTGCAGAAGCTGAGGAAGCTGCGCCAATGCGGAATGAATGGCCCGAAAACTTATTTGCCTCCAGACCCAGGGTATTGATCAGGATACGGACATGGTTACAGAACTGTGACGTGGTGAGTGCGGCTGAATTGAATGGCAGCAAAGGTGAATTGCCAGGTTTTGTTCCCAAAGCTTGCGTTAGACTTGATAGTACAGCCACGGGGCACCAGGGATTTTCTGAGGGAAAATATTTGATAATAGCCCCGCCCCTGGCCGTCTTCGTGACCTTAAGGCTTAGCTCAAACTGGCCCTCTACCCTTGTCAATTGTGATATGGCCAAGGCTGGTGAGTGTACTGACCTGCACGTGAATTCCCCTGGCCGGAGAAAACCGTAGAAGGCTAAGTAAATTGCGGCTTTTAAAACTAAACTGGGCATGAACCCAAACGGTCTCTTGTCCAGAAGGTCTGACATGGAACGGAACAATTCTGCTGAAATGGGAAGGCGGCCTGGGCTGGCAGGTGTTCTGCTGAGCTGAGCCCCTTTGAGTGCTGCCTTGATTGTGTGTACTGACATGATGGACGGTTTGTCAGGGTGAGAGAGGGAGATGAAATGTTGGATGCCGGCTAAATGTTGTTTGATAGTGGAGGGTGATAGATTGCGGGCTGAATGGCAGAAGCCAATGTATGATAGTATGGTTTGTGTATCGTAAGAAAACGGAATGTTGAATGTGGTGAGGAAATATTTGCATGAAGACAGAGCGGCGTCGTATGACTTCTTGGTGCTAGGAGCGAGAGATTTCTTTATAAGTTTAAGCGTGACATTTGAATAATGAGCTAATCCATCCTTAACGTGGCACATGGTGGTGCCGGATAACCCGCGAGATCTGCTTCGGGCATCACCTGGAAGAAAACATCTACTTTAGATCTAGACAAGGCATCAGCTGCCAGATTCACAACACCCGCCACATGTTTACAGACAAAATTGAACTTATGTTGCAGCGAAAGCCATACCAATCTCCTCATAAATTTCATGATTTCAGGTGACTTAGATCTCCCTTTGTTTATGATCTCGACTGTGGACACATTGTCACAGGAGAACTGGACCGTCTGTCCTGTCCAACTGTGCCCCCATGTCTGGGCCGCTGCTACTATGGGGTAAATTTCGAAAAGTGCTGATGTCTTGAGGAAGCTGGCTATGGATAGCACCTCTACTGGCCAGCGATCTGCCAACCAGTGACTGCCAAATATTGCAGCAAAACCAACAGATGCTGATGCGTCCGAGATGATTCTGGGTGAATCATCCGAGACGGCAGGGATGAACATGGAGATCCCGTTCCATTGTGAGATGTAACTGTCCCACATCACCAAGTCGGCCATGGCCTGGGGGTCGAGATGGATGGGACTGTCTTGGGTAATACCTGTTGGAAGTAAGGCAAGTAGACGGGAAGTGAAAGCTCTGCCCTGTGGTATGATCCGCATGGCGAAGGCTAATATGCCCAGTAGGCTCTGGAGCTCTGCCTTTGTGGTGACCCTGGTGACTGTGAATTTGTGTACCATTTCTTGTATCCTGTTTAGCTTCTCGGGAGGGAGGCTGGCCTGTAGTGAAACTGAGTCTAGGACAATACCCAAGAAGGTTAACCTTGTGGTGGGGCCCTCCGTCTTGTTGGGGGACACTGGAACACCAAGAAGAGAAAACAGCTGTAAGAGGCTGGATAGATCCGCAGGGTGAGAAGTGGAAGGTTCAAGAAGCAGGAAGTCATCTAAGTAGTGTAGAACGTGGTGACAGTTCCTAGTATTTACTAAAGCCCAGTGTAATGCTTGTGCGAGTTGGTCGAAAAGCCATGGGCTGCTCTTTGATCCGAATGTTAGTTTGGTCGCGAAATAGTATGTTTCTTGCCACTTAATGCCATGCCATTTCCAGAGATCGGGGTGTATCGGTAGTAATTTGAAGGCATCTGTGATGTCCGCCTTGGACAACCATGCTGCCGGACCTAGGTGTAGTACCAGCTGGATGGCCTGATCGACAGACGTGTATTTCATCGACACCTCGTTTGATGGAATCAGTGAATTTAAGCTAGGAATTGCCGAAGAATGGGGCGCGGACAAATCGTAGATCATTCTTTTTTTATTACTGAATTTGCCCATCACTACGCCCACCGGGCTTACCCGCCAACTTTCAAAAGGGGGTTGTAGAAAAGGCCCAATGATATAACCCCGGTCGAGCTCCACCTTGAGCAGATCTGATACTACATGGGGTTCCTGGATAGCTGAACGCAAATTTTTGCACTCGAAAGTGCACTGGGGCAAAGCCACTAAACCAGTGTGGAACCCCTGGGTGAATCCATTGATCAACCACTTGACCCAGCTTTGGTCGGGATGATCTATTAGTACTTGTGCCAGAGCCTGTATCCTGACCCCGCCTAGTCATGCTTGCCCTTTTACCGAGCACATTGTACTTGGGTGGGCCCTATAGCATAGGAAACATACATGTAACAATCTGCAATTGTTGTAATTACACGTGGTCAAATTGTAATTGTTGCAGATTTGACTGCGTCCTAAATATCGGACCTAGTTTGTCAACTGTAGGAGTGACCTTCGGATTGGAGCCTGACCCGGACGTGCCACCTCTGCTAGTGCTGGCCTCAGGCTGGTGGTTGCTGCACCAGGCTGTGGAATGGAAGATGGATTGGCAAGTCACACAGGCCGGTGATTTCAGGCCTGCGAAGTGCTTGCAGAACAGCACTGTGTCCACCAGGCTCCAGTCGGTCATGTAACCGAATTGGCTGTGCGCTGCTGCCGCCTTGGCGGAGAATGATCGGTGGTAGTCGTAGAAATGACTTCCCCCGTACTTATATGAAAATTCCGTGATTTGATAGAGGTATAGATCCAGCTCCTCCCTACGTTCTGGCTTTGCCGAGCATATTATGTCCCTGTACATATTGAATGCCAGGACGAATTCTTGGAAAGTCAATTTGCGACTTAGCCTGGCATCCTTGCTCTTTAGTACTACTGACAGCTCACCGCAGGCGACTGTCTTTGTCTCCGTGAGGTCTTGAGACGTGATAAGCAATGATGCTAAGTTTATGTCTTTCCCCTCTAATATGTCCTTGCGGATAGAGGCAGGCACGAAATGAGCCGGGGCAATTTTGGGGGCTCCCTCGTGCGTACCTGACACTGCGGCTTGTGGGGTTGAAAGGGTAGCCCCCCTGTCGGGGATCGCCGGATCCCAGGTACTGCCCTGCTCCAGTGAATCCAGTCTGGAGTTGAAAGCTGCAATTGATGACATCACGGAGGTCATCATGGTATGCAGTTCGTCAAGGGTAGCTGATGAAGACTGCCCTGGGCCTGTTTCCCCACTACTCCCTGCCCCTGGGTCAGCCATCAATAACTTGAATAGTTCAGATTTGCGGGCTGATGCCGGAAAAGGAACGTTCCTCCTACGGAGTTCCTCCATCAATTTCGGTATAGTCCATGAGCGGTACTTGGAGGACGTGACTCCGCGTTCGGAGGTTCTGGCAGGGGTATCTGGCACCGATAAAGGATCTTCGATATCTGATCCGTGAGACATATTGCCACACTCTGACCTGCCACTCCCTAGCTGATACAACCAATAAACGTCCAATGACCGAAACCTAAGACAACAGAAGACATGTAATTTTAACCTGACCCCCAAAACATGGAAACTTGCTAGAACGGCAGGTGCCCCGTAGAGACAACTGTGAATTGAGCCTGATGGCTCTTAAGAAGGGGGAAGCGTGCAGGTATTGTTGTATGGTGCCATAGCCGAGTGTGGTTATGTGACGGTGTTGAGGCCTGTGCCTCCGTGTGTTTATGGGCCGGTGCGCATGTCACAAGGATTAGGATGCAACATGTAACAAGACTATTGCTCCGAAGACGTGTCGGTAACAATAGCAACCGTGGCTTCCCCTGAAGAACGTGTCAGGTATAGCGGTAAAACCACGGTCTATGTGTAACAAAACGACGTGACCCAGAACCTGGCGGCGGTCCTGTGCAGAGGCCCCTGGCTCTGAAGACGTGTCAGAGTCAATGGTAAGACCGACTGCCTATGTGAGAGCTTGTGTGCTGTGGGCCGAGATGTTGAGCGTGACGATAACCGTGATTGTGACGGAACTCATACTGCTCCGAAGGCGTGTCAGTAACAGTATTGAGGCGGTTGCTCCTGAAGATGAGTCAGGATGTATCAGTAGTCCGATGTAAGATTTATTGATTGCTCTGAAGACGTGTCAGTAACAATAAATCTACAGTAATCTCCCCTGGAAGGCGAGCCAGGATATCGGTAACAACTACTGCCTATCCTTGATCATTGTGACACATGTAGCAGTGTGATTTGTGACAACGAGCCTGGCAACCTAAGCCTCATGACTACCGATGACCTGTTACCTATCTGGTATTCAACCCACCTGATCTGACCTGATGACAACTGTCCACGGCAAGGACACGGACCGTGCTGTAACTTGCTTGAAACTAACAACCCGTGCTGTGTGACAAACAAATTTAAAACAACTGCATCAGATTCTATCAACGTGCCTGTGAATGGGATGTATCCAATCATACTTATCATCATCATCATTTAATTGTGTCATATCTACACATTGTGGTTGTGACAGTATGATACGAGTGCCTGATTGTTTTGGGGAACCTATAGTGATTCTGGTAGCATGACTCGTGACCCAGTTGTGAATCGGGAGCTTGCGCGCATCTGACTCTGAGAGTGGTTGTGTAAGCTGACATGCTGGGGAAATGGTTGACTGCCGTACCGGCCACCGGCAACAACGCTTATTGCCTTGGACCGTCCCTGACCGCTGCCCCCCCCCAGACCTGCCGGCGCCCTGCGGGACACCCGCGGCGGGCGGGTGAATGGCCCCGCCGCTGATGCCCCACCGGACCCCCCCCCCCCCTCCCTTCGGGTGGAGCGAAAATGCCCCGAATAACTAGAGTTGGACCTGTAGCCCCCCTGTGGTACAGTGCTGGCCCCACCCACTCCACTCAGGTGCCTGCCGGGGATCCCTCGACCCCCCCCCCCCCCCCCGGCCGGCATGGGGGACGCTGACTCCCCGGGCCCCACAAAGGAAAACGCGGAAATTAGCCCCTGCCGGCATCCCCGCCGGACCTGGCAACACGCCAGACCGACAGGGATACCGCGATTCTCCGTCCGACCAACTGCCGATCGTAGCCGTACGTGGACGGCGCCGCCCCATGTGAGTCCCCATGGAATCGACGCCGGCCCCGCACGGCACTCGGCCGACAAACTACGCCCCCCTCCAGTTGTGAGGAGAAACAGGTGGGCGGAATTCCCGGCTTGCTGGGGTTCGCCCCAGCCCGGCGAGGGAGATGCAAACGGGGCGCCCCGACACCCCCGACGGACACTAGACCGACAGAAATGACGAGACTCCCCGTCCGCACCGCCCGGGTGCCGAGAGGTGCGTGTGGATGGTGCCGCTGACCACGTGGTACGGCGCTGGCCCCTCCCCTCCTCTGGATAGTCACGCCTCCCCTGCGCCTGACACTAGGTAAACTGCCCCCCGACCGCCGGGTGGTCGGTGGTCTTTGACCGGGAGCATGCCAGACACCGGAATCCCCCGCCCCCCCCCCCCCCCCCGAGATCCCCGCCAGACAACCAGAAAAACGAGACAGACGCTCCGGTACCCGCCCGGATCCCCGCGTGAGTACCGGCTCCCTGCGCTGAATAGTGCGGGATCCCTCCCCTGTTCCCTCCCTGCTGCCCTGGAATGGGGAAACATTCGCTAACGTGACACGTGGGCCGGCCACCGGAGCCCGGGGACACGTGAGACCTCATAGTGCAGACATTTGAAAACCCCATGACGCATGCCTTGCGGCGGCTTACCCTACCGAGATGGCGCTTCTTCTCCGAGATGGTAGAAACAGCTTCAGCTTGGAAGACGTGGGAGCTCACAGCGGTGCACAAGTACAACCGCCAAACGCAACACACGCACCTGGATGCGGGGCGTGGTGCGTTATATACCTCACGCCCCTCCCACAAATACAGCCTAATTAGGCTTCACACTTATAAGGCCCTTGATTCGGTTCTGTGGCCCTATCTCTGGGAAGTATTGGGTGCATTTGGGTTTGGGCCTCGTTTCTGTGCTTGGGTTTGTTTACTTTATGATAGTCCTAGGGCTCGCATTTGCACTAATATGACTGTGTCTGCTCCTTTTAGCCTTGGTTGTGGGACGCGGCAGGGGTGCCTGCTCTCTCCTTTTCTCTTTGCGCTGGCGATGGAACCTGCTGGATTATATGTCTTTGAACTTAGATCTACTCTTGAACTCCACTGTGGTTGAATGCCTGGTCCTCATTTCCTCTCTCCTTAGTGGGTAGGATCAATATTTTTAAAATGATATACCTTCCTAAATTTTCTCTACCTTTTTCACTTAATGCCGGTAATTCCCCCTAGGACATATTTTAATACTTTGTGTGGTGCCATACTCGGTCAGGCTCTTCTCCAGGCCCCTAAATGGCATGGTGGCCGGGTGGGTGGTGGCCCCTGATATGTATAATTATTTTCTTGCTTCCCAACTGCTCTATGCAGCGTGGTGGATTGATCTGGATCTTTCGAACTCTCCAAAGCACCTGGCTGGTGCGCTCATGGGATCCTATGAAGCTCTCACTAATACGCTCTACAGGTATCCCCCTCGTTCTACTTTTCCTGTTCCTCTTCTGACCATTGCTAAAGAGTGGTCTGTGGTGAAAAGCAAATTTCCACACCGCTGGATTCTCCTAGGGCACCCTTATGGGGGAATATAAATTTACCTCAGGTACATGGGTTACAGGAGGCTGGTTTTTGGGGACCTCATGGAGTCAAATTTGCGTATCACCTGTTTGGGGAGGATCAAGTTTTCTTGTCCTTTTCAGATATGAAGGAAGGTTATGGCATCCGTGGAGATGCCTACTTTAGGTATCTCCAGCTCCGACATGCAGTTCAGGCCCAGTTTGGCTCCCTGGCATTTATCCCTGTGTTTTCTGAGGTGGAGCTTCTCCTAGACACTACTGACCTTTCTAAACCCCTTACTCAAGCATATGTGCTCCTCCAGATGCTGAGACCTAACCCCTTCTTACAGGCCTTTCATAAATGGGTGGCTGATATACCCGATTTGTCTAACAGTCAATGGAAGGAGGTTGAGGGTTCTAACTATGCTACGGTGGTCAGTAGTCGAGATATGCTGATACAATCAAGATATGTTCTGAGGTTATTTTATACCCCTGCTAAGCTTAAACGCATTGGTGTATCTCAGTCTGATTTATGTTTTTAATGCTCTGTGGAAATTTGTACTTTTCTGCATGTGTTGTGGGAGTGTCCTGTCGTTGCTGTTTTCTGGAGGGAGTTAAGGAAATTTCTTGCTGATAATCTGGACTTTCCTTTTTTGTTTACTCCAGTGGTTTGCTTGCTGGGAGTTATTAATGACGTAGTCTCTGGCTCCCACAGACGGTTGCTACATCGCTTTCTGTTATCCTGTGCTCGTAAAGTGGTTGTGATGATCTGAAATGAAAATTCTCCTCCCCACTGTCCCGTTGGCTAAATATGGTCAACAAATATGTCCAGTTGTATCAAGCCCTATATGTGAGTCGCAAGTGCCCTAAGAAATTTGACAAAGTATGGACCCCTTGGCTTCTGCTGGATGTGTCGGCGGACCCTCCAATTAGTGTAGCCCAGTAGGATTTATTGGTGTACTGATGCCCTTTGGAGGTGGGCTGGGAGGGGCTGGGGTTGCTGGGATGTGTGTTTGTGTCTGTGTGAGTTTGTTTGTCTTTATTGGGCTTCCTCTTGTTTGTCTCAGCTATGCCCTGCTGCAAAGTTAGTGCTAGCTTTTGTAGAGTTGATTCCTTATCTGCACCTTATAGTTAATCCTTGAGGCCAACGGAGTCGGCTGGTGTATGTACAGTTAACATGCAAAATGTAAATAAATGCCTTTTTTTTAAAAGTGCACGTGGTCATGACATCATGCCACACCCCCTCCATGCATGTCTATGGAAAGAGGTGTGGTGGCAGTGGTCGCTCGTCACGTCCCCTCCCATAGGCATGAAAAGAGGGGGCATTGCGTGAAAAACAACCATTTGTCAAAAACCATGACCAAGGCCCACAGCTGGAGCATTTTAGTGCTATAATTTTCAAAAAAAAAAAAAAAAAAAGACTGGATACAAATTATATAATAGTTGACACTTGTAGATTTTCAGATACAATGGGGGAGATTTACCAAAACCTGTGCAGAGGAAAATTGGAGCGATTGCCCAGAACAAATCAGATTGATTCTTTCATTTTTGAGAGGCCTTTTTAAATATTAAATAAACAATATGATTGGTTGCTATGGACAACTGCTACACTTTTCCTTTGCACAGGTTTTATAAATCTCCCCCATTAAGCCTACATAGAGAAAAATGTAGATACGGCTCAATGGATGTGAAAAATGTCCCTTTTTTATGTTCCCTGGGTATGTATTTACGAAACTGGCCCATTTTGATGGTGATTAGAAGGGAATACATGGCGCTATAGCTGTACTAGGAGGGAGAGCTGCAGGCTCACACCATGGCTAAGCTCTGCTCTGTGTTGGCAGTAAACCCTGCAGTCCTCAGGAGACATTGTCATTGGTGTGATGTTCCTCTGTTATTCCTTATGGAAATGTAAGAATAAGGACTGGCCTACAGTGTCTTTTTTAATGTAATTAGTTACAGTAATGGAGCTGCAGCTGCAGTATAAAACAGGAAAAGCATACAAATTTATGGACTGTAACTGTCCTTCAGCAGTGCTAAAAAAGTTTGTCTGGCCCCTTGTTAAAAGGATGTGCACACAGTATGATACTGTTAGCAATGACTGGACACTGTCAGACAATGTAGGGACACATACCATTATCAAGGGGAATAGTAATAGCCAGCTTGTTCTTACATTTCCAGTAGGAATAAAAGGAATGACACAACTCAGAGTTCTAAAGAAAGATGTTCTAAATGATTATTTCATGTTGAATAGAAAAATGAAACAATGTATTAAAACAGGTCAGAAGAGATGATAGATCCTCTAATTGTAATGTATTCTGCATGTAACTGTGTCTGATCAGTGTAATATCTCCTGTCTCTAATCTCTTCAGTAGGACAATACTCTGCAGACCACCTGTGTAGACCTGCAAAAGACCTGGTAAAAGTTGGTGATATTGTTGGTTACATCGCTTAGAGATGAGCGAATCGAACTTGACGAACCTGAATTCGTTACAAATTTCATGAAAAATTCGATTTGCAAGGAATACGAATATCGCCGCGATTCTCTTGCACGAATCGCTTCATCAAACTCCATTTTACAGCGTTCCAGGCTATTGTAGAGCTAAGATGGCGGATCCACATGTGAGTACATGGGGCAGGGGATTATGGGAGGGTGGGAAACAGCGGCGGGAATGAAGGTAGGTAGGCTGACCCTGAACCACATGTGAGATGCAGCCTATCAGTGTTCACTGACCCCTGTGATGTCACAGACCCTATGTAATCGGCGGCCATCTTGCCTCACTTCAATTCCTCTATGCACTCAGATGGAGAGGACGGGACTGTGTGTGTGTGTGAATAGCTCATACCACAGCGTTACACTGCAACTGCTAGTCACATCAGCATTAGGGAAAGACAGGAGTGCAGAGTGCTTTGCTGTTACACTGAGAAGGATCATTGATAGCTAAACCTCCTATTCACGTTATTGAGCATTGCAGCAGAGAGGGGCAGATAGCTGTCAGCTGCCTCATACAGATCTCCAAGCTGCCTGAACTTTCTGAAGCATCTTATCTCCTCATTTTTCAGCCCAATTTAGTTTTTTTTGCTTCACAAATCTTCTGCTGCTCAGAATTGTGTGACAGAGTAGAGTGCAATTTAGGGTTTAATCCCTGGATATTTTTTTATTTAGTGGTGCTGCACTGTTAGGTCCTGCTGCTGTTCAGAAATAAGTCATATTAGTGTGGACTTTTGTGCATTTTTACCATTTTTCACCTGTTACTCTGTCTCTGTGCTAAATTCAGTGTTATACCACACGTTATACACCTGCCGGTGTATTAAAGAATTTTTTTTTTTTCCCTGAGTACAAATGTGTTTTTTCTGTGCCCTTATCATTACAAAGGGACTAAATTCAAGCAAATAGCTTACCATATACCACCTTTTTTTCTGTCACTGTGCTAAATTCAGTGTTATACCACACATTATACACCTGCCGGTGTATTAAAGAAAAAAAAGTTTTTCCTGAGTACAAATACGCTTTTTCAGTGGCCTTATCATTGCAAAGGGCATACATACAATGTAGCAAATAGCGTACTATTTAGTACCTGTATTTCTGTTTTATACCACACGTTATACACCTGCCGGTGTATTAAAGGAAAAAAAGTTTTCCTGCGTAAAAATACGCTTTTTCAGTGGCCTTATCATTGCAAAGGGCCTAAATTCAAGCAAATAGTGTACCATATACCACCTTTTTTTCGGTCTTTGTGCTTAATTCAGTGTTATACCACACGTTATACACCTGCCAGTGTATTAAAGAAAAAAAAAGTTTTTCCTGCGTACAAATACGCTTAACAGTGCACTCATCATTGCAAAGGGCATACATACAACCAAGTAGTGTACTATTTAGTACCTGTATTTCTGTCTCGGTGCTAAATTCAGTGCTATTCCACACATTAGTATACACTGGCTGGTGTATACAACAAAAAAAGAGTTTTTTTTCTGCGTATAAATACGCTTAACAGTGCGCTCATCAGTGCAAAGAGCATACATACAACAAAGGAGTGTACTATTTAGTAACTGTTATTCTGTCTAGGGCCTATATACTTTGAAAGGACAGCCGCAAGTAATCGCCTGCTGCTGTTCTATACCCTCATAAACGCACTAAGTATGTAAGGCAGGGAAGTGTCAGGACGTGCACAGAGAAGGGGCAGAGGCCTACATATGTCAGGCAGAGTTGGCAGCAGACTTGGGGCGAGTGTCAGCAGGAGTTGCAGCAATAGGCCTGAGCTCCCGTTAACACCCAGTGGTCGTGTCGTCGACCCATCTCTCCTCGTCAATTGTTTTGCACACTCATCCCCATCATCACAAGCGACATCTGACAACCCCAGTCAAGTGGGTTCCTCAGACACAACCCTCAGTTGGCATGGCCCGGGAGCAGTCCCCGTAATCCCATTGCCTTTGTCCTATGCTGTTCCCTCTCCCAAAGAAGTATCTCATGCTTTGGGTTCAGCTCCCCTATTTAGCGAGGACGATGTAATAGAGGACAGTCAGCATCTAATGGGCAGCCAAGAATGTGAGGAGACATGCGTCCCTTGCTCCGCAAGGTGGCCAAGTAGTGATGCGGAGAGTGACGTGGGAGGCGGTGTTTCAATTGTTCAGAGTCCTGAGGCAGACACTGTTGTGGAACACGAGGAGGACATCAGTGACGTGCACACATCTTTTGATGATGATGATCATGATGAAGCCGATCGCAATTGGAAGCTGGGTGCAGAAGACGGGGCTTCCTCATCATCAGGAGAAGAGATTTGCTCTTTGTCTATGAGGCAGCAAGGGGGTAGCACGGTTGGCAATCAGCATGGTGGTGGCAGTAGTGGAAATTCAGGAGCCAAACGTGCCAGGGGGAGACCACCTGCTTCGCGGCAAGCTACCATTCAGGGAGGTAGTGGAACAGGGGTTCCTGGAGACGGCGCCAATAGCAGTGAAATAGTGTGAACTGCGGGTGGGAAAATCAGCTACTCTGCGGTGTGGTTGTTCTTCATAAAGAATCTGGAGGACCTTAGCGTAGTCACATGCAAAATCTGTGGGCAGAAAGTGAAGCGTGGCCAGGGTCCCAATCTCGGCACCACGGCCCTGCGTCAACACATGATTCGCCACCATAAAGCGGCCTGGCATAACCGTGGCTCCGAGGTAGTGGTCCAGCCTGCCGCATCACCCAGAGGCCATCAGCTCCCTCCGTCATCCAGCCAAGGCTCCACCACCTCAGCCGAAGGGAGCATTGTGTCAAACCCTCCTTCTTGCGCTCCTGCTTCCTCCGCTTGTAGTCAGCCATTCCGTTAACAATCGATCGGCGAAGCCATGTCCAAGAGACAACAGGCACATTCAACTTCTGCGCCCACTCATCCAACGGCGCAGAAGTTGAATGTGCTCCTGTCCAAGTTGCTGGTGTTGCAGTCCCTCCCTTTCCAACTGGTGGACTCTGCAGCTTTCAGGGAATTGATGGCTTATGCCGAGCCGAGGAGGAGAGTCCCAAGACGTCATTTCTTTGCGAAGAAGGCAGTACCAGCCCTGCATAAGTTTGACAAGAGAAAGTGAGCCAGTCCTTGAGCCTGTCGGTGTGTTCAAAAGTGCACGGCAGCACCGACGTGTGGAGCTGTAACTACGGGCAGGGACAATATATGTCTTTTACGGCCCACTGGGTAAAATGTTGTTCCTGCACAGCCACAGCACCAACTTGGACAGGTCACACCGCTTACTCCTCCACGCTCTCGCTCCCAGGCAGTTGGTACTTTTACAGTGTGTGCCTCCTCCTCCCCGTGTCCTCGGCCTCCACTGCACTTCCAAATCTCGGTGGCCCTTCATCGTACCACATGTGTAGGGCACAGCGGTGTCAAGCCGTCCTTCACATGGTTTGCCTTGGCAAACGGAGTCACACAGGGGAGGAACTGCTGAAGTTCATTAGGAAAGAAATCCGAGTATGGCTTACTCCACGAAATCTGGAAATGGGAACCATGGTGACCGACACTGGGAAGAACATTGTGTGAACCATTCGCCCTGCATGGCACACGTGTTGAATCTGGTTGTCAAGAAGTTCATCAAGTCTTCACCCCGTTTGCAAGATGTCCTGACAATGGTAAGGAAACTGTGCATGCACTTCAGCCACTCGTACACCGCCAAGCACACTTTGCTTCAGCTGAAGCGTCAGAACGGTATCCCACAACATAGTCTTATTTGTGACGTTGCCACACTTTGGAATTCCACCCTCCATATGTTGGGCAGACTATGCGAACAAAGAAAAGCCATCACGGATTTCTTGATGATCCAAGTAGATAGGAGTACTCCCCTGTGTAACTTCAATGTGAACGAGTGGCAGCTCATACGTGACACCTGCCGTTTGCTGAGGCCCTTTGAAGAAGCCACATTTTCTGTTAGTCCCTCGAATTACGCCATGAACGACGTAATTCTACTCTCATATTTACTCCAAAAAATGATTGAAAACATGGCTGGTCACAGCAATGGAGATGTTGCGCCTACATCAGAAGGCTACATGAGTCCTGTGGGGGATGAACTGGAGGAGGATGATGATGGGCAGAGCGGAGCACAGTTTAAGGTGGATGAGATGGCCGGTGTTTCTGGTCATTGGACAGGAGAGGAGGGGCAGGAGCAGACCGAGGAGCTGGAGGGTTATTACGAGGGAGGCGAGACAGATGACCCAGACACACCGTGGCAGTATGCAGTGTGGAGATGGAGGCAGGTAGTCCCAGAGAGTCACTGTCACAAATGGCACGATGCATGCTGAGTTTCTTGCGTAGTGACCCCCGAATTGTCAAAATTCGTCAGCGCGATGACTTCTGGATCTCCACCTTATTAGACCCTCACTACCGGCCCAGAATGGGGGCCATTTTTACACCCACTGAGAGGGAGGACAAACTGACCTACTTCATGGAGCTCCTACATAGTCGGTTGGCCGATGCCAGTAGGCCACATTGTCACATGGTCCATCCTCACGGCAGGTCTTACTCGGGGGGCCCTCTGCGCTCACCTTCCACTGTCACGGCTGCTTGGGAGGGGAGGGGTGGCAGGAGCAGTACCGGCTCAATCAGCAGCAGCCTGAGTCTACAGTCGCTGATGAGTAGCTTCCTTCAGCCGCATAGTGAAGCTATTCATCAGCAGCAGGTGGACATGGAGCAGGACCTGAACCAGCAGGTGATGGCTTACCTCGACATGACCCTGCCAACAACCCTTGAAGATACTCTGGACTTCTGGGCAGCCAAACTCGATTTATGGCCGCAACTAGCGGAGTTTGCCCTGGAAAATCTGTCCTGCCCGGCCAGTAGTGTGCCATCAGAGCGGGTGTTTAGTGCGGCCGGGGCCATAGTCACCCCAAGGCGAACTCGTCTGTCCACTAAAAATGTGGAGAGACTGACGTTTGTCAAGATGAATCAGGGATGGATCAGCAAGGATTTCCAGCCACCAATGACACATGGGTCTGAGTAGATTGACCATGCTCCTACAACAACATTTTCTCTATTGTGGTTGGTTATGAAACCCTCTGGGCAGACCTGGTGATTGTACGGCCGGCTTGACACATACGGCACTTTGATTGGCTCTGACCGTCCCACGCTGTTTGGGGGACAACTATGCTGCCTAATCTGGGGGACATCTATGCTGCCTAATCTGGGGGACAAGTATGCTCCTACTCCGGGGGACAACTATGCTCCTAATCTGGGTGACATCTATGCTGCCTAATCTGGGGGACAAGTATGCTCCTAATCTGGGGGACATCTATGCTGCCTTCTCTGGGGGACATCTATGCTGCCTAATCTGGGTGACATCTATGCTGCCTAATCTGGGGGACAACTATGGTCCTAATCTGGGGGACATCTATGCTGCCTAATCTGGGGGACAAGTATGCTCCTAATATATGCTCCTAATATGGGGAAAACTGAATCTTCTGGCCTCGGGCCTATAATTTTTTGAAATTTAGCAGTAGTTAAATACATGCTTAATGTAAATGTCAACATTGATCTTTAAATGTAAGGGGTTATGAAACCCTCTTGGGTACTGCGAATGACTGTTCCAGACTCATTCTGTGTCTTTCACAAACTACTTGCCTCCCTTGTGCCTCAGGCCTTGGGCCTATACATTTTTGAAGTTTAGCAGTAGCTAATTACATGCTTAATGCAAATGTAAACATTGATCTTTAAATGTGAGGGGTTATAAAAACCTCTTGGGTACTGCAAATGCATGCTCCAGACTCTGTGTTTTTCAGGAACTACTTGCCTCCCTGGTGCCTCTGGCCTTGGGCCTTAAATTTTTGGATATTTAGCAGTAGCTAAATACATGCTTAATGCAAATTTCAACAATGATCGTTTAATTCTCGGCGCTCTGCCAGGGCCTTCTCCTACCCCGCCTGGGCCGATCCGAGGACCTCACTAACCAACTCACTAATTAATCCAATCGCTTATAGCAACGGGCGGTGTGTACAAAGGGCATGGACTTAATATATGCCAGTTTATGACCCTCACTTACTGGTAATTCCTCGTTTTAAGATTAAATAATTGCAATCACAGATTCCTATCACGAACTGGTTTCAGCGTGCAACAAGCACCTGTCCTTGAAAGATAGAGAGACGCTAATCCGTTCAGTGGAGCGCTAGTGTGGCCCAGAACATCTGAGGCCATAACACACCTGTTATTGCTCGACCTCGCAATTGACCGGGCAAGGTAAGGGGTAATTAAAGCCTCTTGGGTACTGCTGAGGCCAACTCCTGACTGCTCCTGGTGCAATGTATGGGGTAATTAAACACTCTTGGGTAGTGTTATTGTTAAATTTACTGGTAGTTTTATCAGTAATAAAATTGAATTTTGCAGAATGCTAACCATTACACAACGGAATGCTTGTTGCGTGTGATTTTTTAAATGAAAAAAATAAATAAATAGATGGAGAGGGATTAACTCTGCTTAATCATTTTTGGCGAATAGAATCCTTTTGCCATCTGATTTTTTGGGGACATATGCACTTACACACATGTAATAATTTTTTTAACCAAATTTCAAACATTGTGTGGTTTATTACTTTTGAGAAGAATGTCTTTGGGTGGTCCACCATCCTGCATTATAGAGTCTTCTGAACTGCTGTATATGCGCTTGTTTTAAAAAAAAAAAAAAAAAAGGTATTTTGTCAGACAATTTCGAAAAAATTTTGCGTTTTTTTTCCGGGTGGATTGTGAAGCCCGGGTGACGGGTGTGTAGTGTGTACTCGTGCATCAGTCAACTCCAGTCTGTGTCCGTTAGGCAATATATGGGTTACTGATGCAGCAGAGGTGGGGCCTTGGTCTTGGAATTTCAATTATTTAAAAAAATGTAACATTTTGTGTGGTTTATTATATTATAGAAGAATGTCTTTGGGTGGTCCACCGTCCTGCATTATAGAGTCTTCTGAACTGCTGTATGTTTTTAAAAAAAAAAAGATATTTTGTCAGACAATTTCGATAAAATTTTGCGTTTTTTTTTTCTGTGGATTGTGAAGCCCACCTGCTTCGCAGCAGCTTACCTTTCCGGGAGTTAGCGGGTTATCAGCACCGGTCGATGAAAGATAGAGACACGCTAATCCGTTCAGTGGAGCGCGCCTGCGGCCCCGGAGATCAGAGGGCATAACACACCTGGTATTGCTCGATCTCGCAATTCATCGTGCAAAGGTAGGGGGCTATTAAAGCCTCTTGGGTACAGTTGAGGCCTACTCTTGACTGCTCCTGGTGTAATGTATGGGGTAATTAAACACTCTAGGGTAGTGTTTTTTTTATTTTTATTTACTGATAATTTTATCAGTAATAAAATAGAATTTTCCAGAATGCTAATTGTTACACAACGGAACACTTGTTGCGTGTGATTTTTTAATGAAAAAAAATAATAAAAAATACGGACAGGGATTAACTCTGCTTCATCATTTTGGGCGAAAAAAGTCCTTTGGTGATCTGATCTTTTGGAGACAGATGCGCTTACACACATATTGAATTAGTTTTTGTAAAAAAAATTCAATCATTGTGTGGTTTATTATTTTTGAGAAGAATGTCTTTGGGTGGTCCACCGTCCGGCATTATAGAGTCTTGTGAACTGTTGGATATGCGCTTGTTCTTACACAAAGGTATTTCTTTAAAACATTTCTAAAATGTTGTTTTTTGGAGGGGATTGTGAAGCCCGGGTGTGTACTGCATCAGCCAACTCCAGGCTGTGTCCTTCAGGCAATATATGGGTTCCTGATGCCGCAGGGGTGGGGCCTGGTTCCGGAAATTTCAAATTTTTGGATAGCTGGTGCTACCAATGAGAAATCTTTGTCAAAAATGTCATATATTGTGTTGTTGTTTTTTTTTTTTTTTTTTTGGGGGGGGGGGGGAATTATGAAGCCCTGGTGTGTACTGGTGCATCAGCCAACTCCAGGCTGTGTCCTTCAGGCAATATATGGGTTACTGATGCCGCAGAGGTGGGGCATGGTTCTGGAAATTTCAAATTTTTGGATAGCAGGTGCTACCAATGAGAAATCTTTGACAAAAATTTCATATATTGTGTTGTTTTTTTTGGGGGGGGGATTGTGAAGCCCTGGTGTGTAGTGTACTAGTGCATCAGCCAACTCCATGCTGTGCCATTCAGACACTAAATGGTCTCCTCTTGCTGCCAACATGTCCACGCTATGTCATTCAGTCACTATATGGTCTCCTGACACTGATGCCACCACCGGGCTCTGTCATTGTGCTGCTGTGCGGCAGTGATTCTAAGAGTGATGCCGGTAATCTGCATGCTATTCTGAATAACAGTATTATTTCACTACCCCAGCACACTTCATATGCGTTTTAGGACACAGCAAAGTGTTCTATACCCCTATAGAGGCTGTATATAGAAATAGCATTTTTTAATATCGATTTGCCGCAAATAAATTCGGATCGCAACTAACTTTTCGGGAAAACTCGGCGAATCGGCCGAATCGAATTTTTGAAAAGTTTGCTCATCTCTAATATTGCTGTTTGTATGCTGCTGACCAACACTTGCTTTTGACTGAAAAAGGAAGACCTGTCCCCTACCCAGTGGTTAGGTTTTTCTGTGTTCCACCTTTCTTTTCCTTTATAATGATGGTTTGGATTACATATTTATAGAGTGGTGAGAAGAGTGACCAAGTTAATCGAAACTCACAACAGAACAACAGTGCATGCTATTATTCTTCTGCAACATTTATTTTTTATTTCCAATTTCCTCCCCTGGCTGGTAAAAATTGATCCATCTCCCATATAACTACCCAGGTACAGGGTGCCTTGTCTTTTAAGTCAACGTGGCTGGTCACTCACAGGCTGCACTAACTCCCTGGGGGGAAGGAGAAAGACGTTCCTTCCTCTCCCCTCACCCTCCTTACCAATGTCACTGCCCTGCACATCCCTGGGACTACTTCAGGATCATAAGCATACAGTGCAAGACAAGTTTAAAAGTCCCTCTCTTCATAAACAAGGACTGACTACAGGACTTGACCACATGGTTAGGAAGAAGATTTTGCCCTAAAATGCATTGCCATCCATTGTAAAGGGTGAATCTGATGACACATTCCCTTTAAAGGGATAGTCTGATAATTAAAGAAAAACTAGTCAGAAAGAGGTTAAAGGGGTATTCCGGGATTGCTATTATTATTTTTATTCTTATTATTATTTTTTATTTAAGACAGGGACAGCAAATTTAGTCTAGTTATTTTGCTTACCTGTGTTTGGTGGCTGGTATCAAATTTCTTCTCATTTTCTACAGCCTACAAAATAAGTGTTATCTCAGACCTTTCCCAGATTTCTGTGTGGCCTGAGCCAATACATCACAAGTCAGGTGCTGAAGGCTGCTTCATCTATTGTGTGTGAAGCCAGCTCCCTGAGGATGTTAGTGGCACACATGTGGGTGCATTCATCATCACACAGATCCACAGCTTGTGCGTCAGGTGATGTCTGGTAAACCTGAAAACAAAGGATCCTGGGGACTATAGTCTGAGGGAGGCCACAGAAACATGAAGTAGCCAATTCCCATTAACAAGCCAGCAGCATGATGTAGAACATGGCCATTAACTACCATCACAAGCACAGATCCTTGGTAAACATGTGCATTACTATATGACACTTAATTTCTAAAGTCACCTTATGTCAGATAACCCCTTTAAGTGAACAAAATAAAACTCTAACCTTCCTCATCTCTGGGGTTTATTTGCCAGGGTTGCCTTTTAGTTCAAGTCCAGACCTAAAAATCATCCTTTGTCTTACAAATACTGTTTACAGTACAAAAACTGATGCAATATGTTGACCAAAACACTACCACTACGACCAAAAAAAAATGTTTGCTTCTTGAATTCCAGCTGTCGGTAAAGGGCATACAGGGTAAAAACGCTGCATAAAAATTTAGGTGAAATTTATCAAAACTTGTGCATAGGAATAGTGGTGCAGTTGTCCAAGCAACAAATTTGATTGATTATTTTATTTTTAAGAGGCTTTTTAATAAATTAAAGAAGCAATCTGATTGTTTGCCATCAGAAATCAGTCTACTGCTTTGTTTATTATTTTCAAGTTATAAGGATTATCTTTCCCTAGGCCAATTCACAAGATATAATGCCCCTAGGAAGGTCAAGTCAATATAAAGGCTTGTGAATAGAGATGATATTAGGGACCCAAACATCAGCCACAAGGGGAGGGTGGAGATCCCAAAAGGTAAGTATTATAACAAGTTAATTATTCATCACTTTGGGCTAATTGGAAATGTTCTTTTGTATCCTCAGAACATCTCCTTTACAAATGTATATGCAGTTTTTTGTATCCCAAGTCCTCTGACTTCACCTCTGACCACTAATATCTTCTAAAATATGGTGTTTGTAGAAGTAATGCATGAGAAACACACACACACACAAACATTATATATATATATATATATATATATATATATATATATATATATATATTTATATTATACATATATATATATATATATATATATATATATATATATATATATATGTGTGTGTAGTTTTGAAATATAATATATACATAAATATACATATATTGCTGTCTTTGAGCTTGCACTGTGTAATGTTGTTGTTAAACTAATATAAAGTCGGTCAATAAACATGATTGGTTTCAAACTATTGTGTTCAGCATATATGAGTAGTTTAGAGTTTTCCTAACACTTCAGTTTGAACTAAACAGTCACAGCAAAACCACTAATTTGTCTTAATTATTGTTCTTCATCTTTTGACTGTATGGGGTAGCAGAGCGCATCTTTTGATGTAATATGCAATTAATTTGATGGATAGCTAATTGAGTCAGTATGGCATACCATATGTGTACTCACGACCTCTGTGTCAGTGGTCAGACTTAAGCTGCACACGATGAAATATGGAGCATATGCTACCATGGAAAATGCAAGCATGCTGGCAATATTTTACAAAGTCATAAAGTCACTACAACATTAAAAAGCCTAAACTAAATATAAAATCCTAATAAAGGAAAAAATGCCTAATGTGACAAGTAGTAAACAAGGGAATTCAGTATTTTAGCACCATTTGAAAATTACAACTCAGTTAATTTCTCCTTAATTTTCATGAATACAAAACAGACAGAGCCCAAAATTATTTATTTTAAACTTTTTTATTGATAGAATTGCTGTAGAATACATGTTTAAAGAAATATTGCAAAAGCATAAGTTTACTAGTAAATATTTTTATAAAAAATACATTTAAATATTTGGTTTTCTTTGCAATATTGTACATATTTATGATTAGACAAGAGTTCATCTTTAATGTTAATGTGTTTCCTTAGTCCTAACAGTAGCACAATATCGGGGTGTTTCTGATCCTACAAGCTGGCAGGACAGATAGATTTTAATAAAATCAATCAATTAATCAAATTAAGTGAACTAGCAGCATCCCTTAAAAGGAGAACTACCCCCAATGCCATACGTGTAGTAACAAGTAATAATAAAATAGGGAGGGTAATTTGTGTTATGTTATTAAGACTAAAGGAAACACACTAACGTTAGAAATTAACGGTTCTCTTACGTTCTAACAAGCAGCACAATGATGGGGATTTAGCTAGAACATAACCCTAAATGGGAAGGTCTTCACTGCAAGACAGAATTAAAAATAGACCACCCAAAGGCAGTGCATGCCAAAGCTTGAACATCAAGGGGGAGATTTATCAAAACCTGTCCAGAGGAAAAGTTGCTGAGTTACCCCTAGCAACCAATCAGATTGTTTCTTTCATTTTTGAAAAGGCCTCTGAAAAATGATAGAAGCAATCTGATTTATTTTCCTCTGGACAGGTTTTGATAATTCCCCCCAAGTCTAAAATGTGAAAGGAGAAGCACATATCACAAAAAAAAAGGTAGATCGAGCACTTGGTTTCTTTAACCCCTTAAGGACGCAGGACGTAAATGTATGTCCTGTTGCGGTGGTACTTAACGCACCAGGACATAGATTTACGTCCTGTGCATAACCGCAGGCATCGGAGCGATGCCCGTGTCATGTGCGGCTGATCCCGGTTGCTGATCGCAGCCAGGGACCCGCCGGCAATGGGCGATGCCCGTGATCTCGCGGGCATCCGCAATTAAGCCCTCAGGTGCCGGGATCAATACAGATCCTGGCATTTGCGGCAGTGCGCGATTTCAATGAATGATCGGATCGCCCGAAGCGCTGCTGCGGGGATCCGATCATTCAGAAGCCGCACGGAGGTCCCCTCACCTTCATCCTTCCGGCTCTCGGCGTCTTCAGCTCTGGTCTGAGATCGAGCAGACCAGAACAGAAGATGACCGATAACACTGATCTGTTCTATGTCCTATACATAGAACAGATCAGTATTAGCAATCATGGTATTGCTATGAATAGTCCCCTATGGGGACTATTCAAGTGTAAAAAAAAATAAAAAAATAAAATGTAAAAGTTAAAGTAAAAAAAAATCCCCTCCCCCAATAAAAAAGTAAAAAGTCAGTTTTTTCCTATTTTACCCACAAAAAGCATAAAAAATAAATTTAATAGACATATTTGGTATCGGTGCGTGCGTAAATGTCCAAACTATTAAAATAAAATGTTAATGATCCTGTACGGTGAACGGCGTGAACGTAAAAAAAAAGTCCAAAATTGCTACTTTTTTTTAATACATTTTATTAAAAAAAAATTATAAAAAATGTATTAAAAGTTTTTTATATGCAAATGTGGTATCAAAAAAAGTACAGATCATGGCGCAAAAAAATAGCCCTCATACCGCCGCTTATATGGAAAAATAAAAAAGTTAGAGGTCATCAAAATTAAAGGGATTATAAACGTACTAATTTGGTTAAAAAGTTTGTGATTTTTTTTAAGAGCAACAATAATAGAAAAGTATGTAATAATGGGTATCATTTTAATTGTATTGATCCTCAGAATAAAGAACACACATCATTTTTACCGTAAATTGTACGGCGTGAAAACGAAACCTTCCAAAATTAGCTAAATTGCGTTTTTCTTTTTAATTTCCCCACAAAAATAGTGTTTTTTGGTTGCGCCATACATTTTATGATACCATGAGTAATGTCATTACAAAGAACAACTGGTCGCGCAAAAAAAAAGCCCTCATACTAGTCTGTGGATGAAAATATAAAAGAGTTATGATTTTTAGAAGGCGAGGAGGAAAAAATGAAAACGTAAAAATTAAATTGTCTGAGTCCTTAAGGCCAAAATGGGCTGAGTCCTTAAGGGGTTAATAGTTTAGTTGATTCACCTGCTCAAAGTGAGTTTAGAAGCCTTATGTCCTAAAGTCATATCTCTTAAAGTTCTCAGTTCAACAGATGTTATAGCTAAAGTAAGTAATGTTCAAGGAGAGAGACTTTCACTTCTTCCGGAGACTCATAGGGGGGAGAAAACAAACTCCTAAGCACCGAAGACAAATCCCACTGGGGAGGGGAAACATAGATAATATGGTAGGCTTCCTCCTCGGCTCTGCCTCCCTCTGCCATAAAAGCTATTGGCTAAGCCCTCCATTAGCTTGACAATCTCAGCCCCAAAAAGATGCCCTGGCTTGAAGGGAAGCACACCGAGAGAATGCTTAGAAGCATTATCTGCCAACCATGGCTTAAGTCATGAGGAAAGGCTGGCAGAGAAGAGGGCCACAGACTTGGATACAAGCTTTAATTGCTGCAGAGCAGCATCCACAAGGAAATCAACAGGCAAAAGTGATGGATTCAAAGGCAGTCAAGATGTCATCACGTGAAACCCCAGCATCAATATCATACTATATCATAAGAAGGTTGTCACTTCGGAGGAAGCTACAGCAACAGAAGCTGGGATCCTTTAGGCTCAAACTATTTTCCTTAGGAACAACCGTGAAAATACAGGAAGTGTGGGAGGACAAGTAGGGATATTTACACTGAGGACAAGCAGGGCTCTGTACACTGAAGACTAGCATGGCTCTTTACATTGAGGACAAGCAGAGCTCTGTACACTGAGGACAAGCAGGGCTCTGTACACTGAGGACAAGCAGGGCTCTGTACACTGAGGACAAGCAGGGCTCTTTACATTGAGGACAAGCAGAGCGCTGTGCACTGAGGACAAGCAGGGCTCTGTACACTGAGGAAAAGAAGGGCTCTGTACATGAGGACAAGCAGGGCTCTGTACACTGAGGACAAGCAGGACTCTTACTCTTTACATTGAGGACGGCTCTGTACACTGAAGACTAGCAGGGCTCTGTACACTGAAGACTAGCAGGGCTCTGTACACTGAAGACAAGCAGGGCTCTGTACACTAAGGACATGCAGGGCTCTGTGCAGTGAGGACATGCAGGGCTCTGTGCAGTGAGGCTCTGCAACACGCTCCAGGCTCACATAGCAGGATGATTGACAAGCCAGGAGCCGACACAGATATGCATATATTGGTATTATCTAGATTATATAAGACGTTTTGCTTAACGACAGGTACACTTAAGATTCTGCAACATTGAACCATCAGTACCACCAAGTGTGTTTTGCAACTATTTTCTTTTCCCTATATGTTTTACAGCAGCTACACAGGCATATGAGACAACAGACTGGAGGGAACTATGACTCTATGGGAGAGTTGTCTAGGTATGCTCTGTGACGTGTGCAGAGGTCAATGTATAGAGACATAAACACCTATTGTGAATGACCTGATCCTGTCTTGTCAATATACCAGTGTCACCTTTTATTGTAATCCTATGTGTGATAATCAGAATACATACACATAACCCCATAGACATGGGGAAAGAGACAAGTCCAGGAACTAGAACCATGGTGAGGGCTCACATAAGGTAAATAACAAACATTATCATTATTTAATTTACTGTTTTTATTGCTCTTTAATTTGTATGTATTAAGCTTGCTGATGTTATTCTACACTTGTACTTTCATGTTACACATAATGATAATGTTTGTTATTTACCTTATGTGAACCCTCACATGGTTTAAGTTCCTGGACTTGTCTCTTTCCCCTTGTCTATGGGGTTATGTGTATGTCTATATGATTTTTAATATCATTTAATTGAATTCATATCTTACTCTGCGTAGGATTTGTTACCTGTTCATAGGGGGCTCTCTTTTTTTGATAATAATTAGAATACAGCTGACAAGCAAGTTGTCTTTATAGAACAGTAAGTCTGAGTTTAATAATAGGCTTAGTGGCCAAAATGAAAACTGCTGTATTTCAGGATATTTCGAAAATATAGAGAATAGATAAATTAATGAATAAATAAATGAATAATTATGAAAAACAGCAACAATTCTTAAAAAGCATGTTTACTATTAAAACTTGCACATATGGAACCACATGTAGCCTAGGGATGCAAATTCTAGATGCAAAACTTCAGCTTTTTTTTTATGTCAATGGTGTCTACAATGTTGGACCTAAATGATGCAATACAATTTACTGCATAAATAAGGTTCTGCGGTGCTCCAAGTCCAACTCACCAGAGCCAAGTAATGTCCAAATATTGTGACTCTAAAAGAGTTGCTAAATTGCAGACACATAATAGCCATCTGAAAGATAGGCTTCAGACAGAACATGAACATTTGTCCCAACAAATAAACGCAATCATACTATGCAAACCAGGTAAATGTAAAAATGTACTGTACATTGGGTGCTAATGTAGAACACACATTTCCTTATTGATAGGAGCGCATCAGTACTTTTCATCATTGTCTCTGAGGGACTCATGAGCCATCCGCTGTGACAGGTAACTGTCAGAGATAGGATGTTTAACTTGCATGAATACAATAAAGCAGAACCTTGAATGACATGTACCACAGAGGCAAAAAAAATAGCACAAAATCATACAATTGTTTTGTGAAATAAAGATTTGTTACTAGCCAGAACAAGATAATTGAAAATGGACGTCAAATCGCTCATTGATATTGCTGAAAACTGCCCAGAATTAACTTTTACATCCTTTGTCCATCGGCTTCAACCTACAAAAAGAAGATGGTTCGAGTCTGTACCACATAATTTGTCTGCACATTTAGGGAGATTATAAGAATGTACATATAAAAGTGACAACAATAAGGAATGCCTGTAATTGTGAACTTAATTCAAGAAGGCTGCCATGACTTGAGAATGAGAAGCAGCAGTGTCTTCATTTTGATTAGTCTCTCTTTTCAAGTGTTGTGCTGTACTCTATCATAGAAATTGAGGCAGGGACTTTATTATCATTGCTATAGCAACCGCAGGGAATTTATATTTCAGAACAGTTGGCTACTTCAAAATTTCCTCTGGACTGAAAGAACAGCAGATGATGTGTACATTTTAATTCATTTTCACTTATTTCTGTGTAGAGGTGTTTCATAAACCAGAGCACTTTTTAATGGTAAGATGCACAATTCCATCTAGAGTTTCGCTGCTGTGCCAGCAGGTTTCCATTAAAAGAAACCATATTTGGATGTTATATTATTTGAACATTAGGAACTGCTACATGACATCTGACTTCACTGTCCATTTTAATGGACTGTATTGTGTCCCGACTTTTTTTTAAGCTCCTATTCCCGATCGGTACAAATGCTTTATACTAGATTGCATACACATCCTGTAAGTGAATGTACAATACAATTTACATGGCAAGGCACAACTCAAGGCTTGGAAGGTTGATAGAACAAAACATTATCTTCTTTCACCTCATAACTACCACATTTATTATATATATTTCCAACATGATATTCCCAGCAGCATGGCTTGTAGCTTCTAAGCCCCATTACAAAATCTGTAACAGGCCCGATCAACTATTGTGAATAATTTTTAGTAGATATTTCAGATGGCACTCACAATTTATGCAGAAAATTATTTAATCCAACACAACAGGTACAGATAACGGTAAGGCCAAGGGGCCATTTCCCGCTAATTGCGCTTCTTCATGACTTCTAACCTATTCACAACCCCCACCCTATTTTTATACAACAAACTTTATTAGTGCTATACAACACTAAGGTGAACAAACCTAGGTTGACATCACTATTATAGAGATGAAGTAAAATGCACAATTAAAAAAAGCTACATTTTGTGCATAAACAGTAAGTGCCATCTGATTTTTCTACGATATCTTCTTGAAAGTTGGGACTTTCAAAAGATTAAGCCCCACTAGAAGTTAGCAGTTTAAATGGATATAATCTGTATAAACTTTAATTCACATCTCCTTGGAGTTTGTTGCATAAAAGGCAGTTCTGGTGTTTCTTTTGTCTACTTGAAGGGGTACTCCACCCCTAGACATTTTATCTCCTATCCAAAGGATAGGGGATAAGAGGTCTGATCTGCATGTTATACTGAATAATAGTATTTCACTACCCCAGCACACTCCACATGCGTGTTAGAACAAAGCAAAGTATTCTACACCCCTATTGAGGCTCTCTTTAGGACTGAAATAGCCACTTTTAAGGACCTAGGGCGTATGGATACACCATGGCTTCCTGGTACTTAAGGACCCAGGATGTATCCACATGCCCGTGGGAATTTCCACCGAGCGGGGACTGGAATGGGGTGACTGCTGATATCAGCAGGCACCCCGCGCAAATGCCCAATGTTTCCCCCCCCCCCCCCCCCATGTGAACGTACAGGGTACATTCACAAAGGCAGGTTTACAGTAAGTTTCCTGCTTCAAGTTTGGGCTGCGGCAAATTTTTCGCCGCAGCGCAAACTCCTAGCGGGAAACTCACCGTAACACGCCAGTGCGAATGTACCCTAAAAACAATACACTACTTATTATTACACATAATAAAGGGTAACACACTACATAAACACCCCCTTACACTGTCTTCTCAATAAAAATGTAAAACGTATTGTACGGCAGTGTTTCGAAAACGGAGCCTCCGGCTGTTGCAAAAAAAACAACTCCCAGCATTTCTGGACAGCCACTGACTGTCCAGGCATGCTTGGAGTTTAGCAACAGCTGGAGGCACCCTGTTTGGGAATCACTGGCGTAGAATACCCCTATGTCGACCCCTATGCAATCCCTAATTTAGGCCTCAAATGCGCATGGCGTTCTCTTATTTCGGAGCCCTGTCGTACTTCAAGGAAACAGTTTATGGCCACATATGGGGTATTTCCTCACTCGGGAGAAATTGCACTACAAATTTTGGGGGGCTTTTTCTCCTTTTACCCCTTATGAAAAGGAAAAGTTGGGGGCTACACCAGCCTGTTAGCGTAAGAAAAAAAAACAATTTACACTAATATGCTGGTGCTGCCCCATACTTTTTATTTTCACAAGCGGTAAAAGGAAAAAAAGACCCCCAAATTTTGTAACGCAATTTCTCCTGAGTACGGAAATACCCCATTTGTGGGCGTAAAATGCTCTGCTGGCGCACAACAAGGCTCAGGAGTGAGAGCGCACCATGTACATTTGAGGCCTAAATTGGTGATTTGCACAGGGGTGGCTGAATTTACAGCGGTTCTGACATAAACGCAAAAAAATAAATACCCACATGTGACCCCATTTTGGAAACTACACCCCTCACGGAACGTGACAAGGGGTATAGTGAGCCTTAACACCCCACAGGTGTTTGACAAATTTTCATTAAAGTTGGATGGGAAAAAATGCTGGTGTTACCCTAAATTTTTCATTTTCACAAGGGAAAATAGGAAAAAAGCCCCCAAAATTTGTAACCCCATTTTTTCTGAGTAAGAACATACCCCATATGTGGATGTTAAGTGCTCTGTGGGCAAACTGCAATGCTCAGAAGAGAAGGAGCGCCATTGGGATTTTAAACAGAAAATGTATCCGGAATTGAAGGCCACGTGTGTTTACAAAGCCCCCATAGTGCCAGAACAATGGACACATGTGACCCCATTTTGGAAACTACACCCCTCATGTAATGTAATAAGGGGTACAGTGAGCATTTACACCCGACAGGTGTCTGACAGATTTTTGGAACAGTGGTCCGTGAAAATGAAAAATTTTATTTTTCATTTGCACAGCCCGCTGTTCCAAAGATCTGTCAAATGCCAGTGGGGTGTAAATACTCACTGCACCCCTTATTAAATTCTGTGAGGGGTGTAGTTTCCAAAATGGGGTCACATGTTGGGGATCCACTGTTCTGGCACCACGGGGGCTTTGTAAATGCACATGGCCCCTGACTACCATTCCAAACAAATTATCTTTCCAAAATCTCAATGGCGCTCCTCCTCTTCTGAGCATAGTAGTTCGTCAGCAGAGCACTTGACGTTCACACATGGGGTATTTCCATACTCAGAAGAAATGGGGTTACAAATTTTGGGGGTAATTTTCTCCTATTACCCCTTGTAAAAATGTTAAATATAGGGGAAAAACAGCTTTTTAGTAAAAAAAAAATGTTCTTTTCATTGACATATCCAACTTTAACAAAAAGTTGTCAAACACCTGTGGGTAGTTAAGGCTCACTGTACCTCTTGTTACATTCCTTAAGGGGTTTAGCTTCCAAAATAGTATGCCATGTGGGTATTTTTTGCTGTTCTGGCACCACAGGGGCTTCCTAAATGCGGCATGCCCCCAAAAAACTATTTCAGCAAAATTTCCTTTCAAAAAGCCAAATGTGACTCCTTCTTTTCTTAGTTTGCCCGCCCGCAGAGCATTTTACTGCCTAACATGTGGTATTTCCATACTCAGATGGTGTTACAAATTTTGGGGGGCATTTTCTCCCATTACCCTTTGTAAAAATTGAAAATTTGTGGAAAAAAATGCACTTTAGTGAATTTTTTTAAATATTTACTTATCCGATTTTAACGAAAAGTCGTCAAACACATGTGGGGTGTTAAGGCTAACTGTACCCCTTGTTATTTGCCTTGAGGGATATAGTTTCCAAAATGGAATGCCATGTGGGGTTTTCTGCTGTTCTGGCACCATAGGGGCTTTCTAAATGTGACATGCCCCCCAATAACCATTTCAGCTAAATTCACTCTCCAAAATTCCATTGTCGCTGCTTCTCTTCTGAGCCCTCTACTGCGCCCGCCGAACACTTGACATACACATGAGGTATTTTCTTAGTGGGTTACAAATTTTGGGGGGCTTTTTCTCCTATTACCACTTGTAAAAATTCAAAAACTGGGTCTACAAGAACATGCAAGTTTAAAAATTGAAGATTTTGAATTTTCTCCTTCACTTTGCTGCTATTCCTGTGAAACACCTAAAGGGTTAACCCACTTACTGATTTTGAATACTTTGAGGGGTGCAGTTTTTATAATTGGGCCATTTGTGGGGAATTTCTAATATGAAGACCCTTCAAATTCACTTCAAAACTGAACTGGTCCCTGAAAAATTCTGATTTTGAAAATTTTGTGAAAAATTGGAAAATTGCTACTGAACTTTGAAGCCCTCTAATGTCTTCCAAAAGTAAAAACATGTCAACTTTATGATGCAAACATAAAGTAGACATATTGTATATGTGAATCAATATATAATTTATTTGGAATATCAATTTTCCTTATAAGCAGAGAGCTTCAAAGTAAAAAGAAATGCAAAATGTTAAATTTTGTCATCAAATTTTGGAATTTTTCACCAAGAAATTATTTGCGAATCGACAAACTTTTACCACTATGTTAAAGTAGAATATGTCACGAAAAAACTATCTCGGAATCAGAATGAAAAGTAAAAGCTTCTCAGAGTTATTAATGCTTAAAGTGACAGTGGTCAGATGTGCAAAAAATGGCCGGGTTCTTAAGGTATAAATGGGCTGGGTCCTTAAGGGGTTAATATAGATTTACCATGAATAAATTCAACCTAAAACAATTTTTTTCGGAAAATATTACGAATTGACCAAATCAAATTTTTGAAAAGTTTGCTCACCTCTAACTGTAACAAATCAGCAAGAGAAATAGGTAAGGGAAGGCATCATGTACTTGGAATGTGGGGTTAGTGAGTGACCTTTTACTTCTATATGATTTTGAAATGTTTTTGTTATTAATCTAAATTATATATATATATATATATATATATATATATATATATATATATATATTTTTTTTTTTTTTTTTTTAAGGATTCCTCCTTGGGGGATTAGCTCCAGGATCGTCCTGGACACTGCCACTGGACACGTTTCCACTCAATAAACCCGCAGACAATGGTTGTTTATGCAAGCCTGGCACCTTGCCAGCTTTATTTAGACAGGTTGCATGGGGAAAACAATCATAAACAGGAACAAAATAAAGTCCTAGACCGTCTGGTCGCTGACTACACATGTCAGCATGCCCTGACTATGAACTGGTGAGCTACCCTCAGCCAGTTAAACATGTGTCTCCTGCAACCTCCTACTCACAGTTCACACCACTTCTTGAACCACTCGCAGCGCCTTCTGCGTGTTACCTAAACAGGGCCCGTGTGTCTCCCCCTCTAACAGCCAGCATACTGTTTCAAGGGAAAGCCCCAACTATTCTGTTTATTTTCCTTTTAACACACTTGCCCTTCCTGATACCTCATTAATCAGACCACAGGTGGAGCATTCTGCAGAGATAGCAAGGGAAATACACCCTTTTCTTGCCACACTGACAAATATCTCGCCCCCCCCCCCCTCTGCTCAGACCACCGGGAAGGAGCACTTGTATTCAAAAGGCAGAGTCCAACTGCCTTTCCTTTTCCTTGAACAACTACGTCCAATAGGTTTTGAGGCACTTGGCTTCCTTCATCAGTAGATTTTACCTGCACCACTTCAATGGTGCACCCTTCTTTCATTCGCACTTTCATCAGCCACCGAGCACAAGACTTTTGGTCACCTTTGACAAATTCCTAGTAAAAAGCTCCATTCATGTCACACCTTTCCAACACCAGGTTCTTCATCTTGGTCTGTGCAGTGCCCTGGACACTAGGTGTGGACAAGGCAGATGCTCCAGGCCTTTGTCTTCTCCTGTCACTGGTATGACCATCGCCCAAACTTTACTGGTGGCCAACCAAGCCTGTATCACCCCTTTTGCAGGTCTTCTAAGACATCCTCCACAATTTCAGGAGGCTTCCTTTTAATGCACCTGTCCATCTTCTCCTTGAGACGGACTCTTCTCCAAATTCTACTTCTGCAGACTTTCTTGCGATGTTTTCTGGAACTAATCTAGCGCCTCTCAGGGCTTCTACCACGACCCAGTCTTCTATCACAGTGACCTCTTTTTAAGGACTCTGCTTTCTTATTAGCCCTTTCTTTAGGGACACCAACCTTCACAGGCTCATTTTTAGGCTGAGAACTCTTGGCTCCTTTAGGCAGTTTTTCACCTGCACCTTCAGATGTGTCACTGACTTTACTTGCAGCTACTGCAGTTATCTCTGGTTTAACTTCTACCTCAGAGAACTTCTCTGCCTCAGAATTTTCACCAATGTCAATATCTCTGCAGCTTCGGAGGACTTCCCATATGGTTTCACCTCAGTCTCAGCTTCAGAGGACCTTTCATATGGCTTTCATACTGCCTTTCATACTGTTTCTTGTGTCCATTGTTCAGACTCCGCCTTTTTTAGAGAAAGCATCCCTGTCTCCAGTAGCTTTTACCCCACAAGCAGTTTTTCTTCTTTTACACGGACGGCTGTGGCTTTGGCCTCAGTTTCCATCTGAGACACTTTTAACCTCTCGTTAGCCAGTTCTACTATAGCTTGGTCACTGCTTTCTTTTAGGACCTTCATGTCCCCTTCCAGCTTTAAACATTTCTGCTGCTCACTCTTGAGCTTAGCAGAGTTCTCCTTCTCACTTTCCAGCAATTCTGTCAAGTTTTTGACAGTATCCGCCAGGGACAGCAGTTGTTCTCTCATCTGCTCATTGTCTTTATTCAGTTGTGCCATCTTGGACACTTTCTGCTCATAGACTTTTAGCTGAGACTCTTGTTCAGAAAGCTGAGTACCCAGTGAATCCAAGGAAGCTGCGCGGGACTTAATGTGCGTTTCGTTCTACGCCTCCAGGATCTGCACCTTATGAGCCATTACCACTTTCTCCTTCTCCAGCTTTTCCATGACTACCAACCTAGCCTTGTAATCACTTTGTAGAGCCAGATATGCCCCACACAAGACATTCACTTCTTCATCCTTGAATGAGATCTGCTTGGCCAGAATCACCAATTCTCTCTCCTTGCTGGTCATAAGACCCTGGGAGCGGGACAGTTCCTCCTGCAGAGCCGCAAACTCACTTTTGTGGCGCTCCATATCTTTCTGCAGCTGAAGCGTCGCTTCCTGCTCTTTATTCAAGTCTGCAAGCATTTTTTCTTTCTCCTCTGTCAGGTGATGAACCACTTCTTCCTTTTGAGACAATTTAGCATAAACCCTCTTCAAGGTTCTGGATCTGCTCCCTTTTTTTACCAAGACCAGCGCGTTTTTTCCGAGATCTCTTACTTACAGCGGTCTCCTTACTCTCGCTGCTGGACCTTGAGACATTCTGTTGTCCTCTGACAGTCACCTGTCCTTGGCCTGTCTCTTCCTTCAAGCCAACTCGTTCAGACTTTTCTCCACCTTTAGGAGTAGTCTCCCCCTTTTCAAGGGTCTTGGCCACTTGGGCTTCAGGGTAGTTCCTGGACAGTCTCTCTGGACTGTCTCTCTGCTCACTGGCAGACTTCTCTTTCACTTCAACACTGTCTCTGCGCTGCCCAGCAGAAAGGTCTAGGGCTCCTGGGTCTGCAACAACATCTGGTCCAGTGGTTCGACCTTCCTGGTCACGATCCATCTCTGGTCCAGATATCACATCTCTTTAACTCAGGACTCTGTCTGTGATAGTAAGCGCAGCACCCAGCTCCACCTGCACTCTCTTCAGTACTTCTGCATTATCCACAGACATCTCTGTAGCTTCTTTTCCAGTCACCTCTTCCAGATGACCGCGCAATTTCAACCCCCCTTTTGGCTCATCTTTATTCACAAGGTTCAGCATAGCTTCCTCTTTTCCAGTCTCATTCATTTCTTCCAGGTGACAGCGCAACTCTAGCCCCACCTTGGGCTCATCTTCAGCTGGCGGATGGAACCCATGTTCCTGTACCTGATCCGTTTCTGGTTTCACTGAAGATTCTGTTTCTGTTTCAGTCAGAGGCACACTTGTCACTTGAGTCACTGGATCCTCTTGGACTTGACTCACGGTCTGGTCTTCAGCTCCCCCAGCAGTCTGGCAGACCCCTATCTGACATCTATCTAGTGACTGCTGACACCCCCCGTCCTCAGCCTCTGCTGAGTAACTCTCCACTAGTGTGTGGTGCAAGTCAAGTGTTGTGGTCCCATCAGGTGTACCTGCTCTAGTCACCTGACAGTCTTCCCATAATTGCTGAAAATATTGAAAATCCGTCCCCAGTACTACATCAAACTCCAAGGAGGGCTCTATTGCAACCTTGTGACCTATAGTATCATAGGGAGTAGAAATACAGACATTAACCATTTTATAACACCAAATACCAGACTGCATAGACACTATAGCGGGGTCTGGCTTTCTGCTGCTGGACTTTACCAGACTTATTACACATCTAGGGTCTAACAAAACCATCATCTTTTTAACTTTTATTTCCAGCTCACATAGGTTTTCTTTTGTCCTGTCAGAGGTGGGAATAGAACTCTTTACATCTGAACACATCAACATAAGTTTTTCAACAAAAACATTATCAGATTGCACATGTTCAAAATTTGCAGGACAGTTTATAGCACTAGGACCTAACTCAGGCAAAGTGTGTTTTGTTACATTTTCTCCCAGTCCTGCATTCAACATTTTCTGTTCACCGGATTTTTTCAATCCGATCTGCACAGTGTGAACAGTCTCATCAGTCTTCATGAGGGGTTCCCCACCCTCACATGATTTTGCAACTGGACATAGGTTGGTACCACCATGAACACTGTTCAGACAGTCAACTAGGGAAACACCACCCTCCGCCTCAGCATTTTTATGTACAGTCCCATCATTCTTATGTACAGTCACATAGTCTCTAAACATGGCTCCCATAACCCCTGGAACAGTCTTACCAGAATCTCTTGCCATACAATCAGTTAAGGGCTGGCGCTGGACACCTCTCACCAGCTTCTCCGCTGCAAAACATCGCTCCACTTGTTCTTTAAGTAGCTCCACAACTTTAAATCCAGCATCACTGTTAGGCTGCAGTGCACTCTGTAGTCTTGCAGCTTGGCTTACTCCCACTTGAGTCAGGATCTCTGTCTTGACTTCCTCATAGTCCCGTAAGATCTTTGGATCCAGTTCACAATGAACTTTTTGGGCCTCTCCTCCAATGAATCCAAACACCAAGTTTCCCCAGTGTGTCTTGGGCCATGCCTCATGCACAACACTCCTTTCAAACTCTGCAAAGCTTGCTTCCTCTTGTGCTGCAGCCGTCGGCAACAAAGCACTTATCAGGACATCCATCTTGCAAACACAGCACAGTCCTCTGCCGAAATGTCAGCCACTTGCCAACAAAATTTTCCGTTGCCCCTAGCAACAACTTTATATACAGTCTCAAAACTTAATTTGCACTCTGCAGGAGGGCCCGTCCACCTGTCTCCTTACTTGAGAAAGAGCGCCCACTCGCTTGATGCGATCTCTTGCCCCTAGCAACAACTTCACCACAGGAGCAGTCCTGCTCTTGTACTCCACAGCTGGGCTCGTCCCACTGTCTCCTCTCTGAGAAAGAGTACACCCTTGCACCATGCACGGTAGTTTTCTCTTGGGAACAACTTCACTGCAACTCAACCACTGGTTGTGCCTAGCAATGTGTTTGCCCGCATCCGACACCAATTGTAAGGATTCCTCCTTGGGGATTAGCTCCAGGATTGTTCTGGACACTGCCACAGGACATGTTTCCACTCAATAAACCCGCAGACAACGGTTCTTCATGCACGCCTGGCACCTTGCCAGCTTTATTTAGACAGGTTGCAGGGGGAAAACAAACATAAACAGAAACAAAATGAAGTCCTAGACCGTCTGGTCACTGACTACACATATCAGCATGCCCTGACTACGAACTGGTGAGCTACCCTCAGCCAGTTGAACATGTGTCTCCTGCAACCTGCTACTCACAGTTCACACCACTTCTTGAACCACTCGCAGCACCTTCTGCATGTTACCTAAACAGGGCCCGTGTGTCTCCCCCTCTTACCGCCCGCATACTGTTTCCAAGAAAGAGCCCCAACTATTCTGTTTCCTTTACTTTTAAACACACTTTCCCTTCCTGATACCTCATTAATCAGGCCACAGGTGGAGCATTCTGCAGAGATAGCAAGGGAAATACACCCTTTCCTTGCCACACTGCCACTATATATATATATATATATATATATATATATATATATATATATCTTGATTTGTCCTTTTTTTATTTTCCTTTTTATGAGTTGGAACCTTGACAATTTACTTACATTGCATTGTACAACTGGAGCAGCTCCCAAAGTACCCACTGGCCCTCATTTACTTAGAAAATCGGGTTGTAAGTCTATCTTGCTTTCTTACCCGACTGCTTTTTTCCCCTGGTATTTATTATTATGTTGCATCCTGTTTGTCGCACGTGGGTTTTGTTGGTTTTGGTTGTCAGGAAAAAATCCACAACAGTTCAAAAAATTGGGTTTGGAAACCTTTATAAATACGTGGGAAATCTCAGAAATGTCGGGTTACGCCCCTTTTTAGGGTTTGGGAGAATCCACATCGGGTCCGCCGGGAAAAAATGTTGCATCGTGTCGCAGACTGGCGCATGATGTCTGCGACATGTCGCAGACAAAGATGCGCCAAAAAAAAACAGACAAAACAAGTCAGGTTTAGAATAGTAAATGAGGGCCACTGTTTTTTTGCATGTGTTGTTTGCATGTGGACCATGTTTGGACTGTTCCAGATAGCTGGTGTGACCATTAGGTAAGTTGGCGCTTCTCCATATTCAAAGACTGTGACATTTTAAAAAGTTCAGGTAGAATTAGTAAAATGGGAATTATGTTTTTGTTCTTTTTCTGCAGGTAGATAGACAAGCACCACGTGTATCCCATGTATTTAGCAAATTAGCCCAAATTGGATGTTATGTATGGCTTTAACCCCTTAAGGACGCAGGACGTAAATGTACGTCCTGGTGAGGTGGTACTTAACGCACCAGGACGTACATTTACGTCCTAAGCATAACCGCGGGCATCGGAGCGATGCCTGTGTCATGCGCGGCTGATCCCGGCTGCTGATCGCAGCCAGGGACCCGCCGGCAATGGCCGACGCCCGCGATCTCGCGGGCGTCCGCCATTAACCCCTCAGGTGCCGGGATCAATACAGATCCCGGCATCTGCGGCAGTTCGCGATTAAAATGAACGATCGGATCGCCCGCAGCGCTGCTGCGGGGATCCGATCATTCATAACGCCGCACGGAGGTCCCCTCTCCTTCCTCCGTGCAGCTCCCGGCGTCTCCTGCTCTGGTCTGTGATCGAGCAGACCAGAGCAGTAGATGACCGATAATACTGATCTGTTCTATGTCCTATACATAGAACAGATCAGTATTAGCAATCATGGTATTGCTATGAATAGTCCCCTATGGGGACTATTCAAGTGTAAAAAAAAAAAGTAAAACGTCCGTTTTTTCCTATTTTACCCCCAAAAAGCGTAAAAAACATTTTTTATAGACATATTTGGTATCGCCGCGTGCGTAAATGTCCGAACTATTAAAATAAAATGTTAATGATCCCGTACGGTGAATGGCGTGAACGAAAAAAAATTTAAAAAGTCCAAAATTCCTACTTTTTTAATACATTTTATTAAAAAAAAATTATAAAAAATTCATTAAAAGTTTTTTATATGCAAATGTGGTATCAAAAAAAAGTACAGATCATGGCGCAAAAAATGAGCCCCCATACCGCCGCTTATACGGAAAAATAAAAAAGTTATAGGTCATCAAAATAAAGGGATTATAAACGTACTAATTTGGTTAAAAAGTTTGTGATTTTTTTTAAGCGCAACAATAATATAAAAGTATATAATAATGGGTATCATTTTAATCGTATTGACCCTCAGAATAAAGAACACATGTCATTTTTACCAGAAATTGTACGGCGTGAAAACAAAACCTTCCAAAATTAGCAAAATTGCGTTTTTCGTTTTAATTTCCCCACAAAAATAGTTGTTTTTGGTTGCGCCATACATTTTATGATATAATGAGTGATGTCATTACAAAGGACAACTGGTCACGCAAAAAACAAGCCCTCATACTAGTCTGTGGATGAAAATATAAAAGAGTTATGATTTTTAGAAGGCGAGGAGGAAAAAATGAAAACGTAAAAATTTAATTGTCTGAGTCCTTAAGGCCAAAATGGGCTGAGTCCTTAAGGGGTTAAATGGGTACTCCTGTGGAAAACTTTTTTTTTTTTTTAATCAACTGGTGCCAGAAAGTTAAACAGATTTGTAAATTATTTCTATTAAAAAATCTTAATCCTTTCAGTACTTTTTAGGGGCTATATACTACAGAGGAAATGCTTATCTTTTTAGATTTATCTGATGTCATGACCACAGTGCTCTCTGCTGACCTCTGCTGTCCATTTTAGGAACTGTCCAGAAAATCCCCATAGCAAACATATGCTGCTCTGGACAGTTCCTAAAATGTACAGCAGAGAACACTGTGGTCATGACATCAGAGAAATCTACAAAGATAAGCATTTCCTCCAAAGATAAGCATTTAAGATTTTTTAATAGAAGTAATTTACAAATCTGTTTAACTTTCTGGCACCAGTTGATTTAAAAAAATAAAAGTTTTCCACGGGAGTACCCCTTTAATTGCTGCGTCCGAGTGTCCTAGTGTACTAAACAGGCATCTGCTCAGCATAGCTACGTGTAGGTATCCCTGGAATGCTGACTATTTCTAAGCTTTTTAAAGTTAAAGCCTACAAGAGACCCTGAAGCCTTTTATTGTGAATGTACTGTAAATTATATCATAAATCACAAATCTTGAACAAACTGTATTTCAGTAATGTACATAATCATATCTATGGTTTGGCTCTTTAGATATGAGGGTAAAATGCTTACTACATCATTCTTCATTCTTGCAGGCTTAAAGGGGTATTCCAGGCAAAAACTTTTTTTTTTATATGTCAACTGGCTCCGGAAAGTTAAACAGATTTGTAAATTACTTCTATTAAAAAATCTTAATCCTTCCAACAGTTATTAGCTTCTGTCTAACTGCTCAATGATGATGTCACGTCACGGGAGCTGTGCATGATGGGAGAATATCCCTTGCATGATGGGAGATTATCCCCATAGGAGCTGGACAGCTCCCGGGACATTGGTCATCAGAAAGCAGTTAGACAGAAAACAGCAACTCAACTTCAGAAGCTAATAACTATTGGAAGGATTAAGATTTTTTAATAGAAGTAATTTACAAATCTGTTTAACTTTCCGGAGCCAGTTGATATATAATAAAAAAGTTTTTGCCTGGAATACTCCTTTAATGTGTCCCACCTTAGGCTTTGTTCACACAGCAGAATTTCAGCCCAAAATTCTGCATGAACATTCTGCAGTAAATTCATCAGAACTTATTTGCCCTTTCCCTTCAATGGAATTCTTGCAGCGGAAATTCTGCAGCAGAAATTCTGCTGTGTGAACGGGACAGTGGAATCCAATTGACGTGTATTGACTATGAATTCATGCAGAATTTTTATGCAGAATTTCATGCAGAAATTCTGGCGTGTGAACATAGCCTTACTGATATGACTGTATGAGATATGACACAACATTATAAGTTGAATTGAAAAGGCAAATTTTGAGAAATAAATTGCAACATAATTGTCTTCATGTGTATTTTCCTACACACGGTGGAAACTATGTTTATTGAAACCGTCATGGTCAGTCCTATTCTTTGTAGTACAACTATTTATCTCTCAGGATGTAATGTTATTTACTTTGGAAACCATAAAATGGCCATAGCTTGGCTAAGAATAAACCCAATAAACCCAGCCATACCACAAGGGTTATTATTAATATTTGCAAATCAGGGTATAGCCTATCTCATCTAATATGTTTTACCACTGAGATATGCAAAGGACTTTACTACATACATTTATGGGCAAATAAGTAACAGTATATATCTTTTACTGTACATCAAGATATATATGAACATAAAAAGTAAATATTCCATCTTATGCAGTGTGCGGGGTAATACATTTCTAGATTCTCTGTAAGATAAAAGTTGACAGAAAAAAACATTGGTTATTTGTTTTTTTATTGCAGCTCTGTACAATTTTACTTTTAATAACTCTCCGGTGATCTGCTCTTCACGAGCACTATTAAATATCCTATTACTAAGCTGCAACCTTAAATGTTTATGTGTGAAAAGGCTGCTGAAATTCATGGGACGTTGGGATGTTGTAGTAAGATTTGTCATTCATCCTCTGACCATTATCATTGTATCATCAATCTAAGCGTGTAATACAGGACTCACAAAGGGGTTGTAAATGGAAGTAATAGAAGGGGGACCCCTTCATCAACTAGAATGGAGAAATATTACAAGGGGACCCAGATAGCCTGTGCATTGATTTCAATGGGCACTGTGCAAGATTGGTTTCACAAGGGTGTAATATGGCCACAAGTACTGGCCTGACCACAAGTCGGACAAATCAGGTCATCTGACTCGTGTTCAGGCTCAGACATTCAGCTGTAATATTATTGAAAAAATGCATCCATAATACCCACTATTTCTGCGGTCCTAATCTTTTTATTCATCTAACGTTTTAAAAAACAAGTCCCAGAAAGTCCCTTTACTGTACTGTATTTCAGTAGGTTTAGTTTCAGTTCAATCTAATTATCTATGTACCGTATTTTTCGCCGTATAAGACGCACTTTTTCTTCCCTAAAACTGGGGGGGAAAAGTTGGTGCGTCATGCGGCGAATGCACCCCTATTGCGGCGGTCCCTGCGGCCATCAACGGCCGGGACCCGCGGCTGATACAGGACATCACTGATCGCGGTGATGCCCTGTATTAACCATTCAGACGCGGCGATCAAAGCTGATCTGAAGGGAAAGTGACACTAACCCGGCTGTTCAGTCGGGCTGTTCGGGACCACCACGATTTCACCGTGGCGGTCCCGAACAGCCCGACTGAATAGCCGGGTTAGTGCTTACAGGACACCGGGAGGGACCTTACCTGCCTCCTCGGTGTCTTCTCCGTTCAGGGATCCCCTGTATGGCCGGCGCTCTCCTTCCTCGTCATCACGTCATCGCATACGTGCGTTAGCGTGCGTAACGACGTGACGGCGGCGACGGAGAGCGAGGATACCCGGCCGGCAGCAGAGACGTTCCGGAGCGACAGGGACACGGCGAAAACGATGGAGCGACATCCAGGGCAGCGGTGACGGGTCCGGAGCGGCGGGGACACGTGAGTATTACCTCCTATGCAGTGGTCTTCAATCTTCGGACCTCCAGATGTTGCAAAACTACAACTCCCAGCATGCCCGGACAGCCAATGGCTGTCCGGGCATGCTGGCAGTTGTAGTTTTGCAACATCTGGAGGTCCGCAGATTGAAGACCACTATTGGGTTCAAAATCTTTATTTTTTTAGATTTTGCACCTATAAATTGGGTGCGTCTTATACGCCGGTGCATCCTATAGGACGAAAAATACGGTCTCTATCCATCCATCTATCTATCTATCCATCAATTGAGAAAACCATTAGACTTTCCTAATACTTGTATGTTTAAAAAGCAGAATACCTATTTAAATCTCCAGACAACTCCATAGCCCGAGACTTGCTTGCTGCAGAAGCGATCAGGATAAAGGTGTGCCAAAAGCCCCATGTAAATCTATAGGACTTCTGGCAAATCCAAATCCTGATTGTTTAAGTCTCAAGCAAGTCTCGGACTATGATCAACATTGGAGTTACGGTTTTCTTTTTATAATTAAATATCCATAATTGGTTAAGTCTCAGACTTTCTCAGAGGATGGATGGATAGATGGATAAGGACCACAGATATAATGTTCAGAAAAGTGGTTAATTCAGTTAATCAGCATTTTTTGAGCTACAAGGGGGAGATTTATCATAACCTGTGTAAGGAAAAGTTGACTAGTTGCCCATAGCAACCAATCAGATTGCTTATATTATTTTTTAGAGGCCCTTTTAAAAATGAAAGAAGCATTCTGATTGGTTGCCATGGGCAACTCAGCAACTTTTCCTCCGTACAAGTTTTAATAAATTTCATCCAAAATGTAGAAAATGTACAAAAGGTCACCCCCACACTATGAACTGTTTCCATTTAAGTATCTACCTGCTCTGTGTTCCATGAGTCTGATGTCATTCTGTCTATCCACTAACATAAAGATCTTGAGCTAACTTATGGTCAGCAAAGGTGGTTCAATCCAATTTCTCATCAGGACTATCTTTCTCACCAACAATACAGCTTGGAGCAGCTTGGGAATGCCATTAGTGGAAGTAACATTAATTAGGACCTAGGGCACTACCACAACCCATGCCACAGATCCATATCCGGCAATGCATCATGTTATTTTATCTCCAAAAGCAGGTAAGGTTTGAAAGTTAAATCCATATAATAAGCATTGTGCATTCACTAAAAAGTTTCCCTCCATACTTTATTGATTACACCGCCCCTTATCCGATACTTATCACATAATAGTCCTGTATGATAGGGACCCATTTTGTAAAAATGTTGTGCTTTGAAACCCCAAGAAAAGGATTTCACCATAAATGTTAGAGAGGGAAAATGTGTGAGAGCATTAAAAAAAAGCCAATTTTTTTTTTTTAGAAGATGCCTTACAAGGTGGGTTGTGTAATATGTCTTTGTAGAAAGCAAGCACTTGTAAGACCTGGATAAAGCCTTTTGGGGACTTTAAAGGGGAACTCTGCCCCAAGACAGATCCCTAAAGTCTGACCACAGGGGGTCCAGCTGCTGATTTCTTGCCTAACACTGCAGAGTTCATGAATGCGGAAGACTGGGGCTTTCATGTTCATTGCACCACACCCCCTCCATTCAAGTCTATGGGAGGGGCATGACAGCCATCACTCCCCCTTCCATATACATGTATGGAGGGGGCATAGCATGACATCATGAACAGAGAAGCCCCAGGCTTCCATGTTCGGAATGCTGCAGCACTGGCCCGGGATCCTTTGGATAGGGGATAACATGTCTAGGGGTGGAGTACTCCTTTAACACCTGTGGACACCTTAACATTGAGATATATATATATATACATACACACTGTAAATTATTGAATTGAAAGAAAAATGAAAGCATAATAGCATTAAACTATTCTAAATAGTCTCCATTTAGAATGACCTGCCACTTAACTGCTATGCAGGTAAGATAAATCCATCTGATGGACTTTCTGTTTTAATCATAAGAGATAAAAGCAGGGGGGGGGGGACTTGCACACCAGCTCAAAAAGTGAAAAAGTGGACAGGGAGATAGTATCCCTTAAATGGGTGCTCCGCTGGAAAACATTTTTCTTTAAATAAACTGGCACCAGAAATTTAAACAGATTTGTAAATTACTTCTATTTAGGAATCTTAATCCTTCAAGTACTTATCAGCTGCTATTCTGCTATCTCTGCTGACACCTCTGTCCATGCCAGGAACTGTCCAGAGCAGGAGAGGTTTTCTATGGGGATTTTCTCCTAATCTAGACAGTTCCTAAAATGGACAGAGGTGTCAGCAGAGAGCACTGTGGTCAGACAGAAAGGAAATCCAAAAAGAAAATAACTTCCTGTGAAGCAAATAGATTAAGATTTTTAAATAGAAGTAATTTACAAATCTGTTTAACTTTCTGGCACCAGTTGAGTTAAACATTTTTTTTACCGCTTTAAGGAAAGCTTCCGAAGGCTGGAGAGAAAGAATAGGTGGTGAAAAGTTGTGGAAAATAATATAGAAGTGTAGAAGTATTAAGAAAAAAAATAGAGCTTATACAGCTCACTGTAGAGGCTGTACAAGCAAAAGCAAGATAAACATTTAATAAAGACCAGTTTTTGCACTATAATAAGTACAAAGCAAGAATTTAAACATTGCTTTTCAAAGGTTTCCATAACATTTATTATTGATAGCCTGTTGAGACATTACTGGTCCCACTCTGACTATGCTACTCAAAGAAACACATACATCTGCAGTTGGTACAAACTTATCTTTGCTTACAAAGACATTGGTATTTTTCTATAAAGAAAATAAGTGACAATAGCGAGTGCAGATATATTATTTGTCATTTTCAAATTAGCTTCTCTGCAACAGTGAGATCGTCAAGACAAAGCATTCTGTATCACAAAATGATAATAGATATGCTTTTTTTTGTATACTTCATATATGTTCTCCTTTACCTTTCCTAATAATTAAAAATATACCAACATATGGGTGACAAGATAATTATCTTGAAAAAACAAACAAACATGATTTTGTGATGCTCTGTCAGGGGATGTCTATGTTATATGTGTCTTTGACTGTGCACCCTGTGGTTATGATAAGAAATGCAGGCTGTTGAGGGTTTTGCTAGCGTGTCACCGTATTCAATTTGTATCTTGAGAAATTAGAATCCTAACTAAATTTAAAGAAAGACATGGGTGGACACATTTGTATTTCAATCAATATGCCTGCACTTCCCCTTGTCACTTTATCTTGTGTTGTCAATAGGTGAAACAGCTGATTAAAAAAATATATATATATAAAAGCTATAGCTTTAAAGTCTGACATGGAAATGGTCGAATAATGTTAAGATAAAAAAAAAAAAATATATATATATATATATATATATATATATATATATATATATTCTACTGCTTTTAACATCATTTTGACCACAGTGGTTAATGAGGCTGTGGTGGTGAACAATACCCAGCCATGTAATCCCTAATGCACCATGGTCAATCCTGATGAGGGAGGAGAGGAGATACATTTGTGTTGCTTATAGACAGGAAATTGGCTCACTTTGACTCATACCGGTTAGCTCCAGCATCAGATATGCCCAAAATAAGTAGCTATTAGGATGTCTCCTGGCATACTTTAATAACCTAATATTATTAGTTTTTTTTTTTTTTTTACATTTTAAGACAGATTCTGCCAAATATGTATCTTTATTTATCTATAAAAACCTTTAATTTAAATGTACATCTTTACACTGATTTTTTTTTTATTATTGTTGATTTGTTTAGTGAATTCAAAAGAAAATGAATTGAAATTTTATTTAAAAAAAAATCTGCCACTTAGCTCCTACTCGGAGAAGGGTAAGTCATTCAGTTTTTTTCTGCTCTCAGTGTTACAAATAGCAACAGTTCAGAGCATTGATAGTTGAGAAGGACATACATGATGGGGGCAGCTCACACAGGCTGTAGAGAGAGAGGGGAGCAGATACATTGCAGTCTGCAATGGAGAATAACATCAACTGGGTGTGGAGAGAAAGCAGAGCTTACACAGCATCAAGCAACATTTTTAATAAAGACTTATAGAGAATGGTTTTTACCATATGTCCAAAACAAAACAAAAAAATGTTTTTTTTTAAGGTGCCTATGGCCTTTAACCAAAAGGATAAAAGACTTAAAGGATAACTCTAATTAAAATGTGATAAATGACTATCGTGCAGCACTGAGCGCAGTATTCATTTTTCAAATGCACATTTTATTTTAATTGTGTCGCCTAAACAGGGGATCTAAGTGTCTTTCTCCCCTCTCCTGGATGCATATCACTATTCTTATAAGATGAAGCTTTCCGCTCTGTCCCCATAGTAGCAGTCTCCAGTGTGAAACCAAGCATAATGCTGTTCAATGGCACAAGGTTTGGCGCTGGAGACTGCTGCTATTGAGACAAAATTGGAAGCTGCATCTCATAATACAGACAAGGAATGGGTAGGAGGGTGCCACAGTCCAGCATTTTGATGCTAAATTTAAAATGCAAGTCAATTTAAAAACTGGCTATCATGTGCAGAAAATTGACTACACCATTCAAGAAATGCAAATGATCTATTTGTCTTGAATTATCATGTATATATATATATATATATATATATATATATATATATGTATTTTTTTTGTTTTCCTACAATGTATCGTATATGACAAATCTATGTTCTCTTAAACATGTATGTATATATATATATATATATATATATATATATATTTATATATATATATATATATATATATATATATATATATATATATATATATAGTCATTTGCTTTTGATAATACCAAGCACAGTGTAACCTACATACAGGCAAAGTGTGCATATTCTCATAATATTCTGTGCCTGAGACAAGAGTCTAGTCTTGAACTGTGAAATGAAGACTGTCATGTGAAATCCTGACATTTCATTGTTTACCTCTAAGGAAGCAGCTTTGTATTTGCTTGATTTACATTTAGCAATATCTGAGTGCAAATAGTAATCATACACCAAAGTAAACTGAAGCATTTGCAATCCTTTCTTTTGATTCTTCAATATTGCACTTGCAGTCCTATAGATTCCGATCTTGACAGGTAGCATAATTAGAAATTCTCTTTGTCTTATTAAATGTGACGCTTCTCAATAGAATCTTCTTCGACATAGGCAAGAAATAGAAAATGTAGTTTAAATCTAAAATGAGAAATCAAGAGGGACGGTTTTATTTTTATCTCTTTTTATGCAAGAGACACCATTATCAAAGGATATTGTAATGTTAGAAACAGGCATTTGGGATTTAAATCACATATTGTCCTGGGAAGAGGAAAAAAAAAGTGACTGTAGGGACCATGCAATATATTTCCTCATTAATCTGATTGAAAGATTATCCTGCCTATATCTGCTGAACTATAATACCAATATATTCATTTTTTTCTGCTTGCAAAATGCAGCTTGGTTTTTAGTCCATGTCTTTTGTTTAAGCCTGGTATACTTTTCTATAATTCCCTCTAAGCCAGCGGGCACTTGTATTAAAGTATAGCCCCAGTCTTTTAGTTTTTGATGCTTGCAAAATAATCATAGCAAAAGCTGCTTGAGAAAACACAAGGAAACAGCAATGTTATCCTTCATTTTTCCTGAATTATCGTGCTAAAAATTAAGCTTTTAATTCTACTAATGGTGTCGAGATTCTCAGCATTGCTAATGTTATAAAGTACATGCAACCATGAATATACATTGGCCCTCATTTACTAACAGGATCCCGACACTTTTTGTCGGGTTTTGCGCCAGAATTCTGTCTGCGCCAGAATTTGCGCCAGAATCTGATGCACAACCCGGCAAAATCAAAATCACTCAGAGTGAAAAAAAAAAAAGGGGCGTTTCTCCCTACAAAAGGGGCGTGTTCCCCACAAAAAGAGAAAAAACACTCCGAGTGTGAAGAAAACTTACAGGAAAACATATGAGTTTTGCTTCACAGAAAACCGACAGCTCAGAGTTGTTGGTAAATTCCTCAAAACGGAGTGAATCCTGCTACCTCCAGCATGGAACAGAGTCTGTTCCATGTTGGAGGTAGTAGTAGAGTGGCTGAGGGATTGATCGTACCGGGTCTCACTTCTGAGACTCGATCCAATCAGATGTTATTAAGCAGAGGAGCAGGCGGCATGTTCCGATCCCCTGCAATGTACAGTAAACTTTCATTTTTAAATTCCCCACCGAGGAGCCAATCAGGGCTCCTGGGAGGGTTTTAATATAGAAGCGCTGTGGTGGGTAAAGATGTGTAGAATCGCTGGGGGGGGGTATATATCTGGCCCCTCCAGCGTTTCTATATATCTTTCCCCCTGCTGCGCTAGATCAAACTTAGTGCCCGCTGTGCTTGAATAAATGTACTGCCCCCCCAGCGCTATTATATATCTATATTGAACCCCGCTGCGCATATACTGACCCCCACTGCACATATTTATATATATACTGACCCCCCCCCAGCTGCACATATTAATATTCATATTTTCTCCCTCCCCTGGCTGCCAATGAATGAAAACTCTATTAGCGGCAAAGTGGAAGGCTGCTGCCCGCTCACGCTGCTAAGAGTTTGTCATTCATAGCGGGCAGCAGCTGCATATCATGCTGTGGGGGTCAGACATATGGATATATGTCTGACCCTCACATCATACATATACAAATGCCGGCTCACCGCTATGAATGACAAGTATAGCAGTGCAGGGAGGCTCGCGCTGCTGCTCCTAATAGCTTACTTGTCATTCATAGCGGTGAGCCGGAATTTGTATATGTATGATGTGAGGGTCAGACATATATCCATATGTCTGACCCAAACAGCATTATATGCAGCTGCTGCCCGCTATGAATGACAAACTCTTAGCAGCGTAAGCGGGCAGCAGCCTTCTGCTACACCGCTAATAGAGTTTTCATTTATTGGCAGCCAGGGGAGGGAGAAAATATGAATATTAATATGCGCAGCTGCGGGGGGTCAGTATATATATATATATAAATATGCACAGTGGGGGTCAGTATATGCACAGTGAGGGTCAATATAGATATATAATAGCGCTGGGGGCAGTACATTTATTCAAGCACAGCGGGCACTAAGTTTGATATAGTGCAGCAGGGGGAAAGATATCTAGAAATGCTGGAGGGGCCAGATATATACCCCCCCAGTGATTCTATACATCTTTGCCTACCGCAGTGCTTCTATATTAAAACCCTGCCAGGAGCCCTGATTGGCTCCTTGGTCCCGGCCATTCAGGGCTCCTGGTGGTGAATTTAAAAATGAAAGTTTACTGTACATTGCAGGGGATCGGAACATGCCGCCTGCTCCCCTGCTTAATAACATCTGATCGGATCAGGTCTCAGAAGTGAGACCCGGTGCGATCAATCCCTCAGCCCCTCTACTACTACCCCCAACATGGAACAGACCCTGTTCCATGATGGGGGTAGTAGTACAAGCACTAATGTAGTCAGAATTTGCAGAGACTTTTTTCTGTCGCACAGAATACATTTTGTGCGACAGAAAAAAAAACTGCTACAGAAAGAAAGGGAAATTGGGCGACAGATTAGGAAATAGCATCAGAAAAAAAAAGGAGTAAAGGACTTGCAAAAACACAAACCGACACTCCACTCTTAGTAAATGAGGGCCATTGTATAATACTTACAAACACCTAAGAGAATGGATGGATGAATTGACAGATAGATAGATAGATAGATAGATAGATAGATAGATAGATGGAGTAGATGATAGTGGATAGATAGACAGACAGATAGAAAGATATATAAATAGAGTAGATGATAGCACTCTAGTAGGTCTCACTATTTAACAATTATATTGTAGTTTATCTTTGTTATTATTGTTTTTTGTACCATTCCAACATTACCCAATTATAAGAACGAGTAGTTTATCTTTTATTCACTATTGCACATGCGCTAGAGTGCGTCTGGGTTAAAGTACCGCTGATTCCCACAACTATGATGGCGGATTCCATGTATTCGAATCCATGCGCATGCGCAATATTCATTGATGACGCGCATCACATGTGACCTGTATTCGAACAATCTGATTGGTTTGATGATGAAAGATGGGAGTTGCAGCTAAGGACTGAGCTTCCAGAACGCCAAGACGCCCATGCATGCTGCTATATACACTCTCAAGTACAGTATAATTATTATCTTTTAATGAACAGGTTCCTCTGGTTGCTATTGTCATTAAACTTTTTTTTTAACTGTGTGACACTGGATGATTTATGTAACTGGAATGTAGATGCGCTGTATGTCACTGATGATGTATCACTATACCTTATGTCACATTGTTCTGTACAATATTTTCATACTGTACCCTAATTGCACTTTAATTATTCACTGATTAATTTTATTGTTGCTGTGTATAAAATGCCCCTTAGATTTGTTGTTAGTTGCTTGAGAAAGATACTGGAGAGGATCGAAACATCGCTGCTGTCTTCACTTTGTTTGATGGAATAAAATTTGCACCTTTTTCATACCATGGAGTGCTGCACTGGCCTTTAATTTTTATGGATGTGGAGGAATTGAAGGACTTGATTCTTTTTCAGTAGCTTGCACCCTCTAATTTGGAACCTTATTGTATTTTGTGTGCTGTTGCTATATCCTTTTTTTCTAGATAGATAGATTCTACACCCCCCCCCCCCCAGTATATATAATATAAATATAATAAATCAGAGAGGAATTTCATGATACAAAATGTCTTAGTTGCTGGGGCAAGGGTAATAACCCCAATGCACTTAAAAGTAGTCTTATGGTTTCCTATTGAGTGCAATCTATGAATGCTCCGTCATGATGTCCCCCAAAAATGCTAGTTATAATGTCCCCAACACAGTGTTTGCCCATAAATAGCAGAAACCTCCTTTAGCAAGGTCATGTTTGTAGACTGGTGCAACTACAATTAAAGGGGTTTTCAGATTATGAAACCTATTTTCAAATGTCTAATAAATTGATATTAGTAAAGGAAGTTATTTTACTACTTTTCTGGATTTTTTCATGCTTTTTTTCTGCTCCTGATGCCAACTGATGTCTCCTCTGTTCTCTCCATTGCCCCCCTTCCTGTCTGGTGTACATCCTGTAATGGACATTCTGTTCATGCTGTATACTCTAGCTGGGATTTCAACAAACTATATCTCCTTTCCACCATGTGGAAGGCTCCTGTGGGTGCAGTAGGCATGGTCATAGTCAAGAAGGTGTAGTGTAAGGGAAATATAGTTGGCTGAAATTCCAGATAGAGCTTGCAACAGAAATAGGAAGTCAATTACAGGATGAACATGACAACAGAAAGAACAGAGAAGACAGTTTACAACAGTAGTAGAAGGAAAGCATGAAAGACCACAGAAAGGTAATAAAATAATATATTTATCAATGTGTTTTTTTTTTAATTAAGTAGTTGAAAATAAATAGAGACCAAAGCCAAGCCTATAGCCATGATGAAACACAGCTATGTTACATCATAAAATGGCGGAATGCAGGACGTGACAGAATTTATTTATGCACAATGACACAACTTCTGGAAGCAGTAAGTGCCTGCTGTATCTCAGTTTTAGCGCATAGACCATAATAAGATTTATTTGAACACCTGTAACTTTGTAAGGTGGATTCATTTGTAGAAAGAATGGTTCTCTAGAGTACCCCTTAAAGTACATAATTTTGAAGTGCCAAGTATTATTGGAAATGCAATTGAGGCTCTTCTTATGTTCCTGTCATGAAGGTCAAACATCCTTATTGACCTTTATTCTATAAAACAAACACTATTGTAAAAGGTAACATCAGTTTTCTTATTCCAAAGAGACATCATTTTTGTATTTCCAGACTGTATTCAAAGGAGTAGTCCAGCGAAAAATAACTTATAGAGGAAAAGGATAGGGGATAAGCTAAAGATTGCGGGGGTCTGACCGCTGGGACCTCCCTCATTCTCCTGAACGGGGCCCTGGCAATCTGCCAGAAGGGGCCGCTCCGACCCCCGCAGGAAGCCGTGGCTGACACACCTTCTCCATGTATCTCTATAAGATACACCATGCGGGGTCGGTACACCCCCTTCCAGCAGACTGCTGGGGCCCCATTCAGGAGATTGCGGGGGTTCCAGCTCTAGGACCCACAGCGATCTATAATTTATCCACTATCCTTTGGATAGGGGATAAGTTATTTTTCACTACAGATTTAATTTAATACAATGTTTTAAACCTTCCTATGGGAATGAATAAATAGAGAATAACTCTTTATTTAAGATTTAATTGCAAGATGTACCATCTTGAGCTGCCAGTCTGGTAAGTAGTTTGTATATGGGAAGAGCTTATAATACTGTAGATTGGTATAGTTCCATTGCACTAAAAACACCTACAGGAACATTCTTTTTAGGAGTGGGGTATCAGATAACCCTTCTTAGATTGAATATCCCGGGTGGTCTATTCTGGCTTAGTGGTCAATATATTTGAAGGGATTTATAGTGATGTTCTTAGTGGTCTAAGGTTTAATGGCAGAAGGTATAATGTAGAGAAGGAACTGCTTGCATTCCATATACAGTAGTTACCAATTTTCCCCTAGGCTCTGGTTTAGTTGTCTGATATGTTTGTTAGGTCTTGCAGTTGAATCAGGAGAAAAGCCATCGATTGAAGATCTTCTCCGTCCATTGATCTCATAGGTGCACTGACAGCATCCAAAAGATCCCATGGCAAATATACACCTAATGGTGAGCCAACATCTATTTAGGAAAAATACTTTTGTCATTTGCCTGAACTTGGTTAAAACATAAAGTATACTTACCAAACATGTTCCTCTCAAAGAAAAAAGCTATGGCCACAGGACAATAGCAAGGCAAAATAAAAGCCAGGGATTGATTGAGTGGGCATTTCCTGCAGGATCGACATATCAGAGGTAGCAGAGAGCAGTGGAGATCAGTGGGGACTGAGATCTATTAGAACAGAAACTATGGGGAAATGGGGCAGATACATAGTCTTTTTTTATGCTTTGAATTACCCCACCCCTTGAATACCCCTTAAAAATGCTATATTAAAATAATAAAGGGATTAATACAATCCTAGTCTATGCTGGAGGCTTTTTGGTGAGTACACCGTAGGTAGGATTGTAGCTGACTTTATTTTAGCAGTGCACAGCAAAAAACTAATAGTTGAATATAGCAGATAGCCAGTAGTTAAATGCAGTTAAAAGACACATTTTATTGTAGATCCATTAAAACGCCAGCAATCTTCAGCAAAAAAATAGACAATATAAAGGAGACATCAATGGAAAAGGAAATTCATCATGTTTCAGGCCATGCGGCCCTTATTATTGGTACATACTCAAAGGTTGTAGCTATAGGAGATACAGAGATAGCCCTATGTAACAAAAGAATACACCAATATTTCAAACAGTACCTGGTAGTTGGAAGACCATGTTCCAGAGTTTGCATTGGGACGCAGCAGCTTCAAGTTATGCCTCAGATTGAACATTGGCTGAAATACAGAGAAAGAAAATTCTCTAAATACACAAATCTAGAACATCATAAAAATCATTGTATGCTTATTATGATTCTGTAATTCTTTCCTTTGTGATTTAAAACCCGTTAAGACTGAACAATGACCTAAACTTGTTTTCCTTCTGACAATATTGAACTTGTGCTGAAGACAAATATTAGGCTCTAAGTAAAATTTGCATCAGATCATTGTTATATGTCACAGCATGATTCAGTTTTAAATTAAAGCGAAGGACAAGGGGACAGGATTAAAGTGAGTTATTCTGGTCTGAATCCGCCAAGTATTGATACTTAAGCATGCATTCAGGCATAGCTGTCAAATGGACAATATTATTTTATGCGTAAAGAGACAGAGCTGGGGATGGAGATAACTAACAAGAATAAGCTGCCACTGTTGCTAATCTTTAGTGTAGCTTACAATGCCCTCATTGAGCTTATGTTTGCAATGTTTGTACAGTTTATATACATAAAGATCTACTCAATACAGCTGTATACAGTAAATGTTATGTTAGCCAAACACCTGAATTTTTTTTTTTTTTTTTTTTTTTTTAAATAATTTTTATTCAAAGTTTTTTCCAGAATACAATAGAACCACATAAGTAAAACATCTGGGTACTTTCAATAAAAGATATCACAGCTTTTCCTTGTTACATCATACCTTTACAGAAGTGCCCTAACATCCAAACTATAACAAAACCATGGCGACAAGCATGCTAAAAAATAATTTGTCTTGTCTTTTATGCTAGTCTCCTGTTGTTTTACCCTTGCCACTTGTACGCTCTGTGCTGACCATTTCTTCTATTAAGTGAGATTAGTTGTGAGTGTCTCATGTTAAGCATGTATACAATCCGGACAAACGGGAACTTTCTAGGCATTCTTACTATGTTACCCATGCTTATATAGTTAGGGTCCTAGGTTTCTCTGTGGAGTTTAGTAATCGATACAATATTGAGATGCAGTCCAATTACTCCATCTCCTAGTGTAGCTTAAAAATCTCCCTGATCCCGTGGCTATTATTTTTTCATAGGAATGAGTCAGGTTTATCTTATTAACTAACGCCTCCCTGTTTGGAACTTTATCCGTCTTCCAATTGCTCACTAAGAGTATTTTAGCCAGTATACATATTATGCAGTATAAATCTCTTCTATCACTCGGTATCTCATTTATATTTATAAACAATAAAACCGCGTGGGGGCTCCAAGGGACATTCATCCCCAGTAAATTCCTCAGAAGCGCTTTACACATTTCCCAGTAAGATTGTATCCTCGGGCATGCCCATAATATGTGAATAAGCGTGCCTTTAGCCCCGCAGCCTCGCCAACAAAGATGTGTTACCCCTGGGTACATCCCGGCTAAGCGGTCCGGGGTGAAATACCACCTTAGTACGGTTTTAAAAACCGACTCTACATGTGAAGAGCATTGGAGCGCTTTATGAGTATGTTTAAATGCATTCTGCCATTCTCCAGGAGAAAATGTGCATCCCAGATCTTTTTCCCAAAGCCGCAGAGGGTAGGATTTTGCAAATGTTGTGGCTGCAGAGAAATGATTATAATATAATTTTATCCCTTTTGGAGGTTTAGATAAGTGACGGATGGCTGTTCCATCCGTTATCGCCCGACTAGGATGTAGCTGTTGCAAAAAATGGCGAACTTGCAAGTATTTGTAAAAATCCTTTTTTGATAGATCATAAGACATTTGAAGATGCTGGAAAGTCAGTAGTTCCGCGTGGTCATACAACTGATGAACATGCGTTATGCCCTGCTGTTGCCATCCCTTAAGGTCTAGGCCTGGTATTGATGCTTGTACTAATGTAAGAGGGAGATCTCTTTTGGTAACCTGCACATTAAGCTGAGAGCTGGAAACGTATGTCATCCAAGCATGAAAGGATGCCTTAACTAGCGGGTTATGGAAGGTCGGGGTGGGGACATTCCAGTAAGGCAAGTGAAGGAGATCACCGATCTCAAAAGGAGCTACTGACTCATTTTCGATATCCACCCATGGCGTACTCTCTCCGCTACACCACCAATGCCGCAACATCGAAACCAAAGTGGCTATGTAATAACTCTTTATGTCTGGTGAACCCAATCCGCCCATATTCCTTGTTTTAGTGAGCAATTTTGGGGAAAGGCGTGGACGCTTCCCCGCCCATATATAGGCGGTCAATATTTTTTGTGATTGTGTGAAAAAAGAGGGGGGGAGAGAGATGGGTAAGGTTCTAAAAAGGTAAAGAAAGCGGGGAAGAAGAAACATTTTAAAAGAGGCGATTCTACCCACCCAAGACGTTTCTAAGTGTGTCATCCTCTCAGCTTCTTGTTTTATTATTGTCAAGAGTGGGAGGTAGTTTAAAGCATAGAGTGAGTTATGTGGATATGTGAGATGTATCCCTAGGTATTGTATTGATGAGGAGCACCAATCAAATGTGTGAACCATTTTCAAAGAGTTTATCATGGAGATAGGCATGTTAATTGGCAGTGCTTGGGTTTTCGCTTTGTTCAAATGATAGTAGGAAAGGGTACCATATGATTTTATAGTGTCCATGACCGCTGGAAGGGACTTCTCCGGGTTTGTTAAAGACAACATAACATCATCCGCGTAAAGCGAGATGACATGTGATTTGCCTCCCACCCGCACCCCTTTTATCTCCTCATGAAGTCTGAGTGCCTGGGCCAGCGGTTCCATTGACAATACATAAATCAACGGCGATAGTGGGCATCCCTGACGGGATCCATTTGTGATTAAAAATGGGTTCGATAAGGACCCGTTGGCTAACACCCTAGCGGATGGGCATGAGTATAGAGAGGAGATCGCTGAGTATACCTGACCAGCGAATCCCATCCGCTTTAGTACCGAGAAGGCGTACGACCACCGTAGGCGGTCAAACGCCTTCTCGGCATCCAGCGCTAGTATCAATGCTTGTTCTTTAGAGCGCTCTAAATGCGCCAAAATATTAAGCAGTCGCCGGGTATTATCAGATGCTTGGCGGTTAGCCACAAAGCCTGATTGATCTGAATTCACTAGGGAAGGGAGAACTACGGATATTCGAGAGGCGATCACCTTAGCATATATTTTAACATCTTGATTTAATAGTGAAATCGGACGAAAATTTTGTGGACGATCAGGCGTTTTGCCCGGTTTCGGCAGCGCAGTGATTGTAGCTTGTAAGTTTTCTACAGGAAAAGTGCCCGACTCCATAGCCTCTTGACAAAAAGCTGCCAGGTGTGGGGCTAGTTCCTTTTGGAACTTTTTGTAGTAGGAGTTTATAAACCCATCCGGGCCGGGGGCCTTGTCAAGTGGTAACATATTAATGATTTTCTGTACTTCTCCCGGACTGATCCTCTCATTCAACCCTGAAAGTTGTGTCGCTGTGAGGGAGGGGAGTTTCAGCCCTGACAAGAAAGTATTTGTCACGATTCGGCTTACGGGTTGTGGATCCGCTGTGTCAGCGAGGGATTGGCGTGGACCGTGCTAGTGGACCGGTTCTAAGAGGCTACTGGTTTTCACCAGAGCCCGCCGCAAAGCGGGATGGTCTTGCTGCGGCAGTAGCAACCAGGTCGTATCCACTAGCAACGGCTCAACCTCGCTGACTGCTGAGAAGGCGTGGGACAGAAGGACTAGGCAGAGGCAAGGTCAGACGTAGCAGAAGGTCGGGGGCAGGCGGCAAGGTTCGTAGTCAGGATGGATAGCAGAAGTTCAGGTACACAGGCTTTGGACACACTAAACGCTTTCACTGGCACAAGGCAACAAGATCCGGCAAGGGAGTGCATGGGAGGAGATCAGATATAGCCAGGGAGCAGGTGGAAGCCAATTAAGCTAATTGGGCCAGGCACCAATCATTGGTGCACTGGCCCTTTAAGTCTCAGAGAGCTGGCGCGAGCGCGCCCTAGAGAGCGGAGCCGCGCGCGCCAGCACATGACAGCAGGGGACCGGGACGGGTAAGTGACCTGGGATGCGATTCGCGAGCGGGCGCGTCCCGCTGTGCGAATCGCATCCCCAACGGCCAAGACAGTGCAGCGCTCCCGGTCAGCGGGACTGACCGGGGCGCTGCAGGGAGAAAGACGCCGTGAGCGCTCCGGGGAGGAGCGGGGACCCGGAGCGCTAGGCGTAACAGTACCCCCCCCCTTAGGTCTCCCCTTCTCTTTGTCCGGTAACTGCCTCCCCTGGGATGAGGACACCGGGAAAGAATGGAGGGTTTCCTCAACGGCAGGCAGTACAGCAGGAGTGGGAATGGGGAGGGAGGGCAGAGGGCGAGGCCTGGCACGGGGCAGTGTGACACCAGGACGGGGGCCATGGGGAGGCACAGAGGCTTGCCTGACGGGACTGGGAGGGGGGGAGAGGCACTTCCTATGGCAGGCAGAGTCCCAGTTCCTGATCTCCCCGGTGGTCCAATCAATGGTGGGGGAATGAAGCCGGAGCCAAGGCAGACCGAGGAGGACCTCAGAGGTACAGTTGGGGAGAATGAAGAACTCAATCCTCTCAAGGTGGGGTCCAATAGACATGAGGAGGGGCTCTGTGCGGTAACGCACGGTGCAGTCCAATCTGGCTCCGTTGACCGCGGAAATGTAGAGCGGCTTGACGAGACGGGTCACCGGGATGCTGAATTTATTAACAAAGGACTCCAAAATAAAATTTCCAGAGGCACCGGAGTCCAAGCAGGCCACGGCTGAGAGGGAGGAGTTGGCTGAAGAAGAAATCCGCACGGGTACCGTGAGACGTGGAGGAGCAGACTTGGAACCAAGAGACGCCACACCCACGTGAGCTGGGTGCGTGCGTGCGTTTCCCAGGCGTGGAGGACGGATAGGGCAATCCACCAAGAAATGCTCGGTACTGGCACAGTAAAGACAGAGATTTTCTTCCCTACGGCGATTCCTCTCTTCCTGGGTCAGGCGAGACTTATCCACTTGCATGGCCTCCTCGGCGGGAGGCCCAGGCGTAGATTGCAACGGATACTGTGGGAGAGGTGCCCAGAGATCTAAGTCTTTTTCCTGGCGGAGCTCTTGGTGTCGCTCAGAAAAACGCATGTCAATGCGGGTAGCTAGATGGATGAGTTCTTGCAGATTGGCAGGAATCTCTCGTGCGGCCAGCACATCCTTGATGCGACTGGATAGGCCTTTTTTAAAGGTCGCGCAGAGAGCCTCGTTATTCCATGATAACTCGGAAGCAAGAGTACGAAATTGGATGGCGTACTCGCCCACTGAAGAATTACCCTGGACCAGGTTCAACAGGGCAGTCTCGGCAGAAGAAGCTCGGGCTGGCTCCTCGAAGACACTCCGGAGTTCAGTGAAGAAGGCCTGGACTGTGGCTGTGGCAGGATCATTGCGGTCCCAGAGCGGTGTGGCCCAAGACAAGGCCTTTCCTGAAAGAAGGCTTACTACGAACGCCACCTTAGACCGTTCTGAAGGAAACAAGTCCGACAACATCTCCATATGCAGGGAACACTGAGACAAAAATCCACGGCAGAGTTTAGAGTCCCCATCAAATTTGTCCGGCAGGGACAAGCGGAGGCTAGGAGAGGCCACTCGCTGCGGAGGAGGTGCAGGAGCTTGCGGAGGAGATGGTTGCTGCTGTAGCAGAGGCAGAAGTTGCTGTAACATGGCGGTCAACTGCGACAGCTGCTGTCCTTGTTGGGCAATCTGCTGCGATTGCTGAGCGACCACCGTGGGAAGATCAGCGAGACTTGGCAGCGGCACCTCAGCGGGATCCATGGCCGGATCTACTGTCACGATTCGGCTTACGGGTTGTGGATCCGCTGTGTCAGCGAGGGATTGGCGTGGACCGTGCTAGTGGACCGGTTCTAAGAGGCTACTGGTTTTCACCAGAGCCCGCCGCAAAGCGGGATGGTCTTGCTGCGGCAGTAGCAACCAGGTCGTATCCACTAGCAACGGCTCAACCTCGCTGACTGCTGAGAAGGCGTGGGACAGAAGGACTAGGCAGAGGCAAGGTCAGACGTAGCAGAAGGTCGGGGGCAGGCGGCAAGGTTCGTAGTCAGGATGGATAGCAGAAGTTCAGGTACACAGGCTTTGGACACACTAAACGCTTTCACTGGCACAAGGCAACAAGATCCGGCAAGGGAGTGCATGGGAGGAGATCAGATATAGCCAGGGAGCAGGTGGAAGCCAATTAAGCTAATTGGGCCAGGCACCAATCATTGGTGCACTGGCCCTTTAAGTCTCAGAGAGCTGGCGCGAGCGCGCCCTAGAGAGCGGAGCCGCGCGCGCCAGCACATGACAGCAGGGGACCGGGACGGGTAAGTGACCTGGGATGCGATTCGCGAGCGGGCGCGTCCCGCTGTGCGAATCGCATCCCCAACGGCCAAGACAGTGCAGCGCTCCCGGTCAGCGGGACTGACCGGGGCGCTGCAGGGAGAAAGACGCCGTGAGCGCTCCGGGGAGGAGCGGGGACCCGGAGCGCTAGGCGTAACAGTATTAGTGAGGGAGGATAGATCTTGAGGGGAGGCTACAGAGTCTCGTAAATTATACAATTGGGCATAAAAGGTCCGAAAACCATTAGCGATATCAGTAGGGGTGTATAGTTTAGAATTTGTGATTGGGTGTAATAGAAAAGGTATGCGCGCCTTTATGTGTCTTGCTTTCAGCCTGTGAGCGAGTAGTTTGCCTGCTTTATTGTTTTGTGCGTAGTAAGTAGCTTGTAATTTACGGTGGGATTTTTCATATTTATATAGTAAGAGGCTACGGAGATCCCTCCTACAGGCTGCCACCTCCTCGGCCAACAGCCGGGAAGGGTTAACTTGGTTTGCTCTTTCAGCCGTGCGCAATTTAGTAAGCACTGCTTCCAATCGTTCCTCCCTCTGTTTTTTCAATTGAGATCCATATTTAATGCAGTATCCCCTGATAACTGCTTTGTGGCAGTTCCATAAAGTTATGGGATCCGTAACAGTACCGTGGTTATATGTAAAATAATCTGTAATGTTTTGTTGTAACTTTTCCGCATATTGCGGGAGGGACCACAAAAAAGGATTGCTACGCCATATGTATGTTGGAGGGGAGGAAGCTCCATCCTCTATCTGCATTGTCACTGCTGCGTGATCAGACCACTTAATAGTCTCTATAGTAGAGCTCTTAAGCGCATGTAAAAGGGATCTATCAATCAAAAACATATCTATCCGGGAGTATGTGTTATGTACCCTTGACAAAAAAGTGTAACTCCTTTCGTTCTCATGCTGAATGCGCCACACATCATATAAATCAGCCTCACAAAGAAGAGAGGATAGAGTAAAAGAAGGAAAGCGGGTAGAAGCAGAGGAATCTAGAGATGGGTCAGAGAGGGAATTAAAGTCACCACATAGAACCGTGGATCCCCATTGTGAATCTTGTAGGAGTTTCAACAGTTTCCTTAAGAAACAGGCTTGACCCTTATTTGGGGCATATAGGGACACTATAGTCAGCGGGGTGGCATTGATGGTGCAACGGAGAATCACGTACCTCCCATTGGGGTCCAGCACTGTATTTTTCAGGGTGAATGCAACCGTGTTTTTAATCGCGATGAGGACTCCTCCGGCTTTTGTGCTATGATGGGAATGAAAAAATTGTGAGAAGGCAGAATGCTTTAAACGGAAGGCATCAGTAGCTAATAAATGTGTCTCTTGGACACACAACACATCACAGTTCATTATTTGAGCTTCTTTCCACAGATATGATCTTTTTTGAGGTGCATTTAACCCGTTTGCATTTAAGCTAGCAATTGTAATTACCATATTGATATAATAATATACCTTATAATTTTCAGTAGCAATTTATAAACAAAGGTTTGGCAGACCGCACCTCCCAGCCAGCGTGCGACTGCCCTTGGATAATGGTCAGCATCATGAGAGACATTTGTTATGTTATCGCCAAACATAAAACAGAACCAAACTAACACATGACAGAACAGAACAAACAGACAGAAAAGGAGTATTACACATAGTCGTGTATCACTCCACATTAAGTTGGGGTCAGAGTCCTCTCTGAAGCTGGGCGTTCAGGCCGTGGTGCCAGAGCCCGCGGTCCAGTCCAAGAAATAATTCACAGCCCCATCAGGCAGTCGACCAGTCCGACACGATAGTAGGTGGCTTTGATGTTTTAGCACGTTCTTTGGGGTTTTGAAGTGGAACCTTCCAGGAGCGTAGCAGATCCTCCCCATCTGAGACTGTTTTAATCACGTGGATTTTGTTGTCTCTCTTGATCAAAAGGCGTATCGGGAATCCCCATCTATATAGGATTTTTTCTGCTCTCAGCGCTGTAGTGATTGGATGTAAGTCCCGGCGCGCCTGTAAAGTTGCAGCAGATAAGTCCATATAGAGAGATATTTTATGGTACGGTGCTGGCAGTCCGTTATTTTTTCGCGCTACTTCCATCAGGCGTTCCTTGATATGAAAGAAGTGGATACGCGCTAATATATCTCTAGGGACAGAGTCGTCCAGGTGTTTTGGGCGGGGGATTCTGTGGGCTCTATCCACAATCAGTTCTTGTGTAGTACATTCCGGCAGGGTTGCTTGAATTAGTGCTTTAACATAGTCCTGTATGTCAGCTGGAGCTATCGTTTCTGGGACCCCCCTTATCTTGACATTATTGCGTCGACTGCGATCCTCCAAATCCGCTACTTTTGCCTTGAGAGCCACTATGTCTTCTTCTGCTTCATAGTGTTTATCAATAAGTTCATTGTGTGAGGAAGCAAATTCTCCAAACTTAGTTTCCACGTGGTCTATTCTCTGTCCCAGTTCATGTACTGTATTTTGTAAAGGCCGCACCATCTGCTGCATATCTTGTATGAATGTAGTACGCAGTAGAATTAACATGTCCTTCATTGCTGAGTCAGTGAGAGCCTTGTCAGTAACTGGTATCTCAGCTAGTGGGTCATAGTCTTGCTCCTTTTCCCCAAAGAAAGGACTCTGCAGACTCACCTCCTTAGTGAAAGCAGGATTTGATGGGGAGAGGGTAGGTGGGTTAGACCCAGATGAGGAAGATCTCTCAGGTTCGTCGTATCTTCTCCCCGGTGAGGAGCCGGCGCTGTGTATCGATGTGCGCTGTGCTGGGGATCCGGGTAGTGGCCGCAGCTCCCCCGCATCTGCTGCTGTTTCGTCCGGAGGGTGACAGCTGCCTAACGCTGGATCAGATGATGATCTTCGGTGCCGCGGGTTCAGTGACGGCGTCCCGAGTCCCGTCTGCGGCGAGGACCGCCGCGCTGCAAGTGTATCTGCGCAGGCTGTGGCGGCGCCATCTTGAAGGTAGGCCGTGCGCGGTATAAAGCTGAATTTAGTCAGCGCACCTCGGCGGTTCGTCTTCCTCCTTGTGACCGGCATGGTCCAGGGAGGTTCCGATACTGGCTGGCAGGTAATTGGGCTGTGTATTGCTCGTAATTAGTCGCTAGTTCGGGCTGAAGCACGGAGCTCTCTCAACACACGACCATCCGCCTCAGCAGCCAGGCCACGCCCCCCCCAAACACCTGAATTTTAAGAAATTGCGTGACACATCTCTCAATAGCAGTGTATAGGGAGAGAAGAGCCACTCAAGCCAGCTGGGTCACTCAAACCACAGTTTGGGCAGTATAAAACCAATGATGATTTTGTTCCAAATGCTGGGTGGGGGCTGCGGGGGCCGCAATGTATTGAGAGGACATGGTGTGAAGTCATGAGGGGCATGGCTGTGACATCCTGCTCCCAAAATGTTCCTGAATGCTGGGGCAGTGGAGAACCCCTTTAAAGGGTAGTTGATTATGAGGGCTTATTTTTAGCATTAGTCAACATTATGTGATTGGAGTTTAGACTCTGCTTCAACTGACTATAATTAAGTAAACATGCTAATATACTGTTAAATGGGTATAGAGCATTGGAGAAACTGAGTTGTTTTCTTAAAAAATTTGGCACTTTTGTCTGCAGGTTGGGTGTGGTATTGCACCTACGTTCCATTAAAGTGAATAGAGCCAAGTTGTAATACCACACACAACCTAAGGAAAGTCTGTCAGCAGTTTTATGCTACCAAAACTGCATACAGTTTCATACAGACATCAGAGAGGGGAGTATGATGAAACCATGGTGCACAGTAATGCAACTTGCATGACCAAGAAAAGCACTGTTTAATGCCCTGACTGCTTCCACTGGAAATACCAAGGAAACAGTAGCTCCATGTATTGAGAGCTTTCCCTGTCCAATCAGAAGACAGCTAAAGCTGTCAATCACAGCTAAAGGGAGGGGCCGGGAAAACAATATAGAAAGCACCATTAACAATGCAAAAAACAGCCTCCTCTTGAATACCTCTTGAATCGGCCGCAGGGGCATTAAAAACTATGTTTCTCGGTCACGCGTGCTTAATGACAGGAGCCTTAGGTATGGGACCTCTCCCCTTTCGTTCTGTTTGAAGTTGTCAGAATTTTTTTAAAGCTCAAAACTGCTTCAAGTCCAGTTTTGAATGCATTAATACCTAAACAACTCAAAGGCTACAAACAATATGGCAGCACTTCCTGCTGTCACTTTTGCAAAAATGTCTGTCACTCTAGAACAGAAATATAACATCTGCTCAGCATACATACTAATACATTTTTGCGAGCAGCTCTTGCTGTACATCTAATTTATTTATAGATGGACAATTTTATTTTTATTTTCCTCCTTAATGATCCTAAATATTTGTGTATGTCATCATAAAAGAGCACAGAAGTTTTGAGCATCATCAATTGGAAGTCTTTTCCTAGTACAATATTTTACAATACCATACTAAAGTTTACTTACACTCTCTTGATATGTTTTTCTTAACACAGCGTAACTGAAATACTGAGACTGTTCTAACTTATTGCTCCCTCTAGAACTCAAGTCTGAAATCAGTTGTATATTTAGCTCCATATTTTGTTACCTTTATATGGATAAAATACAGCACAAATTGTAACTTCCTGCTCTGAAAAATACAGTGAATAAATATGGATTTTGTGACTTTTTATTTGTGAAAGTTTCACTTTGCTTGAATAATTGTTTGTAAATGTTATAATGTATCTTCATCACTTACATAACCAGCTAACAACAAAATCATTTTTGGTCTAAATTACTGAAAAAAATGTTTTATTTTTCCCCCTTGCCCTCATTTACAGCACCTGTTTATTGTTTAGCTAAATGAAGCCTTTTTCTTTGCCAATATCATGATGGCATTGTCCATGATGCCTAACGGGGTAAATTGCTAGGACTAGAGTTTCCTTCAATCTGTTGGTTGCTGTTAGTGTGATCTAGGATGGATATACATTTGAATGCAGGAAAGGAATATTTTTCCTGACTAACAAATGCATGAGTATGTGGAAAGGGGTTAAACTTTGTAGGATTAGGCTACTGCAATGTTTTTCTTTTTTCAGACATGTAATACACGTGATATAATCCTTCAAATGACTTGATTTGCCACAATGCACTGACAATGCACAACAATAAATTCATGAATCTATAGGTGGATCTTGACATATGTTTCTATGTTTTGTTAAACATATCTGTAAAATACAATGTTTTGGTTATATGAATGGTCACACCAACTTGTAATGGGGATTGTTGCAAAGTTGCTGCCCATCTTTGGGTTCACAAAGTGTATACCATCTTCCCTGCCTCTAGTTGTAGCCTGTGTCCTGCTGATTGATCACTAGTTCTGCCAATTTTCCCCTCCCCTCTCTCCAGAAGACTGTCATGAACACGTTCCTTCTTAGTAAAGCAAAACATTTATTTGTTCAAGAGTGCTGTACCTGTAATTTTAGGGCATTTTGAGGATAAGCAGTCATGTGTACTTGTACATGAGAAGTGGCACTATTTCTGGCCATTATATGAGTTTAATTCCTCAGCAGTTTTCCTCTTTACTGGCTTCATCTCATATTTTCAGCTATTCCTGAGTTAGTAGATGAAGACTACCCTCTATGATGTCTTTCATACACTGAACACCCAGAGGATATTCTATAGCGCACCATCATGTTTGTCATGATCCACGCTCCGGTCACATGCACCCTCATGCGAATCCCAGCCCATCACTCCACTCTCTCCTGCTGCCTCTATTGTATCTCAGCTCCGGCACGCGTGTCCCCGTCTCTTAGGGCACATGCGCGCCGGAGCTCTAAAATTTAAAGGGCCAGTGCGCCCATAACTATTGTGTACACCTGACACCATTCTATAAAGTCCATGCACCTCCCACATTTCCCTGCCAGATATTCAGTGCCCCTAGCCTGAGATTAAGCATTCCATATTTCCTGTTTGCCTTACCCGTGTATCCAGACCTTCCCGCTACAATATTAGACTTTGCACCTTTGCCGCCTGCCTTGACCTTCTGCTATGTTCGACTACACTACTGCCTTATCCTTCGGTACCTCGCCTTGCCCAACTACCTGTGTGGTCGAACAGTGTTGGTGGTAGCAACCTGGGTGTAGCCTGCTGCAGCAAGCCCATCCTGCCTTGCAGACTGATCTGGTGAAGACCAGCGGCACCTTAGACTCCGCTCCCCGATACGGTCCGAGTCATCAGCCACACAGGTTGGAGGATCCACACCCAGCTTCTTTACAATGTTATAGAGCAGTACTGAACAGCGTAAACTGGGGATCAAGCCCTAAAGTTAAATCTAATACACATTATAGACTCTCTGTAGACTCTCTTCTTCTAGTTCTCTCCAATCAATCCATCCACCTCTCCCTCTTTCCCCCTCCTCTCTACATAGACTTCTAGAGGTTAGAATTCTTCTGGGGATGAAGCAAATACTCTGTAGTCTGTCTGCTTCTAGCTCTCTCCAACCATTTTACCCTCCTCTCCATCTTTCTCTTCCCACTCCACAGACATCTTGTAAATACATGATGGATTTGAGTTATTTTTTACCAAGTATTTTCTAGAGTTTTTAGTGTAAATTGTCTCATAATGGCACAATGGAACACATCAAAAAACAACCAAATGCACTAAACAACAAGCAGACTGTTAGTAAATCACTAAGGAGTATGGATTCTAAAAAACCTGACAAAGCAACATTCTTAGTAAATCTAGGCCACTGTCTCTGCCTCCTCATACATGAAGTTCTCTGTCCCCCTTGTTCAAACTGCTTATTATCAAAGCCCCATTGCCAATAGCCAAAATATCCCCCCCATTATTGAAAGTGGCAATCTGCCACTCTATAAGTTTATTTATATTTCATTTTTATTTATTTTTTTATTTTCCTTAATTTTAAACAAAACAGTTTACAATGATATCAAGCAACGGAATTCAACTAATTCCACATACATCTCTACTATTCATTCCCTCTATCCCCCTGTTATAATTGCATCCCATATAAAATGTTAACATAATCTAAATTCCCCAACAAGAGAGATTAGATAATAAATGAGAGGGTGAGGTAGAGGAGAAAAAGAAAGAGGGAAAAAAAGAGGTAAAGAGCCAAGGAAAAAAAGAGGAAGGAAGAGAGAAAGAAGATAAGAAACATAGAAAAGAAACATAGAATAGGATCGAGCCTGTCCTCAGAAGATTTTTATCTTTTATCTAATTTACCCATTCTTATCTGGCCTTTTTTCATCCGTCCTTTGTTTTTAAACTAGCCGTAAAGTGGGTCCATTTACCCCATGTACACAAAAATTTCGGGAGGTGGTACTGAACTGATGCTATAGAATGTTCCATTCAGTAATTGTTATGCTTAATTAGTTTATTATGTGGTGTATATTTGAGATCTCAGTGTTTTTCCACAGTGTTGCTATCTTTAAAGGGGTATTCCAGGAAAAAAACTTTTTTTTTTTTTTTTTAGATCAACTGGCTCCAGAAAGTTAAACAGAATTGTAAATTACTTCTATTAAAAAATCTTAAACCTTCCAATAATTATCAGCTGCTGAAGTTGAGTTGTTCTTTTCTGTCTAAGTGCTCTCTGATGACACGTGTCTCGGGAGCTGTCCAGGGTAGAAGCAAATTCCCATAGCAAACCTATTTTGCTCTGTGCAGTTCCTATGGGAATTTGCTTCTACTCTGGACAGCTCCTGAGACGCGTGTCATCAGAGAGCACTTAGAAAGAAAAGAACAATTCAATTCAGCAGCTCATAAGTACTGAAAGGATTAAGATTTTTTAATAGAAGTAATTTACAAATCTGTTTAACTTTCTGGAGCCATGTTGATATATATAAAACAAAGTTTTTCTGGATAACCCCTTTAATTTAACTACTGTTAGTATATGTACGATTATAGTTAAATATGATATATGTGTATCTTCTAAACCTAAGTTCAATAGTGCAACATCATGGCCCCATGGAGGTGTACTTCCCAATATGTTCTGCAGGGTTATGAATACTTGTTTCCACAAGGGTTTAATATCCACACATTCCCACCATATGTGGTACAAAGTGCCCACTTCCCTATTGCATCTCCAGCATAGCTCCGACACATTGGGGTACATTTTAACTAATATATACAGTGTCTGGTACCATCTAAAGAGTAGCTTCCTAGTTATTTCCATGTGGGAGATACATCTGAAAATCCTTATAGGCCGGATAAAGGATGTTTCCCACTGTTTGATAGTATAAGTCCTTCCCATATCTCTTTCCCATCTCTTACATATAGGTAGGGTATGATACTCATATCGGGAGATAGGGCTTCAAATATTTGCGGGATCCCTTTCTGCAATGGGTTATTAGAGAAGTACCTCGCTCCACTCATTAAGTTTGAGAGGAGTTCCCCTCTGTTAGTAATAGAGCAAATCACCATGCCCCAATAGAAAAGCAAGCAATGAAAACAAACAAACAAATGAATGAATTAATATATAAATAATACATTGTGCACTGACTAATATATAAATCAGAAAACTGTTAGCATCTTAAGAATTCAAAATATTATTGCAGAATCTTACAGAAATACAATGTCAAAGTGTCCTTCTGACCCAAAAATCGGTGAATGGAGCACTTGAATAGAATGCTCTGCCACACAGCAGTTCCCTGAATAGAAGGGGGCTTGGTGCAAGATCCTCTGGGCTGGTGAATGTAGAGAGCGACGATGCATACAGGACTGTGTGCATCATTACTTACTGTAGAGTACCTTTCCCATGTAGCATAGTGAGCAGTGATGCATAAAGATACTCACTACAATAAATTCTCTGGGCCGGGCGTAAGAGCAGTACTATGTGCAACTCCACTCCCACCAGCGCACTGTTTTAACTGGATATCACAGTGTCACAGTGATCGTATGCATTACTTCTGTATAATGTTGGATGCCCTAGTATGGCATATATTGCAATCCTCCATTAAAGGCATACATTATGAGCTTTTCCCAGCAGTCACAAGGAGGCCATTATTGTGATATAAACATAGGGTTACATACCCAAAAGAAATAAAAAGAGGGAAATGCAGTAATAACTTTGGTATTATTTATGTGGCTGGGTGACCAGATACTCTCCTTAAAAGGATTATCCAGGTTCATTAAAGGGGCCGCCATGAAGATAACAAAAAAAAGTATACTTGCCTACCTTGCTCACTTGGGGGTCCGCCGTGAAGTCTTCCAGTCCCCTACAAAATTTTCCAGCTGCTACTTCCAAGAAGGACTCACTTCGGCAGTGATAGTTCCCTCATCCAATCACCGGCCACATCATCATTAAGTGGGCCATTACTGCCATAGCAAATCTATTTCGGAACAAGTGGCCACAACATTCATCAGGGGACCATAATAGTTCAGGAGGACCCCTGAGGGAGAGCGGTAGGTAACTGTATGTTTGTTATTATTTTCCTGGCAGCCCCAGCAATAAAAGACACTTTAAAGTACCTCAAATACCCTCGCAATTGTCTTCAAAATGAATGACTATGCCAACAATTGTGCTTTTTGAGTTGAGTTGATGCCAACAATTGTGCTTTTTGAGATGATCTTGATGCAAGATCATCTGGGATGGTGAATGTAGAGAGCGACAATGCATACAGGACTGTGTGCATCATTACTCACTGTAGAGTACCTTTCCCATGTAGCATAGTGAGCAGTGATGCATAAAGATACTCACTACAATAAATTCTCTGGGCCGGGTGTAAGAGCAGTACTATGTGCAACTCCACTCCCACCAGCCATCAGCTGTGAATCAGAAAAGCAAAGAGATCCAGCGCACTGTTTTAACTGGATATCACAGTGTCACGTGATGGTATGCATTACTTCTGTATAATGTTGGATGCCCTAGTATGGCATATATTGCAATCCTCCATTAAAGGCATACATTATGAGCTTTTTCCAGCAGTCAAAATGAGGCCATTATTGTGATATAAACATAGGGTTACATATCCAAAAGAAATAAAAAGAGGGAAATGCAGTAATAACTTTGGTATTATTTATGTGGCTGGGTGACCAGCTACTCCCTTTAAAAGGATTATCCAGGTACATAAAAGGGGCCGCCATGAAGATAACAAAAAAAAGTATATTCGCCTACCTTGCTCACTTGGGGGTCCCCGCGTGAAGTCTTCCAGTCCCCTACAAAATTTTCCAGCTGCTGCTTCCAAGATGGACTCACTTCGGCAGTGATAGTTCCCTCATCCAATCACCGGCCACATCATCATTAAGTGGGCCATTACTGCCATAGAAAATCTGTTTCGGAACAAGTGGCAACAACATTCATCAGAGGACCATAATACTTCAGGAGGACCCCTGAGGGAGAGCGGTAGGTAACTATATGTTTGTTATTATTTTCCTGGCAGCCCCAGCAATAAAATATACTTTAAAGTACCTCAAATACCTTCGCAATTGTCTTCAAAATGGTTGACTATGCCAACAATTGTGCTTTTTGAGTTGTCTGATTATTTTGACAGTGAGGTTCTTTCAGAATTATATTTTATTACATGTTCTTTATATAAAAAAATATAATGAACTTCTTAATAATTCTTTAGAAAACAATCAATGTTAGTGGAGATTATTTCTAATTGCAAAGTTTCTTCTTTTATTATGTTAAAAAAGATTAATTTTACAATAAACAAGTCAAAGATGTCAATTTCTCCCTGCTGGTAAAACTATTGATTCTTTTGGTTTATTTTAATGTAAAAGTGATTGTGTTTTGTAACCATTCATACAGATTAAATTAAGTGTCATAATTATATGCCATTTACATAAAAATTGCATGACATTTCAGGTGATTGAAAATATTAATTTAGCAATGACAGCAGAGTACAGAAGATTATAATTATTTGTGATTTTATACCGCTCCGATAATGTTTTTCTTCATCCTGCAAATCTCTCATCAAAATCACTATTGTTCTGAGAGAATGGTCTGACGTGTGGGTGTCAGAAAAGCAATGAAGGAAAAGTGATAAATTAAACCAAAGCAAATTCAAACAAATGGAGGATTATATTCTCTGATTTTACGCTTTCAGGGATCTGGAATTCCACTCAAAGTGAAATCATTTGCTTAGAATCCATGGAATGAATGGCTATCAATATTAATATGCTTGCTTCTATCCCCAATTGCACTTATATTGTTGAGTCAAAAAGCACAAAGGATGCAGGAAGCTATTAAAGACATGGCAATATTAGAAATCGAACCATAGTGGCTTGTTGTTACGGCACTCTGACATTATTGGTTCTTGTAAACAGTTACATAATGTTCTGTGAAGTCATTTAAGAAGGACTCAATGTGCAAAGCCAGTTAACTGCGATCATCATCTATGTTTAAAGGGAAAGAACCATATTGAGTAAGGAGGTGAATTGTAGTTTAGCTACAGGATATTCTGATTATTTCAGTATGTAGTATCTTGTGTTATATTATTATATGCTGGATTATTATAATTCATAAAATAATTATGTAATATATTTTGAACATGTAATGGATTGAAATGTTCACCAGGAGTTGGTGGTGAGCAGAAGGAACTGTGAGAATCAGGATGGCCTCTGCAGGGGATCTTTGCAAGTAAGTATGGTTGTTTTTTTATTTTATAGCACCCTCACTTATGTTTATACATTTTTCTATCACATTTTTTAACACATTATTTCTATCATAGATATTTAGCCTGCAGCAGGGCATAGTACATGCAGCATAAGAATGGATGCCCCCACTCAGTTGCTCTAATTTTTGGAAGCCACCAGATCTTCTCCTGTTTTTTATGATCATGGGCACTCTAGGTTTCCTGCATGACATGCTGTTTGTGAACCACAGTATTTATTTTGACCCCACTCCGAACCACATTTACAATTTTATTTTATTTCTGAGTGACCACTTTAAATGCAATGGAGCAATAATAAACAATCAGGGGATGGGTAGGATTATATAGTCAGGGGGTGTGCATTGGATAGATAATCCCACCCAGCACCTGATATTAAAGGGTACCTCACCCCTAAGACATCTTATCCTCTATCCAAAGGATAGCGGATAAGATGTCTGATTGCAGGGGTCCCGCCGCTGGGGACCCCCGCGATCTCTCCCGCTGCACCCCTGTACATTAGCAGCCTGGAGCTATGTTTGCTCCATAGCTGATGGCGGGCGATACAGGGGACGGGGTATCGCGACTCATGGTCCCGCCCCCTTGTGACATCACGCCCTGCCCCATCCCCTCAAAGCAAGCCTATGGGAGGGGGTGTGATTGCCATCACACCCCCTTCCATAGACTTCCACTGAGGGGGTGGGGCGTGATGTTACAAGGGGGCGGGGTTGTGACATCACGATACCCCGTCCCCTGTATCGCCCGTTATCAGTCATGGAGCAAACATAGCTCCAGGCTGCTGATGCAAGGGGGTGCAGCAGGAGAGATCACGGGGGTCCCATTGGCGGGACCCCCGCAATCAGACATTTTATCTCCTAAGATGTCTAGGGGCGGAGTAACTCTTTAACTCCATTTACTAAAATTAAGTTCACACCAATTTGACAGATTCCCTGAATTGTCAGATATACTAAAAACCCTCATATCTCAGGAACTGAAGGGTGTATCAAGAAACTGTAAAGGTAGGGTCACAAAAAGCACATTCTCATCATATTTTACATAAATCCAAAAAGCGAGTAAAGAAAGGAGTACCGCACTCACCCACTGTCAAAAGCCGGGAACAGGAGAGGTTTATTTAAGATCATAAGATCGGAATAACAGGTGCAGGATGTGGAGGAGAGAAAAAAGCCACACACACGTCCTGCACCTGTTATTCCGATCTTATGATCTGAAATAAATCTCTCCTGTTCCCGGCTTTTGACAGTGGGTGAGTGCGGTACTCCTTTCTTTACTTGCTTTTTGGATTTATATGAACACTATACCGTTACCTGCACCTCCAGGTCTAGCCTGGATTATCAGTCCACCTGCACAGCCTCACATTGTATGCTAAGAACTTTGCCTGTTTCTAAGGGAGACCACACAATAGTGCCACTCATCTTGTTGGACTGTCATCATATTTTACTCTGTGTATATGTCAATGGCAGTCAGAAAAGAGAGCTCCTTGCTGCGTCTGGGGATCTCTATGTGTAATCTCGTAGCAGCAGATTTCCAGCTGTAGGCAAAGTGCCTGCTCGTGGCAGATGTGCAACAGGAAATCCGCTTCTACAAGTGGGTGCACACTTGTGTTCCCCTACCCTAAAAAAGTTTTTTGGTCAGGGCACCCTAATCTTTTTAATGACAATAAAATCACATTTTTCAGGGTTTGCCACAGGTCCTCTTTAACCACTTAAGGACTCAGGGGGTCCCCCTATGGTTGCTATAACATTGCAAAAAAAAAAGTGAACATTTTTTTAAATAAAGATCATTTAACCCCTTCCCTAATGAAAGTTTGAATCACCCCCTTTTCCCATTTAAAAAATAACAGTGTAAATAAAAATAAATATATGAGGTATCGCCGCATGCTGAAATGTCCAAATAATTAAAATATATTGTTTTCCAGAAGTACGGCAAAGCCAAACCTATATAAGTAGGGTATCATTTTAATTGTATGGGCCTACAGAATAAAGAGAAGGTGTCATTTTTACCGAAAAATGTACTGCGTAGAAACGAAAGCCCCCAAAAGTCACAAAACGGCATTTTTTCTTCAATTATGATTTTTTTTTTCTTAGGTTTTGTCATAGATTTTTGGGTAAAATGACTGATGTCATTACAAAGTAGAATTGGTGTCACAAAAAATAATCCATCATATGGATTTATTGCCACAAAAGTGAAAGAATTATGATTTTTTAAAGGTAAGGAGGGAAAAAAACGAAAGTGCAAAAAGGAAAAACCCTGAGTCCTTAAGGGATTAATGTACAATGTGTACAGTATTTATTAATTTATATTGAAAGAGCATACCACATTTGGTGTTTCGTGCTGTAAGTATTTTCCACAACGTTTCTTTTCTTTCAAATAACATGTGAATATTTCTACTTGGTTGTGACTTTTTTATTTTATTTTTTAGCTCTCACGCAACCAAACTACACATATCACCATTTTACTTAACTGTTAAGATCACTTTTATTATTGTCTTCAGTTAGGTTTTTAACCTATGTTTGTAAAGATTACAGCTGGGTAATGGGTACATCCAGCAGTTTATGGAACCTGTTTGATACTTGCATGTGGCTGGTTCAAAGTTCAAGTACATCTACTTACTTTACCATTAGCTAAATTTTTTTAGGGTAAATAATGCATTTTCATTTCCAGTGCTTTTTTTTTTTACTACAGATTTTTGCACATTTTTTTTTTGCGTGTGAAAATCTTACAAATGTTAAAAAAAAAAAAAGAACTAAAATTGCGGAATTGCTGCCAAAATGCCTTGTGTCAAGTTACACAGGATGGTCTGGTCTCTTATGGGGCAAACATTATTTGGGGCCATCTTGGGCACCAGGACACCAGTGCAACCTCTACCTCTGCACCCCCAATAGCTATGTCCCTGCTCACAATGGGTAATAATTGTTAATTTTTGAATAATACTGGAACCCCCAGTGCATCAGACACCACATTAACAGGGCAGAATGTGACACCAAGTCATTGCTTTCCTACACATTTCTAATATTTTATATATCGATTTCCAGCTTTTGCAGACCAGAAACTTTACTTTTTGTTGTATTATATTTTTACAATTGTTCCATTCATGATTGTCAAGTAGTTTGCAATGTGTTGGTGTTATATAAACAAAGATTGTAATTGTATTTATATATTTTTAATAGAAATTATTATGAACACAACCTTTCTTGTTACTTACATATCCTTTGTCCCCAGTTCAGCAAACTGCAGGGTATTTTTAGTTATTGAATGTTATGTTGTTTTTAGTATACTAATTGACAAGTTACTCGGAAAAAAAATCATTGCTTTCATTTAAAGGATAAATTAGTTGGCAAATACCCTGTAGAAATTTCCAGACCTAGCTAGGTGTACTTTTTAAATCATGAGCAAGCTAATTTTAAAATATATATTTGAAGTTATTTTTCATCTCCTGAAATGGCTTCAGGTGTTCATTTTAAGGATCCATTACAATAAATTCTCCCTGTGCAGAATTTAAATAACATGCTGAGAAATTTAAACGTTTATCCTGTTAGGACTTGCATCAAATATTTTTTTTATTTTTTTATTTCTTGGTTAGTCAGATTTTTTTTTTCATATTTCCTGTAGCAAATGGATAAATCTTGTTGAAGAAAAAAAAAAAATGATACCATCAGCAGCAGTGGTTCATTTTAATGATGGATATTTTCTAATCTCTCAGATATTTTTGAGTAGGCATTGATGGGCTCAGGCAAGTAGGCATGTATTTTATAATAGGTATGATAATTTATCCTAAACGAATACACCAATATTTTTAAAGGTGCTGAAAGTTCTATGAAGTATATGCAATTTTATGGTGCAATATCTTAAGTTAGTAGTTACCAAATACTTTTTGTTATGTCCTGATTACAAATTACTGCTGGGTGACGCTGTTTTCCAAATATGAGAAAAGCTGATGCTTCTATCCATTTGCGCAAGTTGATATATATGGAGTAAGCAAGTACTCATATTCTTTAAAGTCCTTCTGTCACCTCTCCATCATCCCCCCACCCCAACTACAGTAATACATAAATTAGGTAACATACATGGATTCAGAATGTGTCATTTTAATCTTTCTACTTATTTTCCTCCCTCTGCGGTAAGCCCATTAACAGACCATGGGCTGCATGCTAATGCATAGAGAGGACTACTAAGACTTTTTTATTCGTAGGTTTACAGTGGTGAAATGCAAATAAGTAGGATCTTAACAATATCGATTCCAAATCTGGTCATTTATTTACTGTTTATTGCAGTTTATGGGGGTAAAGAGACAACAGAGTCTCTTTAGCACATTTGTGAAGGGTTTCAAAAATCTGGGTAAGGCAGGATGCTATGCTGTTTCTGCAGCTAGGATGCTATGCCTTTTCTGCAGCATTTACTAAGCTATATGATATCCTATACCATACTTTTCCTAGTGGAAATTATTCTGAGGGACTGCTATCAAGCTATATAGAACATAACATATCAATTTCCCATGTGTCAATTGAACCCATAACAATTGGCCCTATCAGGAAGGATGGGTTTCAATCTTCTTAAAATGGGGTTGAGTGCTTCTGGACATTGGAGGTCTAGTTTTAAAGGAGTACTCCCGTGGAAAACTTTTTTTTTTAAATCAACTGGTGCCAGAAAGTTAAACAGATTTGTAAATTACTTCCATTAAAAAATCTTAATCCTTCCAATACTTTTTAGAGGCTGTATACTACAGAGGAAATACTTTTCTTTTTGGATTTCTCGTCTGTCACGACCACAGTGCTCTCTGCTGACCTCTGCTGTCCATTTTAGGAACTATCCAGAGCAGGAGAAAATCCCCATAGCAAACATATGCTGCTGCTTGCAGAGAGATTGATATATCTAGGTTGGATATTGTAGAAGCAATGAAACACTGCAATACAACACACTGGACATGCATTGAATCAGGCATAAGGCATACAGTTTATAAAAAGGAACATTATCTGCTTAAAGACTGTCCCCTAAAAAAAACTGTCCCCTAAATAACATTACTATAAATTGCCATCATCACCATACTTAGCAATACTAATATACTGCATAGTGCCTAAAATAAGTTAACTAAGTAAATGCAAACATATAGCATATACCAGCATCCAGCGAGCAAACAGCCCCACACATCCAGAAATTCACTGTAGGATCTGTACAGTTCTACTGGATACCTATGGTCTCTCTGCTGCAATAGGCACCATTAATAATTTTACACCTACACATAGTTAAAGAGGTTATCCAGGAATAGAAAACCAGAGCTAATTTCTTTCAAAAGCTCCAAGTCCGTTCCCAGGTTGTTTGTGGTATTACAACTTGACTCTATTCACTTAATTAAAACTGAGCTGCAGAACCACACCCAACCTGGAGACAGACGGGGAGCGGTTTTTGAAAGAAACAAGGTCTGTCATTCTATTCCTGGAGAACCCATTTAATATTTATAGTTTTTTTTATTAAGCATTTTTATTAATATTACGTTTTTAATAATAATTTGTGTATTAATTTGTGTGGAAAAAAAAACTGCCTGGGGCTTTATGAGGGCTCATTTTTTGCGCCATGATCTGAAGTTTTTAGCGGTATCATTTTTGTATTAACCATACTTATTGGTCGCTTTTATTAATTTTTTCTTGATATAAAATGTGACTAAAAATACGCTATTTTGGACTTTTTCTTTTGCTTGACCGTGTGGTTTAATTAACAATATATTTTTATAATTCGGACATTTCCACACACGGCGATACCACTTATGTTTATTTTTATTTACACAGTTTTTTTTTTTTTATGGGAAAAGGGAGGTGATTAAAACTTTTATTAGGGAAGGGGTTAAAAGATCTTTATTAACTTTTCACTTTATTTTTGCAATTTTATAGCCCCCATAGGCGGCTATAACACTGCACAAACTGATCTTTTACATTGATTTTACATTTCTTATAGGAAACCATTGATCGATGATTCTGCCGCTTGACTGCTCATGCCTAGATCTTCGGCACTGAGCAGTCATTCGGCGATCAGACAGCAGGAGGCAAGGTAAGGGACCCTCTGCTGTCCTACAGCTGTTCGGGATGTCGCGATTTCACCACGGCGATCCAGAAGAGCCCGCTGAGCTAGCTGGGGGTAGTTTACTTTCACTTTAGACGTGGCGTTCAACTTTGAACACCGCATCTAAGGGGTTAATAGCATGCAGCACGCGATCAGTGACGAGCGCTATTAGCCACGGGTCCCGCGTTATAGAACGGGAGTGGTATGCCCTGGGTCCTTAAGAGGTTAAAATTTGATACACTTCCTTGTATTTTTCTTACGTGTCATCCTAATTGCTTAGTAAAGACAAATAACCATAGCCAGTGATCCATTAGAAAGTACAGTAATTACATATTTTTTTTTTTTAATACACATTTTCGGCTTTTATTTATTTTTCGTCTAAAATTACATTCTATTTAAAAATGCAGCCTAATTATTGTGACAAATATGTAATAATAGGCTCTACATTGTGCCAACATATTTTGCAGCTCTTATGCAATAATAAGGGACATCTGGAAAGGGGGTAAATACGTCTTCACAGGCACTGTAAATGTACAGCCTCATGACCTTTATTTAGCATCTAAAAACATAGTAGGCCTACAGCAAATTTTCAATTCTGCCAAGCCAAACAGATGCATTTAATTGAACAGCAAAGTAGTTTGCCAGGTAATATTCAATTCACAGTACAAAACAATAAAACAATAAATCTAACCTAATCCTTACAGTTCCCTAAATCTTTCTCAAGAATGCTGTTTGGCCCTGATATATTCTAATAAAATATACAATATCAAAACCCAGTTATTTTGTAGAATCTTTAACTAGCAATGCCCATCAAACCAAAAACCAACTATAATGTCTACCATAGGTTTAGACATCTGTTTTACCTTTTCTAGGAAGAAAGTAAAGACCCACATGTAAGGAAAATACTAAAAGGTTGTAAATATATCAATAGTAGTTTAATTGAATCAGAATTTATTAAACTGATACTACAAAAAATACAGTTTTATAATGTCAAAATGTTTCTGCAAGACCACCCAAACTCTATGGGCGCACAACCAAAGAAAGCTGAATGATATTTCCTAAATGACTCATTAGACTACCATGAAATTAACTGCAGTTAGTCATTGTTATCCAAAACATTAAAATGTAATGATAGATTAAGAAATGTGCTTTAAAGACCGAATTTAGGCGAAATTTAACTTTTAGACAAGATTCACAATAAATCCAATAAATAATTATATAAATAAATAAAATCATGGGGGGGTCCCAGTGTAAGACCTAAAAGCACAAACCCCTAATGGCCAGCTGGCCCCCAGGAGACAGATTCACTCAGGGACCCACCTAATAAAATGTATATATTAAATTATTTTTAATTAAATTATTCCCAAGTGCTCCAATAAATGTGCGTTAAGGATGACTTACAATGTTAGTACGCATGCGTAGGGTGGCGGACCGTTGGTTGTGGATCCTCTTCACAGTTTTGCGCACGCACTGTGAGCGATGTTTGACATGTAGTAAGTGGAAGCCACTGTGCATGCACCTGGAAGGTCATCTATCACAGATTTCCTGACCTATGACGTGGATTGCGTAATTGTTATCATGTGACCGCATTAACATTGTATGCAGTGGATATAATTGGTTCTACAGTTTATTTCTCCCTTTATAGCTTACATTTTGTTAGCTGAATGGTGAAGACTGGCCATTGTGGGTGGGGATTATTATGGGGCAATGGGAGTTAGGCTTATTGAAAAAGCACCCTCATGATATTTACCAACAGAGCAAATATTAGCTCAGATTGTGATGCCAGCATCAGCATAGCCCCTCAACATTTGGCAAAACTGTTTTTTCTGGTGAAACATCGGGGAGGTACTTTGTTAATGTTGTTTTAAGCACCAAAGTGCGTGACATTGGAGAACCTTAATATGGGGATTAACAATATCTGCATAAGCTCTTAATGGGGACCTAATGCTAAGATCAAGTGCTGCAGCACTCTAGCATTTGGACTTACAGTGGGGCAAAAAAGTATTTAGTCAGCCAACAATTGTGCAAGTTCCCCCACTTAAAAAGATGAGAGAGGCCTGTAATTTGCATCATAGGTATACCTCAACTATGAGAGACATAATGAGAAAAAAAAACATCCATAAAATCACATTGTCTGATTTTTAAAGAATTTATTTGCAAAAGTATTTGGTCAATAACAAAAGTTCATCTTAATACTTTGTTATATACCCTTTGTTGGCATTGACAGAGGTCAAACATTTTCTGTAAGTCTTCACAAGGTTTTCATACACTGTTGTTGGTATCTGACCCATTCCTCCATGCAGATCGCCTCTAGAGCAGTGATACTTTGGGTCTGTGGCTGGGCAACACTTTCAATTCCCTCCAATTGTTTTCTATGGGGTTGAGACCTGGAGACTGGCTAGCCTACTCCAGGACCTTGAAATGCTTCTTACAAAGCCACTTCTTCATTGCTCAGGCAGTGTGTTTGGGACCATTGTCATGCTGAAAGACCCAGACAGGTTTCATTTTCAATGCCTTTTGCTGATGGAAGGAGGTTTTCACTCAAAATCTAATGATACATGGCCCTATTCATTCATTACTTTACATGGATCAGTTGTCCTGGTCCCTTAGCAGAAAAACAGCCTCAAAGCACAATGTTTCCACCCCCATGCTTCACAGTAGGTATGGTGTTCTTTGGATGCAACTCAGCATTCTTTCTCCTCCAAACATAACGGGTTGAATTTTTGCCAAAAAGTGCTACTTTGGTTTCATCTGACCATATGACATTCTCCCAATACTCTTCTGGATCATCCAAATGCTTTTTAGCAAACTTCAGATGGGCCCGAAAGTTTGCTTAACCACTTAAGGACCCAAGGCGTTCCTGTATGCCCTGAGTCTGCTCCCTTTCTATAACTTGGGGCCTTTATAGTGTGTGGATAATAGAGCATGACACTGATCGCAGTGTCACACGCTACTAACCCTTTAGATGCAGCATTTAAAGTTGATTGCCGCATCTAAAGTGAAAGTAAACTACCCCCAGCTATCTCAGCGGGCTGTTCAGAACTGCCGTGGCAAAATTGCGGCATCTCAAACAGCTGGAGGACACAAGGAGGGTGCCTACCTTCCTCCTTTGTATCCAATCACCGAATTACTGCTCAGTGCCTGAGATCCAGGCATGAGCAGCCAAGCGGCAGAATCATTAATCAATGTTATCCTATGGGATAAAAATGATCAATATAAAAAATCAGTGTGTGCCCCTATGGGGGCTATAACACTGCAAAAAAAAGTGAAAAAAAATTGTTAATAAAGATCATTTAATCCCTTCCCATTTAAAAAAAAAAAAAAAAAAAACTGTGTAAATAAAAATACAAATAAACATGTGGTATCGCCGCATGCGGAAATTCTGTATTATAAAAATATATAATTCATTAAACCGCACAGTCAATGGCGTATGCGCAAAAAAATTCCAAAGTCCAAGATAGCGTATTTTTGGGCACTTTTTATATCATGAAAAAATTTATAAACAGCGATCAAAAAGTCTTATTAATACAAAATTGTACCACTTAAAACTTCAGATCACGGTGCAAAAAGTGAGCCCTCATAATGCCCCGTATGCGGAAAAATAAAAAATTTATAGGGGCCGGAATTTGACAATATTAAAGGTATACATTTTCCTGCATGTAGTTATGATTTTTCCAGAAGTACAACAAAATCATAAGTAGGATATAATCATTTTACCGACAAATGTACTGCCTAGAAACGGAAGCCCCCAAAAGTTACAAAATGGTGTTTTTTCTTCAATTTGGTTGCACTTTGATTCTTTTTTCCATTTTGCCATAGATTTTGGGATAAAATGACTGATGTCATTACAAAGAAGAATTGGTGGTGCAAAAAATAAGCCATCATATGGATTTTTAGGTGCAAAATTGAAAGAATTATGATTTTTTAAAGGTAAGGACTAAGGAGGAAAAAAAAAAGTCCAAAAATGGAAAAACCCTGGGTCCTTAAGGGGTTAAGCAGGGGGTCATGTCTGGCACTGCATGATTTGAGTCCCTGGTGGCGTAGTGTGTTACTGATGGTAGCTTTTGTAACTTCAGTCCAAGCTCTCTGCAGGTCATTCACTAGGTCCCCCCATGTGGTTCTGAGATTTTTGCTCACCGTTCTTGTGATCATTTTGACACTACGGGTTGAGATCTTGCGTGGAGCCCCAGATCGAGGGAGATTATCAGTGGTCTTGTATGTCTTCAATTTTCTAATAATTGCTCCTACAGTTGATTTTTTCACACCAAGCTGCTTGCCTATTGCAGATTCAGTCTTCCCAGCCTGGTTCAGGTTTACAATTTTGTTTCTGGTGTCCTTCGACAGCTCTTTGGTCTTGGCCATAGTGGAGTTTGGAGTGTGACTGTTTGAGGTTGCTGACAGATGTCTTTTATACTGATAACAAGTTTACGCTTGTAGAGATTACCAACAAGCAGTTTTGGAGTCATAGCTGTTATTTGGTGCTGAGGCAGCAGTCATTCCTTGCTCTAGTACATGATGGGACATATAAGCATGTCAGATATTTCACTGCCACGCCATCTTCTTCTGCTTTAATGTGTGTTCACCTGCTGGCAGCATTTTTAGTTTTTGCCAAAGTGTGGGTCCATGGCAGGTTTACGTTGTATCTGGTTAAAGGTGATTCCTTACTCTATATAATGAATCCATTTTCTGATTTATAGGGCTGCTCATATTAATTGATTGATAAGGATTGTCTTCTGCTGCCCGTCGACTATTGAGGAGATATATAAAAACTTATGTAGAGCAAGTGTTGCAGTTGCCCATAGCAACCAATCAAATAGTTTCTTAATTTTTTTTTAGACCTTTTAAAATTGAAATTAATTATCTTATTTGTTGCTATGGACAAATGCACCACTCTTCCTCTACATTAGTTTTGATAAATCTCCCCATATATGTTTGTTTGTCTATGTATTGTCTGGGCCTTGTCCAGCCTGTCTTATGTGTAAGATGGTGTATTTTGTTTGCTGGCCCTGTTGACATATATTTCCTTTAGACAGTGTTGTCCTATTGTGTGTGTTGTTTATACTTTCTCATACTACAAGAATATCACTCACTGCAAGACTTCTTTTCCCTACATGACTGCACATTGGTCCTATTATTCTGCCCTACTATAAGTCTTGGGGGTATCTGAGTAAAGGGTGCTATTTTTTAAGACACATGGAAGATGACTTGTAAAGGTGAAGTCTGGTTCTGCAGTCTAACAACTTAAAGGGGTACTCCGGTGAAAAACTTTTTTTTTTTTTTTTTGTAAATCAACTGGTGCCAGAAAGTTAAACATATTCGTAAGTTACTTCTATTAAAAAATCTTAATCCTTCCAGTACTTATTAGCTGCTGAATACTACAGAGAAAATGATTTTCTTTTTAGAACACAGTGCTCTCTGCTGACATCACGAGCACATTGCTCTCTGCTGACATCTTTGTCCATTTTAGGAACTGTAAAGAGCAGCATATGTTTGCTATGTGGATTTTATCCTACTCTGGACAGTTCTTAAAATGGACAGAGATGTCAGCAGAGAGCACTGTGTTCCAAAAAGAAAATAATTTCCTCTGTAGTATTCAGCAGCTAATAAGTACTGGAAGGATTAAGATGTTTTAATAGAAGTAATTTACAAATCTGTTTAACTTTCTGGCACCAGTTGATTTAAAAAAAATAACATTTTCCACCGGAGTACCCCTTTAACATAACAGAGGCCCACATTGCATAAAGTAGGTAGTTGCTCCTATTACAGAGTTTGTATTGCTGTCCAAAAGCGTCTGGGTAGATATATTTAATTGTCTGGCTACAAAGCCTTTAAAAACAGGATGCTATGATTTCAGTGTCAAAAGAGCCTTAATCTTTTATTTATACTTTTCATTCACTCCTGACAAAAAAAATCTAAAGCTGGGTCAAAGTGCTATAAGCTTGGCATTAGGATCTTATTTCACACATTCTGCAATGTATGTAAATACTATGTAATCAGCTTTTACTGCTATAATTTAGGAAAAGAGTTTTATTTACCTTTTTATCACATCTTGTTACAAAAGGAGGTGTGATAGATTCATGAACATATCCTATTAATTTAAGCTTGCATCAGTTCTGCCAGAAACCCTTATATTATTATTATTTTGTATTATTATTATTTTTGCAAAAGTAAAAGAACAAACTTTAATAATATACTTCTATCAACTCACTTTTGCAGGGGTGATTCTCAAATCTCCTCTTTTTTTTCCTCTCAAATAGAGAATATTTTAAGGGCCTTAACTATGTATTTCAAATTACTATTATGCAAGTGATTACTCATCGACAGTTTCCTTGGGACTGATCCAATCACAAGTGAGCATGTAAAAGTCTTATTCCAGGAAGAAGCAGCCTGTAAACTCTAAACATCTCCAGAGATGCTTGTTGACCTTCTGTGCAAGCATTGGGACCAGTAAAAAAAAAAAAAAAGAATACATAGCCCACAGTGTTTCCACGATTCTCTGCAACAAAGCTTTGTAGGGGATCGTCTGCTACTTATAGTTACCCTACAGTTAGAGTTTTTTTTATGCTGAATTTGGCAAAGGTTGAACAAAAAGAGTATGTACTGATTCTGAATCATTTTTAATGATAGTTACTAAATCACTAGTTACTAAAAAATTCTATTAATCTGGACCCTGTCTTGCTCAACAATTAAAGGGGTTGTCTACTATAAGATGATATTAGTAATTACCTGACAGACAGTAATGCACATGCTTAGGAAGGATTCATGCTTGTCTTGGGGTTAAATAGCTGTGTTGTGAGTCCACCATAATGCTGCTATCTTTTTGTGAAATGACTATTTCCTGTTGGAGTTCCTTCCCATAACCTACAAGTCCCAGGATACCTTGTTTTTAAGAGTGAGGTCACTTTTCTTCCTCCCACACATCAGCCACCCCACCCATTGCAGCACACCTGAGCTCCCTTGCATATCTGCTTCAAACTACAATTCTTGGTATCCCTTTGGAGAATGATTTTCCCCCAACCCAGCAGTCGCTCCACCTATTGATGCACAGACATGCTCCATTTCAACTCCTGACCAGTGATGTAATGTCTTGGTTCACACTACAACCTGAGAAAAGCTGAGACAACACTAATTTTGTATGCTGCTAAAAATGAACATCAAGCCAAAGATCACATACAATTCTGAGACCAGCCATCAAACACAGGTACAAACATTATATTACGAACTACACTAACTTTATAGCACAGTCAAATTTTAAAAATCCTGAAATGTACCTTTCTTGCAGATAATTCATAGAAACTTTCACAAACTCCATACAATATGAGATGTGGAAGGGTCTGTTATGGACAGAAGGAATCCTTTTGCTATCTCATCCTCTCCTGTGTATTACCACTGATGCAGTTGCTAGGTGATAGTTTGTTTATCTAATGCCGCCTGAATGTGATTGGTTTGGTTAGGATGTTTGGGTCGAGTTCTCAATTATTATCCCAAGATCAATCAAATGCAGATCATAGTGCATCTAGTCTGCCCTGTGTGCTTTCTTGATGAATATTTGTCTGTTCACGGTTTCATGTTCCTACAAGCCTAAATTTGGTATGAGGGAGGATTTATTTCTTCTTGGATGGTTTCACAAATTTAACAATTTTTGACCATAGTGCATTTTTTTATGATACCTTGGGTTTCCTGGTGTTGTCCTAGTACTCTGCTGTGTTATACTCTTGGCTGTTATTTGCCTTTCATTTGTGCCATCCCATTTACCATGACAAGTGATTAATGCCATTTAGTGGTGAGTTACCATTTTTGTATTGTTACTTATTAAAGAGGTGCTCAGGTGGAAAACATTTTTTTAAATGAACTGGTGCCAGAAAGTTAAACAGATTTGTAAATTACGTCTGTAAAAAAAAATAAAATAAATAGGCTTCTGCTACTCTTAATCCTTCCAGTACTTATTAGCAGCTGTATACTACAGAGGAAATTCTTGTCTCTTCTCTCTGTCCACAGTGCTCTCTGCTGACACCTCTGTCCATGTCAGGAGCTGTCCAGAGCTGCATTGGTTTGCTATGGAGATTTTCTCCTCCTCTGGACAGTTTCTGACATGGACAGAGGTATCAGCAGAGAGCACTGTGCACAGACAGAAGTGAAATCCCCCCAAAAAAGAATTTCCTCTGTAGTTTACAGCTGCTAAAAAGTACTGAAAGGAGTAAAAAAAAATTTATAGAAGTAATTTACAAATCTGCTTAACTTTCTGGAGCCAGTTGACTTAAAAAGACCTAAAAAATGTTTTCCACCTGATTACCCCTTTAATACACTTTTGAATGATTTGTATAAGCAAGTCCTGGGGACCCAATAGAGACAACTGCTATAAGTAAAATTTAGTTTTGTACTCTAGCAACCAATCAGATGTTACAGAGATATCTGGCAAAAGTATGTGATGAGGTAGCCCAGAAAATTATCCATTGAGATGTATATGTTATGTTTATTGTATATGTATTAGTATATGTTTTGGACCTATAAAATAGACCTGCCACAACCATTCCAGTCACAGCACCACCAACAACAACAGTATGTGGGGACATTGAAAAAGTGCCTTTACTTACATTATTGCTATAAGAGCCAGACTGTTATTGTTTGTAAAGAAGGAGAGGATGTTGAATAAACTATTTCTTCTGTTTTATTATATACTTAATTCTAACTGCTTGTGAATTATTACTTTTCATCTAATGTTGTCTAATGCTAAAGATGCACATACACCTGCCATATCGCCCTTTTCTTGCATATACATGAACCTTCCACCAAGATGAACATTAAGGGGAAATAAGCCCTGCCACACAGCTTTGGCAGAAGCTTATCATCTAGAAAATAAAATGGTTTGGCAATTAAAATCTAAGATGCCTGATACATCTTTCCCCTGATTACATTTTTCTCTGCAGCTCCCAGTCCAGCAACTTCTTGTCCACCACTGCTTAAGATTGCATTGGAACAGGACCTGCCCAGCAAATCAGAGAAGACACTGCTGCAGCCAGTGATTGGCTGAGTGGGCAGGTCCTACTCTGACATGTCATCTAAGGAGCAGTTACAAACAGTTAAGCAGCAGCGAAACTGGAAGTTACCAGACCTGAAGCTAAAGATATGCCTGACGAAGAGCTATTACCGTGAAACTCATTGCATTGTGGGTAATAAATGTGCAATAATCTTACCTGGCTCCCAGCGCCCTTTGTAATCCAGCCCTTTTCTCTGAAGGTTCTTTGTTTGTATGCTGCACACAAGGCTTGGATTTACTGCAGAGTCCCAGCTACGGCTTACACACTATTCCCAATATTGTACTTGGTTGGTACAACCCACATCGGTGAGCAGTTACCGTATTGAAAATATCATCCTTGGTATTTAATAGGGATGAGCGGATCGAATTGGAAGAATCCATATTTGTTCCAAATTTAAGGGAAAATTCCATTTGCAATGAATCGCTTCATTAAACTACATTTAGTGCGGTCCAGGCTCCGGGGCATCTAAAATGGCAGATCCACATTGAGGACATGGGGCAAGGAATCCTGAGAAAGCAGGAAGGTGTGTAGGCGGGATGACCCTGAATCACATGCAGCCTATCAGCAGCCAGTCACCCAAGTGATATTGCAGCCAGTCACTTCAGGCTTTCATTGCAGAGAGAAAGATAGGGACAGACAGCACTGTGCATTGGCTAGAAAACCTTTTTTCCAGCAACGATTCACCTCCTAGTAACATCAGTGTTCTGTTGCACAGAGGGACGGAGAGCAGTGCAGGACCTCTACCCCAGAGAAGGTGCACAACTGCACTTCGGGTTGAGGGTTCCCTGCTATAACCATGTTCATGTAAATATAAGCCGTTTTCTTTGTTTAGGCTTATACTAATGCAACCTTTTATCTTGCTGGGTAGCATTAAGGTTTCACCTGTGAGGCCAGCTATATATGAACCAACCAGGGTGGGGCTTGTAGCCTGCCTCCCCCTCCCATTGTATGTGTGCCTAGTCCACACTGGAGGTAACTGATGAGCAGTCTGCAAGTCGGATCTAAGGCTATTGTAATTTGGTTTCTGGCTTTACTTATCTGGCCAGGTAGGTAGTTTAGTGTTAGGTCCCGCACCATTTGAGAAACCTTGGCATGGTGTGCGGGCTAAGGTATGTCCTTCATATAAGGATACACTGGCTATTGTGTCAATTTTACATCAGTTTTGAGGGTTAGCTAATGTCATTGTTTACATTTACCACAGGAGTGAACCCATATTGTGGTCCACAAGGGCAGGTCCTCCACTCCAATGTAGGTGCACAACTGCACTTTGGTTTGGAGCACCTCCTATCACCATAGACCACATTTATGTAATTGCAGTGTGTGTTTCACAGAAAAGCATTCTTACTTAGGGAAAAGTTTTTTTCCATCAGCGATTCACCTCCCAGTCACTACAGCATTCTGCTCCCTGTCTACAAAGAGGGACAGAGAGCAGTGTGTTGCACAGTGTGTTGCACAGAACAGCAGCGATTCACCTCAAGCACAAATCCTGCCTAGAAGCACTGATAGGGAAAAGAGTGAAATTGAGAGAGAAAGTGCACTTTTGGGTGTAGTACACAGCGACAGTGTGTACTGCTGGTGTTGTACACAAATACTTTTTTAAACGTACTGGAGTGCGTTGTCCTCCCCTCATAAGTACTGCATACCACATACGTAGATCTAAGTGGTGTACTATCTTGTTCTTGTTAAAATCTCAAGGGCCTAGATGCTGTGAAAGGCCATGCAAAAGTACTCATCTGCTGGTGTTGTACACAAATACTTTTTTAAAGGGGTGCACCGCTCCTAGACATCTTATCCCTTATGCAAAGGATAGGGGATAAGATGTCTGATTGCGGGGGTCCCGTGATGGTCACCACACCCCCTCCCATAGACTTGCATTGAGGGGGTGGGCCATGACATCACAAGAGGCTCCAGGCCTTGTATTGCCTGTCATTGCGCACATAGCGAGTTTGTTCTGTGCAGTAATGACAGAGGGGTGCTTCAGCCAAGATCCTGGGAGTCCCCGCAATCAGACATCTAATTCCCTATCCTTTTTTAAACATCCTTTTTTTTACAACCTCTTGCAGGTCTGACTCGGGGGGCCCTCTGCGCTCACCTTCCACTGCCATGGCTGCTGGGGAGGGGTGGGGTGGCAGGAGCAGTACCAGCTCCATCAGCAGCAGCCTGGTCTACAGTTGCTGATGAGTAACTTTCTTCACCCACATAGTGAAGCAACTCATCAGCAGCAGGTAGACCTGAAACAGGACCTGAACCAGCAGGTGATGGCATACCTTGACATGACCCTGCCAACACACCTGAAGATCCACTGGACTTCTGGGCAGCCAAACTTGATTTTTGGCCACAACTAGCAGAGTTTGCCCTGGAAAACCTGTCCTGCCTGGCCAGTAGTGTGCCATCAGAGCGGGTGTTTAGTGCGTTGGTGGCCGTAGTAACCACAAGGAAAACTTGTCTGTCCATGAAAAATGTGGAGAGACTGACGTTTGTGAAGATGAATCAGGCATGGAGCAGCCAGGATTTCCACCCACCAATGCCTGATGCATCAGAGTTAATTGAACATGGTGCCACACCAACACATCACAAATATGGATAGTTCAAAACATGTTTAAGGTGCTGCTCCCCAGTTACAGACATTCATCGCCATCAGACTAGAAGTTCATATGGAGGATATGCATTAGTTAAACTAAACTTTTCTTAGGATAAAATATATATATATATATATATATATATATATATATATATATATACTCAATTTTCTTTTTTTTAAATCAAACAAAAGGAAAGGTGTGCAAAAAACACCATGTGCCACCTACACCACCAAATATTGATGTGATGCAAAGACCTCTAAAAGGTGGAAGGGAACAACATATGGTCCATTGTGGTGGGGGTAATAACTTCCCCTGTAAGGCCCTACTCTCGCATTATTAATTCCCTTCTTGGAAAGTGTTATTCGCCCTAAAAAGAGTGGCCCCACACAGGAACCCCTCCCTATTTCCGCCTACAGCCATTTCCCAGGGTTTTTAGGTGGAAATAGAGAGAGTTTCCTGTGTGGGGCTGCCCTTTTTAGGGGGAGTAACACTTGCCAAGAAGGGAATTAATAGGGTGAGTAGGGCTTTACAAGTGTTTACCCCCACCGGTTACAATGGGCCATACGTTGTTCCATTCCACCTTTTAGAGGTCTCTGCATCACATCAATACTTGATGGGGTAGGTGGCACATGGTGTTTTTTGCACACCTTTCCTTTTATTTGATTTAAAAAAAAATTGGGTCCAAATATTTTATCGTAAGCAAATTATTAAAAGTTAAGTTTTAAGTAATGTATATCCTTAACACTTAACACTTTTACAAAACAGACCGTTTTCTTATTTTTCTTCTGCCTACCTGCCTGAGCTACTATTCTGATCTTGCCTCCTGCCTGATGCCACACATCTGATGCCAAGTTCTCCTTTTTTCACCCACCTTCGTAACCGGGTACTGGTATTGCCACCCCCCGCACCACTCTGTCACCGGGTCACTTTCAGGACTCCAGATGGTGCTGCTGCCACCTCCAGGCTGTCTTATTCTGCCACCATATGTTCTCCTCATGCTGATGCCACCTTCAGGCTGTCTCATTCTGCCACCATATGTTCTCCTCATGCTGCTGCCAACTCCAGACTTTGTCATTAAGCCACTATATTTGATAAATGTATATAACATTTGAAAATGTTTCTTTTGATCTTAGGGATTTTGAGACCTTATGGTCTCATCATGCTGCTGGGACATTACCTAAAAAATTATATGGTAGCACTATGCTGCTGCTGCCACCTCCAGGCTGTGTCGTTGGGCCACCATATGGTCTCCTTATGCCATTGGCCCCTTAGATTGAACTTGAAAACTTTTCATGTATCTAAAATATTCAATTAAAATTTTACATCTTTAATATTTTCTATTGTGAGGCCCTATGGTCTTGTCGGGCTGCTGCCACCTCTAGGCTCTATCATTGTGCTGCCATGTGACTCCTTGTTATATTGGGTTTTGTGGTCATACAGTATTGGTTCAAAGTAAACGCCGGGACATTAAACTTGGGAATCTAATATAAAACTTAAATTTAAAAAAATCAATGTAATCTTTCGAGACTGAGACCCTATGGTTGTCAACATCATATATTACTTGAGGAATTACCACAAGAATCCAATGAAACAGCTTGGAGCGATAACAATTAACCATAACTGATTGAATGAAACATTCGCACTTTCAAAGTCAGAGGGGCGCTGAGAGACAGTGGCTGGAACAGGTGATATCTCGCCTGGCAGAGGACCACCAGCTCGATGCTCACTAGAATGGGTACTCAACATTTTTTTTATAAATTCAAATAAAATAAAATAAAAATGACATTAAAAATCTCTTCATTCTCTTCAATTTTGATGCCATATGGTCTCCCTGCTGCCACATCCAGATGCTCTGCAGCAGGGATTCTAATAGCGATGCCTGTAATCTGCATGTCATACTGAATAACCGTATTATTTTACTAATACAGTACACTCCCTATGAGTGTTAGGACAAGGCAAAGTGTTCTACACCCCTATTGAGGCTATATGGTCTCCTCATGCTTCTGCCACCTTCATGCTATGTCATTTAGCCATTATATGGTCTCCAAATGCTGCTGAAAACTCCAGGCTGTGTCATTCAGACACTATATGCTGCCGCCAACTCCCCGCTGTGTCATTCAGCCACTATATGGTCTCCTCATGCTGCCACCACCTCCACGCTGTGTCATTCAGCCACTATTTAGTCTCCTTATGATGTCGCCACCTCCATGCTGTGTATTCAGCCACTATATCATCTCCTCATGCTGCAGCCACCTCCACGCTGTGTCATTCAGCTCCCATATATTCTCCTCATGCTGTCACCACCTCCATGCTGTGTCAGTCAGCCACTATATGGTCTCCTCATGCTGCCGCCAACTGCAGGCTGTGTCATTCAGCCACTATATGTTCTCCTCATGCTGCCGCCACCTCCATGCTGTGCCTTTCAGCCACTATATGTCGCTCAGTGACAGTGATTCTAATAGTGACGCCTCTGATATGCATGTCATACTGAATAAGAGTATTATTTCACTAACCCAGCACACACCCTATGCGTGTTACAGCAAGGCTCTTTGTGGGCCAGAAATACCCATTTTTAATAGCAATTTTTTTGGAAAATTCGGCGAATCGACCAAATCAAATTTTTCATCTCTAGTATTTAACTATCTCACACCACGGAGCGCTGTATTTCTCTTTTATTGTAGTTGAAGCTAAAGAGGACAGGGGGAGGTAGTATATTTTTTTATTTTTAGCAGCCCTCCACAACATGTAAAACATTTTCAGATAATAGAATACTGATTTAATAGAGGGTAGTTGTGATTATCTCTGTCCTTTTTTTATGTCAAACCATGGAATGAATGGGGCCTAAGATAGAATGTTTACAAAAGCTTTATATTATTTTACTAGATATCCCAGGTAAATAGTAGTTGGTAAAATTGTTTACCTTTCAGTTTTGAGTTAAATATACCATAAACTAAAAGTTTGTTGGCTGATATTGATTTCAAATGAGGAGTTTGCTTTGTGACAATCATTTTTAGATATTTCTTTAAGTGTAAACTTTAGTTTTGTTATTTCTAAAATGTTTATCATCCAGCACATAGTGATACAGTCAATGTTACATTTAGGATACACTTCCAGGAACAAACTAAATATGCACATCTTTTAACCTTTAATTATGTAGGTTACGTGGACATTCTAGCATTTATTGATTTCTGAGCCCTTTATGTAACATAAGATAATCCTTTTCTCTTTCCTTCTTTACCATCGGTGAATGATTGACTGGTTTTAAGTGTACAGTAGTTCTTGGAATGCAACAGAAAACAAATAATGAAATGCCGCGGTTAGTCTGGAATAGTAACACATAAATTATTTGCAATTTTACTTATGTATGCTAAATCATATTTAAATTGTTTAAAGTATACAAATATGCTCACACTTGTTACACACATGTGAAAGCGTGGGGATAAATTGTGGACTCACAACTCGCAACCCTCCGATGTACACAATGTATTTTACTTTCATTTTTTAATTCCCCGCAGGGAGCTCTGAATGGCCCGTACTGAGGAGCCAATCAGGGCTCCCTGCGGGATTTTTAAAATGGACAATGTGTATTTAAAGCTCTGTGGGGGGCAAGATATATAGCGTTATATATCTTGCCCCCAAACGCATTTATAAAGATATAACCCCTGCCAGCGCATAAATATATACCCTGCAGTATATATATGTGACCCCCCACCAGCGCAATTATCAATATATACCCCCCGCCAGTGCAATTATCAATATATACCCCCCCGCCAGCGCATTTATGTGACCCCCACCTGCGCATTTATGTGACCCCCCGCCAGCGCATATGTCATTAATGCAGCGCTATCTGTGAATAGTATTTTACTCGCAGAGCATCGCACCAGCCGCCGCTGTGATGCTGCTGATAGAATACTATTCATGCATAGCGCTGCAGGGGCATATTGTATAGAAGTGCTGTGGGGGCCAGATAATACTATAGCACTTCTATATAATATGCCCCTGCAGCGCTATGTATGAATAGTATTCTATCAGCAGCATTGCGGCGGCGGCGGCTGGTGCGATGCTTTGCGAGTAAAATACTATTTACAGATAGCGCTGCATTAATGACATATGTGCCAGCGGGGAGGAGGTCACATAAATGAGCTGGCAAGGGTCACATAAATGCGCTGGTGGGGGTCACATAAATGCGCTGTCGGGGGGTATATATTGATAATTGAATTCGGGTAGAAAAACAGACATGGTGCACATCTGCAATCTTGTATAATGATCTGATTGCTTCTCAGCATAATATCAAAAACTAACAGGTTGTTAGTATACATTTTTGATCAAAAAGTACAAGCCCACTCGCCACGTCAAGGCCACCTATCCAGAGTGGGTCCCTAACGTCCCTAGCATAAAATGGCGCAGCACCGGGCGGCGACCACCACCGCCGCGACACCAATGCCCACAGGGGGGAAAGACCCACTGGCAGAGCAGCCCCAATGTCACTCAAACCAGTCCATGGGCCGCACCCTCCCGCAGACACGGCGCCATGGCAGCAACGGACACCGCACAGCACCACACCAGTGTGAACAGGGATGTAATAGCTCACTTACCATACTCTCCCAGTCAGACTGGGAGGCAGCTAGGAAAGAAATGGCCCATGTGCAGCTAACTACTGCTTATATAGGGTTGGGCTGAGGGGGTGGGGAAGAGTGCAGCACATGTTAAAACAAAGAAAAAGGAGGGGATAGAAATCACAGTGTGAATTCGGGTAGAAAAACAGACATGGTGCACATCTACAATATTGTATAATGATCTGATTGCTTCTCAGCATAATATCAAAAACTAACAGGTTGTTAGTATACATTTTTGATCAAAAAGTACAAGCCCACTCGCCACGTCAAGGCCACCTATCCAGAGTGGGTCCCTAACGTCCCTAGCATAAAATGGCGCAGCACCGGGCGGCGACCACCACCGCCGCGACGCCAATGCCCACAGGGGGGAACGACCCACTGGCAGAGCAGCCCCAATGCCACTCTTTCCTAGCAGCCTCCCAGTCTGACTGGGAGAGCATGGTAAGTGAGCCATTACACCTTGTTCACACTGGTGTGGTGCTGTGCGGTGTCCATTGCTGCCGTGGCGCCGTGTCTGCGGGGGGGGTGCGGCCCATAGACTGGTTTGAGTGGCATTGGGGCCGCTCTGCCGGTTTGTCGTTCCCCCCTGTGGGCATTGGTGTCGCGGCGGTGGTGGTCGCTGCCCGGTGCTGCGCCATTTTATGCTAGGGACGTTAGGGACCCACTCTAAATAGGTGGCCTTGACGTGGCGAGTGGGCTTGTACTTTTTGATCAAAAATGTATACTAACAACCCGTTAGTTTTTGATATTATGCTGAGAAGCAATCAGATCATTATACAAGATTGTAGATGTGCACCATGTCTGTTTTTCTACCCAAATTCACACTGTGATTTCTATCCCCTCTTTTTTTGTTTATACATGTGCTGCACTCTTCCCCACCCCCTCAGCCCAACCCTATATAAGTAGTAGTTAGCTACACATGGGTCATTTCTTTCCTAGCAGCCTCCCAGTCTGACTGGGAGAGCATGGTAAGTGATCCATTACACCTTGTTCACACTGGTGTGGTGCTGTGCGGTGTCCATTGCTGCCGTGGCGCCGTGTCTGCGGGGGGGGGGGGGGTGCAGCCCATAGACTGGTTTGAGTGGCATTGGGGCCGCTCTGCCGGTGGGTCGTTCCTCCCTGTGGGCATTGGTGTCGCGGCGGTGGTGGTCGCTGCCCGGTGCTGCGCCATTTTATGCTAGGGACGTTAGGGACCCACTCTAAATAGGTGGCCTTGACGTGGCGAGTGGGCTTGTACTTTTTGATCAAAAATGTATACTAACAACCTGTTAGTTTTTGATATTATGCTGAGAAGCAATCAGATCATTATACAAGATTGTAGATGTGCACCATGTCTGTTTTTCTACCCAAATTCATATTGATAATTGAGCCGGCGGGGGGGGGTATATAATTATAAATGTGCCTGCGGGGGGTAACATATATATACTGCGGGGTATATATTTTTGCGCTGGCGGGGGTTATATCTTTATCCCCTTAACGACGCAGGACGTATATTTACGTCCTGCGCCGGCTCCCGCGATATGAAGCGGGATCGCGCCGCGATCCCGCATCATATCGCATCGGTCCCGGCGCTAATCAACGGCCGGGACCCGCGGCTAATACCACACATCGCCGATCGCGGCGATGTGCGGTATTAACCCTTTAGAAGCGGCGGTCAAAGCTGACCGCCGCTTCTAAAGTGAAAAAGAAATTTGACCCGGCTGCTCAGTCGGGCTGTTCGGGACCGCCGCGGTGAAATCGCGGCATCCCGAACAGCTGATCGGACACCGGGAGGGCTCTTACCTGCCTCCCCGGTGTCCGATCGACGAATGACTGCTCCGTGCCTGAGATCCAGGCAGGAGCAGTCAAGCGCCGATAATGCTGATCACAGGCGTGTTAATGCACGCCAGTGATCAGCATAGGAGATCAGTGTGTGCAGTGTTATAGGTCCCTATGGGACCTATAACACTGCAAAAAAAATGTAAAAAAAAAGTGTTAATAAAGGTCATTTAACCCCTTCCCTAATAAAAGTTTGAATCACCCCCCTTTTCCCATAAAAAAAATAAAACAGTGTAAAAAAAATAAAAAATAAACATATGTGGTATCGCCGCGTGCGTAAATGTCCGAACTATAAAAATATATAATTAATTAAGCCGTACGGTCAATGGCGTACGCGCAAAAAAATTCCAAAGTCCAAAAAAGCGTATTTTGGTCACTTTTTATACCATTAAAAAATGAATAAAAAGTGATCAAAAAGTCCGATCAAAACAAAAATCATACCGATAAAAACTTCAGATCACGGCGCAAAAAAATGAGTCCTCATTCTGCCCTGTATGTGGAAAAATAAAAAAGTTATAGGGGTCAGAAGATGACATTTTTAAACGTATAAATTTTCCTGCATGTAGTTATGATTTTTTCCAGAAGTGCGACAAAATCAAACCTATATAAATAGGGTATCATTTTAACCGTATGGACCTACAGAATAATGATAAGGTGTAATTTTTACCTAAATATGCACTGCGTAGAAACTAAAGCCCCCAAAAGTTACAAAATGGCGTTTTTTTTTCGATTTTGTCGCACAATGATTTTTTTTCCCGTTTCGCCGTGCATTTTTGGGTAAAATGACTAATGTCACTGCAAAGTAGAATTGGCGACGCAAAAAATAAGCCATAATATGGATTTTTAGGTGGAAAATTGAAAGGGTTATGATTTTTAAAAGGTAAGGAGGAAAAAACGAAAGTGCAAAAACGGAAAAACCCTGAGTCCTTAAGGGGTTATAAATGCGCTGGGGGCTAGATATATAGCGCTATATATCTTGCCCCCACAGCGCTTTTAATAAACATTGTCCATTTTAAAAATCCTGCAGGGAGCCCTGATTGGCTCCTTAGTACGGGCCATTAAGAGCTCTCTGCGGGGAAATTAAAAATGAAAGTAAAATACATTGTGTACATCGCAGGGTTGCGGACCATGCTGCCCCCTCCCCTGCTTAATAACTTCTGATCTGATCGTTTCTCAGAAGTGAGACCCGGTGCAATCAATCCCTCAGCCCCTGCACTACTACCCCCATCATGGAACAGAGTCTGTCCCATGATGGGGGTAGTAGTACAAGCACTAATGTAGCCTCCCCAGCCTCCGTCAGACTTCTGCAGACAGTAACTACTACTCCCAACATGGAAACAAGTCTGTTCCATGATGGGAGTAGTAGTAGTCATGTCTGCAGGAGTCTGTAGGTGGCTGATTTTTCATAAAAAAAAACAGTTCAAAACGGACACCCATTGGATCAGCCGTTTCTATCCGTTTTTTTAAAATCCGTTTTTTTAAATAAACTGAACGGGGGCAAACGGCCATGTGAACGCACCCTTAGCTGTGAGTAGAAAATAGCCAAGCCCTGTTTCCAGATTTCTCATCGGTCCCTTGAAGTTCAACTCAAGTACACTTTATGGCTTTGCATTATGATGCTACTTTCAGCAGTGTCCTAATTATGTTACCATTTTATAATACAGTGAAGGTAGTAAAGTGAGATCTGTAATTTATGAACTGTACTGTGTGTATTTTATTTCTCACAGTTCACCACAATGTCTCTAAATTAGGTGCTAGCCAGAGGGGCCATATTACAATTAATCCATTATGCTGGTAAAATGATGACAGCCATATTGCAGCAGTATTCCCAGTTGTCAGCCACTGTGCCCTCAATGTCATGCAAGATATCTTCAAGGCCAACCACAATGCCTACACTAAGCAGCAGGTTCCTAGTAAGCCATATTGTCAACTATTGTGTGTAATGTCTATTAACCGCACTGTCAGGTCCTGCTTTGTCCCTTATTGGATGTTATCTGCCCCTTATTAATCTTAGAGCAGTAACATCTATTTAAGTAAACTCTGCCCACTTCTTGGTGCCTGACATTATTGCGGTTCCGTGCGTTCATTAGTGAAAGTCTGCTGGTTGTATTCCTGTTATCTTGTGTATTGACCTGTGTCTGTCTTCTGGATTCCATAACTACCTTATTAATCCTGTACAGTACCTATTTCCTGTTCCTCCTGTTCCATTGTTACCCAAGAACCTATGCCACTTGCCTCAACACTCTGGCCTTCTTACGACTCTGCTTCTGTCTTACACTTCTGTACTGAACCAATTCTGCAATACTTGACCTAGATACCTCACTATGCCTTCTGGCCTCACCCTGTGGTGCCTCACACAAGTGCCACCTGTTCCACTGAGCCATTAATACCCTCACAAAGACCATGCTTGGAAAAAGACCTGGTAGCAAAAGTCCAGCTTCCACTTTCTGATAAAGGGTGAAAACCTAAAGGATACTTAGACTCTATTCCTAAATGTTGTCCAAAGCAAAACTGTTGGGTAGAATAGTGAGCCCAAATCCATCTCCTGTTTCATTGGTCTCTCAGTAAACTACAGTGGTTCTGATGCCAAAGTGACACAGTATGCATAATAAACCAGATTAAACCTAGTATGGTTTAGTGCCTCCTATGTCATCCACAGCACCTGCAGTCCTCTCTGTTAAGTGTTAAATTAGGATTATAATATTTTGTATATGTAATTACTGTTTTAAATGGGATAACAAAAAAAATAGCAAAATAAAAGAATTGTTATGGCTAGCTATGAAAATTATTAAAACAATAGAAATGATAAACTCATGCACATATTTTTTTAAACAAATTTCCCTTTTAAACGCATTAAAAAATCTATCTCAAAAGCCATTTGGATATCTTAAAACTGACTTTAAAGTACTGTTGTACATTGCAAATGTAATGCTTTCTTTGAGTCATACAAGATTTTTTTTTACAACTTGAAATAGCGGCATATGTGAAATTTAATAAGTAAAGAAATTGATATTTGGTCCCAGTTCAAATGTATTCCTATTTTAATATGTGATGTTGGTGAGCAAAACAAAACAATTTGAATATAAAATAATAGATAACTTTCAATTTTTCATCTTACAGTTCCATTTGTTGTCTGAAGCTTTTCTAATTGACGGCTGATTATATTATCTGGCTGCAGAGCGTGATTTCCTGTTATTTGTCTAATGTTTTTTTTTAAAGCACTGTAATTGAATAATAGAAGACATCATCATCCCCAGCTTTTAGTAAATGTGCCATTTCAGTGACATTGTTTAGGAAAGAAATTTATTTATATCTGCATCATTCCCTTGACAAAAAGTCTTTGAGAAAAAGGTTCCTACTTTGTTATTCTCTTGATAAACATATCTATGTAACTAAGATGGCCTCCTACAGTAGATCATTGCCTTGTCTTACAAGAAAAAATAAATACACAATATAAGGTTTTGATGAGAAATATGGTAAAGATAATGGCCCTCATTTACTATTGCAAACTCGACATGTTTTGTCGGGTTGTGTGCAAGAAATTCTGTCTGCGCCAGATTTTGCACCAGAACTTGCGCCAGATTGAAAAAACCCCAACTAACTCTCCATTTTGCTAAGAAAACCCGAAAAAGGGGCATTTTCACAAAAACCCATATTTACTAAGGTTTCCACATAAAATGTGGTGGATTTGAGCTGAGGAAAACCCTACAGATCAGAGCATGTGTAAAAAAAGCAAAGTATGGGGAAAGTGGAAAATGTAGGGAAACCTTAGTAAATACTGTGGAAAATAAATTGTAGGGAATTAAAACCCACAAAGAAACCTACACTCCACTCTTAATTAATAAGAGTAGTACTTTTTATTGTCTGGATCATGAAAAAAATACAAGCTGGCCTCAGGCCTATGCTGCCCTGTAATAGTAACAAGTTTAATTCTCTAGATACTGGCTAGCGGTGGTGAAACCAGAATAGGCATAATTGATTTTATGTACAGTTTTTTTAGGAGTAACCACAGCATAAAGTTACTCTTTATATACATACCTGTTGTCAGTGGCATCACTAGGGGGGGGGGGGCTAATGGGGCTATAGCCCCGGGTCTGGCCCCAATAGCCCTGGGTCTGGGTACTTTGGGGACTACCTAGGGCAGGGTGGAGGTTACTTAACTACCCAGGTATGTAGTATTTCCCAACCACAGTGTCTTCAGAGGAGGCAGTCTAGGCATGCAGGGGGTTGTAGTTTTGCAACAACTTGATTCACCCTGGTTGGGAAACAGTGACCTACCTACATACCTGATTAAAAGATGAAGTTTTGGCTGGAAGAAGTTGACATGTCATTCTAAACCTGATCTGCATCAGAAAATATAAATGTGTTCACGTACCCTTAATCCCTTGTATAGTATACAGATACTGTGTATATTGCGCATCTACCTCTATATGGTCCTGTATATAATCACTTATGTGGTATACAGATCTTGTGCACATCTAGTAGCTACCGCTACAATATATGGTCCTGTATATAACTACTTATATGGTATACATATTTTGTGTAATGCTGGTATATACCTCTATATATCTGTATATCAATGATATGGTATACAGATCCTGTGTACAGCTGGTATTTACCTCTATATGGCCCTGTATATAATCACTTTTAAATTATAAAGATCCTTTATACAGCTAGTGTATCTACCTTTATATGGTCCTGTATATAATCACTTATATGGTATACAAATCCTGTGTACAGCTCGTATCTATTTCTATATGCTCAATGTATATGAGAATATTGGTCTTTTGTATAGCTGATTTTATTCAGTAACAAAATAGCCATATAAGTTAATGGTAATGGTGGTGGTGGTCATAGTATGGCAGTATTATTTGCCCCTACTTGTAACATACAAGCAGTTGCACTTGTGCACATATTTCATTTTTTTATTGGTACTGTTGATAATACAGGTCTCAGTTTTGGTTAGATTTGGTCATTAACAGTATAATGGTAATATGTATGGTGATATTTATTTTTATATACTGGAATTATTGATAATAATGATATATACAGGATTTGCAACAGTATGATGGTTAGAGGAGTGTGATTGCTTAAACCACGCTGTACAGTTGCTCTCTGGTAGTAGTGATGCTGTACAGTTGCTCGCTGGTAGTAGTGAGTTACAATTCAGCAAATGAAGAGTTACGTCAAGTGGGTTTTATATTTGACATGCATTCAAAGGTTGCTATGGGCAACACATTCCTGCAAGTAACAAGCCTTTCAGTATACAAAGACGTCTATGAAGTTCTGTTGCCAGTGGCAGTGTTCATTACAAGTCTGCAAATGAAGCGTTACGACAAGTTCCAAATTGGGAAGCAATGTGCTAATGTGGAGGAGTTTCTTTTACAACCTGTATATTTATTCAGCTGAATATTTTCTCCCAGTGAGGAACTTAAAAAAGGCTTTTGTTGCCAAAATGCGTCAGTCTGTTTTTACCACAATTTATACCCCTATCATGTTTTTATATTGAAGAAAGAAATAAAGCTTTTGTACTTTACACATACTGGTTTCCAGAAGTGCTGGAAGCCTGTTTCTCTGTCTACCTTGTTTGTGGCAGCAACGCCCTGACAGCACCTGGACCAGCGGGGGATGGTGATTTTGTTCATGGGAGTAGGTGAGTGAACTCTTTCTTCTTTTTTGTAGTAGTGAGTATATTGAAGAAGGAGGCTTTGTGCGAATGGGCGTTAACGAGGGTGTGGTTAGGGGTGTGACTGGAGGAGGCTGTGTGTGATTGGAGCGTAAATGAGGGTGTGATAAGGGCTGTGATGTGGCTATACACTAATAACATTTACTTACCCTTAAATTTATTATCCCCCTCTTCATTGCAAGGTCCCTCAGACAAATCAGATTAGGAGTAAAATCTGAGGTTAATCTAAGGTATATTGTGAACTGGCAAATAGTATCAAGATTATAGAGATGGTAAGAAACATTGTAGATATACGGCAGGAAAATACCTCATGGATCCTTTAGAAAATATGGACTGTACAATTTTTTTTACTGATGTTGTAACTGAACATTTTTCCATCTAAACAAAAGCAGATAAAAAGGACTAAACATAAATCCCAGTTGGGTTGGCACATCCCAGTATCTGATGATCACCAAGTTGGCTAAAAGTAAAATATGGACTAATAGGAGGAAAACTTTTTTAGGGTTATAACCAACAGGGGCATTCTTGAGGGTAACATTTTTTAACTGCATAGGTACAATATTTATGGTATCATTATGGCTTGCGATATCTTGAGGGAGATTTTTTTAGAACCTGTATAGAGGAAAAGTGGTGCAGTTGCCCACAGCAACCAATCAAATTGCTTCTTCTATTTAAAAAAAAAAGGCCACTGGAGAATGAAAGAAGCGATCTGATTGATTGCTATAGGCAACTACACCACATTTCCTCTACACAGGTTTTAATAAATGATCCCCTATCTGTTTATATTTAAAAATAATACAGAGCCAGGTTTCCACAATTCCTCAAACAGGCAATGGAGCAGGAGGGGAATATTTCTAACTATGTTGCATGTGACATCAGAAGAATGTTGTTATTTTGGGAAATTAGATATAGAAAGAGTAAAATATGAAGTAATAGCTTTAAGTTTTAGGCTCCGTTTACATCTGTAAACGCGGTTCAATTAGGGCTTCTGCCATGCTATTGTTGCCCTACAAATAATGGAACCTTGACAGAACCCCAAAGGATTCTATTCAAATAAAAGGGGTCCATCAGTGTCTATTTCAATCCAATTCTAAATCCAAAAGAAAATATTCATACAGTCCATAAAGAATAAGGTAAACCAATACATGTTCCCCAATAGGCAGGCTAGATATAGTGGGGATAAAATGGTTGACACTAACAATGTCTGATACAACTAGTAATGTCTTATTTGCAGCGCTATAGGTACACACTTCTGTACCTCTCCATGATGTGGATGGCACAGGGCTAGTTACTTAGAATGTCACGAGTGGAATGGGGATTGGTACCAAGTACCTCTTAACCGTGATACCAGTGTAGGTTGCTGTTGGTTTCCACTCAGGAGTTCCAGGCCTCGGACGGATCTGGCATTGCTGTCCAATGGGGTTGGTAAATTTCCAGGGAGAGCGCTCCACTCCTTTAGTAACTGTCACGATTCGGCTGGCAGGAGGTGGATCCTCTGTGCCAGAGAGGGATTGGCGTGGACCGTGCTAGTGGACCGGTTCTAAGCTGCTACTGGTTTTCACCAGAGCCCGCCGCAAAGCGGGATGGTCTTGCAGCGGCGGTAGCAACCAGGTCGTATCCACTAGCAACGGCTCAACCTCTCTGACTGCTGAAGATAGGCGCGGTACAAGGGAGAAGACAAGAGCAAGGTCGGACGTAGCAGAAGGTCGGGGCAGGCAGCAAGGATCGTAGTCAGGGGCAACGGCAGGAGGTCTGGAACACAGGCTAGGAATACACTGGGAAACGCTTTCACTGGCACGATGGCAACAAGATCCGGCAAGGAAGGGAAGGGGAAGTGAGGTTAAATAGGGAAGTGCACAGGTGAATGAACTGATTAAGCCAACTGCGTCAATCAGCGGCGCAGTGGCCCTTTAAATCGTAGAGACCCGGCGCGCGCGCGCCCTAAGGAGCGGGGCCGCGCGCGCCGGGACAGGACCGACGGAGAGCGAGTCAGGTACGGGAGCCGGGGTGCGCATCGCGAGCGGGCGCCACCCGCATCGCGAATCACATCCCGGCTGGGAGAGGTATCGCAGCGCACCCGGTCAGCAGGTCTGACCGGGGCGCTGCGATTGCGAGGATGTTGCGAGCGCTCCGGGGAGGAGCGGGGACCCGGAGCGCTCGGCGTAACAGTACCCCCCCCCTTGGGTCTCCCCCTCTTCTTGGAGCCTGAGAACCTGAGGACCAGACTTTTGTCTAGGATGTTGTCCTCAGGTTCCCAGGATCTCTCTTCAGGACCACAGCCCTCCCAATCTATCAAAAAAAATCTTTTTCCTCTGACCGTCTTGGAGGCCAGTATCTCCTTTACGGAGAAGATGTCAGAAGAACCGGAAACAGGAGTGGGAGAAACAAGTTTGGGAGAGAATCGGTTGATGATGAGTGGTTTAAGGAGAGAGACATGGAAGGCATTGGGAATACGAAGAGAAGGAGGAAGAAGGAGTTTGTAAGAGACAGGATTAATCTGGCACAAGACTTTGAAAGGACCAAGATAGCGTGGTCCCAGTTTGTAACTGGGGACACGAAAGCGAACATATTTAGCGGAGAGCCATACCTTGTCTCCGGGAGCAAAGATGGGGGGAGCTCTTCTTTTCTTATCGGCAAACTTTTTCATGCGAGATGAAGCCTGTAAAAGAGAATTTTGGGTCTCTTTCCATATGGTGGAAAGATCACGAGTCACTTAATCTACAGCGGGCAAACCAGAGGACAAGGGAATAGGGAGGGGGGGAAGAGGGTGACGGCCGTACACCACGAAAAATGGGGATTTAGCAGAAGATTCAGAGACTCTAAAGTTGTACGAGAATTCGGCCCAAGGTAGAAGATCTGCCCAGTCATCCTGGCGGGAGGAAACAAAATGCCGTAAATAATCACCCAGGACCTGGTTAATTCTTTCTACTTGCCCATTGGATTGAGGATGATAAGCAGAAGAGAAGTTTAATTTAATCTTGAGTTGTTTACAGAGAGCCCTCCAGAATTTTGACACGAATTGGACACCTCTATCTGAGACAATCTGCGTGGGCAAACCGTGAAGACGAAAAATGTGTACAAAAAATTGTTTTGCCAACTGAGGCGCTGAAGGAAGACCAGGAAGAGGAATAAAATGTGCCATCTTGGAAAATCGATCAACGACCACCCAAACAACAGTGTTGCCACGGGATGGGGGTAGGTCTGTAATAAAGTCCATACCAATCAGAGACCAAGGCTGTTCGGGGACAGGCAGAGGGTGAAGGAGACCAGCAGGCTTCTGGCGAGGAGTCTTATCCCGGGCACAGACAGTACAGGCCCGCACAAAATCAACAACATCTGTTTCCAGAGTCGGCCACCAATAGAAACGAGAGATGAGTTGCAAGGATTTTTTGATGCCCGCATGGCCTGCGAGGTGGGAGGAGTGACCCCATTTGAGAATCCCGAGACGCTGGCGTGGAGAAACGAAGGTCTTCCCTGGAGGAGTTTGTCTGATGGAGGCTGGAGAAGAGGAGATCAGACAGTCAGGAGGAATGATGTGTTGCGGAGAGACCTCTACTTCCGAGGCATCCGAGGAACGAGAGAGAGCATCGGCCCTAATGTTCTTGTCGGCAGGGCGAAAATGAATTTCAAAGTTAAAACGGGCAAAGAACAACGACCACCTGGCCTGGCGAGGATTCAGCCGTTGGGCAGACTGGAGATAGGAGAGATTCTTGTGATCGGTGAAAATGATAACTGGAAATTTTGATCCCTCCAGCAGATGCCTCCATTCCTCAAGTGCCAATTTAATGGCCAGTAGTTCTCGATCCCCGATGGAGTAGTTCCTCTCCGCCGGAGAGAAGGTCCTAGAAAAAAAACCACAAGTAACAGCATGCCCGGAGGAATTTTTTTGTAGAAGGACCGCTCCAGCTCCCACTGAGGAGGCATCAACCTCCAATAGGAAGGGTTTAGATGGGTCAGGTCTGGAGAGCACGGGAGCAGAAGAAAAGGCAGACTTGAGCCGTTTAAATGCGTCTTCCGCTTGGGGAGACCAGGACTTAGGATTGGCATTCTACTTGGTTAAAGCCACGATAGGAGCCACAATAGTGGAAAAATGTGGAATGAATTGTCTGTAATAATTGGCGAACCCCAAAAAACGTTGGATAGCACGGAGTCCGGAGGGGCGTGGCCAATCTAAGACGGCAGAGAGTTTATCTGGGTCCATTTGTAGTCCCTGGCCAGAGACCAAGTATCCTAGGAAAGGAAGAGATTGACATTCAGACATTTCTCCATTTTGGCATAAAGTTGATTGTCTCGAAGTCTCTGAAGAACCATGCGGACATGCTGGCGATGTTCTTCTAAGTTGGCAGAAAAAATCAGAATATCGTCCAGATACACAACAACACAGGAATATAAGAGATCACGAAAAATTTCATTAACAAAGTCTTGGAAGACGGCAGGGGCGTTGCACAGGCCAAAGGGCATGACCAGATACTCAAAGTGTCCGTCTCTGGTGTTAAATGCAGTTTTCCATTCGTCCCCCTCCCTGATGCGGATGAGATTATATGCACCTCTTAAGTCCAGTTTGGTAAAGATGTGGGCACCTTGAAGGCGATCAAAGAGTTCAGAGATAAGAGGTAGGGGGTAGCGGTTCTTTAACGTGATTTTATTAAGTCCGCGGTAATCAATGCAAGGACGTAGGGAGCCATCTTTTTTGGACACAGAGAAAAATCCAGCTCCGGCAGGAGAGGAGGATTTGCGGATAAACCCCTTTTTTAAATTTTCCTGGATGTATTCAGACATAGTAAGAGTCTCTGGGGCGGACAGAGGATAAATTCTGCCCCGGGGTGGAGTAGTGCCCGGGAGGAGGTCAATAGGACAGTCAAAAGGCCTGTGAGGGGGTAAAGTCTCAGCTTGCTTTTTGCAAAATACGTCAGCATAGTCCATATAAGCCTTAGGGAGACCGGTTACAGGGGGAACCACAGGGTCACGGCAGGGAGTACTGGGAACCGGTTTAAGACAGTCCTTGAAACAAGAAGTACCCCAGCTCTTGATCTCTCCTGTGGACCAATCAAGGGTTGGGGAATGGCGTTGAAGCCACGGTAGTCCAAGGAGAATTTCGGAAGTGCAATTGGAGAGGACCAAAAACTCAATTTTTTCGTGATGAGGTCCGATGCACATTAGTAGGGGTTCCGTGCGGTAACGCACGGCACAGTCCAATCTTTCATTGTTAACACAATTGATGTAGAGGGGTCTGGCGAGACTGGTCACTGGGATGTTGAACCTGTTGATGAGGGAGGCCAAAATAAAATTTCCTGCAGATCCGGAATCCAAGAAGGCCTTAGTAGAGAAGGAGAAGGTAGAGGCAGATATCCGCACAGGCACAGTAAGGCGTGGAGAAGCAGAGTTGACATCAAGAACTGTCTCACCTTTGTGCGGAGTCAGCGTACGTCTTTCCAGGCGGGGAGGACGGATAGGACAATCCTTCAGGAAGTGTTCGGTACCGGCACAGTACAGGCAAAGATTCTCCATGCGGCGTCGTGTCCTCTCTTGAGGTGTCAAGCGAGACCGGTCAACTTGCATAGCCTCCACGGCAGGAGGCACAGGAACGGATTGCAGAGGACCAGAGGAGAGAGGAGCCGGGGAGAAAAAACGCCTCGTGCGAACAAAGTCCATATCCTGGCGGAGCTCCTGACGCCTTTCGGAAAAACGCATGTCAATGCGAGTGGCAAGATGAATGAGTTCATGCAGGTTAGCAGGAATTTCTCGTGCGGCCAGAACATTTTTAATGTTGCTGGATAGGCCTTTTTTAAAGGTCGCGCAGAGGGCCTCATTATTCCAGGATAGTTCGGAAGCAAGAGTACGGAATTGGATGGCGTACTCGCCAACGGAAGAATTACCCTGGACCAGGTTCAGCAGGGCAGTCTCAGCAGAAGAGGCTCGGGCAGGTTCCTCAAAGACACTTCGAATTTCCGAGAAGAAGGAGTGTACAGAGGCAGTGACGGGGTCATTGCGGTCCCAGAGCGGTGTGGCCCATGACAGAGCTTTCCCAGACAGAAGGCTGACTACGAAAGCCACCTTAGACCTTTCAGTAGGAAACTGGTCCGACATCATCTCCAAGTGCAGGGAACATTGTGAAAGAAAGCCACGGCAAAACTTGGAGTCCCCATCAAATTTATCCGGCAAGGAAAGTCGTAGGCCGGAAGCGGCCACTCGCTGCGGAGGAGATGCAGGAGCTGGCGGAGGAGATGATTGCTGAAGCTGTGGTAGTAGCTGCTGTAGCATCACGGTCAGTTGAGACAGCTGGTGGCCTTGTTGCGCTATCTGTTGCGACTGCTGGGCGACCACCGTGGTGAGGTCGGCGACAACTGGCAGTGGAACTTCAGCGGGATCCATGGCCGGATCTACTGTCACGATTCGGCTGGCAGGAGGTGGATCCTCTGTGCCAGAGAGGGATTGGCGTGGACCGTGCTAGTGGACCGGTTCTAAGCTGCTACTGGTTTTCACCAGAGCCCGCCGCAAAGCGGGATGGTCTTGCAGCGGCGGTAGCAACCAGGTCGTATCCACTAGCAACGGCTCAACCTCTCTGACTGCTGAAGATAGGCGCGGTACAATGGAGAAGACAAGAGCAAGGTCGGACGTAGCAGAAGGTCGGGGCAGGCAGCAAGGATCGTAGTCAGGGGCAACGGCAGGAGGTCTGGAACACAGGCTAGGAATACACTGGGAAACGCTTTCACTGGCACGATGGCAACAAGATCCGGCAAGGAAGGGAAGGGGAAGTGAGGTTAAATAGGGAAGTGCACAGGTGAATGAACTGATTAAGCCAACTGCGCCAATCAGCGGCGCAGTGGCCCTTTAAATCGTAGAGACCCGGCGCGCGTGCGCCCTAAGGAGCGGGGCCGCGCGCGCCGGGACAGGACCGACGGAGAGCGAGTCAGGTACGGGAGCCGGGGTGCGCATCGCGAGCGGGCGCCACCCGCATCGCGAATCGCATCCCGGCTGGGAGAGGTATCGCAGCGCACCCGGTCAGCAGGTCTGACCGGGGTGCTGCGATTGCGAGGATGTTGCGAGCGCTCCGGGGAGGAGCGGGGACCCGGAGCGCTCGGCGTAACAGTAACGTTCAGTAAAGTTTACAGAATTGCTGTAAGGGTAAACGATTCTTCAAGCTTGCCTGTATTGGGGTATTAGCGATGATATGAGTGGGCAGCTAGACGTGTTTCAAGGAGCCAGGTCCCCTTTTTCAATAGCTGGTGGCAACAATGGTATAAGTAAAATGCCTGGGAAAACAGTGACATCATATAACCCCTATATCAGGTATCAGCTGAAATCTGGACTCAATTTACACAGGGTATGGATTCCCACTGGGAGTAAATAGGATTAAAAGATAAAAGAGAAGAAAGGGAAAAGAAAAGGAAAGATACGGACAAGGTACTGAGCAAGAAAATAAATGAAAATAAGAATTAAGAAATTATTAATGATAAAACATGCAATGGATGGACATTCTAAACTAAAACATTTGTCATAAAGATGTAAAAGATATATATCAATGTAATTTGTAATGAATATATTACTATATACTAAATATATAGGTATAGCTCATAAAATATAAAAACAATATATGTAAATAGACAGTACCAGATGTGATATAAATAAATGTACAGGACCATATAAAAGAATGATTCGCTAGATACCTGATACACGTACTGATGCAGGGGTTATATAATCTCACTGTTTTCCCAGGCATTTTACTTACACCTAGGACCTGGCTCCCCGAAACGCGTCTTGCCGGCTACCCATATCATCGCTCATACCGAAATAGAGACAAGCTTGAAGAATTGTTTACCCCTACCGCAATACTGAAAACTTTACAGTACAGAACGTTTCTACAGGAATGGAGCGTGCTCCCTGGAACATTATCTACCCCATTGGACAGCAACGCCAGATCCGTCCGAGGCATTGACCTCCTAAGTGGAAATCAACAGCAACCTACACTGGTATCATGGGTAAGAGGTACTTGGTACCAATTCCCATCCGATTTGTGACATTCTTACTAACTGGTCCTGTGCAGTCAGGGTAGAGTGGGCAGCCGTCAGGGAGTCAACAGCGCTGCAGAGCACACTTCTTAGTTCATAGTTCATAAGGTTGAAAATAGACCAGAGTCCATCAAGTTCACCCTATAACCCTAAAGAGTCCCTACTGAGTTGATCCAGAGGAAGGCAAAAAAAACTCATACTAGAGGTAAAAATTCCTTCACGACTCCAAATATCCACAAATGTCAGAATAAATTTGTGCATCAATGTTCTGTCCCTGTAAATCTAGTATCTATAACCAGCAATGTAATTATTCTCCAAAGATGCATCCAGCCCCTTTTGAACTCTTTTGCAGATTTCCCCATGACCACCTCCTCTGGCAGAGAGTTCCGTAGTCTCACTGCTCTTGCAGCAAAGAACCCCCGTCTGTGCTGGTGTAGAAACCTTCTTTCCTCTAAACAAAGAGGATGCCCCCTTGTTATAGAGAAAGTCCTGGGTATAAATTGATCATGGGAGAGATCTCTGTACTGTTCCCTGATATATTTATGTATTCCATGTGTGGTCTGACTAGAGATTTGTACAGCGGTAGAATGATTTCCTTGTTGTGGACATCTATGCCCCTATTGATGCACCCCATGATTTTATTTACCTTGGCAGCAGCTGCCCGACACTGGTCACTACAGCTAAATTCACTGTTAACTAAGACTCCTCAGTCCTTTTCCATGTCAGTTGTCCCAAGTGTTACATAGTTACATAGTTAGTATGGTTGAAAAAAGACATACGTCCATCAAGTCCAACCAGGGGACTCCCATTTAATACATAATCCTAGCCCAAATTTTTCCTCCCCATGTGCATTACCTTACATTTATCAGTGTTGAACCCATGTGCCACTTCCCAGCCCAAACCTCCAACCTATGCAGATCCATTTGTAACAGTGTACTGTCCTCTTTTGTGTTGACCACTTTACAGAGTTTGGTATCATCTGCAAAGATTGCTACTTTATTATTCAACCCCTCTCCTTTCAGCAATAGCTAAAATATCTGTAGAGCCGCCTCCCTACGGTAGAGCAGGTAACCAACAGAGAAGTCAGCCCAGTTCTCCATGAACCCAAACCCCTACTTCCGACACCAACTTCTGAGCCACTTGTTTACCTCCCTGATCTCCCGCTGCCTCTCTGGTGTGGCTCGTGGTACAAGTAATATTTCAGAAAATATTACCTTGGAGGTCCTTGCCTTAAGCTTGCGGTCTGAGTCACTTAAATCATTTTTAAGGACACTCCATCTACCTCTTACTTTGTCATTGGTGCCGATATGTACCATGACTGCTTGGTCTTCTGCAGCCACACCCAGCAACCTGTCAACCCGATCCGCGATGTGCCGAACTCGAGCGCCAGGTAGATAACATACTGTTCAGCGATCCCGGTCTTTGTGACAGATCACCCTGTCTTTCCCCCTAATAATAGAGTCCCCCTCCCCTCCCCTCCTTAGCGGTCAGAGGCAGTATCTTGCTGCAGTACTGCTAGCTCTGAAATTGCATCCCCCTCATCTGCCAACCGGGCAAACTTGTTGGGGTGTTCCAGTTCAGGACTATACCATCTCCCTTTAGCTCCTTTCAGCAACAGCCATTACCACTAGAGTTGAGCACAAATATTCGTAATGCAAAATTTCACGAATATTTAGAATATAGTGCTATATATTTGTAATGACGAATATTAGTTTTTTTTACATGCAAATTTTTATGCAAATTTTCCATGCGAATGTTCACATGGAAAAAAAAAGTGAACGAACATAGGGAATATGAGAATTTCGCGATCATAAGACGAATAATCGTCAATATATTCAGGAAATATTGCAGATTCGAATATGGCCCCTGCTGCTCATCACTATTTACCACCAGAGATGGACTGATAGTAACACTGTAACTATATCGCCAGTGAACTCTGCTATTGAGCATTTACTGACTCATTGCGCTACCACATCGCAGAGAGGTACAGAAGTGTGTACCTATAAGTGCTGAAAACAAGACATTACTAGTTTTATCAGACATTGCTAGTATCCATTTTATCACCACTATATCTAGCCTGCCTATTGGGGAACATGTATCTGTTTACATTTATGGGCATTTGATTGTATGCTAGTTTTATATTTTTTCTTTTTTTTTATCATCTCATCAAATTAATCTGTGGTACGTTCGATGCAAAGACAATGCAGAGGACACCATAGTGAGAATTAATAAATTATTTAATTTTTTTTTTTTTTTTTTTTCAAATTCAAAAAAATTTTTATTGAAAAGTTTTCCAGAAGTGTACAAAACAGAAGGCACAATTATTCAACATAGGTTCAAAGCAATTTATATAAAACAGGGGAAACAAGGGTTTCCCAACAACGTATGCGCGCCAGCTGCTTAAAAGGTCAATGACACACCACGTATGTGGCGTGTCGAGTAGTTAAGTTTGCTTAAAGTGAAATGGGCAAAGAGCACAGAACTAAGATCCGCCCAACTATTCTAGTCCGTGGCAAAAGTGGTCAATCAATGTCTGAGGGGGGACCTTACGGAAGAAAAAGAGTATCTGTCACGAAGGACACCGACGGGTCCATCAAGACAGGAGCTAAAGTTGGGGCAGAAAAGGGATAACTACTCAGTGCGTAAGAGCTGATGTTTGCAACTGGAGCGCATGTTAAGAGTAAGAGCAGAGAGGAGGGGGGAGAGGATACAGAAAGGAAGAAAAGAAAGTGGGGAAAGAAGGGAGGGATGATGGAGAAAAAAGGACTATGACACAAGAGGCTTACCTGCGAGCAAGACGGTTCCCGGACCCCAAAGCACCCGGCACAGTGTTCTCAATTATAGTTATTGTGATTCTGCGGAAGTGAAGAGCGAGGTCATGGGAATGGGGAGAAGCAAGGTATGGTATGTGGGAGAAGGAGTAAGTGGGATCATTGGGACAAGTGCAAATTCAAAAAGTCTGGGGAGTTTAGGAATGTAGTCCACGGGCTTCATGTTGCCAAGTATCGGGCATGTCGATTGTTTGTATCGGCTGTTAGTTCCTCCATCCTATGGATATGAGACACTTCTTGCAGCCAGGATGTGATAGAGGGTAGGGTGGTGTTTTTCCACAGCCTTGGGATAGTCGATCTCACTGCTAGTAAGAGAAAGGTAAGAAGTTTGGAGTAGGCTGAAGGAGTGGAAGTGGGCAGGATGGAGAGGAGGGTGATCTTAGGGTTGGGTGGGAGCCGGACCGAGATGATATGGAACATGACATCAAGAACCGTATTCCAAAAAGCAAGAAGCGGTGGGCATGTCAACCAGATGTGTAGCATGGTTCCTTTAGACTGGTTACACCTCCAACACGTCTCAGGAACCCCGGGGTAGTATGTGGCCAATAAGGCCGGGACGCAATACCATCTCGTCAGGATCTTGTAGTTAGTTTCCTGAGCTTTGTAGGAGATGGATGATTTATGACATTTAGAGAGAGCCATGGTCCAATCAGCATCCGGGATGGGATGGCCCAGGTCTTTCTCCCAGCCATCCCTGAATGGGAGAGGGTGGTTGGTGGATTCCTCAAGAATCAGGGAGTATAGGAGACTAATTGTGTGCGTTAGAGCATTAGGGGTGAGACACAATTTCTCGAATCGTGTAAGAGGTCGATGTAGTTGCAGAGTGTGTTTGTGTTTGAAATAGAAATGTTGTACCTGAAGATATTGAAAGGAGTACCTAGCAGAGTTGGATGGGTCAGGTATCAGGTCACGGAGAGGTTTAAGGGTCGATTGATCAAGGAGATGATGGAATGTGGTACCCTGACTTTTATGGAAGGATAGGAAGTGGGAGCTGGACAGTGCCGGTGGGAACAGAGGGTTGCCAAATAGAGGCGTCAGAGGGCCGTTAGGATGGAATAGGTCCAGACGCGATAGATGTGATTTACATGAGTGGAGAATAGAGGAGAGGACTGGGGACCTCATCAGGGGGGGAAGGAGTGAGGAGGTAGAAGGAGAGCACCACACGTAGACCTTCAAATTACAGCCCACCGTGTGATTCTCCACTTCCACCCACTGTTTGCGTGTGTTCTGCCGACAGCAGTCCAGAACTCTTGTAAGGACAGCTGCAAGGTAGTAGGAAAGGGCATATGGGGCAGCTAATCCGCCCGCTGTCTTTTTCCGCATAAGAATTCGCTTGGCTAACCTCGGGTGCTTTCCCGCCCAGATAAAGTCCTTCTAGAGCAAAGAGATCTCTCTAAAGGAAGCGCGTGGCATATGGAGAGGTATACAGGAGAAAAGATACAGCAAGCGGGGGAGAATATTCATTTTGAAAACATTGACTCTCCCCAGCCAGGAGAAATCTCTTCTCTCCCACCTAGTCAGGTCCTGTTTCAGGACTTGAATGAGGGGAGGGAAGTTGAAGCGATATGTGTCTGATAAGTTCGAGGGGACCTGGATCCCTAGGTAAGTAAGTGAGGAGGTCTTCCATTTGAAGGGGTAGGAGGAGCAGAGATGATCCACTAAGGACGTCGGCAGGGAGATGTTGAGGGCCTCACATTTGGAGGGGTTCAGTTTATAGTTGCTATAATAGGAGTATTGGTGAATCGCTTGCATGAGAGAGGGGAGAGAGGTGAGTGAAGAAGATAAATATAATAATAGGTCGTCCGCGAAAGCTGCACACTTGCTATGGCACGCCCCCATGGAGATCCCCTTAATGTCAGGTTGCTGTCTAATAGCAATCAATAGATGCTCCATACAAAGTACGAACAGGAGAGGAGATAAGGGGCATCCTGGCGGGTTCCATTGCAAATATCGAAAGGTCGGGACAACCTACCATTAATTCTGATTTGGGCCTGTGGTCCAGTATATAGGGCCATTATCCTAGAAAGCATCGTTCTACCTAGTCCTATTTGTGATAGTGTGGCAGAGAGAAATCCCCAGTCCACCCGGTCAAAAGCCTTCTCGGCATCCAAGGAGAGGAGAAATATAGGAGCATTAGTTCTGCGAGCATGATGTATCAGGGAGAAAGTGCGAAGAGTATTGTCTCTCACCTCCCTATTCGGTAGTGTTGCTCGCGAATATTCGCAATTCGAATATTATTCGCGAATATAGCGCTATATATTCGTAATTACGAATATTCGTTTTTTATTTTTTTTATTTTTTTTATTTTTTTCTTCACAGTACACATCACAGTGATCACCCCTCTCTGCTTCCAGCTTGTGTGGTGTAAAGAAGGCTGTAATACTACTGTGTGAGACTGGCGTGCAACAATTCGCATATGCGAAAAGTAGCATATGCTAATTTTCGCATATGCAAATTTTCACGTGTGTTAATTTTGTATATGTAAATGTTCGCATATGTTAATTTTCGCATGCGCGAATATTCGCATATGCGAAAATAAAACTAGAAAATAACGAATATGCGAATATTCGCAAATATATGACGAATATTCGTCCATATATTCGCGAATATTCGCGAATTCGAATATGGCCTATGCCGCTCAACACTACTATTCGGTATAAAGCCAACTTGGTCCGGGTGGACTAGGGAGCTCATGTATGGGGAGAGTCTGTTGGCTATGAATTTAGCAAACAGTTTTGTGTCTGAGTTGATGAGGGATATAGGGCGGTAACTAGAGCACAATAGGGGATCTCTACCCTTCTTCGGGATGACAGTCACATACGCCCTCAGGAATGAGTGGGAGGGTGGTGAGTCCCCGGATATGGAATTGAAGGCGGCCAATAGCATTTGAGAAAGCTCAGGTCGGTGCAATTTATAAAACTTAGCCGTGTAGCCATCAGGCCCAGGGCTCTTGCCGGAGGGCGTGGATGAGATGACCGCCTTCAATTCCTCAGATGTGAATGGGGCTTCTAGATGCTGTATAGTGGAGTGGTCTAATCGAGGAAGTGCAGTGTCGGCTATGTAGTGGGATAGTGAGACGGATGTATGTCCGGGTGAGGAAGAGGTCTGGGGGTGCTGTTGGTTGTATAGGTCGGTGTAATATTGTTGGAAGGCTGCAAGGATGTCTGGTGTCAGGGTGCATATCGCATTAGCTTTGGACTTGATGGAGGAGATAAATAAAGAGGACTTCTTTTGTTTGAGAGCTGAGGCTAAGAGCTTGCCAGATTTGTTGCTCCATTCATAGAAAAGGCGACCCGTAATTTGTTTATAATATCTATGTTTTGAGGAGAGTTGTTCCAGGATCTCACAGCGGGTATGAATAAGTTCACGCATTACCAAATCTAATTGGGACTGCTTATGTTGTGACTCTAATAACTGTAGTGTGCGGTAGAGACCGGACAGTTTTGCTGCCGCCTCCCTCTTCAGTCGGGACCCATGTTTGATCAACACGCCTCTGAGAACACATTTCAGTGCTTCCCATTTAGTCAGAGGAGAGGAGTCGTCAGAGGCGTGATCACTTATAAAGTTTTGGATAGAGTCCTTGAGTTCTTGAAGGCACAATTGATCCCTAAGTAAGGATTCATTTAGCCTCCAATTGGATTGGGGAACCGACAGAGAAGGAAGCGTCAGCATACAGGAGATCGGAGCATGGTCAGAAAGCAGCCTGAGGCCTATGGACGTTGAGATGATGGCTGGTAACAGATGGTGGGGGCAAAATATGTAGTCAATTCAACTATAAGTTTGCCGCGGAAAGGAGTAGAAAGAGTAATCTTTGGTATGCGGATGGTAGGATCTCCACGTGTCACTGAGCTGCATGGAATGGAGCATTTTTCTCAGAGCTTTTAGTTTGTTGTGGGAGAGGAGGGAAGAGCCCGTGGAGGTGTCCATTCTGGGGAACAGGGGAAGATTAAAGTCACCACAGAGGAGGATAGGACCAGTAGCAAATGCAGATAAAGCCTTTAGGGTCCGTATTAGGAAGGGAACCTGGTTTCTGTTAGGGGCATATATGGACGCTATAGTAAGGAGGTGATTGGAGATTTCACAGTTGACAAAGACAAATCTAGCATTTGGGTCAGGCAGGGAAGAGAGCAATTTAATGGGTAGAGATTTGTGGAAGGCGAGGGAGACCCCCTTAGACCTGGAGTAAGGGTTAGTGCTATGGATCCAGGATGTATAGTACTTGGTAGAGATAGTGGGGGTGTGTCCCATCTTAAAGTGTGTTTCTTGTAGGGCCACTATATGTGTTCTTTGTTTGTGAAATGAATAGAGGATTTGTGCCCGCTTCTCCGGGGTATTAAAACCCTGAACATTCAGGGTAGTCAGCCTAATGTCAGCTGCCATGGTGGTGCAAGGTGCGTGTATTCCTCTCACCGGGCGCAGTAAAGGGGTCCAGGGTGTCCAGTCCGCAGGCCAGCAGAGGGTGAAGATATGCAGTCCAAGAAAACAAGGAGAAAGTAATTAATGTTAGGAGAAGGGGTGAGGTATAGAAAGGGTGGGGAGAGGAAGAGGGCTTCCATAAGAGAATGGAGCAAGGGACCTAAGTAGAGAAACCTTAAGGGTCATAATAAGGATTGGGTCCAGCCCAATCATGACACTAGTGGGGGTATACATGGAAGAGTCGTCCAGGAGGGACAGGTTCGTATCAATGGTCTGGAGCAAAAGACAAAGCATCCAGAAAATCGATAGGGTATAGCTACAGGGCCTTGTATTGACATATTCTAAATAACTAGATCAAAGCATGGAGGGCAGGCATATGTAATAGTATTAACTAGGATTATAATCAGTTAACAAACTAATAAACTATCACGCTATCTGAAGAGGAGAAGGGAGGCAGGAGAAGAAATACAAACCAAGGTGTGTTACAAATCCAAATAATGAATATGTAGATTGGAAGGACGCTACAGTGAGGCATCCTTAGGAAGTGCAGCAACCAACGGTCCGAACAAATTTATGAGAAAAAATGAGTAACAACAGGCCTAAAAGGCGTGCAGCGGGTGCTGCAATCACAGTCCTGAGGGAGAACAGCATCATCCGACACAGAGACGTCTGCGACAAGTATAGTTGTCAACGTTGAGAAGTATTCATAGCAGGTCAGGTCTCGGGGCGTTGACTTGAAGGTCGAGTGGGTCGGGCATTGCAGCTCAGGAGGCCAGAGTCCATCGTGTGTCTTGTATGATGAGTCGGAGGTGAGACACGTGGCCAGGTAGATGGCAAAAATAAGGCAGCCCATTCCGGTAAGGGTACTTGCTGGAGTTTAAATGTAGCTAGGAAAGCCGGCAAGTCCTCTGGTCTTCTGAGGGTCGCGGAGGTACGATCATGTCTCGCCGTGAGGGAGAATGGGAAGCCCCAACGATAGTTAATTTGCGCATTTTGCAATAGACCTAGAAGCGGTTTGAGTGTTTCCCTCAGTTTGAGGGTCCTGAGAGAGACGTCCGGATAGAGGTGCACAGGGGATCCATTATAAGTCAGATGTTTCAAATTTCTTGCTTTGCGCAGGATTTCCTCTTTCAGCAGGTAATGATGAACACGACAGATAACATCACGTGGTTTTGTCGGGTCAGGGTTCTTGGCTTTAAGGGCCCTGTGAGCTCTGTCTAGTTCAATTTTGGAATCCGGAGGCTTTTGAATGATTTCATTAAAGAGCCGTTGTAGGGTATCAGGTGAATCTTGTGGAAGGACTGACTCAGGGAGACCTTTGATTCTCAGGTTATTCCTTCTGTTTCTGTTATCTAGATCATCTAGGTGATCTATCATTGTGGATTGCTGGATGTAAAGAGCTTTTGTGCTATCATTTAGAAAATGTACCTGGGCAGCGATGGAAGAACGGAATTCTTCCAGGTCCTGCACTTTGTGTTGTAGTTGAGCGACCTCTTCCTTAACTGGTTGCAAGTCCTGGCGCCATGCTTTGCGGAGGTCTGAGGACAGGGAGTGTAGATCATTTTTAGTAGGTAATGGGGCTAGTAGTGCTTGCAGCTCAGGGAAATTCTTAAGAGTGTTGGTGGCCGCCTCAGGCGAAGGTAGTGAAGCACCTAGTGGTGCATTAGGTCAAGCGAATGGACGGTCTGAAACACGTGGACGCCGCTGCAATCTCCTTGACTCAGTTGGGGTATCATCAGAGGAGGAGTTATCTTGTCTCGAGGTACAGGAAGGATTCAATTTGCGTGGAGTCTTGAACAAGGTTTTCTTTGCCGGTGGGCTGGCACCCCAATAGTGAGGGGGATCGCTGTCTGCTGCAGAGTCCTGTGAGCCCTCTGCAGAGTCATAGTCCATGGTCACCGACCAGTCCGTCACATCTCGGGCTGGCGGGCCCTGGACTGGCGCAGTGGGTGGGATGTCAGTGGACCCGGGTTCCATATGGGCATTAGTGGAGCCGGAGGCTGTGGGATGCTGGTGGTATACAGCAGCTTCTCTTGGTCTTTTTTGTGGATGTTGGCATCGTGGTAGCCACAGCTGTAGCATAGGTGGTCCCTGTGACACAATGAGTCCTTCGGGCCAGTGAGGTGGGGGATACATGTGGAGAGGAGGGAGCAGCATGGCTTATCAATGGAGGTAAGGAGGAACCTGTAGGGTCCATGGCAGTGGCCCTCTGCACAACAGCGAGTTGCTGGCTGTGTGGCTGATGTTGTTGGCTCCCAGGTTTAAGTGCTGAGGTCTGGAGAGGTAGGGAAGGCAGATCTGGTCAATGGCTGCGGTGCTAGGGAGTTGTTGATCACATGTTGTGACCCAGGGGGTAGTGTCGGGGCTGTAGCAGTCTCCTCAGTCCCATACCTGCTCTGTCGCTCCACAGACTTGGAGGAAGGTGTTGAGGTGCTGAGGGCAGCGCCCGGTACTTGAGGGTGGTGTGTCAGCTCTCTGGGTGCTAGTGCGCACTGCGGCATTGTGTGCAAAGGGCGAGGGGTCTCCATGTCTCTCCCGTCCGACGACAGCGCTGGCTCCACCGGAAGAGAAGGGGTAGGTTCCGGAGGTAATGGCCGCCGTGCAGGGGAAGGCCGCGCTGATCGAGATGAGGGGTGTACGGCTGCAAAGTAAGTTGCTATGCTTTTTGGCGGATCCCCGCGGTCAGGAGCAGTTGCTTTCTTGGATTTATGGCTTCTCCTGCCTCCCATAGCAGTAAATCTTGCCCTAAATACCGGTGGCCCTGCTGGAGCTCTCACGCCGCGCTGTGCATCCTCGGCGAGCCAAGCCACGCCCCCCAAATTATTTAAGTTTTACATCTGCTACTCACTTTCTTTTAGTCTATCCATTATTTACTCTATTGTATCCTTTAACCTAGTAGGACTGTATGAATATTTTCTTTAGGATTTAGTATTTTGACACATAGGGTAGTGTGTATCACAGTATCCTTGATTAGGATTTTTCTTGATTTATGTTGAGCTCCCATAACCCTTTTCTCTTCTACATCCAATTTTATTTGCCTATTTTCTTTGCCTTGACACTAACATTCCATCCATTTATTCTAAATGTTTTTATTTTATTTTTTTAAAGCAGAAGGCTTCATTAATGTTGGACTTTGAACTACATATAAAAAAAAATACCCTTATACCATACTGTATATTGTAATGCCATCAATAATTTCCAGGATATATTAAGATGCTGAACACTTAAGAGTTAAACATTTCAGACTAAACAATTTCTCTCCTTCATGACATTGAGAATTGTGATTTTTTTTTTTTTGAAGGGCAAAAATTTAGCAAATACTTGTATATCCAATTATCACTATAACAGCTTTAATATAGTATGTTAAATTTACCTTTTCAATATGTGCAAGGACATGGATGTTTTACTTTCAAATGTTATAGCAATAGCAGATGTGACTTTAGAGGCACAATAAGAAAACCATGCTCGTGCCACTTAAAAAGAAACACCCCGTGTTGAAGAGGAGTTGCACTTACAAAACAAAGATTAGGTTTTTAACCCTGTCAAACAAAAAACTGCATTCAATAATAATATGAACAAATCAAACCCACTTCAAGGTTCTTTTAAACATGGGGCCTTTAATGTCTGTGGGAATTCAGTCCTTCCTCCTATTATATTTACTTTTATCTTTATAACCATTGACACTAACAGTGTGAAACTCACTCATCAGTGACCCACACAAAGAATTTAGGACAGAGCCGTAGAGCTGAGAATATTAAATGGAAATAAAGAAAAGAAATAGAATTACATTACTTGTTTTTCCTGATATTTTTATATTTGATGAAAATTTCTATGTAAAAACATTAAACTCTTTAAAAAAAAGCTGAAGTTTTTTTATTCAAATTTATTGTGAGATACGTTCTGAATTTTTAAGTAACATAGTAGTAAGGACAGAATACAAAAGACAAAGAAAATTCAAGTGTTTAGATGTACAATTTGACAAATGTTCATTTGAATTGGAGTGAAGGATTATTGATTCAAATGTAAAAGGTTTATATTTATTTAGTTTACAATGTCAATATCACAGAACATTGGTGCTATTAAGGCTGGGTTAAGGTGGCACTAGGACTGCGCGGACTACATTGCACCCGGGATCTCCGGCAGAAATTAGTCAGGAGATTCCGCAGTGTGAACCTGATCTTAGACTTAACTTTTATTGGAATCTCCTAAAAACATTTAGAACAGAAAATGTAAAACTAATACTAAGATATATTAAAAAGGTTAGGTATTTTGAACTCTATTACATACAGCTCCTGATCAGTGGTCTACCATGATGCCTCACTTGCTGATTTAGTAAAGTAGTATTCACTACTGACAAAAATACACGTGCACAGTGTAGGATAAGGGACAGGGTATAGCGGGCCCTTGGAAAGAACCTATCCCTATTTTAAGGAGAGATTATCCAAATAAGTGTCACGATTCGGCTTACAGGTTGTGGATCCTCTGTGTCAGCGAGGGATTGGCATGGACCGTGCTGGTGGACCGGTTCTAAGAGGCTACTGGTGTTCACCAGAGCCCGCCGCAAAGCGGGATGGTCTTGCTGCGGCAGTAGCAACCAGGTCGTATCCACTAGCAACGGCTCAACCTCGCTGACTGCTAAGAAGGCGTGGGACAGAAGGACTAGGCAGAGGCAAGGTCAGACGTAGCAGAAGGTCGGGGCAGGCGGCAAGGTTCGTAGTCAAGATGGATAGCAGGAGTTCAGGTAACACAGGCTTTGGACAACACTAAACGCTTTCACTGGCACAAGGCAACAAGATCCGGCAAGGGAGTGCAGGGGAAGTGATGTGATATAGCCAGGGAGCAGGTGGAAGCCAATTAAGCTAATTGGGCCAGGCACCAATCATTGGTGCACTGGCCCTTTAAGTCTCAGAGAGCTGGCGCGCGCGCGCCCTAGAGAGCGGAGCCGCGCGCGCCAGCACATGACAGCAGGGGACCGGGACGGGTAAGTGACTTGGGATGCGATTCGCGAGCGGGCGCGTCCCGCTGTGCGAATCGCATCCCCGACGGCCATGTCAGTGCAGCGCTCCCGGTCAGCGGGACTGACCGGGGCGCTGCAGGGAGAGAGACGCCGTGAGCGCTCCGGGGAGGAGCGGGGACCCGGAGCGCTCGGCGTAACAGTACCCCCCCCTTAGGTCTCCCCCTTTCTTTGTCCGGTAACTGCTTCCCATGGGATGAGGACACCGGGAGTGATTGAAGGGTTTCCTCAAAGGCAGGCCGTACAGCAGGAGTGGGAATGGGGAGGGAGGGCAGAGGGTGAAGCTTGGCACGGGGCAGGGTGACACCAGGACGGGGGCCATGAGGAGGCACTGAGGCTTGCCTGACGGGAATGGGAGGGGGGGAGAGGCATTTCTTGTGGCAAGCAGAGTCCCAGTTCTTGATCTCCCCGGTGGTCCAGTCAAGGGTGGGAGAATGAAGCTGGAGCCATGGCAGACCGAGGAGGACCTCAGAGGTGCAGTTGGGAAGGACGAAAAATTCAATCCTTTCGTGGTGGGGTCCAATGCACATTAAGAGGGGTTTTGTGCGGTAACGCACGGTGCAATCCAATCTAACTCCGTTGACCGCGGAAATGTAGAGCGGCTTGACGAGGCGGGTCACCGGGATGCAGAATTTATTCACCAAAGAATCCAAAATGAAATTCCCAGAGGCACCAGAGTCCAAGCAGGCCACGGCTGAGAGGGAGGAGTTGGCTGAAGGAGAAATCCGCACGGGCACCGTGAGACGTGGAGAAGCAGACTTTGAACCAAGAGACGCCACACCCACGTGAGCTGGGTGCGTGCGTGCGTTTCCCAGACGTGGAGGACGAATAGGGCAATCCACCAAGAAATGCTCGGTACTGGCACAGTACAGACAGAGATTTTCTTCCCTACGGCGATTCCTCTCTTCCTGGGTCAGGCGAGACCGATCCACTTGCATGGCCTCCTCGGCGGGAGGCCCAGGCGTAGATTGCAAAGGATGCTGTGGGAGAGGTGCCCAGAGATCTAAGTCTTTTTCCTGGCGGAGCTCCTGATGTCTCTCAGAAAAACGCATGTCAATGCGGGTGGCCAAATGGATAAGTTCTTGCAGGTTGGCAGGAATCTCTCGTGCGGCCAGCACATCCTTGATGCTACTGGATAGGCCTTTTTTAAAGGTCGCGCAGAGAGCCTCGTTATTCCATGATAATTCGGAAGCAAGAGTACGAAATTGGATGGCGTACTCGCCCACTGAAGAATTACCCTGGACCAGGTTCAGCAGGGCAGTCTCGGCAGAAGAAGCTCGAAGACACTACGGACTTCAGCGAAGAAGGACTGGACTGTGGCTGTGGCAGGATCATTGCGGTCCCAGAGCGGTGTGGCCCAAGACAAGGCCTTTCCTGAAAGAAGGCTCACTACGAACGCCACCTTAGACCGTTTTGTAGGAAACAAGTCCGACAACATCTCCATATGCAGGGAACATTGAGACAGAAATCCACGGCAGAGTCTAGAGTCCCCATCAAATTTGTCCGGCAGGGACAAGCGGAGGCTAGGAGCGGCCACTCGCTGCGGAGGAGGTGCAGGAGCTGGCGGAGGAGATGGTTGCTGCTGTAGCAGAGGCAGAAGTTGTTGTAACGTGGCGGTCAACTGCCACAGCTGCTGTCCTTGTTGGTCAATTTGCTGCGATTGCTGAGCGACCACCGTGGTAAGGTCAGCGAGACTTGGCAGCGGCACCTCAGCGGGATCCCTGGCCGGATCTACTGTCACGATTCGGCTTACAGGTTGTGGATCCCCTGTGTCAGCGAGGGATTGGCGTGGACCGTTCTAAGAGGCTACTGGTGTTCACCAGAGCCCGCCGCAAAGCGGGATAGTCTTGCTGCGGCAGTAGCAACCAGGTCGTATCCACTAGCAACGGCTCAACCTCGCTGACTGCTGAGAAGGCGTGGGACAGAAGGACTAGGCAGAGGCAAGGTCAGACGTAGCAGAAGGTCGGGGCAGGCGGCAAGATTCGTAGTCAAGATGGATAGCAGGAGTTCAGGTAACACAGGCTTTGGACAACACTAAACGCTTTCACTGGCACAAGGCAACAAGATCCGGCAAGGGAGTGCAGGGGAAGTGATGGGATATAGCCAGGGAGCAGGTGGAAGCCAATTAAGCTAATTGGGCCAGGCACCAATCATTGGTGCACTGGCCCTTTAAGTCTCAGAGAGCTGGCGCGCGCGCGCCCTAGAGAGCGGAGCCGCGCGCACCAGCACATGACAGCAGGGGACCGGGACGGGTAAGTGACTTGGGATGCGATTCGCGAACGGGCTCGTCCCGCTGTGCGAATCGCATCCCCGACGGCCATGTCAGTGCAGCGCTCCCGGTCAGCGGGACTGACCGGGGCGCTGCAGGGAGAGAGACGCCGTGAGCGCTCCGGGGAGGAGCGGGGACCCGGAGCGCTCGGCGTAACAATAAGAATGGTCCTAAGAGTAAAAAATCCCCTACTATCATCCTTGTATTAAAGCAGTCAAATACAGGTGCTAAAGCGTAATCTCAAATAAATTGTTAATGCGTTAAAACTTGCTCGCATCGACAACTTAATGTTAACTTAATATTAATGAGCACAGTAACGGATAGATCTCAGCGATTGTCCAGACATCCAAGCAGATAACCAATACCAAAACTAGGCAGACTCGGTCAAACCATAGTAGTGTCAGTTCTTTAGTAACAATGTTGGGGAGCACCATAGCAGTCACTCATGACAAAAAAGATACAATATATGGATAATAGTCAACCTTACCAATTCATTTCTTCTAACAGGAATCCTCAGGGGAAACATAGCCATATGCAAATTACACAATTGATGAAGGAAGCAGAGAAGAGCAGCCTCAAAACAAAATGTCTGGTTCCCAGTGATGTTACATGATAGCATTACCCTGTGCGGCTGCAAGATGGACACAGACTGTTCACTTTATGAACAGTATAGTAGGGCTACCATGAAGTGTCATGTGTAGTGACTTTACATCTGGTAGTCCTGAAACTAATATCATCGGAAGATACATACTGGCTTGAGTTATGTAATGCCACTATGAATCTATGCTTCCATGACATATTTTGAACAGAAGACCACTTTTTCAATCAGTAGTAGACAATGATTAGTTTATGCTTCCTGAAGATTCTTTGTATTTCCTGAGGATGCTTTCTAATGTATTTGTTGTTATTTATTACATGTAACGTCTGGCTCTGGCCGTGCACAAAGAGTTAATTGAATCTAGTTGGGCTGGAGCTGCTTGGAGCTCACCTGTGTTGTCTGGGAGTGGTTCTCAGCTCTGCTAACAATCAGGAAGGTATCCCTGACCAGCTTACTATATAAGCTAGGAGCAGTGATCAGTACAATGTCTGTGATAGGTTATACCTTAGCTGACACCTCCTGCTTATTGGATACCTGCTTGTTTATTGATCTTTGGCTTTTCCCTTGACACTTCTATTACTTTGGGTTCCTGTACTCCGCTATTTCCTGGTACCAACCTTGGCTAGTTTGATTTTGATTTGGCCGTGTGTGTGTGTCTTAGTGTACCTCTGTTAGTTTGTGTGCCTCCAGGTGTTCACTGACTCCGTCTGTTTTTTATTTTATTATTTTGACAACGCTGCCACAGCACTTAGCAAGTAGAGTTTTTCATTGTGGAGCAGAGAGCACTGTGGTCAGACAGAAAGGTAATTCAAAAAGAAATACAACTTCCACTGTACTGTAAGGATTAATATTTCTAACTAAAAGTCCTTTACAAATATGTTATTAACTTTCTGGCAACAGATGATTTAAAAAAAAACAAAAAACATCCAGAGTACCCCTTTAACAAAAACTGCAAGAACAATATACTTATGTGACCATCAAACAGAATTCTAAAATGTTACTACCATAATTATGTGTTAAATTATAATAATATATACCTAATTATACATAATATATTAATGAATAGAAAGTAGAGATTTTTGTCAGTCTGCTCAATAATATTAATTGGCATTCAGATTATTTTTAAATCTTCACTTTATTTGCAGGGCCAATGCTTACAAAACCTTTCTGGGTTTTGCCTACACCTTTCTCAGGTAAAACACATGATTGGTATACACATATAAAATGCTGGTTTATATACATTTGAATTTAACACCTTAAGGACCAGGGCAATTTTCCTTTTTGCACTAGTTTTTTCCTCCTTCCCTTCTAAAAATCATAACAGTTCAAATTTGCTCCTACAGACCCCTATAAGGGCTTGTGTCATGCATCACCAATTGTACTTTGTAATGACATCAATCATTACATAACAAAATATATGCCAAAAACCCCCAAAAATAAATATATATATATATATATATATATATATATATGGTAGCCCTTGGGGGGTGTATGGTAGGGATGGTATGGTGTTGGTATATTAGGGATTAATATTAACCCAGTCGCTCGTGACGCCAAGGTGAGGGCTGGTATGCTGAATCTATGTTCCGGCCTATCGCCGCCCTTCCCAGAAGCGATAGGTGCAATGAAATGACTGAAGGTCCACAAGTAGATTTAACTGGAACTTGAATAACTTTACTGCAGTGCTTGCAATATCCAATGCGTAGTAACAGTCTCATATAACAGTTCTTAGGTTGCTTAGCGACTGGCAGAAGTTGCGGACCTTGCATTAAACTTGTAGTCTCTGAATTTAGGGAGTGATGTGCAGATCAGTCCGGATTTAGGGGAAATATTGAGTCTGGTGATACTGCAGAGTGCTTAAGGGATGACACACTCTATAATTTAGATCATTCAGCCGTTGCCACAAGGCTCAGGCTTAACTCACTGCGATTACTGCTATACAGGTCTTGCTTGCTTGCTATCCCAGGAACAAGAGAGAAATAAGATGGCCGCCCCTCCCTTATATGGGCAGGGGGCGTGGCGATTTTGATTGGTCCGAATGTCTGCCACTCACTTTACATGGTATCATGGGATTGCTTACATCACAGGATCTATATGCATTGCGAAAACCCAAAATGGGGCTAGAGATACCAAAGTGAGGCCTGGAACGCATCCAGAATGAGGCTTGGAACGAATCACATGACCCGAAGGCCCTGCAACACCATGGAAACCAGTAATTAACCATTTATATACAGAAATAATACTATATACATTATTCTATGGATAAATTAGAAATCTATACACTATAATAGAGGCGACTAGGGGCGGACTGACTAACAGAGATTACTAAGTCCTAGGGACTCTGGCTACGGGGACCCATAGATAAATAAGTAACGTATAAAATGCGGTACTGGGACACCCCATATATATATATATATATATATATATATATATATATATATATATATATATATATATAGCAGCAAATAGGCAGCAGCAACTCCATAAAGTGCAAAAAGTGGATTTTATTCACACAAGGTGAGGCACTATGCCTCATGTTGTGTGAATGAAATCCACTTTTTGCACTTTATGGAGTTGCTGCTGCCTATTTGCTGCTATTCTATGGACCCTTGAACCTGGGCTCTATGCTGACGGCACCCGTGCACTTTACATTGGGGATGTGCTGCTCTCCTTCTGCTTTTATATATATATATATATATATATATATATATATATATATATAGTAAATTTGAGTAGCCGTATTAGTCCAGTGGTGCAGATGCAAATCAAAAAATGTTGTAGTATCTTTTAATACCTTTTTTATTGGACTAACAGAATTTTGTAGAGACAAGCTTTCGGGATTCCTCCCTTTATCAAATCTAAACCAAACCTCAATTTTAGACTTGATAAAGGGAGGAATCCCGAAAGCTTATCTCTACAAAATTCTGTTAGTCCAATACAAAAGGTATTACAAGATACTGCAACATTTTTTGATTTGCATCTATATATAAATATATATATATATATATATATATATATATATATATATATATATATATATATATATAAAAGAAGATCAGGGCAGCACTCCAATAACGTGAAAAAGGTAAATTTTATTCCATCAAAGCAATGTGCAAAACAGCATCGACGTTTCGATCCTCTCCAGGATCTTTTTCAGGAGATCCTGGAGATCCTGGAGAGGATCGAAACGTCACTGCTGTTTTGCACATTGCTTTGATGGAATAAAATTCACCTTTTTCACGTTATTGGAGTGCTGCCCTGATCTTCTTTTTTACCTTTGGATGGATCGTTAGACTTGATCCTTTTACAGGTTGCCTGCACCTCTCTTTTTACATTTTTTGCATTAGAGTGCTGCTGCTTTTTTGCTTTTTGTATATATATATATATATATATATATATATATATATATATATATATATATGTATATATATTTTAAAGGTGCAAAGTCTAGAAAAAAAAGATTCTGAACCCAACAGTGATCTTCAACTTGCGTACCTCCAGATGTTGCAAAACTACAATTCCCAGTATGCCCGGACAACCGTTCACTGTCTGGGCATGCTGGGAGTTGTAGTTTTGCAACATCTGGAGGTCCGCAGGTTGAAAACCACTGGTATGTCGCTCCATTGCTGTCGCCGCGTCCCCGTGGTGTCCCCGCGTCTGAAGGGTTAATACAGGGCATCACCGCGATCGGTGATGTACTGTATTAGCCGCGGGTCTCGGCCGTTGATGGCTGCAGGGACCGCCGCGATAGGTGTGTGTATTCGCCATATAAGAGGCACCAACTTTTTTCCCCCAGTTTTGGGGAAGAAAAAGTGCGTCTTATACGGCGAAAAATATGGTGTATATATATATATATATATATATATATATATATATATATATAATATTTGTGGGATGAAATTGAAAAAAAAATGCCATTTTGGAACTTTTGGATTTTTCCGTTTCTATGCAGTACACTTTTCGGTACAAATGACACCTTATTTTTATTCTGTATGTCCATACGGTTACAAGAATACCCAATATATGTAGGTGTTATTTTATTTTACTACTTTAAAAAAATTATAACTACACCAAAATGATAACTGCACCAAAATTAGTATGCTTAAATTTGTTGTCTTCTGACCCCTATAACTTTTTTTTATCTTTCCGCATACGGGGCTATATGAAAGCTAATTTTTTGCACTGTGGTCTGTAGTTTTCATTTGTTTTTCATTTTTGTTTTGATGGGACTTTTTGTTTGCAATTTATAGATTATTTTATGGCTATGAAGTAACCAAAAAAGCATAATTTTTAAGGTGTACACCATTTACTGTGCAATTTAATTAACATTATATTTTAATAGTACCGATATTTATGCACTCGATGGTACATATGTTTATGTTTATCTACAATGTTTTACTGTAAAAAATCGGAAATAGGGGATGATTCAAACTTTTATTAATGGAGGGGCTTATTCACAATTCACAGTTAACTTTTAGTTTTTTTACACTTTTTATTTTTTATTTATTTTTGAATCCCCTAAGTGGCTATAACATGCAATATTGTGATTGCTTACTCTGCTCAATGCTATACTTTGGCTCAGCATAAAATGCTTAAAACTGATAAACAGATAAAGTTAAATATAAGTCAACTTATCAGTGTAGTAATACTTACCAAAGAATAGTACTAAACATGTAGTGAAACAAGAGAACCGACACAGAACTTGTCCTTTCTATGTGTAGGCTCCAAAAATGTGAAAACTAAAATAAGGAGAAGTTCACAAAAACCAACAAATACATAAAAACACCTAAAGGTGTGTGGAACGCACCAACATGTGAAACCCCAAAGAGTAAAACCGACTAGTATATCTGATTTAAAAATATTTTATTATTATTGTTCTAAAAAAGATATGCATACAAAATTATCATTAATAGTATGTATTAATATAAATAAAAATATAGAATAAATATTTTTAAGAAAGAAGGGGGGGTTCTGGGGTAAAAATATGTGTATATATATATATATATATATATATATATATCCATAGAAAGGACAGCATGTTGTGCGGCACTTCATGTTGTAAGGATACTATAAAATATTGCACTTTATATTGAATCTCACGTCTGCTGCAGTCCTTTCTATGGATTGATGCTGGATTTCCTGACCAGGAACCCGATGATGGCGTGCACCATATATGTGTTCTACCTGGGCGGATGTGCTGCTTGCTAGGAATATATATATATATATATATATATATATATATATATATATATATATTTAAAACTCAACGTGTGTGTATGTTCCACAAAAACTTTCAAACGGCTAAAGATATTAACATGAAACTTGGCACACATGTTACTTATATGTCGACAACAAACATAGGATAGGTGATTTAACCCTTACTCACCCCCATTTGCCAGGGGCGGGGCTTATGTTTAAAGTCCCATGCAAGTCAATGGGAAATATATGTTACCGCATAACTTCCAGACGGCTGGAGATATTTCGATAATAGCTGGTCACATGTTACTTATATGTCCACTTAAAATATAGGATAATTAATTCAACCCTTAACTACCCCCATTTGTGAGGGTTGGGGTTTTTGTCTAAAGTCCCATGCAAATCAAGAGGAAATGTATGTTCCCAAATAACTTCCGTACGGCTGGAGATATTTTAATACCTGGTACACATATTACAGGTTGGGATATGAGGACGGGATGGGAGGTTGGGATAGGAGGTCAGGTAGGAGGTTGGGATAGGAGGACGGGATATGAGCACAGGATATGAGGACGGGATAGGAGGTCTGGATAGGAGGTCGAGATATGAGGACGGGAAAGGAGGACGGGATAGGAGGACAGGATAGGAGGACAGGATAGGAGGTCGGGATAGGAGGTTGAGATAGGAGGTCGGGAAAGGAGGACGGGATTGGAGGTCGGGATAGGAGATCGAGATTGGAGGAAAGGATAGGTGGGTATAGAAGAATGGGATAGGAGGACGAGATAGGAGGTCGGGACAGGAGGTTGAGACAGGAGGACGGGATAGGAGGACGGGATTGGAGGACGGGATAGGAGGACGGGATAGAAGGTACGGGTCGGGATGGGAGGTCGGGAAGGGAGGTTGGGATGGGAGGACGGGAAAGGAGGACGGGAAAGGAGGACGGGATAGGAGGACGAGATAGGAGGACGGGATAGGAGGTCGAAATAGGAGGTCGAGAAATGAGGACGGGATAGGAGGTCAGGATAGGAGGTCGGGATAGGAGGTGGGGATAGGAGGACTGGATAGGAGGACGGGATAGGAGGACGGGATAGGAGGACGGGATAGGAGGACAGGATAGGAGGACGGGATAGAAGATCAGGATAGGAGGTCGGGATAGGAGGACGGGATAGGAGGACGGTATAGGAGGTCGGGACAGGAGGTCGAGATAGGAGGTCGAGATGTGGGGTTGGGACATGACGACAATATATGAGGACGGGATATGAAGTCAAAAGCTTCCTCCTTTGTCTATTTTCCTCCCCAACAAGGATTAGGAAGGAAATCCGGGCAACGCTGGGTACTCAGCTAGTATATATATATATATATATATATATATATATATATATATATATATAACTCAACGTGTGTGTGTGTGTATGTATGTATGTGTGTATGTTTCAGCATCACGTCCAAACGGCTAAAGATATTAACATGAAACTTGGCACACATGAAACTTGGCACACATGTCAACAACAAAAATAGGATAGGTGATTTAACCCTTACTCACCCCCATTTGCCAGGGGCGGGGTTTATGTTTAAAGTCCCATACAAGTCAATGGGAAATATATATTACTGCATAACTTCCAAACGGCTTGAAATATTTTGATAATACTAATACTTGGTCACATGTTACTTATATATCCACTTAAAATATAGGATAGTTAATTTAACCCTTAACTACCCCCATTTGTGAGGGTCGGGGTTTTTGTTTAAAGTCCCATGCAAATCAATGGGAAATGTATGTTACCACATAACTTCTGTATGGCTGGAGATATTTCAATAACTGGTACACATATTACGGGTCGGGATAGGAGGTCGAGATAGGAGGTCGGGATAGGAGGACAGGATAGGAGGACGGGATAGGAGGACGGGATAGGAGGAGGGGATAGGAGGAGGGGATAGGAGGACGCGATAGGAGAACCGGGATAGGAGGATCGGGATAGGAGGTCGGGATAGGAGGTCGCGAAAGGAGGTCGGGATAGGAGGTCGGATAGGAGGTCGAGATAGGAGGTCGTGATAGGAGGACGGGATAGGAGGACGGATAGGAGTACTGGATAGGAGGACAGGATAGGAGGTCGGGATAGGAGGTCGGGATAGGAGGATGGGATAGGAGGATGGGATAGATGGACTGGATAGGAGGACGGGATAGGAGTATGGGATATGAGGACGGAAAAGGATGACGGGATAGGAGGACGGGATAGGAGGTCGAGATAGGAGGTTGAGAAAGGAGGACGGGATAGGAGGTCAGGATAGGAGGTCGGGATAGGAGGTGGGGATAGGAGGACTGGATAGGAGGACGGGATAGGAGGACGGGATAGGAGGACGGGATAGAAGATCGGGATAGGAGGTCGGGATAGTAGGACGGGATAGGAGGACGGTATAGGAGGTCGGGACAGGAGGTCGAGATAGGAGGTCGGGATGTGGGGTTGGGACATGACGACAATATATGAGGACGGGATATGAAGTCAAAATCTTCCTCCTTTGTCTATTTTCCTCCCCAACAAGGATTAGGAAGGAAATCCGGGCAACGCTGGGTACTCAGCTAGTATATATATATATATATATATATATATATATATAAAACTCAACGTGTGTGTGTGTGTGTGTGTATGTATGTATGTATGTGTGTATGTTCCAGCATCACGTCCAAACGGCTAAAGATATTAACATGAAACTTGGCACACATGTCAACAACAAAAATAGGATAGGTGATTTAACCCTTACTCACCCCCATTTGCCAGGGGCGGGGTTTATGTTTAAAGTCCCATACAAGTCAATGGGAAATATATATTACTGCATAACTTCCAAACGGCTTGAAATATTTTGATAATACTAATACTTGGTCACATGTTACTTATATATCCACTTAAAATATAGGATAGTTAATTTAACCCTTAACTACCCCCATTTGTGAAGGTCGGGGTTTTTGTTTAAAGTCCCATGCAAATCAATGGGAAATGTATGTTACCACATAACTTCTATATGGCTGGAGATATTTCAATAACTGGTACACATATTACGGGTCGGGATAGGAGGTCGAGATAGGAGGTCGGGATAGGAGGACGGGATAGGAGGATGGGATAGGAGGAGGGGATAGGAGGACGCGATAGGAGGACCGGGATAGGAGGACCGGGATAGGAGGACCGGGATAGGAGGACCGGGATAGGAGGTCGGGATAGGAGGTCGGGATAGGAGGTCGGGATAGGAGGTCGGATAGGAGGTCGAGATAGGAGGACAGGATAGGAGGTCGTGATAGGAGGACGGGATAGGAGGACGGATAGGAGTACTGGATAGGAGGACGGGATAGGAGGTCGGGATAGGAGGTCGGGATAGGAGGATGGGATAGGAGGACGGGATAGATGGACTGGATAGGAGGACGGGATAGGAGTATGGGATATGAGAACGGAAAAGGAGGACGGGATAGGAGGACGGGAAAGGAGGTCGAGATATGAGGACGGGAAAGGAGGACGGGATAGGAGGACGGGAAAGGAGGACGGGATAGGAGGACGGGAAAGGAGGACGGGAAAGGAGGTCGAGATAGGAGGACGGGAAAGAAGGTCGAGATAAGAGGACGGGAAAGGAGGTCGAAATATGAGGATGGGAAAGGAGGATGGGATAGGAGGACGGGATAGGAGGTCGAGATAGGAGGATTGAGAAAGGAGGTCGAGATCAGAGGACGGGAAAGGAGGACGGGAAAGGAGGTTGAGATATGAGGACGGGAAAGGAGGATGGGATAGGACGGGATAGGAGGTCGGGATAGAAGGACGGGATAGGAGGTCGGGATAGGACGTCAGGATATGATGACGGGATATGAGGTCGGGATATGACAGCAATATATGAGGACGGGATATGAAGTCAAAAGCTTCCTCCTTTGTTGATTTTCCTCCCCAACAAGGATGAGGAAGGAAAAACCGGGCAACGCCGGGTACTTAGCTAGTATATATATATATATATATATATATATATATATATATGTATTTATTTAAATATATATATATATATATATATATATATATATATATATATATAAAGAAGAGACAAAAATTGATAAAAAATGTTATTAAAAAAATATATAGCGTAGAAATACAGTAGTACGGCAGAGGAGCCTGGTTCAGCTGGTTAAAGTGCTAATGCTATCCAGGTGCAAAAAAATGTAAAAGGTGCCACACCAGTGCTAAATGAATAATTAAACAATCATGTGGTATACACATATAAGAACAAAAGAATAAAATTCACGTGATAAGTGCATAACATAAAAAGACAGGTGACTGAACAAAGTATAGCAGCAAAATATCGAGCAGATAGCAGCAAGTAAAGGAGGTAACAGGCTCATGCAAGAGAGACAGGACTCACCCCAGTGGACTGGAATGAGCGTGGTATATGTATGCTAAGTGTGCCAATGGAGGGGCATGGAACACACCCGATCTGAGGAAGATCTGAAGACTGGACATGATTGAGGACACCCTTAAATATTGTCCTGTTGGGATGTTATTGATCAGATGATGTGGATGTCCCAACCTTGCATGGAGTATTGTGTTTGCAAAAGTACTCTTACGGAAGAGATCTATAAAGAGAAAACCATCATTATCTATTGTGATTCTTATGTCAGGGAATTCTGTATGTGTAGCCCCTATATTTGATGTAAATTTAATGTTTCAATCATTGTGGTTCAATCTCCCTATCAAGTTCTCAAGTTCATCAATGGGTCCCTGCCAGATTAGGAGTATGTCGTCTATATACCTCCACCAATATTGTATTTTCTCTGTACCACGGATAGGATCCAAAATAAAAATGTCCCTCTCCCACAGCCCCAAGAACAATTTGGCATATGAAGGGCACACAAGCCGCCCCCATTGCCGTGCCCTGGAGCTGCACGTAGAGGGATTCTTTAAGCATAAAAAAAAAAACTATGAGAAATAATGAATTCAAGGGCTATTAACAGAAAACATAATGCTGGATCAAAAGAACTTGAGGATAAGAAAAATCTTACAGTCTGTATTCCGTCACAATGTCAAATAGAAGTGTACAGAGCTTCAACATCATAGGTAGCTCTGATCATGTCCGATTTCAATTGCAGGTTATCCAGCTTCCTTAGAACATCGTTGGTGTCTTTTAGAAATGATGGCAGAGTCTCTACAATAGAGGAGAGATGATAGTCAATCAAACGACATAGAGGTTCGCATAAATTCCCACAGGCTGAGACAATTGGTCTCCCTGGTGGGCAGGTTGCGTTTTTATGTATTTTTGGAAGTAGATAGACGGAGGCCACGGTGGATTCCATTGGTAGTAAGGCCTCCATCTGTTTTTTCTGATAAAATGCCTTGTTCTACCACTTGATTTAAAATATTTTTTTAGTTCTATAAAAAAATCTATAGTGGGAATAAAAATAAGCTTCTTATAACACTCTATTTGTCTCAATTGCTGGGACATTTCTTTTTCATACTTTTTCATCTTGTCAGATGGCTTTACATTTGTGTCTTTTAGGGATTGTATCTCTCGTAACGCCTGGCGTTTAAACATCAGGTTATCTTTTTGTCTGGATTAGGGGATTTTGTTGAATTCTTGGGAGACCAGTTTTACAAATAGATCCATTTCTGGAAATTGTGCTAGTTGTGGAAAATTTTTGGACTTAGGGAGAAGAGTTTTGGGGAATTTACCTTTGTCCTGTGGTTCCTGTCCGTCCATCAGTTCAACCAGGGTTTGTACTGCTTCCTTTTCAGTCCTAGTGGATGTAAATATGAGGATGTGAGGCTTCTGAGCTGTGGTTAAAGCTTTTTTTAAAAGCCCCAAACTTAATAACTCAGTCTGAGCCTCAGTTAGTACATGATCAGTAAGATTATTTTTGCACTTTCCTGTTTTTTGTCCTGCGGGGTATGATTCCATCTCTTGTATATGTTTATCCCTGTATTTCCACATTCCATATTTCTCTTTCTTCCAGAAAATTGTTGTCTGTAGGTGGATGATGCTGTAGAATCTGCAACTGTTGATGCTGTTGAAGATACAGAAGAAGGAAGTACAAGAGAAAAAAGAATCACTGTGAACTAGTGCACACCCAATAATACGAGTATAAACAATTATCTTTATTGTACAAAAAACACACACAATAGAATCACTATACAATGACTACAGGACATAAAGGCACAAAAACACAACACAGGGAGGGGCCATGAACCCCCTAGCCCCTGGTCCTGACCTGCAACAATAGTTAAGCAGCTGAGTATCGCAATGCAGGACAGGACCAGGTCCGGTGGTCCTGTCCTGCATTGCGATACTCAGCTGCTCCTCTGTCTGTGGTTTTCCACTTTATCTTTACATACTCACCTTGGTATTATTCATTGATATTTATTATTTTTACCATTAGGTATTTTATGTATTTAGCACTAGTGTTGAGCGGCATAAGCCATATTCGAATTTGCGATATTTCGCGAATATATGGACGAATATTCGTCATATATTCGCTAAATTCACATATTCGTAATATTCGCGTTTTATTTTCGCATATGCGAAAATTCTCACGCCAGTCTCACACAGTAGCATTAGAGCCTTCTTTACACCACACAAGGTGGAAGCAGAGAGGGATGATCACTGTGATGTTTACTGTGAAAAAAAACAAACAAATATTTGTAATTGCGAATATATAGTGCTAAATTTGCGAACATGCGATATTCGCGAATAAAATTTGCATTGCGAATATTCGCGAGCAACACTATTTTGCACCATTGCACTTTTTCAGTAGCAGCATTGTATGTTTACCTTAACTACTATATTGTTGCAGGTCAGTACTTTATTATGACTTTCTCTCACTGTGAGTAGCACCCCGATTCATCATATTGTATAGGTTGAGCCCCCTCCATTCTTTACTCAGTGAAGATACAGAAGATGTTCTTTTAAGAGTTTCTGTTTTATTCTGGCGCCATTTGTAAATTCTGTTTGTTTGGGCATCCACCGAATCTCGTTGATATTTTATGCTTTTCATTGTCTGAATTTCTTTTTCCCATGTGTTAAGATTATCATCTAATTCTTTGTTAAAGGATTCTACTTCCGTCTTGGAACATTCCCTGGTCAAGCTGGCTTGAGTCTCTTCTAGCTCACGTTCTAGTATTTCTAGAGTATGACTATTGTGTGAGATCAGAAGTTTTAAAAATGTTTTTGAGCATTTATTCCATGCATCTTCCCATTTTCTCTTCAAATCATTTTCCTCTATGGGATAAGAGGGAAAGACTTGGATGCGTAACCCCCTGGGCAGAAGACCTTCAGATAGATATTTTTGTAAAAATACACAATTCCACCAGATCCGTGTCCTTTTGTGTAGTACATTTTTCATAGTTTTTTCAGTGTTGCTTTCTGTAATGATTCTGATCCTGGCGTATATCCTGTATCAAACATATTTTGGTCTCTTTCTAGCCACATAGTGTCTCTGCTTCTATAATCCATTGCCGTGGAAAGGCCAACGGTAAGGACTAAAAGAAAACCAATCTGGAAAACAGAAAGGAATATGAGAACCAGCACAGAACTTGTCCTACCTATATGCAGGATGTGAAAATAAAAATAAAGAGGGGTTCACAAGAATCATCATATAATAGTATATCTGATTAAAAAATATTTTATTATTATTGTTATAAAAAAGGTATGCATACAAAATCACCATTACTAGTATGTATAAATATAAATATAAAAACCCTTTCTGGGTTTTGCCTACACCTTTCTCAGGTAAAACACATGATTGGAACACACAAATAAAATGCTGGGCAATTTTCATTTTTGCACTAGTTTTTTCCTCCTCCCCTTCTAAAAATCATAACACTTTCAAATTTGCACCTACAGACCCATATAAGGGCTTGTCAATTGTACTTTGTAATGACTCTTCATATTCAGGTACCGTGCACATACTAAAGCTGCGCCCAGACTCTATGTAAGCATATCACTGTGCATCGGCGAACATTGCTTGTTTCCAATCGGAACTGTACCTGCAGATACTGTTTGTCACTAATTTAAACTTAAGTCTAACTCCCCTTGTTTTAAGCATCCCTTGGCATAGAGGTGGAACAGACTGTATATCTTGGAGCTAGACTATTAATGCAAAGGAAAGATATGCTATAGGAACAACCTTGTTATAGTATATATGTAAGCAAGTACATATTTTGCATAAAAATGCACTTTACCTGCATACTTGGCCGATTGTACTAAGTTGCTCAATCATTTATTTGTTGTTTCCACTCATATTCCACAATATACTATATCCATATATGCACTTTATTGCTGCCTTGCGCTCTGCCATGCACCTATGTATATATGTCAGGTATGCACCTCTTTTTTATATAGAAGAAAATACGGAAGAAGCGGCACTCCAGGGATTGTAATCCAAAGAAAATAGTTTTTATTCACCCATCAGTGAGATGCAACGTTTCGATCCACAATCCGGATCTTTATCAAGATCCGGATTGTGGATCGAAACGTTGCATCTCACTGATGGGTGAATAAAAACTATTTTCTTTGGATTACAATCCCTGGAGTGCCGCTTCTTCCGTATTTTCTTCAATATCTGGGATCTTGAGTCGGACCCCTGGAGCTTGTGCACCCACTCTGGACTATAAGTCCTCCACTGTGCCTTACCTTACTTTCCTTTGCTTTTTTTCTTTTTTATATAGAATATTTTATACTATCTTTTAGCATATTTCTTTTAGCATATTTCTATATTAATATTATTTCAGCATCTGAAAAGTCCTGCCACGTTTGCACCTTACCATCGACTGTCAATCGCACTTATTATCTACAGGTATGCACCATCCTCATAAAATGACATCATAAGTCCCATTCAGCGCATGTTGTCTTATTAATTATACTTTGTAATGACGTCAATAATTTCATAACAAAATCTATGCCAAAACTAAAAAATATATATATTATTTGTAGGGTGAAATTTTTGGGATGCTTCCGTTTCTACGCAGTGCACTTTTTGGTAAAAATGACACCTTATTTTTATTCTGTAGGTCCATACTGTTACAAGAATACCCAATTTATGTAGATTTTATTTTATTTTATTTTACTACTTTAAAAAAATGATAACTACACCAAAATGATAACTGCACCAAAATTTGTATGCCTAACCCCTTAAGGATGCAGGGTTTTTCAGATTTTGCATTTTCGTTTTTTCCTACTTACCTTTTAAAAATCATAACCATTTCAATTTTCCACCTAAAAATCCATATTATGGCTTATTTTTTGCGTCATCAATTCTACTTTGCAGTGACATTAGTCATTTTACCCAAAAATCCACGGCAAAACAGAAAAAAAAATCATTGTGCAACAAAATTGAAGAAAAAACACCATTTTGTAATTTTTGGGGGCTTCCGTTTCTAGGCAGTGCACTTTTTTAATTTTCCACGTACAGGGCGGTATGAGGGCTAATTTTTTGTGCCTTGATCTGCAGTTTTTATCGATACCATTTTTGTTTTGATCTGACTTTTTTATCACTTTTTATTCCTTTTTTAATGGTATAAAAAGTGACCAAAAATACGCTTTTTTGGACTTTGGAATTGTTTTACGTGTACGCCATTGACCGTGCGGTATAATTAATTATATATTTTTATAGTTCGGACATTTACGTATTTATGCACTCGATGGTACCACATATGTTTATGTTTATTTACAATGTTTTATTCAAAAAATTTGGAAATAGGGGGGATGATTCAATCTTTTATTAGAGGAGGGGCTTATTCACATTTGTCAACTCTTTTTTTTACACTTTTTACTTTTTTTATTTTAGTCCCCCTAAGGAGGCTATAACATGCAATATTGCGATTGCAGACACTGCTCAATGCTATACTTTGGCTCAGCAGAAAATGCTTAAAACTGATAAACAGATAAAGTTAAATATAAATTAACTTATCAATATAGTGCTACTTACCAAAGAATAGTACTAAACATGTATTGAAACAACTTGATCTCAATAAATGTACTTTGTCTGCTCTTACCTGACATTCCAATGTGAGCAATCATATAACCATGCAAAACACATGAATGTAAAAAAATATATAAAATAAATAAAGCAGCTGCTTACAGTTGGACACATTGAATCAGCAAATAACCTTCAGAAAAAGCACTAAAGACTGAGAAACAGCTCTTGCATTTGGCTCATAGATCATGGTCCCATTGTAACTCTTTCATGTCCCTATTGCTTCATAAAGAAAACCCCTACTCCCGTGGAAAACTTTTTTTTTTTATCAACTGGTGCCAGAAAGTTAAACAAATTTGTAAATTACTTCTATTAAAAAATCTTAATCTTTCCAGTACTTTTTAGGTTCTGTATACTACAGAGGAAATGGTTTTCTTTTGAACACAGAGCTCTCTGCTGACATCATGACCACAGTGCTCTCTGCTGACATCTCTGTCCAATGTAGGTACTGTACAGAGCAGCATATGTTTGCTATGGGGATTTTCTCCTACTCTGGACAGTTCCTAAAATGGACAGAGATGTCAGCAGAGAGCTCTGTGTTCCAAAAAGAAAACCATTTCCTCTGTAGTATACAGACGCTAAAAAGTACTGCAAGGATTAAGATTTTTTTAAGAGAAGTAATTTACAAATCTGTTTAACTTTCTGGCACCAGTTGATAAAAAAAAAAGTTTTTTCACGGGAGTACCCCTTTAAGTTTGAAAATGTTCAAATTCTTGACATCATGTGCCCTTTTCTAAGACTGAAACTTCACAGATTTTCTACTTAAATCTAAAAATACTGTACTACTGAGGAATATTGTATCATTCTTGACTTGGAAATTTTTTTCTAACGCAACAAAAGTAGTGAAAACAATAACACTTGAAACTAATTGACATACCAAACACTACAGTACAATTTTTTAGTAGACGAAATATGTATAAAAAAAATTTAGGGAAATCTCCCTAAAACTCCATAAATGATGGTACACCAACTGTTTTATTCACATTTGCCACATAGCTTAGAGGTATCTAAGAATCTACAGCGGAGGACAAACTTTTTAGTATGGAATACAATTTTAGTCAATCTTGCCCAGTGCTTTCAAAAAGTATTGACCAAGACCACTATTTATCTAAATGGTGTTCCCAGAAGAGTTACTTCTTATAATGGATGTAGTAATGTCCTTGTCATAGGGGAAGAGTGTTACAAGAAAACTCTTCTGAGAAATGCAGCTTTTATTTTTGTTACTTTTGTTGCTTTAAATATATATATTTTTTTCAGATTAACTCCTTCAGGACGAAGGGCATACCTGTACGCCCCACACCCGGTTTTGGTGTTTAAAACAGGGTCACACTGTGACCCCGCATCACACCGGGTCGGTCCCGGTTGCTAACGATAGGCTAATAGGCTAAGGCTAATAGCGTGCAGCACTGATCGTTAATCGCTATTAACCCTTTAGACGAGGCGATCAAAGTTGATCGCCGCATTTAAAAATGAAAGTAAACGCTTCCCGGCAGCTCAGTCGGGCTGATCGGGACATGGCGATAAAATCACGATGTCCCGATCACCTAGGACGCGAGCAGAGACCCCCTTACCTTGCTCTGTTGTGTCCGATCGGCATTTGATTGCTCCGAGCCTGAGCTACAGGCTTGAGCAATCGAGCCCTTATCTCTTTGATCAATGCAAAGCTATGGATTTGCAGTGATCAGGGTAAAAGATTAGTGTGTGCCGTGTTATAACCCCATATGGGAGCTATAACACTGCAAAAAAAAGTGAAACAAAAGTTAACAAAGGTCATTTAACCCCTTCCCTAATAAAAGTTTGAATCATCCCCCTTTTCTCATAAAAAAAAAAAAAACTGTGTAAATAAAAATAAACATATGTGGTATTGCCGCATGCAGAAATATCCGAACTATAAAAATATATTGTTAATTAAACCGAACGGTCAATGGCGTACGCGCAAAAAAAAATTCAAAAGTCCAAAATTGCGTATTTTTGGTCACTTTTTCTATCATGAAAAAATTTATAAAAAGCGATTAAAAAGTCCGATCAGTACAAAAATGGTACCCATAAAAACTTCAGAACACGGAAAAATAAAAAAGTTATAGGGGTTAGAAGATGAGAATTTTTTATGTATACATTTTCCTGCATGAAGTTATGATTTATTTCCGAAGTACGACAAAATCAAACCTATATAAGTAGGGTATCATTTTAACCATATGAACGTACAGAATAAAGTGTTATTTTTACTGAAAAATGCACTGCCTAGAAGCGGAAGCTCCCAAAAGTTACAAAATGATTTTTTTTCGTCAATCTTGTCGCACAATTAATTTTTTTTCTGTTTTGCCAAAGAGTTTTTGGTAAAATGACTAATGTCACTGCAAATTAGAATTGGTGGTGCAAAAAAAAAAAAAATCATCATATGGAATTTTATGTGAAAAATGGAAAATGTTATGATTTTTAGAAGGTAATGAGGAAAAAATGAAAATGCAAACATGGAAAAACCCTGCTTCCTTAAGGGGTTAAGAAACCAGTTTCATTTTAAGATACTACATTTTTTTTAAATACAACAATTAATTGCTTTTCACAAATGAAGCAAATACTGAACATATGGCTCAGTGGATAGAATTGTTTCTATGCCACGCCAGGGTCCTGGGATCAAATTTGACCAAGGGCAACATCTGCATGGAGTGTGCATGCTCTACTCGCGTTTCCTCTGGGTAATCTTGTTTCTTCTAAGTTTTAAAAAAACACACTGATAGGTTAATTGTCTCCCATATATTTTGCCCTAGTGTGTATGTGCTTGAGAGGGGAAATTGGATTCTCAACCTTATTGGAGACAAGGACAAATTTGAGTAATGCCAATCTCTAGAATATATTGGTGCTATTTGAGCAACAGGAAAGATATAAAATATGTATTTTTTGATGTATCTGACTATAGGATGCACTCAGTTTTAGACAATTGAAGATTTTCCTATCCTAGGTGACGGAAAATATAGATTTTATGAAAGACAGGAGGTGAGAATTATATGCAATAACTTTCTTTACTGAAACATATAGCAGTAGTAAGAAAGCTCTTTTTTCAATGAATTACAAGAAAAAACTTTAAGGTAACAGATTTATCATTACAGGTATGCACAGCCGAACATGCTAGTCAAGGTACTGGCCAATGAGCATCCAGCCCAGGTGATATAAGGTCCTGTGTGCTAGATAATCCTCTTTCTTTAATAATAGTCAAATAAACCAATTGTAGGTAATAGAGTCAACTCCACGATCAGAACTGGAAACATCATGAAGAATGAATTCTTCGTCAGAAGAACATCTGGGAGTGGGAAGATGAGATCAACGCTGAAACTGAAGAAAAACTTGGCAAAGAAACATGGCCATAATCCATAACGGAGAGATGTAGAATAAATGGGTCCATCCGTCGGGATGATTAGTAATCTGTAATAGAATAAAATATTATTAGAGGGATGGATTAAGGGAGGGATAATGCTCGCCTCCTGTCTTTCATAAAATCTATATTTTCTGTCACCCAGGATAGGAAAATCTCCAATTTTATATCAAAACAGGAGGCCTCACATTATATGTAAGTTTAAAGCTATATTGACATATAAGAAATATACAACAATGATAACAATCATAAAAGAGTCATGGATACATGAGGATCAGGTCTGAAATAAAAAGAGAAACCACCTGACTGAAAGAGTTTGGTAGAGACAGTTCCTCTAGTTGAGTGTGCGCCAAATAAGGAGATATCTATATTAGCTAAAGACATGGTTTGTCTGATCCATCTAGCTAAAGTGGCGGAAGAAACTGGATGATGCGGTTTACAGTAGGAAACTAAAAGTTGGAAAAAGTTAGGATGACATAAAGGCTCAGTTCTAGATTCATAGGTTTGGAGACAACGGACTACACACAATTTTTCGTTATGAGGTAAAGCGGGATAGAAATTTTGTTGTAAATTAGTTTTGGTGTGTCTGGTAACAAAAAATATAACTCCTTGAGGCGAATATTGTCTGCGAGAAATATCTAGAGCTTTGATGTCAGAGACCCGTTTGATAGAAATAAGGCAAAAAAGGGAAGTAAGTTTGAAGGATAAGAATTTGAGAGATAAAGAGTCATTTTCTTCCCAAGAAATGAAAAGATTAAGGAGTAGATTAACATCCCATGTAGATGTATATTTAGGTAAAGGAGGGCGCCGGAAGTGAATACCTTTTAACAATTTACAAATAATAGGGTGTTTACCTACCAGAATGGAATTTATGGGAGAATGATGGAAAGAGATGGTAGAACGGTATAGATTTAGGGTGCGGTAAGCTTTCCCTGAGTCAAAAGAGGATGATAAGTAATTTAAGATGTGAGAAATAGATGCATGAACAGGATCCAGACTCCGATGACTGCACCAATCAGCCAAGAGTTTCCAGGCTGATCGGTAAGCCTTTCTGGTACCTGGAGCCCAGGCGTCTGCCAGGATGTCTTTAGCTGATTGAGAAATTTCTGACTCAAACGAGGTTGTCCTGAAATTAACCAAGCAACCAGAGGAAGTTGTTGGAATAGGATCAGAGGATGAGGGTTACCTAGGGGGTCTAATAATAGGGACGGGTGATGAAGAAGTATTCTGGCATAATCTATCAGCGACTGGGACGGCCACCAAGGAGTGACCAGTACTATGGTTGCTTTCCAAATGGATACTTGTAGAAGGACTCTGGGGATCAGAGCAAATGGAGGAAAAGCGTATAGGGTTTGAGATGGCCAATTCTGTAGAAAGGCATCCACTCCTAACGCTTCCGGGTCGGGTCACCTACTGAAAAATCGTGGAAGTTGGCGGTTGAGGGGGGAAGCAAAGACATCCAAGTGAAGAGGTCCCCAGATAAGATTCAGTTTTTGAAATATGGAGGATCTAGCTTCCAATCGCTGGAATCTATGAGGTACTTGGAGTTCCAGTCTGCTACAATATTGGAGAGACCCAGAAGGTATTCCGCTCTTAAAGTAATATTTCTGTCTAAACAAAAGTGCCAAAGATTCTGACTTCGTTCCTCCTAAACGATTTATGTATTGGACAGCAGAAATGTTGTCCAATCGAAGAAGAATACAACAATTTGAGCAATCTTTCGCAAAACTCTGGAGAGCAAAGAAGCTTGTCAGGAGTTCTAAACAATGGATATGCAAGAGAGACTCCGAAGGGGACCATTTGCCTCCTGTAGAAAGGGAGCAACGAGCTCCCCAGCCGTTCAGACTTGCGTCTGATTCCATGACTAAATATGGGTTGGAATGGAAAATTGTCTTGCCATTGCATTCTTGAATATGTTGAAGCCACCAAAGAAGCTCTTCTTTGGCTTCTGAAGAGAGTAAGACTTTGTCTGAATAAAGTAATCCTTCTCTCAGATGTTGAATCTTTAAACGTTGAAGGGCCCTGTAATGTAGCTGGGCTGGGAAAATCGCCTGTATGGAAGAAGAAAGGAGGCCTACTATACAAACTATGGCTCGTAGGGAAATAAAGTTCTTGTTGAGGAGAGAACAAATTTTTTTCCGTATAGTTTATAGTTTTTTGGGGGAAAGACTCAGTAGGGTAGAATAAGTATTGATGTGAAAACCTAAAAACTCCAGTTCTTAAGATTGGGTTAGGACAGATTTGTCGTCATTGATTAAAAAGCCCAAGTGGGTTAGAAGAGAGAGTGTCCATTCAATATGAAGATATGCTAAGTGTTGGGAACTGGCCATAATGAGGATGTCTCACAAAGAAAAAGGCAAGGCAGAAAGGGATAATAGCACACCAAAAATGCAAAAAATCTATCTTTATTATACAAAAACAACCACATACATTTAAAAACACCTAAAAAGGAGGTCCATAACACTATTGACCACCTTGAGCCATGGAGAGGGACTCCAGAGCTAGTCGGAGACTCCCACCCAGAACAGGGACACCCGCTTTACACAATAATAAAGTGCAATCCTATCACTAAGACAACCGGCCCCACAGAAAACGCTGTTCCATAGGCAGTAACAAACAAGAGCTCTTCTAAATGGTCAAGAAATAATATATATGACATATGTACACAAAAGCATCCGGCTGTAAGGAATAAAGATAGACAGTGTATACAGAGCTACACTGTTGTTAATGGTCATAGACATCAAGGAACATGAAGTTGTCAAAGGACAGATAGATATACATCACGTGATCATAACAGAGCGGGTGTCCCCCCCAAAACCTAGATCTCCACGCGTTACGTCACTCTGGGTGACTTCCTCAGGGACATATGGCTCTAACATGAACCAACACAAGCTTATATATCATTATTGTTCATTATCTCAGTGCCGGCAGGTGTGGGTCCCACCTCCTTTCACACACACACACGCTAACCATACATCCTGTTCCGGTTCAACCCCTTATACTGACACACCTGATATCATACAGTTCCGGTATCATGCCCTCGCTTCAGACAGAGTGCGCTTGCGCTGGATAAATAACATATGTCTACTCCTATAGGCTGGTGCGTTCACCTTGTATGCTCACGTCTTCTCAAATTATTTTGTGCATGCGTAATATACCAACAGGTTCACGCATGCGCATTATGTTCGTATCTCTAGTAAGGCCAATCGGCCATATTGCTGGCTTCCAACCTTTAAGTGCACGTGTCCCACTGCACGTATGCGCAATGGGTCTTCTATCCGTACAGCCTATCTTAGGCAAAGTGGATTTTATACATCGCGCCTGCGTGGTTAGTCTTATGTCCGCGCAGCATGTATTAAACAAAGTAAGTCTTATACTTCATACCTACGCACCGGGATTTTATTTGTATCTTGCAGTAGATGAGATGGCTACATCTCTGGCTACAGAATGCCTCAATATATATTTAGTCAGTCATCAACCCTATAGAACTCAAATCCCTAGGCTAAAGATAAGGGTATACTAAGGTTGTAAAATAAAGAATACAAAGTTAGACAGTTGTCAAAATACAAATATAAAATAAGTAATAAAGTGTAAGTGAAAGAAAAACCACATCTAACAACCCATGTGACAATCTTCATATATTATGTCCTATATTCATCAGATCCACATAGCGTGCACTATATTCTCTATATCACTTATATTGATTATTAACACACCAATAATTATAAAAGGCCATGTGATACAAAAAGGTTTATATATAGAGGGATCTCTATATTCCATCACCATGATAACAAAAAAAATCAAGGTATACGCAATTAAGACAACAACAATAATTATATAAACCCATAAAATACCAAAAGGGTATGGGCATATAAAGATTTCATTACCTATAATACCTGAGAAAACATTGGTGTATTGACACCAAAGCATGCATAATTGAAGCAACAAAAATGTATACGTGAAAATCATACTACCCAATATAGCAATAATACCCAAAGAGAATTGCAATACACAACAAATTTGTATCCCTCATATCAATATTGTGGTTGAACCTCCTCCTAACCGCCTCATTCATCATTCTCCCTCCAAACCATACACACTACATATCTATTCACATCCCTTCCCATTCATAAACCCACTATTGTCAGCACTGAGTTCACATTGTGTATCACATTTTTCAATATGTTTTATTCATTATAAATAATATATCATACATCAATTATATGTGAATCAAATTTACTATACTGTGTTTCCCCAGGTCATCTTCCTCCATTAGTTCCCAAATTTATGGGAGGGCTCAGTTCCCCCAAATTTATGGGAGGGTTCAGTTCCCCCAATCCTAACAGCAGTCTTGATGGGCCTATTCCCAAAATGTTTTCGTCCCCCCAGAATCCCCATTTAGTTCTCTCTAGTCCATATAAGTCAAGAAGGTTTTCTTCCTGTTTTTCTTTTTTTTTACTTGTCTTCTTCCTTTTCTCATCTCAACAGGACTCCGGGCTACTCCCCATGTATTGTCAAACAAGAAACCATCACCAAAAGTTCCTCTTTCATCACATCAGGGTTCTACAATATTTCCCCATGCGACACCACCAGATGTCTTACCATCAATTCCTCTCATCCTGACAGGTGTGTCAGTATAAGGGATTGAACCGGAACAGAATGTATGGTTAGCGTGTGTGTGTGTGAAAGGAGGTGGGACCCACACCTGCCAGCACTGAGGTAATGAACAATAATGACATACAGTGACCCCCCGACCTACAATGACCCCGACATATGATCAAATCAACATACGATGGCCTCTCAGAGGCCATCGCATGTCGATGTCAGCATTGACATACAATGCTTTTTTATGTCGGGGTCATCGCATTAAGTGCTATCCTATAGCAGCTTAATGTTCCCTGTGTGGTGCGATGAGTATTACTTACCCCTCCACGATGCTCCGGGGTGCCCTCCGGGTCCAGCGCTGTTCCTCCGGTGTCTTCTCGGCCCTCTACGGTGACGTCACTACGCTGTTGCGCATGCCTTCCCGACATCCAATAGGAACAGCGTACGCAGCGGCGTAATGACGTCGCTACGCAGGCCCAGTAAGGCCTTGCGGAAGACAGCGGAGGACTGGAGAAGACAGCGGAGGACCGGAGAAGACCAGGAGAGCCCAGCGGAGGCCCAGGGTCACCATTGGGAGCGGCGCGGACACCATCGGTAGCGGCGGGATGCGGTCCGGAGCTGCGGGGACAGGTGAGTACAGCTTCCTATACTTAACATTGCACGAATCCCTCAACATACGATGGATTCGACAAACGATGGTTTGTTTGGAAAGAATTACCATCGTATGTTGAGGGACCACTGTATAAGCTTGTGTTGGTTCATGTTAGAGCCATGTTCCCCTGAGGAAATCACCCAGAGTTACGGAACGCGTGGGAATCTAGGTTTTGGGGGGACACCCGCTCTGTTATGATCACGTGATGTATATCTATCTGTCCTTTGACAACTTCGTGTTCCTTGATGTCTATGACCATTAACAACAGTGTAGCTCTGTATACATTGTCTATCTTTATTCCTTACAGCCGGATGCTTTTGTGTACATATATCATATATATTATTTCTTGACCATTTAGAAGAGCTCTTGTTTGTTACTGCCTGTGGAACAGTTTTTCTGTGGGGCCGGTTGTCTTAGTGATAGAATTGCACTTTATTGTTGTGTATAGCGGGGTTCCTGTTCTGGGGGGGAGTCTCCGACTAGCTCTGGAGTCCCTCTCCATGGCTCAAGGTGGTCAATAGTGTTATGGACCTCCGTTTTTAGGTGTTTGTAAATGTAAGTGGTTGTTTTTGTATAATAAAGATAGATTCTTTTGCATTTTTGGTGTGCTATTATCCCTTTCTGCCTTGCCTTTTTCTTTGTGATTTATTCAATATTTAGGCATAGATAGCACCCAGTCTTATTTATATCTATGATTGAGCCCACCTCCTTTTTAATATAATGAGGATGTCGTCCAGATAAATTATTAGACAAACTCATCGGGAACGAAGAGCAGCCATGACTGGTTTTATCATTTTGGTGAAACACCAGGGTGCTGAGGAAAGGCCGAAGGGAAGGCAATTGAATTGGCATTTTTTGTTGTTCCATAGGAATTGAATCTTTTAAGTCTAATTTTACCAACCAATCTTCTGGTAGTAATAGATCTCTCAACAGATGGATGCCTTCCATCTTGAAGTGTTGATAGCGAACAAAATTGTTTAATATTTTCGAATTTATTACTGGTAAGAAACCTATTACTGCTGATGAAGCCCGGGGAATTTAGAGAGACTTGAGATATAGCATTTTTTGCGGAAAGTTCCGTTATCTCTTGATTTACAAGAATCTGGTCTGCTTTGGAAAAATGTATTGGGTGAGGAAGTTGTTCTTGATAAGGAAGGGAAATTAATTCTATCTGGTATCCTTTTACCGTGTTCAGGATCCAGAGATCGGATGATATTGTTATCCAGTTTAGGGAAAAATGAAGGAGACGACCGCCTACTGGAAGAAAGAGGAACAGACAGTCTTACCTGATGGTCTGGAACGAGTGAAACCTCTTTGTCCTCTCGCTCTCCAAGGACATCCACGGGCTGGGAAGAAGGGGGGTTGGGTGGTGGGGACAGGATATGAGGGTCTATCTTGTTGATAGGATCCTCTTTGTTGAGGTCTATAATGGGGGCCATGGCCGGAAAAACGTCCTCGACTTTTTCCGGCCCTGGAGAAAACCTTGCTGGAAAAGACCTTCTTCAGAGAACATTGGGCCTTATCCAGGGAAGAAAATAAACCTACATATTTGGAGATTTCTTTTATGAATTGATCTCCAAAAAGGAGACTTTCACTAGGAGATTTGGGGTCTGAGGAGGCTAAATGGGTTAATTGGGGGTCTAATTTCATTAGAATTGCCCTTTTCCGAACATGGTTAACATTTCCGAAAGTGCACATGGCCCGTTGGGCCAAACCTCTGATGGTAGGGACCTCAATGGGATTACCGGAATTATATGCTTCCTCTGTAATGTTCAATATTTTGGCAATGGGACCTAAAAGGTGCAAAAAATTATCCTGACACAGCTTGAAGCTGCGATCAATGCCCTTTTGAGGGTTTTAACCCGATTTTTGGTGGTATTTTATAAGAATCGGGTCAAGCGCAGGTGTTTGAGCGGCAGTCAAAGAAATAGTAGGTCTTGGGCACTCAGCCTTTAGTTTATTATGGGTCTTATTATCTAGACCCTTTTTTATCCAATGTTCAATAAATTTTTCAACTGAAGAATTAGGTGTCCATTCCCCCGATCTGGGGTGCGAAATTTGGGAGGGGTCAAAAAATGAGACACCTTTACTATCTAGAATACCATCCTCCCCAGTAGAAGAGTCTTCCATATGGAACTCATTATCATCATCACCCTCCATTTCTTCTGGTAAGTAGGAGGGGTCATCATAATCTGAATAAACTGAATTATCTGATTCATTATTGTCAGAGTCCTCATTGTAATTAGTACAATCAGGCTGAATTGAGGCTTTTTTAACCTGTTTGCTTGTTTTCTCTTCACGGGTAGAGGGTCCTGGATGCGAGGTATACACATCATCATCATAGCCGTCATTATGGGACTGGCTTTCAATATTGTCCTGACCTTCAACCTCAAAAGAGGGTTTTTTATGCTTGGGATTAGGAAGGTCACTAGTATTAATATGCCTCTTTTTAGAGAGACTCTTTCTTACAAGAATATTAGACTGATGCGTCTTGTCGGAAATCATCTGAGAGACGGTCATAGCGACCGATTTAGCCATGGATTCGTGCATGGCAGTCATGGCATTATTAATAGTGGTCTGGACTGACCTGGAGACCGATTGGTCGACCAGTTGTTGAATATGGTCTTCTGACATAGTACTAGGCTGATTCTGTCCAGAAGACAAAATGGATAATACTATAAATTTTATATATATATATATATATATATATATATATATATATATATATATATGTGTATATATATATATATATATATATATATATATATATATATGAATAATAACCGTATATAAGTTAAATAATGTGTGTGTATATATATATATATATATATATATATATATATATATATAAATATATATATATATATATATATATATATATATATATATGAATAAAGTTAGAGGTCAGTAATATATTACTGTAAATGTAATAACTTTGACTGGAAACAATTTCAATATTAGTGCAGGTTCAATAACTTTTACCACAGGTCTAAAGGTAGGTAGTATCTGGGGGCTAAATGTATATATAAAGTTAACAAAATTAATATAAACTGACTGGATTGTCCTTAAAAGGACATTTTGAGCACAGTCTGGCAACAATAGTTACAATATAGTTAAGTTTTTGGCATGTGACAGGATTCACAGTGCTAAGTGACGGAGATCCGCTCTGACAGGGAGAGGAGCACGTCTGTCAGGGCGGGAGGTGGGAGCTGCCAGTGATCACCACTGGCAAATCTCGTGAGAGCCGAGACTACGCTAAGACTAAGCTAATGTGGAAAAGAGATAAAAGAGACAGGGAGAGGATAGCGCCTCGCGTAATTCAGTGGGATAATCCCGGTCCGCAGCCCCAGTGTTAGTGGTACTCACCTGGGGTATGGCTTGATATGTGCATATCTCCCCTCCGTGTGGGGTCAGATGGTCTCTGGCTGCAGCCTGCAGGATCCAGCCGGGTCCTCGATGAGAGATCGGCAATAGACTTGTGGAATGGTGCAAAGATTGCAAAAAAATATAATCTGCGGTGGCGCTGCCTTGTAGAGAACGGAATGAAGCGGAGGAATAAACACAATACAACCTAGGCCGATGTGCCGCCCACTTAATCTCCCGGCTCCTTAGATTATCTAAGGAGCCGGGAGATTAAGTGGGCGGCACATCGGCCTAGGTTGTATTGTGTTTATTCCTCCGCTTCATTTCGTTCTCTACAAGGCAGCTCCACCGCAGACCATATTTTTTTGCAATCTTTGCACCATTCCACAAGACTAAGCTAAGACAGAGCAGAAGAAAGTGCGCGTATACAGAATAGACGGATGCAAATGTCAGAATAGATGATGAAGGTAAAGGGGGGTTAAAACAGGGTTAATAACCTACTGGTATATGAAGGAGATGTGACTTATGTTAGAATAGAACTGAGTTGAAAAGGGAGAGATTAAGTATTTTTATATGTGGACGGAGTACAGCTGAAGGATGAATATCAGAAGGTGGAAGAGAGGACCAGAATATATATGGAAAAAATATAAAGATAATGACAAATAGAATATTATAAGACAATAAACTGAAATAAACTACTTATCTGCAGAGCAGTAAAGAAAGTGGATTATCTCTAGCACACAGGACCTTATATCACCTGGGCTGGATGCTCATTGGCCAGTACCTTGACTAGCATGTTCGGCTGTGCATACCTGTAATGATACACCTGTTACCTTAAAGTTTTTCTTGTAATTCATTGAAAAAGAACTTTATTACTACTGCTATATGTTTCAGTAAAGAAAGTTATTGCATATAATGCGAGGCCTCCTGTCTTGATATAAAATTGACAATGGCAAACATATTTCATTCTAAGTAAAACTTGCACCTGTCTAAGTTAGATCAGTTTCACACTATCCTCATACAGGCAATTTTTACAGGCAAATAATCCATATAAAGTCTTGGGGACCATGAATCTAATGACCCAAACTGACAGCATCAAAGATCTCAGGTAGCAATGCATTTTAATAGACAGTATACTGACAAAGCACCATATCAAAAAATGGGAACTGTCACAAAAACTTTTGATATGTTGTGAAGCATTCAAAACCAATAGGTTTTGCAATTGCTTTCATTAGAAAATTTTCAGTATTTCATACTGAAAAAGCCACTCAAACAACTGCCCCTCTGTCTGCTTGGACACATACAAGTCCTGCTGTGTCCATGCGTCATCACCTATGTCATGGACACACTTCCTTGATTGACAGCTGTGAGCGAAGGGCTCACAGCTGGAGGAAAAATCCTCCCACTGTCAGCTTGTGTCCCACTACTATCAGTGGGGACAAGCTGGGAGTTGTAGTTTTGCAAATGTTAGGGGAGATGTGAGCAGACAGCATACTGAGGGAGGGGGCGGGCACCTGCAAAGTGAAGCCCCGCTCCCTCCCTTTGAGAGTAATTCAGACTAGTGAGCTAAACTAAAAGAGTAATAAAAAAATAAAATAAAGGTGCTAGACACATTAGATGTGCATGGTCAGGATTAGGTACTGAGTGATATATTTAAAAAAATAAATTTTGTTGGTTCTGACGGGTAGGCTTTAAGTTTATTTTTTTTTTCCCAGTACACATCACAGTACACATCATAGTGATCATCCCTCCCTGCTTCCAGCTTGTTGTCTAAAAAAGGCTCCAATACCATTTACTGTGTCAGACTGGCGACCGAAAATTCACATATGCGAATATTCACGAATATTGATCCCTCCCTTCTTTTAACTTGTGGGCCAATGAGAATGATGCAGATACAGTTGACAGAGGTTAGCAACATCCCTAGCAACCAATAGGAAAGTATCCCACCCCTTCACTATATAAGATTCCTCCCAGCAGCAGCTCCCTGCAGTTTTTTGTGCTGGATATTGTGATAGGAGATGGAATACCTTCTGCGTGCTTTCAAGTGCTTTTTTAAAAGCAAATTACCCAGCGAATTAGATAGTGTTAGAGTAGGTTAGTTTAGCAAATAGGTACTAGTGTAGGGTATAGAGTTAGAGCTTTCCTTTTTTAAAAGCAAAGCAAATCATCTAGGGAATTTATCGCGTTAGATAGAGAAGGTTAGTTTAGCAGGCTTTAGTGTAGTGTAAAGAGTTAGTTAGTTTAGGTATAGTATAGTTTAGGGTTTAGGTGTGTTTTATTGTTTTAGCTTAGTGTCTGTGTAAAAAAAAAAGTTTATTAGCTTTAGTTTTTAGCTAGTTTTTTATTGTTTAGTTGGCGTAGTTAGTAGTGTCTGCGTCCGAGTCTGCGTGATTGTCTTTGGTGTGAAAAAAAAAGTTCATTAACTATAGTTTTTGGTTAGTTTTTCTTATTGTTTAGTTGATGTAGTTAGTAGTGTCTGTGTCCGTGTTTGCATGATTGTCTTTGTCTTTGGTGTGTAAAACAAACAAACAAACAAAAAAGTTTATTAGCGTTAGGTTTAAGTGTTAGTCTCTTTGTCAGTGTCTGTGTCTTTTGTTAGGTAAGGTAATTTTTGCCCCATAGTCCCAATCCCAATAAAGTTTTCCCCACCGCTACAATAAGCGCTAGTTCTCATGGTCGTTCAGGCAGCAGGGGTAGGGGAGTTGGACAGCACGCGGCAGCTCCCCTAGAGGGTCAGCGCTGGTGGCAAGAGAATCCGTCTCATTAGAGACATTTTTGGTGGTGGCAGCCACCCCATTACCTTACAGGATGCTGAGGAAGTAATGGCTCTTGTGGCATAAGCCAGTGCCACGGATTCCTCTGCCCCGGCTCCGAGCTGCAGCAGCAGCACTCCGGTTCCTGTAGGACCAGCCCCCAGCCCCCAAGAATCTAGCCCTCTCCTGTTTGACAGCAACAGTGAGAGGGACCTCTTGGGGGAAGTCATGCATCAGGCTGATCTCCATCTCAGTGCTGATGCTCAGGACCCTTTGGAAGAGATGATGGAGGAGGATGAGGGGGTAACGGCTGTCAGTACCCCAGTGACATCCCTTCCAACTGGTGCGTGTAGTTTTAGCCAACAAACCCCCGCATCTATTCACACCCAGGCATCAGCAAGGGGACAGAGGAGCCAGGTCAGAGACTCCACGTCTGCTGTTCTCCTCAGTCCACCACAGTTTCGAGCTAGGTTTGACATATCTGGAGGCGAAGAGGAGGGTGACCCAGAATCGGTGCCACCTCCCTTGTAAGTGCACAGCTGCAGTGAGGAGGAAGGTAGGCACCTTAGGGAAACAGTGCGCCAGGTCACCAGGGAGACCAGCGTCAGGGGCTCCACTGGTAATGGCAGCAAGAGGAGGCAGCAGCAGCCAGCTCCACCTGTTCATACTAAGCCCGAACAGGTGAAAGTCAGCACTACCCCATCTGACAGGAGGTCAGTGCTTAAGTCACCTGTTTGGGCTTACTTCCTCCTAGTAGCAGATTATGCTGCTATAGGCACTTGTCAGCTGTGCCATCCCAGGGTGAGGAGAGGGAGGTCTTTGGCTCGGCTGGGTACCACTGACCTTACCCAGCACCTGAGAGTCAACCACTGGTGGCAGTGGGAACAGATGTGGGGTGGTGGTAGCAGCACCACCAGCAGTGTGCAGGGGACAGCAGCTCCTGCCATTGTACTGCAGACACCCCAACCCCTTCCAGCCATGCATTCCCACTCCCCCGCTCCCTCTCGTAAAGGTACTTGTACCGGCAGCCAGACCTCTGCTTCCACTATACCCTCCTCTACGTCCTTCACTGCCATCCAGCGCCAGCCATCGGTTGCCGACGCGTTTGAACACACGGCGCCCTACCCCCCAGGGACCGGCACTTGCGTTCACTCAATAGGCTCCTGGCAAGGGTTATCGCCCAACATCTGCTGCCCTTCAATCTTGTGGACAGCAATCCATTCCAGCAGATGTGGGAGCAGGCCCAACCCAGATGGCGTGTCCCCAGCCACCATTTCTTCGCCAGGACCGGCGTCCCTGCCCTACACCCTCACATTGTACAGAATGTATCCCTGCCGCTGGATCACACTGTCAACGACAGGGTACATCTGACAATGGATGGTTGGACCAGCAGACATGGGCAGGGACGATATCTGACTCTTACTTCCCATTGGTTTTCCCTCCGAGGTGCTGGGGAGGGATTGGCGGCATCTGAATTTGTGGTGCTGCCCCGGGAGCCCAGGGGAGAACTGCTGCTCTCCCACAAGCTACTGTCTCCACAGCTGCTGAGCCCCCCAGCAAGTGTCCCCGTTGCTATGCAAGTGTGCAAGCTTTGCAAGTGCACTACATGTTCAGGTCCAGAAGTGGCTGACACCCCACAGGCTAGAAGCAGGTATGGTTGTCTGTGACCTACGGAAGCAATCTACTCGCCGCCCTCCATGCTGGCAGTCCTGCCTGGCACATGTCCTCAACCTTGTGGTGCAGAAGTTCCTGCGCACATACCCAAGGTTGAGTGACATAGTGCAAAGGGTATGGAGGATTGCAAGCCACTTCCAACGCTCACCAACAGACGCCGCGTCCCTGTCTCAACTGCAGCGGAACAATAGCCTTCCCCCTCACAGGCTGATTGTGGACAGCATGACATGGTGGAGCTCCACCCTCCACATGCTGGAGAGGTTGTGGGAGCAGCAACAGGTGGTGAGGGAGTACCTGCTTGAACAAGCCACTCCAAGACCATCACACCAACTCCCCTACATCACTAATGCGGAGTGGGGGCAGATACAGCAGGCCCATTCGAGCAGGAGACCAACATGGTAAGTGGGGAGCTTGTCGACCTCAATGGCGTGCTCCCCATAATGTTCCTGCTGGAGAGGGCACTAGATCACCTGCTCGAGACTGGGGAGAGTGCCTTAGTGCAGAAAGTAGAGGCAACACTGCTCCACCAAGTCCAGGCCCAGGACGAGGAGGAGGAAGAGTCTGTTGATGTCCAGGAGTCTGGGCCTGGTCAGTAGGGAGAGCCAGTGTTGGGGCACTGTTAGTCTGGGGGTGGGACAGCTCCCACCGGGAGCAGCAGCGACAGCAGCCGGAGGATCAAAAGGTCATGGTCTTGGGCAGTCATGAAAAGTCACAGTGGGCTGTCCTCTTCCCCATGGCTGCACACATGCTGCGATGCCTCAGGAGGAGAGGGATGAGTTTTGGTTGGCCACCCTTTTAGACCCCCACTGCAAGAGGAAACTGGAGAAGTTCATTCCAGCCAGCCAGAGGATGCATGAACTGCAGTCCTGTCTCATCAGCCGGTTGGAGCAGGCAACTCCCCGGCCTCCAGCTCTCCCCGCCCATCTCACCCAGCAGGTGGCTGGACCCAGCAGCAACAGCCGAGCAGGTGACCTTATGGGTGAGTTGAGGCTGTTCTACCAGCCTGCACAACCCAGTGGCGGCAGCAGCAGCAGCATCAGTAGTCCCCACCAACGGCTGGACCAAATGGTGGTAGACTACATGGGGTCCATTCGTGCTTTCGACAGCATGAGCACCAATGACCCCATGGAGTACTGGGTTGCTAGGCTGGACACCTGCCACGAGCTCGCTCAGTATACGCTGGAGTTACTGTCCAGCCCCCCCTCCAGGGTACTGTCTGAGCGATCATTCAACGCGGCAGGTGCTGGGGTCACAGACAAGCTGACCCGTCTGTCGACAGACTCCATGGACAGACTCACATTCATTACAATGAATGAGTCCTGGATAGGCGGTGACTTCTTGGGCCCCACCGTTGGTTCTGGGCGCTGAAAGGTCCCTTGTCAATCCCTCTCCTTGGCTCTCCCTCCAATAATACTATTGTTTTTATTTTACATTTTTTGATGAATTTATTTCTGTTTTTAATCAATAATGAATTTTTAAATTGAATTTATTATTTTCATCAATCAATGAGTTTATCGATTTTTCCAATAATTGAACATCTTATTTAATTATTTGGTCAACACGCCCCCCACACCAACACTGTCATACAGCATAGCAGAGTTTGTAGTCTGTTCAGAAGGCACTCTGTGTTCACCAATATACTTGACCAGATTGCTGTACATTTTTCATGAACCTAACAGATCTAATTTTCGACAAAGATGAATAGGAGCTGCATTCGTTTTGGGGAATACGTTTACCTGCAGTTCTATGTATTTGTTAAAAACGTAAAAATATAAAAAAAAGAAAGCACATGTTTTAACCAAATAAATATTTATAACAAATGTATACATATATATATATATATATATATATTTAAAAAAACAACAGGCATTGAAGGTCCAGCAGCTTCTGCACCCTCTTTTTGTGTTGCTCCTCCAGTTTTTTTACCTTCTTATCGAGAAGCTGGTGCTGTTTTTTGATGTCTTCAATTGCAGCAGTGTTGTCCCGCTGTAGCAGCATTATCTAATTTTCTAACTCTGAGATAACTGTTAGGATTAAAAAAATGAAGATTAAGATGTAATAAGTGCATTTTGTAGAGTATTTGTTAACCCCTTAAGGACCCAGCCCAAATATACCTTAAGGACCCGGCCATTTTTTGAATATCTGACCACTGTCACTTCAAGCATTAATAACTCTGGGATGCTTTTACCTTTCATTCTGATTCCGAGATTGTTTTTTCGTGACATATTCAACTTTATGTTAGTGGTAAAATTTTGTCGATATTTGTATCATTTCTTGGTGATAAATGCCAAAATTTTATGAAAAAATAGAAAATGTTGCATTTTTGCATCATAAAGCTGACATGTTTTTACTTTTGGAAAACATTAGAGGGCTTCAAAGTTCAGCAGCAATTTTCCAATTTTTCACAAAATTTTCAACATCGGAATTTTTCAGGGACCAGTTCAGTTTTGAAGTAGATTTGAAGGGCCTTCATATTAGAAATACCCCACAAATGACCCAATTATAAAAACTGCACCCCTCAAAGTATCTAAAATGACATTCAGTAAGTGTGTTAACCCTTTTGGTGTTTCACAGGAATAGCAACAAAGTGAAGGAGCAAATTCAAAATCTTCATTTTTTACACTTGCATGTTCTTGTAGACCCAGTTTTTGAATTTTTACAAGTGGTAATAGGAGAAAAAGCCCCCCGAAATTTGTAACCCAATTTATTTCGAGTAAGGAAATACATCATATGTGTATGTCAAGTGTTTGGCGGGCGCAGTAGAGGGCTCAGAAGGGAAGGAGCAACAATAGGATTTTGGAGAGTGAATTTTGCTGAAAAGGTTTTTCGGGGGCATGTACATTTAGAAAGCCCCTATTGTGCCAGAACAGCAGAAAACCCCACATGTCATACCATTTTGGAAACTAAACCCCTCAAGGCACGTAACAAGGGGTCCAGTTAGCCTTAACACCCCACAGGTGTTTGACAACTTTTCGTTAAAATCGGATGTGTAAATGGAAAAACATTTTTTTCACTAAAGTATAGTTTTCCCCCCAAATTTACAATTTTTACAAAGGGTAATGGGAGAAAATGCCATCCAAAATTTGTAACCCCATCTCTTCTGAGTATGGAAATACCCCATGTTAGGACATAAAATCCTCTGCGGGCAAACTACAATGCTCAGAAGAGAAGGAATCACATTTGGCTTTTTGAAAGCAAATTTAGCTGAAATGGTTTTTGGGGGGCATGTCGCATTTAGGAAGCCCCTGTGGTGCCAGAACAGCAAAAAAAATACCCACATGACATACCCTTTTGGAAACTACACTCCTTAAGGAATGTAACAAGAGGTACAGTGAGCCTTAACTATCCACAGGTGTTTGATAACTTTTTGTTAAAGTTGGATGTGTAAATGAAAAAATTTTTTTTTTACTAAAATGTATTTTTTCCACAAAATTTTTAATTTTTACAAGGGGTAAAAGGAGAAAATGACCCCCAAAATTTGTAACCCCATTTCTTCTGAGTATGGAAATACCCCACGTTTGGACGTCAAGTGCTCTGCTGGCGAACTACAATGCTCAGAAGAGGAGGAGCGCCATTGAGCTTTTGGGAAGAGAATTTGTTTGGAATGGTAGTCAGGGGCCATGTGCGTTTTCAAAGCCCCCGTGGTGCCAGAACAGTGGATCCTCCCCACATGTGACCCCATTTTGGAAACTACAATCCTCACAGAATTAAATAAGGGGTGCAGTGAGTATTTACATCCCACTAACGTTTGACAGATCTTGGGAACAGTGGGCTGTGCAAATGAAAAATTTTAATTTTAATTTTCACGGACCACTGTTCCAAAAATCTGTCAGACACCTGTGGGGCGTAAATACTCACTGTACCCCTTATTACATTACATGAGGGGTGTAGTTTCCAAAATGGGGTCACATGTGGGGGGGTCCATTGATCTGACACTGTGGGGGCTTTGTAAACACACGTGGCCTTCAATTTCAAAATCCCACTTGCGCTCCTACTCTTCTGAGCATCGTAGTGCGCCAGCAGAGCACTTTACATCCACATATGGGGTATGTTCTTACTCAGAAGAAATTAGGTTACACATTTTGGGGGGATTTTTTCCTATTTTCTCCTGTGAAAATGAAAAATTTTGGGTAACACCGGCATTTTAGTGAAAACATTTTTTTTCATTTTCCCTTCCAACTTTAATGAAAGTTCATCAAACACCTGTGGGGTGTTAAGGCTCACTATACCCCTTGTCACGTTCCGTGAGGGGTGTAGTTTCCAAAATGGGGTCACATGTGGGTATTTATTTTTTGCGACCCCTGTGCAAATTTAGTGTGAGCACTAAAATACCTATTCACCTGCTTTAAACGCCTAATTCAGATGTAACCATCATGGGGCGTATTTTCATATCCTAAGTGTAACATACGCAGTAAAGACAAAAAAACATTCTGTGCAGCTCACAGCTATAAAGCTCAGAGGCTAGATCATATGTTCACCTATACCACTAGGCGCTATTCAAAAGATTTGATTAAAAAAAATCGAAAGCCGAAACCTCCAGGGCATCACCAGAGATACTGGTGCATGATTGTGGTATGATAATAAAATATATAACATATATATAAAAAATATGAGGAAGGGGTTGTGTATTAGTACCCGAAAACACATTTAGATTGTGGACTTTTGTATATGCACTAATACTGCAAGAAATTTGCCATCTTTGGAAAAGCTATTCATCTGTTGCCCGGACAAAATTGCAGCATCCCGTTCATGCACTTTCAATAAAACAGCCGACCTTTGATGCCAACATCTCACCCCACGTGGACCTTCTCCTGGTGTCAGACGCCACTCAACTGGAGCTCTGGTCTTGCCGATCGGAGCAACAAGTGTCTATTCTCTGCTAACAAAAGTGGAGTATGGCAGTACAGTGTAGACAGTGTGTTGTAATCCATTGTACGGCCTGTCGCAGAATGGTGCCAGCCATTCTCCCGCTGTCAGAGCTGACCCAATACAGGATGTCCACAACGTATTTGTTAAGAATATCAATAAATACATCTATATACCATTATTTAGACACGTTTATTGTGTCAGCGACTGTGAAGCATTTAAGCCAATGGCCAATGACTTTTAACCCTCTCCTGCCACCAGTGCCGGAGTAGTAGTTGCCAAATTAACTGATATTCAATGTGAAGTTTAATCTACCACCTTGATCCAGCATATATATTTTATGCCTATATTATACATTATAATTGCAGTAATAGTGTGTATCTACAGTTTTTAATTTGTTTTTATAAATAAATGTTATTCAAAACATGAAACACGGTTTCCTCATATTTTTTTATAAATGTTATATATTTTATTATCATACCACAATCATGCACCAGTAAATGAGGTCCTTGAGGGTTTTTTTTTTTTGTTTTATTTATCTAATCTAAGTGTAATATATGCACTTAGCACTTTAAAAAATTTTCTTGTTAAACTCATATGTGCCAGTTATTGTTAAAGGCCATAAATACCTTCAGGCTGTGTCATTTCGCCACTATATGATCTCCTTATGCTGCAAGCATCTATTTTAAAACTTCAATTAAAATTAAAAAAAAATATCATTAATCTTTTCAATTGTGAGGCCCTATGGTCTCGTCAGGCTGCTGCCACCTCAAGCCTTAGTGATTCTACACTATATGGTCTCCTACTGCTGTTGCCACCATGCTGATTGATTCTGCCACTATATGTCTATTCTTGCTGCTGCCACCTAAAGCCTATGCCCTTATGTGGCTGCGGCTCCTCTTCCGCCACCACCTCGACATTCTCCCCCACTTCAGGTGGTGAAGCAGGTGACCAATGTGATGGTCTGGCCTCCTCTACCTCGTCGTCGTCATCATCCAACTCCACCACCTCCATCTCATCTGCTGCTCTCCTCTGTCTTACAGAGGGAAGTGGTGCTCCTGTAATCACACAATGAAGAGAATGTAGGCAAACAACTTAGAACTCTCAATGCAATGCAATCTCAATGCACTCTTAGAACTCAATGCAAATTCAGCCCTTAATAACCGGGCCATTTTCCACCTTTTTAGCAAATTGGACATGGGTCACTTTATACGGTAGTAACTTTAAAACACTTTTACTTATCCTAGCCATTGTGAGACTGTTTGCTTATCAAATATTGTATTTCAGGAAAATTCAGTCACAACATTTCTTTGTTAAAAAAAGCCATTTTTTTTTCACCTTACATCACAAAAAGTGTACTAAGTAATCATTTGTAAAGGGATGAAATACTTATTTTCATAACTGTATATATGCATTACATTTGTTTCTCTCGCTAACACTCTGTAATGTAAGCATTGTACCTGGGTACTTCTGGTCCCTGATCTTAGTGATCAGATCCAGGTTCCTCCACTTAAGATCTGACCACTTTTTCACGTTGGCCAAGCCGGTATGACTTCTCCTGTGTTTGTCCTCCAGCTCCTGCTTCACGCCAAGGACAATCTTCTGTCTGTTGGCCTGCAGGTTTGGTCGTAACACCTTTGCAAAAAGCGCTGCAGGATAAAGATGCAAGTATATTAATTATCACACTCTAATGCAGTGGTTCTTAACCTTGTTGGAGGTACTGAACCCCATCAGTTTCATTTGCGCATTCACCGAACCCCTCTTAATTAGAAAATTAAGTATATATTTATACATAGGTGCACAAAATGAACAAAACCATTAAGAAGAAAGAACAAAACCATGAAAACATGATTTTTACTCAAAAAACAAAAACATAATGAATATTTACTACAAATCAGTGTGACTTGAGCTGTTGTCTTTCAGAGACCAATTTAGAAATGCACGGCTTTACCTTGGCAAGTGCCACTCTCATGTTATTTTCGCAACCATGGTAGTGTTACCCCACATTAGGCAGGCAGTGTTTCCCCACATTAGGCAGGCAGTGTTTCCCCACATTAGGCAGGCAGTGTTCCCCCACATTAGGCTGGCAGTGTCCCCCCACATTAGGCAGACAGTTTCCCCACATTAGGCAGGCAGTGTTTCCCCACATTAGGCAGGCAGTGTCCTCTCACATTAGGCAGGCAGTGTTCCCCCACATTAGGCAGGCAGTTCCCCCACATTAGGCAGGCAGTGTTCCCCCACATTAGGCAGGCAGTGTTCCCCCACATTAGGCAGGCAGAGTTCCCCCACATTAGGCAGACAGAGTTCCCCCACATTAAGCAGGCAGTGTTCCCCCACATTGGGCAGGCAGTGTTCCCCCACATTGGCCAGACAGTTCCCCCACATTAATCAGGCAGTGTTCCCCCACATTGGGAAGACAGTTCCTCCACATTAGGCAGATAGTTCTCCCACATTAGGCAGGCAGTGTTCCCCCACATTAAGCAGGCAGTGTTCTCCCACATTAGCCAGACAGTTCCCCCACATTAGGCAGGCAGTGTTCCCCCACATTAGGCAGGCAGTGTTCCCCCATTAGGCAGGCAGTGTTCCCCCACATTAGACAGGCAGTGTTCCCCCACATAAGGTTGGCAGTGTTCCCCACATTAGGTTGGCAGTGTTCCCCCACATTAGGCAGACAGTTCCCCCACATTAGGCAGACAGATTTCCCCCACATTAGGCAGGCAGTGTTCCCCCATATTAGGCAGGCAGTGTTCCCCCACATTAGGCAGACAGAGTTCCCCCACATTAGGCAGGCAGTCCCCCCCCCACATTCGGCAGGCAGTGTTCCCCCACATTAGGCAGGCAGTGTTCCCCTACATTAGGCAGGCAGTGTTCCCCCACATTATGTAGGCCAGGGGTCTTCAACCTGCGGACCTCCAGATGTTGCAAAACTACAACTGCCATCATGCCCCGACAGCCAACAGCTGTCCGGGCATGCTGGGAGTTGTACTTTTGCAACATCTGGAGGTCCACAGGTTGAAGACCACTGATGTAGACAGTGTTCCCCCACAGACATACAGCCTCCAGCCATATACAGTGTATGGCAGGAGGCTGTATGCCTGTGTACTGCCCACTTCAGTGCTCCGAACACCACTCCGGCTATAGCAGTAGGTCTCGGGACCGGTGGTCGGAGCAGCAAAGATGATGTGCCGCTGGTCACTTACCAAGCTGGCCAGCGCGCGTCTTCCTTCTTCTCTATCCTCTGGTCCTCGGCGCCTTCGCTTCCATGGACGCCCACACGGGACGTCAGTGACGTTCCGGCGGCCCTGCGTTTTTAAACATAACGTGGGGCGGCAGGGAGTTAATAGGGATGGGGGGAATTGCCCTGTCGCTACTGGACGGGCAGACACCGGCTCTGCTCGGGGCCCTGGGCAAGCTCAGGGCCCCAAGCAATTGCTTGGTTTGCCTGTCCTGTTGCGACCTCCCCCGCCGAACCCCTGGGACTGACTGACCAAACCCCTGGGGTTCAATCGAACCCAGGTTAAGAACCACTGCTCTAATGTCTTTGGCATGTATGTATGGACAGCATAGAAATATATCTCACATTCACATTGCACATCCATTTTCCTGCCTCTCACTATATAACCCACACACACACGCACACACACAGACAATCTATAGATCAGGGGTACTCAACTATTTTGAGTGAGGGTCTGCATATTCAGATTTGCCATCCAGTTAAAGACCAAGGTGAGTGCTAATGCCTTGTTCACACCTAGCGGCCTCAGTGCCATGAAGGAAAGAGCAAATGAGCGACTGAAGTGTGGACCTGAATACTACCACACACTGTACCCCTGAATATAATACTGCCACACACTGGGCCCCTAAATATAATAATACCGCACACTGTATAAACTGTATACACTTTTCCCCTGCAATATTACTGCCACAGGCTATGCCCTCAAATACATTTTCAACAAACACTGTGCCCTGTACCGACTAATTGTACCTCTGTGCCCCAAAGAATTGTTGATGCAGCTGACCCCCAGAATGAATATTGCCGCTGTGCCCCCAGAATTCATGATGCTGCTGTGCCCCCTGAATTAATGATGCCGCTGTGCACCCATAATTAATTATGTCGCTGTGCCCCCAGAATGAATTATGCTGCTGGGCCTACAGAATTAATGATGCCGCTGTGCCCCAAGAATGAACTATGCCGCTGTGCCCCCAGAATTAATATTGCTGCTGTGCCCCCAGAATTAACTATGCCACTGTGCCCCAGAATTAATATGTCCGCTGTGCCCCAAGAATTAACTATGCTGCTGTGCCCCCAGAATTAATATTGCTGCTGTGCCCCCAGAATTAATGATGCCGCTGTGACCCCCAGAATCAATGATGCCGCCGTGCCCCCAGAATAAATTATGCCACTGTACTCCCATAATTAATGATGCCACTGTGCCCCCAGAATTAATGATGCCACTGTGTCCCCAGAATTAATGATGCCGCTGTGCCCCCAGAATTAATGATGCTGCTGTGTCCCCAGAATGAATGATGCTACTGTGCCCCCAGAATTAAGGATGCCACTGTAAATCTAATATTTCCCCTTCAAAGGCTTATTACTGATTGGTGCACTAAGTATTATCTACTACAACTGATTAAGAAGTTGTATCTATTGCAAAATCATTTTTGCATGGCAATTTTCGCATGGTGATTTTTGCATGGCAATTTTCACATCCGCGAATATATTTTAACACTATGAAGAGATTCACCTTACATGCATGTGAAGTCTAATGAAATACACTAATGTAATTTGAAAATACTTAAACTGATCAGGAGTTTTTCCTCCTTCCTTGAGAAGTTGCTGCCAACCATGCATGCTTGCTTGCTGAAAACTTTGCAGTAAACTTCGCTGCCGAAGATCACGCAATATTGCAAATCTGTTTAACTTTCTGGCACTAGTTGATTTAAAAAAAAAAGTTTTCCACGAGAGTACCCCTTTAAGCCTACTGTAGCACATTTTTCTGCCCTCATAAGTGCATACCACATACCTACATCTCTAAATAGAGTACTATTTGTAAGCTGCTAATCTGTCGTGGGCCTACATGCTGTAAAAGTTCAGGGAAAAGTAATCACCAGCAGTTTTTTTAACAAAAATATGTTTTTTTAAGTGTACTGTAGCACAATTTTCTGCCCTCATAAGTGCATACCACATACGTACATCTAAGTAGTGTACTATTTTGTATCTGTTAATCTGCCAAGGGCCTATATACTGTGAAAGGACACACCTGCTGCTGTTCTAGACAAATAATGTTTTAAGCATAGTGACGCGTATTGTACTCCCCTGATATACGCAATAAGTATGTCAGTCTTAGTAGTGCCAGGATGTGCACAGTGGAGTGGCAGAAGCCTAAATTCATCAGGCGCAGGTAGAGGTCGCAGCGGAGTAGGGGCGTTTGGCAGCCAGGGTCACAGCGAGAGGTCTGAGCTCCACGTGTCACCTAGCAGTCGTGTCTCGACCAGCAACCCAGCAGCCGTGATTGATCGGTTCACTCGGTCATCCTCTGGGCCAGGGACATTACCTTAAAAGGTTTATGGTAGCACCAGCTACCATACAACTTCAATTTAAATTTCAAAATTCATCTTTTAATCTTAGGGATTGTGAGGCCATATTGTCTCCTCCTTCTGCCAACTCCAGGCGGTGTCATTCAGCCACTATATGGTCTCCACATGCTTCAGCCACATCCAAGCTGTGTTATTCAGCCCCTATATGGTCTCCTCATGCTGCTAACACCTCCATGCTGTGTCATTCAGGCACTATATGGTCTTCTCATGCTTGACTGAATGGCATTGCATGGAGGTGGCGGCAGCAGGATGAGACCATATAGTGGCTAAATGACACAGCTCGGTGGTGGTGGCAGCATGAAGAGACATATAGTGGCTGAATGACACAGCCTGGAGGTGGCGGCAGCATGAAGAGAACATATGGTCACAGAATAACACAGCCTGGAGGTGGCATCAGCATGCGGAGAACATATGGTGGCAGAATGAGACAGCCTGAAGGTGGCATCAGCATGAGGAGAACATATGGTGGCAGAACGGCACAGCCTGGAGGTGGCATCAGCATGAGGAGAACATATGGTGGCAGAATAAGACAGCCTGAAGGTGTCATCAGCATGAGGAGAACATATGGTGGCAGAATGACACAGCCTGGAGGTGGCATCAGCAGCATCAGGAGTCCTGAAAGTGACCCGGTGACAGAGTGGGGCGGTGGGTGGCAATACCAGCACCCGGTGACAAAGGTGGGTAATAGAAGGAGAGCTTGGCATCAGATGTGTGGCATCAGGCGGGTGGCAGGATCAGAATAGTAGCTGAGGCAGGCAGGCAGAGAAGAAAATTGTCTCTTTTGTCAAAGTGTTGGTGTGCACAAGTAAGTATTTAGGATATGCATTACGTAAAACGTAACATTTAATATTATTCTTAGGATAAAATATATGGAACCAATTTTTTTTTAAATCTAACAGAAGGAAAGGTGTGCAAAAAACACCATGTGCCACCTACACCACCAAGTATTGATGTGATGCAAAGACCTCTAAAAAGTGGAAGGGAACAACATATGGTCCGTTGTAACCAGTGGGGGTAAAAACTTGACCTGTAAGGCCCTACTCTTGCCCTATTAATTCCCTTCATGGCAAGTGTTACTCCCCTAAAAAGGGCAGCCCCACACATGAACCTCTCCCTATTTCCAACTAAAAACCCTGGTAAATGGCAGTGTTTTTAGGCACACCTTTCCTTTTCTTAGATATAAAAAAAATTTGGGGTCCATTTATTTTATCCTAAGAAAAGTTAAGTTTTAGCTAAAGCATATTCTCAAGACATACTTGTGGTCTGATGCGGAGGAATTTCTGTAACTGGGGAGCAGCACCTTAAAGGCGTATTCCAGGCAAAAACTTTTTTTTATATATCAACTGGCTCCGGAAAGTTAAACAGATTTGTAAATTACTTCTATTAAAAAATCTTAATCCTTTCAATAGTTATTAGCTTCTGAAGTTTTCTGTCTAACTGCTCAATGATGATGTCATGTCCCGGGAGCTGTGCATGATGGGAGAATATCCCCAAAGGAACTGCATAGCTCCTGGGACGTGAATCATCAGAAAGCACTTAGAAAGAAAAAAAACAACTCAATTTCAGAAGCTAATAACTATTGCAAGGATTAAGATTTTTTAATCAAAGTAATTTACAAATCTGTTTAACTTTCCGGAGCCAGTTGATATATATAAAAAAAAGTTTTGGCCTGGAATACCCCTTTAAATATGTTTTGCACTATCCATATTTGTGAAGTGTTGGTGTGGCACCATGTTCAATCCATTCTGATGCATCAGGCATTGGTGGGAGGAAATCCTGGCTGATCTTACCTGATTCATCTTCACAAAGGTCAGTCTCTCCACATTTTTGGTGGACAGACTTTGGGGTTATTATGGCCACCGTCGCACTAAACACCCGCCCTGATGGCACACTACTGGCCGGGCAGGACAGCTTTTCCAGGGCAAACTCTGCTAGTTGCGGCCACAAATTAAGTTTAACTGCCCAGAAGTCCAGTTGATCTTCAAAGTGTGTTGGAGGGGTCATGTCAAGGTATGCTACCACCTGCTGGTTCAGGTCCTGCTCCAGGTCTACCTGCTGCTGATAAGTTGCTTCAGTATGCGGGTGAAGAAAGCTACTCATCAGCGACTGTAAACTCAGGCTGCTGTTGATGGAGCTGGTACTGCTCCTGCCACCTCACCCCTCCCCAGCAGTCATGGCAGTGGAAGGGGAGCGCAGAGGGCTCCCCAAGTCAGACCTGTGAGAGGATGGACAATGGCGCAGATAGGCATCGGCCAACTGACTACGTAGGATGTCTCTGCCTCTCAGTGGGTGGAAAAAAGGCCCCCATTTTTTAACGGCAGAGTGGGTCCAACAAGGTGGAGAGCCAGAAGTCATCCCGCTGCCGAATGGTGACAATTCAGTGGTCACTATGCAAGCAAATGAGCATGCATTGTGCCATTTGTGCAAGTGACTAGGAGAGACTATCTGCCTCGATCTCCATTGCATACTGCCTTGGTATGTCTGGGTCCTCTGTCTCGTCTTCCTCATTGTTCATCCTGCAATCCTGGCGACTGACTAATAATGGGGCTTCCTCAAAGGGCCTGAGCAAATGGGGGTGTCACGTATGAGCTGCCACTGGTTGACATTGAAGTTACACAGGGTCCCCCTATCCGCTTGGATCATCAAAAAATCAATGATGGCTTTTCTCTGTTCGTATAGTCAGTCCAACATATGGAGGGTGGAAACGTGGAAATGTCGTAAATCAGTCTATGTTGGGGGATGCTATTCTGACGCTGCAGCTTAAGGATGGTGTGCTTTGTAGTGTACGAGTGGCTGAAGTGCATGCAAAGTTTCCTTCCCATTGTTAGGATGTCTTGCAACTGGAGGGAACATTTCAGAAAACACTTGACAACCAGATTGAACACGTGTGCCATGCCGGGCGCATGGTTCAGCCCTCCTTGATGCAGTGCAGACAAGATGTTCTTCCCTTGTCCGTCACCATAGTTTCCAAATCCAGTTTTCGTGGAGTAAGACACGATTCAATTTCTTGTTGAATGACTTTTAGCAGTTCCTCCCCTGTGTGACTCCTTTTGCCAAGGCAAACCATGTGAAGAACAGCGTGACACCGTCATGCCCTGAACACACGGTATGCTGGAGGGGCACTGAGACTTGTCCGTACAGTGGAGGCTGAGGACACGGTGGAGGATAAGGAAGCAGAGTCGTACACTGTCACAGGACCAAAGGACTGAGAGCGTGGAGACGGAAGCAGGTGACCTGTCCAAGTTGCTGTTGTGGCTGTGCAGGAACCACATTCACCCAGTGGGCCATAAAGGACATCTATTGCCCCTGACCATAGTTACGGCTTCCCACATTGGTACACACTGACAGGTTCAAGTACTGGACCACCTTCTGTTCCACAAAATTGTGCAGGGCTGGTACTGCCTTTTTTCGCAAAAAAAAGAACGGCTTGGGACTCTCCACCTCGGCTCGGCACAAACCATCAGTTCTCTGAAAGGTGCAGAGTCCTCCATTTGAAAAGGGAGGGACTGCAGCACCAGCAACTTGGACAAGAGCACATTAAGCTTCTGCACTGTTGGATGAGTGGGGGCATATTGTTGTCTATTGACATGGCTTCCCTGATGGATTGCTGGGGGAATGACTGACTCAAAGTAGAAGGAGCATCTGGACGGACAGAAGAAAGGTATGACAGACAGCTCCCTTCAGCTGAGGTGGTGGAGCCTTGGCTCGCTGAAACAGGGAGCGGTATGCCACTGGTTGATGCCGCAGGCTGGACCACCACATCCGAGCCACGGTTCTCCCAGGCTGCTTTATTGTGACGCTGCATATGTTGAAGCAGGGCCGTGGTGCCAACAATGGGACCCTGGCCACACTTCACCTTCTGCCGACACATCTTGCATGTGGCCAGGTTAACATCCTCCAGATGCTTGATTAAAAACTGCCACCCCGTCCAGTAGCTGATTTCCCCCCCCCCCCAACAGTCCACACTGATTGACTGTGATTGCCGCCGACTCCAGGAACCCCTGTTCCCCTACCTCCCGGGAAGGTAGGCTGCCGCAAAGCGTTTGGCTCCAGACATCCCACTTCTGCCACCATGTTGACTGCCAACCATTCTATCACCCTGCTGGCTCAGCTGCTGCCTCATGGGCAACCTGCAACCCTCTTCCCCTGATGATGATGAAGCCCCTTCTGCACCCGGCTCCCAAGTGCAATCGGCTTCATCATTATCAACAAGTGTCTGCACGTCATTGATATCCTCCTCAGGTTCCTCAACAGTGTCTGCTTCGGGAGCCTGAACGCTCACAACACCACCTCCCATGCCACACTCCTCATTACTACTTGTTCGCCTAGCGGAGGAAGCGGAGGATGTCTCCTCCACTTGTTGGCTGGGCAGAAACTGCTGACTGTCCTCTAGTAGATTGTCCTCACTAAATAGTGTAGCTCAACCCACAGCATATGATATTTCTGTTGGGAGGGAACAGCATAGGACAGAGGGAATTGGAGGACAGGGACTGCTCCTGGGCCATGCCAACACAGGGTTGTGTCTGAGGAACCCACCGACTGTTGACTATCGGTGTCAGATGTAATTTTAAGTGGATGACCGCGTTAACCTATCAATGACAGCAGATGGGTTGCTGTTCGAGACACGACCGCTTGCTGATACCGGAAACTCAGGCCTCTCGCTGCAACTCCTGCTGCCACTCGGCCCTAGTCTGCTGTTGCCTCTGGCTGATGAATTTAGGCCTCTGCCACTCCTCTGTGTACGTCCTGGCACTTCTCTGCCTGACATACTTTTACACTAGCTGAGTGCGTATATGTTACACTTATGAGAGGATGATAATACGCTCCACTACTCTTAAAACTGTATTTGGCTTACACAACGAACGATGGAGAAAGGCTCAACTCAAGTTAATGCACTCAGCCATTTTTTCCTTCACTATGCCATCATCCATACATAATGCATCTAGAATGAATCACTACACGAAATGCAAGATACCGAATGCTGACTTTTGGTTTTTTATTTATTTTCCTTTTATTTTTGAATGTTAACAGTTAAACATTCTTATCAGATAGCTTCACAGAAAACATAAAAGAACCTTACCCACCGAACCCTCCCCACCTCCCAAACCCTATGTGGAGAAGAAAAATAAAAACAACCCAAACAAGGCCTAAACAACACAGACAAGGCACATTAGCACATTATTAATCAGAATAATCCAATCAACATATACCCCACAGTACTACCATTTACCCCATGTCTTATCAAACTCTCTTTGGTTTTTTCTTAGACATCCCTATTCTACATTTTTCATAACGTTTAATCCTCTCCACTAACGTTACCCACTGCTCTATATATGGAGCGTTTTGGTCAAACCATTTTTGTATTATCATATATTTAGCCAAAGTTACTACCTTCAACAAGATTCCCTTCAAATTCCCGAGGTCATTCATATCACCTAAAAATGCTGATCTACTATCCAGCGTTATTATTTTATTACATTTTTTCCCCAAATATTGCTCTACATTTATCTCACTTTTCAAGACTCTCACCTTTCTACAATTCCACATTAAGTGCATAAAATTTGCTTCCTTTTCCTGACACTTTGGACAACTATAATCTTGTCTACATTGAATTGATAAAAGAAAAAATGCTGACTTATATCATTGTATATGGTTATGGCCACAAATACAGGACTACTGGAAGTTAGAATTGAACATACTACCTGAGGTAAGTCCTCATGATAGCACCTTAGACCCTTACGAGGTACTCTTCCATATTGAAGTGTTCGGATCAAGGGACTGTTACTCCTATGCACATCTACCCCCAATTGCACACACAGTTATCATCCTAGCCAAGTTACAGCTATTGCGTAAATGGCTTTCGTCATCCCCTCCTACCATTTCTCATCTGCTTGAGGCCCTGAAACACTTATTTACTCTAGAAAGGAGGGAACTCCATCACAAGGAAATAAGGGCAAAGAGGTTATCCAGTAAATAGACACTGATCTTGACAAGGTACTATACCTCATCTGACCTCATATCTATAGTTCAACCCTTTGCATCTACACAATGGTACACCATGGCAGCTTTGGCGGGCTCTATTGAGGCGCTGAAGGTGCCGTAATTTTGTATACCGATATTGTATTGATTAACATTAACTTTCTTACTTCTATCCATGATATTACTATGGAGGTGAAAGGAGAGCACTTTCAAGATGGACTCTGGACGTTGGCTACATGTTTGTTTGTCTCGTTTGTTGGTCTGTTTGTCTCCCCCTGTCTGTCGGGGATGTCTCATGTTGTTTTTACAGGTTATACTCATTTACTAGCCCATAGGGCTGACAATGTTTATTTTTGGGTTGGATCTAACTCCAGGATTCGGCTTATCAGACAGACAGTTTGATTACTCATTGGCCAATCCACCTTCAATGGACACTCGTATAGGGACTATGTACTATGCAGTTTTCATAAATTGTCATAAAAAAGAAAAGTTTTTGGCTACAAAAGCAGGTGTGTAGTTTTGGCTGACCTTTCAGAGTATCTAGGCCCTTATGACTTTAACACAAAATCAAACACCACGTAGATGTATGTACAGTTTTCAATTATAAGAGGAGGACTATACGCTCCGCTACAAACTGTATAAGGCTAAAAAAAAAAAACAAGTGTGCAACTTTGTCTGGCCTTTCACAGTAAATAGGCCCAAATTTATTTAACAGGAAAAATACAAAGGTATACGTACAGTTTACACTTATGAGAGGAGGACTTTGCGCTCCACTACGCTTAAAACTGTATTAGACTACAGAAACAAGTGTGTAGCTTTGGCTGGCCTTTCACAGTAAGTAGTCTCAAATTAGTGTGACAGAAAAAACAAAACAAAAAAAACGACACCACCTATGTACGCACAGGTTACACTTATGAGAGGACAATACGCTCTGCTACGCAACCTGTGTTAGGCACTGTAATCAGGTGACTATGGCTTTTCGTGCTCACCCTAACTGGCCCATGTAAGCTTAAGAGTTGTAATACACACTAGTGCTGTAGCACAGAGTCGCTGTGTAGTATAGCCCAGTGCAGTAGTATTATGCACTAATATCAGGTGACATTGGATTTTTGTGCTCAGCCTAACTGGCCCCTATTAGCTTTAGAGTTGTTGTGCACCCCACTGCAGCAGTACAGAGTCACTGTGTAGTACAGCCCAGTACAGTATTATTATGCACTAATAGCAGGTGACAATGGCTTTTAGTGCTCAGCCTAACTGGCCCCTATAAGCTTTAGAGTTGTTGAACACCCCACTGCAGCAGTACAGAGTGACTGTGTAGTACAGCCCAGTACAGTAGTATTATGCACTAATAGCAGGAGACAATGGCTTTTAGTGCTCAGCCTAACTGGCCCCTATAAGCTGTAGTGTTGTTGTACATCCCACTGCAGCAGTACAGAGTCACTGTGTAGTACACCCAAAAGTGTACTTTCTCTCTTGCTCCCTTCCCTGTCAGTGCTTTTCTGCAGTGATTTGGGCTTGTGGTGAATCGCTGCTGTGAAGCAGTTTTTCTGTGTAACTACCACACTGCTCTATCTCTTTGCAATAAAATGCTGTCTCTGACATAAAACGCTGGTATAGCTGGACGCAAGATGGCTGATGATGATATAGGGCTGTGACATCACAGGGCTGGATGGCTGCTGATAGGCTGCATGTGATACAGGGTCATCCCGCCCACCTTCCCACCTTTTTTTCTTCAATTTTGTCGCACAATTATTATTTTTTCCGTTTAGCTGTAGATTTTTGGGTAAAATTACAGATGTCATTACAAAGAAGAATTGGTGCCACCTCTGTCCCCAAAGGGTTAAGGACCCGGGCATTTTTTGCACATCTGACCACTGTCACTTTAAGCATTAATAACTCTGGGATGCTTTAACTTTTCATCCTGATTCCGAGAAAGTTTTTTCGTGACATATTCTACTTTATCTTAGTGGTAAAATTTTGTCAATACCTGCATCATTTCTTGGTGAAAAATGTAAAACTTTGATAAAAAATTTGAACATTTTGCATTTTTTTTTACTTTGAAACTCTCTGCTTATAAAGAAAATGGACATCCCAAATAAATTATATATTGCTTCAAATATTCAATGGCCAGCATTTATCATTGTAGTGTAAGTGAAGCATTTTTTTACACCTTTTTTTGTGTGTGCTGGTAATGTGTAGGAGCACCAAATTTTTAAATGGTCAAAGAGCATTTGATAAATTTTGTGCAAGTAAACATTATCTGAAAATTCTCTCTTCACATACACCAAAAAGCTAAGCCAAGTCTGGGCTGGTGTAGTTTTAGAGACTTTTCAGTGACTTTGCGCCTTTTTTGCACTTTTTCACAAAAAGGTGCAGTTGATAAAACCCTTCCATATCACTGCAACAAAAAATCATCAGAAAGGTGTAAACTAAAAGGCGCAAAAAAGGCGCAAAAAAGGCGCAAAAAAGGCGCAAAAAACCCTGCTTGCTCCTTTTTTGCGCCTTTTCTAGACACAAAAAAACTGTCAAAAGACAATGATAAATGTCGGCCATTATATCTACTTTATGTTGGCATCATAAAGTTGACATGTTTTTACTTTTGGAAGACATCAGAGGGCTTCAAAGTTCAGCAGCAATTTTCCAATTTTTCACAAAATTTTCAAAATCAGAATTTTTCAGGGACCAGTTCAGTTTTGAAGGGGATTTGAAGGGCATTGATATAAGAAATACACCATAAATGACCCCATTATAAAAACTGCACCCCGCAACGTATTCAAAATGACATTGAGTAAGTGTTTTAACTCTTTAGTTGTTTCACAGGAATAGCAGCATAGTGATGGAGAAAATTCTAAATCTTCATTTTTTTACACTCATATGTTCTTGTAGACCCAGTTTTTGAATTTTTACCAGGTTTAAAAGGAGAGAAATCAGCCTAAAATTTGTAACCCAATTTCTCTCGAGTAAGGAAATATCTCTAATGTGTATGTCAAGTGCTCTGTGGGTGCACTAGAGGCCTCAGAAGGGAGGGAGCGACAATGGGATTTTGGAGAGTGAGTTTTTCTGAAATGGTTTTTGGGGGGCATGTCACATTTAGGAAGCCCCTATGGTGCCAGAACAGCAAAAAACAAAAAAAACAAAAAAAAAAAAAAACACATGGCATACTATTTTGAAAACTAACTACACCCCTCATGGAACAAGGGGTCCAGTGAGCCTTTACACTCCACAGGTGTTTGATGACTTTTCGTTAAAGTTAGATGAAATTTTACATTTTTACAAGGGGTAATAGGAGAAAATGGCCCTAAAATTTGTAACTCCATCTCTTCTGAGTATGGAAATACCCCATGTGGGAACGTCAAGAGCTCTGCTGGCGCACTACAATGCTCAGAAAAGGAGCGCCATTGAGCTTTTGGAGAAAGAATTTGATTGCAATAGAAGTTGTGGGCCTTGTGCGTTTACAAAGCCCCCTGTGTTGCCAGAACAGTGGACCCCCACACGTGATCCCATTTTGGAAACTACACCCCTCACAGAATTTAATAAGGGGTGCAGTGAGCATTAACATCCCACTGGTGTTTGACAGATCTTTGGAAGAGTGGGCTGAGCAAATGTAAATTTTAATTTTTCATTTTCACGGAACACTGTTGCAAAAAATCTGTCAGACATCTGTGGGGCTTAATGGCTCACTGAACCCCTTATTACATTTCATGAGGGAGGGGTGTATTTTCCAAAATGGGGTCAAATGTGGGGGGGGGGGGTCCATTGGCATTATGGGGCTTTGTAAACACACGTGGCCTTCAATTCAGGAATTTTTTTCTCTCCAAAAGCCCAATGCCGCTCCCTCGCTTCTGAACATTGTAGTTCGCCCACAGAGCACTTTAAATCCACATATGGGGTATTTTCTTACTCAGAGGAAATGGGGTTACAAATTTTGGGGGGCTTTTTTTCTTATTTTCCCTTGTTAAAATGAAAAATTTTAGGTAACACCAGCATTTTATAAAAAAAATTTTCCCCATCCAACTTTAACGGGTTGTAGTTTCCAAAATGGTGTTACATGTGGGTATATATTTTTTTGCGTTTATGTCAGAACCACTGTAAGATCAGCCACCCCAGTGCAAACCACCAATTTAGGCCTCAAATGTACACAGTGCACTCTCACTCATGAGCCTTGTTGTGCGGCCGCAGAGCATTTTACACCCACAGATGGGGTATTTCCGTAAATTGCATTACACATTTTCGGGGTCTTTTTTTCCTTTTACCTCATGTGAAAATAAAAAGTATGGGGCAACACCAGCATGTTAGTGTAAACATTTTTATTTTTTACGCTAACAGGCTGGTGTAGACCCCAACTTTTCCTTTTCATAAGGGGTAAAAGGAAAAAAAGCCCCCCAAAATTTTTTATGCAATTGCTCCCGAGTACGGAAATACCCCATATGTGGCCCTAAACTGTTTCCTTGAAATACGACAGGGCTCCAAAGTGGGAGAGCACCATGCACATTTGAGGACTAAATTAGGGATTGCATAGGAGTGGACATAGGGGTATTCTCTGCCATTGATTTCCAAACATGGTACCTCCAGCTGTTGCTAGACACCCAGCATGCCTAGACTGTCAGTGGCTGTCCAGAAATGCTGGGAGTTGTTGTTTTGCAACAGCTAGAGGCTCCGTTTTGGAAACACTGCCGTACGATAAGTTTTTCATTTTTATGGGAGGGGGGAGCAGTGTAAGAGGGTGTATATGTAGTGTTTTACCTTTTATTATGTGTTAGTGTAGTGTAGTGATTTTAGGGAACATTCACACAGGCGGGGGTTTACAGTGAGTTTCCCGCTAGGAGTTTGCAGCACAAAATTTTCCGCAGCTCAAACTTGAAGCAGGAAACTCCTGGTAAACCCGCCCGTGTGAATGTGCCCTGTAATATCACATGGTGAGGGGGGGGGGGGCAAACCTCCAGCTGTTGCAGAACTATAACTCCAAAAAGGAAATAACAGACAATGCATGCTGGGAGTTATACTTTTGCAACAGCTGGAGGGACACTGGTTGGAAAACCTTCAGTTAAGTTCTGTACTCAGTATTTTACGACCAGTGTGCCTCCAGCTGTTGCAAAACTACAACTCCCAGCATGTACTGATCGCCAAAAGGCATGCTTGAAAATTTAGTAATACAATGGCTGGAAGTACGCAACTACAACTCCCATCATGGCGAGACAGCCGTTTGCTGTTTGTACATGCTGGGATTTGTAGCTTTGCAAGATTTAGAGGGCCACGGTTTAGAATCCACAACACAGTGATCTCCAAACTGTGGCCCTCCAGATGTTGCAAAACTACAAATCCCAGCATGGCCAGACAGTGAACAGCTGTCTGAGCATACTGGGAGTTGTAGTTTTGCAACACCTGGAGGGCTACAGTTTAGAGACCTCTGTATAGTGGTCTCCAAACTGTAGCCCTCCGGATGTTTCTAGGCAATTCACCGACTTCCGCAGTCTGCACCAGGGAGCACCGCACGTCATCACCACCCGTTCTGCCCGGACTACTGTGGGAGGGCAGAACAGGGGAACTGAACTTTAACCACCCCCACCCCCGTCCCGTCCCTGATCTGCTATTGGTCGGTCGGTTGGTCGGTAAGATATTAAGGACACTCCCTTATAGTTAACTTAACATGCAATGAATAACGACATTTTTACCCAGACAATGTCCTGGATGTTAGGTAATATAGCCAGAATGGGTAATAGAACAACCAATAAATGTCCTGGGAGACATTAAGGAGGGAATGGAGGCCTAATTTATCAGCTTTTGAGATGTCCAAAATTATGTATAGGAGATAATATGTAGATGTAGGATGAACATAGTGGATACTATTGTAGAGCTATATATAATGCACCGGCCGCTGGACTCAATTTTATTTCTACAAAAAAAGGGAATACATTTGAAAGGATCTTGGAACCACAAAATGGACAACGGAGGCATTGTTAAAACTCTGGACATGTTATGCAACCAACCCCCAGATAAAGTAAAAATATGATAATAAGAAAAAAATACCCTCTATATATCTCTACCCTCCTAGTATATGAGAATGAAATGGTTCTTTTCAGTCTCCAAATCATATCTGATCACTGTCAAGAATAAAATAATTCACTTGACTAATTTATGAACTCGCACTTCCAGATACCAAAATAAAATCTCCAAACTTAAAGATAAACAGACTTAAACTTCGGCTGTTTCCTGAGTGAAAAGGTATCGGCATTAATAAATGCATGGCCTTTCTTTGGAGTCTGACTTTGAAAAATATAGTGTCAGTGTGTGGGTCACATTTTGACAACAATTAGGAACAGTGAAATAAATAGTTGGCAATTCTTCATTGTTATGACAGGGTATGTAAAGTTATCCTCTGTAACAAATAGACATTATGAGTGCCACTTGTGTATAGCGAGATGCTGGAAAAGAAAGAGTACATTTTATGGAGCAGCAAGTGATGTTTAATCTTCATATGACACCATGTTATTTTTAAGCCAATTAGCCCGTGTGGCTCACAGACTGTGCTACTTTTTTTTCCCCCTCTCATTTTGTCATTGCTGTTATTTAACACAAAACATTACCTGAAAACATGAACATTGCAGAACATTCTGTATTTCGAACGATTTTGTTCACATTTCATGCATTTTAATCATCATATTAGGGGCCCAATATTGAAATAGTACAAATGACAAGAATATAAGCTTCTTGGGATGCAGTGGTATAAATGCATTAGCTGTACTAAGAGACCTACTCCTGATATAATTATGTTAGAAACCAATAAGACGGCTAAAAAAATCAATATGCTAAGACAGATAGGGAGTAAAGGGCCATGGCTAGCAAACTGGGAATAGATTAATCTGGCAGGTCCCTAGCTGAGCCATGAAGAAGGGGAATATCTTTCCTGTTGTAACAGCCATTAATTGCAAGTTTTCCCGAGGAAGGAATCAGAAGCGAAGGCTTACACTGCTTTTTTTTTTTATTTTTTTTTTTATATTGCTCGGTGTAAACTGCAACTATTATTGATCAAAAGATAATCTTTTTTCAGATTTCAAAATCCTACAGTGATAAAATGTAAATGTGCTAAACGAAGTAACATACAGCCCCCAGTTTTCCTTAGGAAACACAACAGGGTCAATATCTAAGATCTGCGCGAGTCAAAAGGAACGCTGGCTTAGTTTTACCTAGATAATAAGACGCAAAACAGGCAAACCTCGATCAATTATATTTCCTTCTTTAGTGTTTTACTAAGTGGTCCTGGACTCCTGAAATATTGTCAAATGTGTTTCTAATTAGATTCAGCCGAAGAAAGTGTACAGGAGTAACACTTTAGCCAACACTGATTTAATTATATTTGGCTAGAAGACTAATTTGCTTAATAAATAAAAATAGAGTATAATTTTGTGCCAATCATAGTAAAAATAAAAGGAATTGGAAGAAAACAAAGGGGAAGCTTTTGTGGTTACAGTAAGGCACATCTGCTTATATCTAATCAAGCTTTCAAAAACATGGTCGAGGACAAAGGCGGCCATCAAGCAGGGACAAAGTCACAGACATAAGTGGTTTGAATGAGTGTGCAATTTCTGCCCATATGACTATCCTGACACAATTGCTCTAATTTTCCTTCCAGAAATGACTGATAAAAGATTTAGGTAATTGCTATGGAGACAGACTTCCTTCCATCATGGGGTATCTTGAATTATACAGCCTCAGGGTCAGAAGATGGAGTGTCAGTTTCTGCAGAGTCTTAAATTAATACTTGTCCCAGCTTCAGCTATACTTCCTGTACATCTAATTAAGTGAATGTAATTTATTTTGACAAGGTATTGGAAATCACTTGATCAAATGGCTATTCTGTAATGAACACAAATTACCATATCCCCATGCAAAATATGCCCCCAAAAATCACCTCTTTTTGACTCATTTTTTGAAAAGATTACATAAACAGATGAAAACTGATTTTTCTACTGGATATAGAATAATGTGTTTTTGACCTTCACAACCTTGTAATTTTTTTTATGTAAAAAAAAAATAATAATAATAATAAAAAAATAAAAAAAATAAAAAAAAATAATATATATATATATATATATATATATATATATATATATATATATAGTGAAATAATAAATAGTGATAAATATATAAGGCATTTAGAAACAAAGAGGAAATGTTTAAACGTGCAATGATGCAATATGTTTCATTGTTGTTTAAGAATTACAACATAACTATTTTCCTGCTATTTTATTATTGTTAATTATTATTGTTGTTGTTCTTATTATTATTATTATTATTATTAATAATTATAATCATTTCTGAATGGATCTTATCCATGAGACATAAATAAACATTTAAATGAAAATGTATTTTATCAGAAGCAAACTAATATAAAAAAAAATCTACAAAAACTATAGCAGAAGCTAACACCAAATATACACTCAAACCTATGCAAAATTTAAAGGGATACTCCGGGATGACTCAAATCAACTGGTGCCAGAAATGTAAACAGATTTGGAAGTTACTTCTATTTAAAAATCTTAATCCTTCCAGTACTTATCAGCTGCTATATGTTCAAGAGTAAGTTGAGTAGTTCTTTCCAGACTGACCATAGTGCTCTCTTCTGACACCTCTGTCCATGTCAGGAACTGTTTAGAGTAGGAGCAAATCACCATAGCAAACCTTTCCTGCTCTGGACAGTTCCTCACATGGACAAAGGTGTAAGCAGAGAGCAATGTGCTCAGAATAGAAAGGACTATAAGTAATTTACAAATCTGTTGAACTTTCTGGCACCAGTTGATTTGAATTTTTTTTTTTTCTGAACATCTGTGCCAGACAACGTTCTTCCTTCCCCAGAGGGAGAGCGTTTGTTCGGGCATGAGCGAGGAGAACCCCAACACCTGCCCCCCCTCAATCAGGTCTGCGGGGGGCAGGGGGAGCCAGTGACCAGTAGTGGAGGGACCAGCTTCAGGATGTACATCAGAGGTCTCCTCTGCATCTCCAGCCCCCCTGAACCCGTAGAGACAAAGAGCAGCCGCAAGGCTGGCCCTGCAAGTTGTGGGACTACAAGTACAAGAAGTTCTGGAAGCACAGGTACTGTGACAACAAGTGAAAATGTGGGCTGTGATACTCCTCCTGCTAAAGCTAAATGCCCATGGAGGTGTGGAGGAGGATTAGGGAATGCCTAGGGCCTGGGAGCCTGGAGTCACCTATTGCTCCCGGGTGGCAGAATACATCCGTGGGTATGAGGAAGCAAGGTGCAGCTTGTATAGGCTCCAGGAGGAGGTACGGGAGGCAAAAGCCTTGACGGACACTGTGCCCAAACGCAAGAAAGCTGAGCTGTCAGCCAGGATTAAGCAGCTGAAAAATTATATTAGGAATCTGGAGAAGAAGAGCACTTTTATTTTAGAGAATAGTGGGCCATTTAAATAGAAACTTTTAAATGATATCTGCTTTAAAACAATGGAGAGAGGGAAGCAGAGACAGCTGAGGGGGCTTCAGCCACAGGAGGAGGAGGAAGCAGATGCTGCGGAGGCCGATAATGTTGAGCTGAATCCACCCGGGGGTCTGCAACATCTGACCCCATACAGTGGGCTTCCTGCAGGGCAAGTGGCAATGTAATCTAGCCATGGCTCTGGCGGTTCGGGGGATGAGAGCAGCACCAGTCACCGGGGAGGGGCACTGTTGGCCCAGATCCAGCTCCTGGAGTCCCCAGGTCGCCTCCAGGACTTCATGTTTGGGAATGAGTTACCAGAGGAGGCACCTGGGGGAAGGAAAAAGAAGAAGCTAAAGAAGACCAAGCTCCAGGAGCAGGTAACATTTGTATATACCCCCCTCCCTGAGCTCCCCGGACTGGCCGCAGGATCAGCTCACTGTGTGAAACCGATTTCTCAGCCCGGCCTGAGTTCTGCTGTGGACTAAGTGCAGGAGAGTGGGGAGAGTATGGAGTCTAGCGGTGAGCTCCATCGCTGTTTGCAGTAATAGTGGTGGGGCAGATCGGAGAGTGATATTGGCCCAGCGATGGACAGTAAAGGCTCTGGCACATTAGGTTGCTCCCTAATGGGAGGGGAGGGGCGGCTTTGTGCCAGAGTCAGCTGCGGGAGCTCCGGTGGCTCTGAGCGTTGGCACTGCTGTTCCTTTGGAGCAGTGGTGTTGTCATGAAAGAGCCGCCGGGGCAAAGATGCCTTTGCCTCCCAGAAAGACTGGACTAAAACCTTTATTTTGTATTGGTGCCGCTTATCCGGATCAGCGGCGCCCAGGAGCAGGAAACTCCAGTATTGATGAGGTGGAGGGTGCCAGTAAAAACATGGTTGGGGCCGCTAATAAACAGGATAGGCAGGCTTCCGGGTCCTTGTATAAGGGACCGGTGGCCTGTTCTTTGGCGGTGGCTCCAGCTCTGGTAAAATATCTTCACCAGAACTCACAGGTCCAGCCAGTATGAATGAGAAGGTTAATGTTGGAGTGCATGAAAGAGTGGATTTGCTGGAAAATTCCTCTGGTAATAAAAATCTGTCTGGGGCTTTGAATGGTGGTATGGGCTGTAGCACGGGTGGAGGTATTGGGGGCACATCAACTAAAACAGGTAATAACGGTTTGACTATGGATTTTGTGGAGGAGGGTGATAAAGGGGTACAGATTAGTGGTGGGGATGTAAGGCCTGGTCCAATTGCACCCCAAGCGGTGGCAGCACCGCTACGCAGCTAAGCAAATGATGCCGTTTAGAGGAGGGGGCCCCTTCCTCGTTTTCTGGCTCTGGGGATAACAATTTGCATCAGTGTCTCCTGGGGGCGTTAAGGAGAGGGAAGAGATCAATCAATGTAGAGGGTAAGGAGGTTACTCATATACCATCTGCGACCTTCATCGGAAGAGATCGTATCCAGATCTTCTACCAAGGTCAGCCGAAGCTCTGTCACAGATGTGGCGACCCCACACATTTTGTGCCAGTTGTACTGTGCAGAAGTGTACTCTGTGCGGGGAAATAGGCCATCTCGCTGCATCTTGTGCAGAGATTCGGTGTCACCCGTGTGGTTACTTAGGTCACCCATTCAGTCGCTGCCCTCATTCCTTTGTCAACACGGTTGTTGCCCCGGTGGGAGTAAGCCGGCTGGCAGGGATGAAGGGGTGCAGGGGCCAGGGAAGAAGAATAAGCAAAAGACACCTGCCCAATTGAGGGGTCTAAAGAAGCGTCAAAGGGATAGGGAGATTCGGGAGTCACAGGAGCGTCAGCCAACTGAAGTGACTTCTGATCCTGTCCCTGCGACCAGTCTTACTGCTGAGGCCCTGGGGGATAGTGAACTGGATGAGGAGATTGGGAGGATCCACAAAGAGGAGGATGCTGCCTCCTCACTGTCCTCCCATGGTGGGAGCAAGGATGAGGACAGTGGCAGATGGGTAGAAACAAAGCAGGGTACTCAGAGGATTAAGAAAAAGGGAGATTTAAGATATTCTCCCACCCACCAGATGCCAAAGGAAGGTACAACTGACCCCCCTCTGATTGGTCTCTCCAACAGATTCCGAGCCCTCCGCGACATTTCCTCTCAGGAGAAGGAGGCTGGGGGTGAGGTTCTGGATGTTGCCGTGGGGCTCATAGGATACCCTGAGTCCTCTCTCCCTAGGGGAACCTATGTCTTCTGAGGGTGGGGGGGGACTGGCCCAGAGTGAGGGGAGGAGTAAAATGTAAATAGAGGGAAAATGGACACATCCATCTCACTAAAAAGGGATAAACCATCATCTGATGAGGAGGGTGGTGGGGTGGATGGGAAGGATGGTGGGAAAAAGAAAGCTGTCCAATTCAATCACCCCTGATGGCGGCACCCTCTCCATTGATTCTGGCATCCATTAACGTTCCCAGCATTAAGTTAGATATGGCTCGATTTGTGGCCTATGATTTTTTTGCCCATATTAAATGCTGATATTTTATTTTTGCAGGAGACCAGGCTTACAGACATGTCATTTATATATAAGGCTAAAAGAGAGTGGAGGAATGGGCCCTCCTACTGGTCTCCAGAGCCGCTTAGCAGAGTGGCGGTCCTTTTTACTGCAGCAGTAGAATGCAGATATCGAGTTAGAAATAGGGAGGTGCCTGATCTTAGAGATCCTCATGAAGGGACAAGAACTTCACCTTATTAACATCTACTGCCCACAGTCTAAGTGGGACCGGAAGTGTCTCTTAATGAGGATCAAGCCCTATCTTTTTACCAGTTGGCTGGTGGTCTTTGGAGGGGACTTTAATGCTGTCATGAGGCCCCAAGATAGGAGAGGTTCCAGAGACAAGCTGACTTACGATAGCGTTGCCCTTAATAGTGTAGTGAGTGAGGCTCACCTGGAGGATGTCCACATCCGCCACATCGCAGGCCACGCGGGATTCACCTATTATAGGGGTAGCTGCAGGTCCAGAATAGACAGGTTTTATTTAAATGAGGAAGCCGTCTCTTCAGCAGTGTTTGTTGAGGTGGAGTTCTCGGACCACTGTTTAATTTTGTTTTCTCTTAATGTTACATCAGCTCTCTTGGCTGAAACCATTCCTGAACTAGGAATAGACCCCTCTCTTGACGTTTTGATAGAGATGATCCGGGAAGAGGAAGTCAGGATGGCGATTGATGGTCTTGCCCTTAAGACGTCCCCCGGTCCAGATGACTTAACATCTGAGTTCTATAAGACCTTTAAGGACATTTTGGTTGACCGAGGTATTTAATGAGTGACTATCCTCTGGAACTCTGCCACAGTGAATGAGGAGGTCTGTGCTGATCATCCTGTCAAAGGGTAAAGACCCGTCCCATATTGAGAATTAGCATCCCATAGCGCTTCTCAATGTGGACAGAAAGATTTTGGTAAAAGTGCTGTTTAACCGGCTGGTGGAGTTCTCACCACGGCTCCTTTTGATGGCTCAGCATTGCTCTGTTCCGAGCTGCAGTACATTTAGTGCTGTGCTCAGTGTCCAAGAGGCTGTGGAGCAGGGTAGGGCTGGCCGCTGGAAGGGGGTACTCTCTGTCCTTGGATCAGGCAAAAGCATTTGATCGGGTTAACCATGAGTACCTCTGGTATGTTCTTCTGAGATATGGCCTGCCGGCAGGGTTTGTTGATTGGCTTAAGACCTTGTATGTAGGGGCAGAGAGTTTCCCGCTTGTGAATGGTCGCTCTTTTGAGGTTGGGTCTGGCGTCCGTCAGGGTTGTCCTTTGAGCCCTTTGCTGTACGTTTTTGCAATTGATCCTTTCCTTAGTAGGATTGATTGTGGACATTTGGCGGGGTGAGAATGTATCCGGTGGTGCCGGTTTCGGCTCTGAGGGCGGTAGCATATTTTTATGATGTCACTGTGAGGAGGGCCAATGGGGGATGTCAGAGGTGGACCGCTACTCGGAGGCATCCGGGTCCAAGATCAACCAAGATAAGTGCGAGAGTCTCTGGCTGGGAGGGGGAGATCCTAATTTTGATCTCCCGGACGCCCTTCCAGAACCCCAGGAATATGCAAAAGTCCCCGGCATTGAATTTGGCCAAAAGGATTATCCCAAACAAAACGGGGACAGCAGGTTTAAGATCGCCGCTCAGAAGGTAGGTCAGTGGAAGGGTTGGTCTTTGACTCTCAAGGAAAGGGTTAACATGATCAAAACATTCCTGCTTCCTTTGCTGATATATATGGACAGTGTATGCATGTAGCCAGAACCTCTCTGGACCCGGGTCTTCCATTGTTCTTCAAAATGTTGTGGGGGAATAGACTGAACCTAGTGAAGAGGGAGGTTACTTACCGTACGAGGAGACTAGGGGGGTTATGTATTGTCAACCCCATCTTATTCTTAGTGAATACCTTTCTTAAGACCGATATTGCAAACCTCTGGAAAGAGAGGGCTCCTCCATGGATATCCTCCTGTAGGGGATAGTTTCGGCCATTCTTCCAGGAATGGGAGACAGGAGGGCAAGTAAAGGATCTTTGCACACCACATGGGCATCTCCCAGCTTATGCTACCCCGATTCTGAAGGTTATTCGCCGGTGGGGTCTGGGGATGTGGGATACTAAGACTCTGTCTAGGAATTCCTTGACAAGAGGGGTCTGTCTTCTCATTTCCAGAGGCCATTGGCGCTCAAGGATTGCCCAAGTCAGGATCTGGAGGTTGGTTTAGGGCTTTGAATTCTATCAGGATCCCCTTGAAGTTTTGGGACTTGAGTTGGTGCTGCTTCCATGGGAAACTGTGTGTGAGGTACAATCTGAAGTGCAGGAGCTCTGAGGACCGGTGATGTCCCCGCGAGGAGTGTGGAGGCATGCTGGAAAGCATGGAGCATTTTCTGCTTTATTGTCCCTTTAACACAGAGGTTTACAACAGGGTGGGTGCTTCCATTGGTTGGCCTAGGCTGGCCAGCCTCTCCTATGCGGAACGGGCCTATGGAGCATTCAGAAACCTTGGAGACTGGGACCGGACCACTTTATTCGTAGGTAACTCAGTGGTCAGTAAACACGTGGAGTTTAGTTGTTACGCCTAGCGCTCCGGGTCCCCGCTCCTCCCCGGAGCGCTTACGGCGTCTCTCTCTCCGCAGCGCCCCGGTCGGTCCCGCTGATCGGGAGCGCTGCACTGTCATGGCCGTCGGGGATGCGATTCGCACAGCGGGACGCGCCCGCTCGCGAATCGCATCCCAGGTCACTTACCCGTCCCGGTCCCCTGCTGTCATGTGCTGGCGCGCGCGGCTCCGCTCTCTAGGGCGCGCGCGCGCCAGCTCCCTGAGACTTAAAGGGCCAGTGCACCAATGATTGGTGCCTGGCCCAATTAGCTTAATTGGCTTCCACCTGCTCCCAGACTATATCTGTTCTCTGTCCCTGCACTTCCCGGCCGGATCTTGTTGCCTTAGAGCCTAGTGAAAGCGTTACTGTGTTTATCCATACCGTGTACTTGACCTCCTGCTTGCCTTATTGACTACGATTCTTGCTGCCTGCCCCGACCTTCTGCTACGTCCGACCTTGCTTTGTCTACTCCCTTGTACCGCGCCTATCTTCAGCAGTCAGAGAGGTTGAGCCGTTGCTAGTGGATACGACCTGGTCACTACCGCCGCAGCAAGACCATCCCGCTTTGCGGCGGGCTCTGGTGAACACCAGTAGTGACTTAGAACCGGTCCACTAGCACGGTCCACGCCAATCCCTCTCTGGCACAGAGGATCCACCTCCTACCAGCCGGGATCGTGACATTAGTGTTGACGCAGCGTACAATCCTCCCTGTGGATGAGGTGGTTAGGAACATACTGGGTGACCTGGTGAAGGTGCGTTCTCTGGAGTACGAGAGGTTGGGTGCTGGCAGGGCTTCTCGTCTGTGCAGGGGCTCTGCCTTTAAAGTGCCTTAACCTGTTGTCTCCCCCTGGTGATGGGCTGATGCTGGCACATTAGCCTTTTTGTTTTGTGCTGCAGGTATGTGGTAATATAGGGCTTGCAGGCTCTGAACTTGGGCTTTGTGTGGCTGGAAAGCCTCATTGTTGTTTGTTGTTTGGTTTGTATAGTTTGTACTAATTTTGTGTTTATATATTTAGTGTTTTTATATATTAGCATATAAATTTTTTTTCTAGGGGTCGGTTTATCACATTGTGTTGGGGTTTAGTTTAGGTTGGGTGGTGGGAAAAGGCGGAGGGGGGTTTCTATGGGACTATATATTTATACAAAAAATCCTGGACTGGTTCATGGACGTCTGTTATCATGTACTGGGGGCATGGGATGCGTGACCTGCTCAGGGCCAAAAAAACAAAAAAATTGTATTTTCTGTTTGTGGTGTTTTGTGGTTTAAAAAGTATTTATTTATTTTGGGTGAGTGAAATGCAACCGGGCCAGGAGTTTTTAGTTTAATTATTACTATTATGGTTATAATCATTATGATTATGATTTATTATTATTATTGTTATTGTTGTTATTATTATTATTATTATTATTATTATTATTATTATTCAGTAGAGTTTAGTAGTTTAAATTTGTGGGGTTGTTAGTGGTGTGTTTGGTGAGAATGTGGCTGGACCAGGAAATACTTTGATGGAAATTTAAGGACTTATATGGACTCATTACTTGTATATTTTGTATGTTGTTTGAATTATTGTTATTTTGTTGTTTATAATTGTTTTGTTTTATAATTTTAACCCCTTAAGGACCAGGCCATTTTACACCTTAAGGACCGGAGCGTTTTTTGCAATTCTGACCACTATCAGTTTAAACATTAATAACTCTGGAATGCTTTTAGTTATTATTCTGATTCCGAGATTGTTTTTTCGTGACATATTCTACTTTAACTTAGTGGTAAAATTTTATGGTAACTTGCATCCTTTCTTGGTGAAAAATCCCAAAATTTGATGGTTTTTGGGGGGCATGCCGCATTTAGGAAGCCCCTATGGTGCCAGGACAGCAAAAAAAAAACACATGGCATACCATTTTGGAAACTAGACCCCTCAGGGAACGTAACAAGGGGTAAAGTGAACCTTAATACCCTACAGGTGATTCACGACTTTTGCATATGTAAAAAAATATATATATATTTTTTACCTAAAATGCTTGGTTTCCCAAAAATTTTACATTTTTAAAAAGGGTAATAGCAGAAAATACCACCCAAAATTTGAAGCCCAATTTCTCCCGATACAGAAAACACCTCGCATGGGGGTGAAAAGTGCTCTGCTGGCGCACTACAGGTCTCAGAAGAGAAGGAGTCACATTTGGCTTTTTTGAAGGAAATTTTGCTCTGGGGGCATGCCGCATTTAGGAAGCCCCTATGGTGCCAGAACAGCAAAAAAAAAAACACATGGCATACCATTTTGGAAACTAGACCCCTCGGGGAATGTAACAAGGGGTAATGAGAACCTTAATGCCCTACAGGTGTTTCACGACTTTTGCATATGTAAAAAAAAAAAAAAAAAAAAATTTTACCTAAAATGCTTGGTTTCCCAAAATGTTTACATTTTTAAAAAGGGTAATAGCAGAAAATACCCCCCAAAATTTGAAGCCCAATTTCTCCCGATTCAGAAAACACCCCATATGGGGGTGAAAAGTGCTCTGCTGGCGCACTACAGGTCTCAGAAGAGAAGGAGTCACATTTGGCTTTTTGAAAGCGAATTTTGCTCTGGGGGCATGCCGCATTTAGAAAGCCCCTATGGTGCCAGGACAGCAAAAAAAAAAAACCACATGGCATACCATTTTGGAAACTAGACCCCTCGGGGGTAGTTTGAACCTTAATATCCTACAGGTGTTTCACGACTTTTGCATATGTAAAAAAATATATATATTTTTTTACCTAAAATGCTTGTTTTCCCAAAAATTTTACATTTTTAAAAAGGGTAATAGCAGAAAATACCCTCCAAAATTTGTTAGGCAATTTCTCCCGAGTACGGCGATACCCCATATGTGACCCTAAACTGTTGCCTTGAAATACGACAGGGCTCCAAAGTGAGAGCGCCATACGCATTTGAGGCCTAAATTAAGGATTGCATAGGGGTGGACATAGGGGAATTCTACGCCAGTGATTCCCAAACAGGGTGCCTCCAGCTGTTGTAAAACTCCCAGCATGCCTAGACAGTCAACGGCTATCTGGCAATACTGGGAGTAGTTGTTTTGCAACAGCTGGAGGCTCCGTTTTGGAAACAGTGGCGTACCAGACGTTTTTCATTTTTATTGGGGAGGGGGGCTGTGTAGGGGTATGTGTATATGTAGTGTTTTTTTACTTTTTATTTTATTTTGTGGTAGTGTAGTGTTTTTAGGGTACAGTCGCACGGGCGGGGGTTCACAGTAGTTTCTCGCTGGCAGTTTGAGCTGCGGCAGAAATTTTGCCGCACCTCAAACTTGCAGCCCGATACTTACTGTAATCCTCCGCCCATGTGAGTGTACCCTGTACATTCACATGGGGGGGGGGGACATCCAGCTGTTGCAAAACTACAACTCCCAGCATGTACGGTCTATCAGTGCATGCTGGGAGTTGTAGTTTTTGCAACAGCTGGAGGCACACTGGTTGTGAAACACCGAGTTTGGTAACAAACTCAGTGTTTTGCAACCAGTGTGCCTTCAGCTGTTGCAAAAGCTACAACCCCCAGCATGTACGGACAGCGGAAGGGCATGCTGGGTGTTGTAGTTATGCAACAGCAGGAGGCATACTACTTTGGCTGGGGATGCTGGGGATTGTAGTTATGCAACAGCTGGAGACACACTGGTTTGCTACTTAACTCAGTGTGCCTTCAGCTGTTGCAAAACTACAACTCTCAGCAGTCACCGACAGCCAACGGGCATGCTGGGAGTTGTAGTTATGCAACCACCAGATGCACCACTACAACTCCCAGCATGCACTTTAGCTGATTATGCAAGCTGGGAGTTGTAGTTACACAACAGCTGAAGGTACACTTTTCCATAGAAAGAATGTGCCTCCACCTGTTGCAAAACTACAAGTCCCAGCATGCCCATAAGGGAATGCTGGGAGTTGTGGTGGTCTGCCTCCTGCTGTTGCATAACTAAAGCTCCCAGCATGCCCTTTTTGCATGCTGGGAGCTGTTGCTAAGCAACAGCAGGAGGCTGTCACTCAATTGTCCAGCGATCTGCGGCCATCGCCGACATGGGGGGTCATCATGACCCCCCTGGGCGATATGCCCCGATGCCTGCTGAACGATTTCAGCAGGCATCGGGGACCGGCTCCGCTCCAGATGGTTGCGGGGGACCGGTAAAACACATGACGTTCTCATACGTCATGTGTCCTTAAGGACTCGGAAATGGAGACGTATTAGAACGTCATGTGTCCTTAAGGGGTTAAATAAAAGATCTACAGGATATAACTCAGGATCAGTACAGGATAAGTAATGCAATGTATGTTGTGAGACGGTAAAGGGTATGGTGGTATTTCTATATATATATATATATATATATATATATATATATATATATATATAGAAATAGAAAAGTGCAGCACTCCTCCAGTACGTGAAAAAAAGTGGATTCATTTGCTCACATGTAAAGCAGCAACGTTACTCTCCTACTATAGGACCATTTTCAAGCTTAGTGACACAATTCAACAAGAGGGTTTTTATACCCACATAAGGTGCTTAATCAATTACATAATAAAGTGCTTCAATCATCATATAAGTGCATAAAAATCATTTCAAATCAGTGCAATACATATAAGGTACATTACATAGTAATATACAGTGTTGTAAAAAAAAATGTACATAATAAAGTGCAAAGTGAGGTTCAAAACAAGCTTGAAACATGTTAATATATAGATAATTCTATCAGCTGTCACATTTTAAATATAATAATTACAGATAGATACCTGTGTGACGTATTCTATGTACAAATCAGCCAACATGGCGCCCGCCGCATGGAACACCGCTCCCGGCGTTCTCAGCTGTGGGAGCTCTAGTTCCGGTTACCTGATCACATGACTAACCTATGTCACGTGATCCTGTTGCTATGGAGAGCCGGGACGCTGAAATCAGCGCATATAGCCCTCCTATAGCGGCAGCAAGATGACCGCACAGTGCCGAAAGTGTACAGGTACCTACAGTTCACACCCATAGTACATCGCCAGCCGTGAAGATCACATCCACTGGCGGGGTGGAAAATAAGGCTTATATCTATCAGAAATAAAGTAAAAGGAATGTGAATATCACCGTGATTCTATTGCGCGAATCGCTTCATAAAACTCCATTTACTGTGGTGCAGGCTCCAGGGCACCTAAAATGGTGGATCCGCATGTCAGTACATGGGGCAAGGAATGCTGGGAAGGCAAGGCGGGAAGGGAAGTAGGCGGGATGACCCTGAATCACATGCAGGATCAGCAGCCAGTCACCCCTGTGATGTCACAGCCCTATATAATCGGCAGCCATCTTGCAGCCAGTCACTTAATTACAATACACTGCAAAAGGATCATAGGACGCAGAGCCTGTGTGTTACATGAGAGAAAAGCGCAGTCCAGCAGTGTATAACATCCTCCTAGTCACATCAGTGTTCTCGCAGACGGAAAGCATTGTTTTTTTCACTGAAAAGGATTTTTACTGCAGCTGCAGGCAATAACCTCCCAGTCACTTTACAGAGAGGGGCAGATAGCTGTGTGTTGCCTCATACATTTCAACAAGATGCCTCAACTTCATAAACCTTAGCAGAGGAGGCAGGAATAAATTTTCAGCGCAATTCAGTGTCCACCAAAAATCATCTGCTGGTTATACTAGTCTCTAGGCGGTATAATAAACAGCAGTCCATTCCTAAAAGTCTTTGACAGAGTGCAATTTTGTGTTTAGTACACAGCTTTTTTGCCTGCATCCTTGTAGTGTACTGCTGGTGTTTTCCAAAAATATATTTTTTTAAGGGTACTATAGCGCATTTTTCTGCCCTCGATATTGCATACCACATACATACATCTAAGTATTGTACTATTGTGTACCTGTTAATCTGTCAAGGGCCTACATACAGTGAAAAGACCGCCAAAAGTAATCAAGGGCTGGTGTTTTACAAAAATACTGAGTTTTTAGGCACATTGTAGCGCATTTTTCTGCCCTCATAAGTGCATACCGCATAGGTACATCTAAGTAGGATACTATTTTGTACCTGTTAATCTGTCAAGGGCCTACATACTGTGAAAGTACAGCCAAAAGTACTCAAAGGCTGGTGTTTTACAAAAATACAGAGTTTTTAGGCGCATTGTAGCACATTTTTCTGCCTATATCAGTGCATACCGCATAAGTACATCTAAGTAGTGTACTATTTTGTTCCTGTTAATTTGTCAAGGGCCTACATACTGTGAAAGGACAGCCAAAAGTACTCACCGGCTGCTGTTCTAGACAAATATTGTTTTAAGCGTAGTGAAGTGTATTGTACTCCACTCATATACTCACTAAGTATGTCAGGGAATTGCCAGGACGTACATAGAGGAGTAGAAGAGGCCTAAATCCTTCAGGCAGAGGTCGCAGCTGTTACGCCGAGCGCTCCGGGTCCCCGCTCCTCCCCGGAGCGCTCGCAACATCCTCGCAATCGCAGCGCCCCGGTCAGACCTGCTGACCGGGTGCGCTGCGATACCTCTTCCAGCCGGGATGCGATTCGCGATGCGGGTGGCGCCCGCTCGCGATGCGCACCCCGGCTCCCGTACCTGACTCGCTCTCCGGTGGTACTGTCCCGGTGCGCGCGGCCCCGCGCCTTAGGGCGCGCGCGCGCCGGGTCTCTACGATTTAAAGGGCCACTGCGCCGCTGATTGGCGCAGTTGGCTTAATTAGTGTATTCACCTGTGCACTTCCCTATATAACCTCACTTCCCCTTCCCTTCCTTGCCGGATCTTGTTGCCATCGTGCCAGTGAAAGCGTTTCCCAGTGTGTTCTAGCCTGTGTTCCAGACCTCCTGCCGTTGCCCCTGACTACGATCCTTGCTGCCTGCCCCGACCTTCTGCTACGTCCGACCTTGCTCTTGTCTTCTCCATTGTACCGCGCCTATCTTCAGCAGTTAGAGAGGTTGAGCCGTTGCTAGTGGATACGACCTGGTTGCTACCGCCGCTGCAAGACCATCCCGCTTTGCGGCGGGCTCTGGTGAAAACCAGTAGCAGCTTAGAACCGGTCCACTAGCACGGTCCACGCCAATCCCTCTCTGGCACAGAGGATCCACCTCCTGCCAGCCGAATCGTGACAGTAGATCCGGCCATGGATCCCGCTGAAGTTCCACTGCCAGTTGTCGCCGACCTCACCACGGTGGTCGCCCAGCAGTCGCAACAGATAGCGCAACAAGGCCACCAGCTGTCTCAACTGATCGTGATGCTACAGCAGCTACTACCGCAGCTTCAGCAATCATCTCCTCCGCCAGCTCCTGCACCTCCTCCGCAGCGAGTGGCCGCTTCCGGCCTACGACTATCCTTGCCGGATAAATTTGATGGGGACTCTAAGTTTTGCCGTGGCTTTCTTTCGCAATGTTCCCTGCACTTGGAGATGATGTCGGACCAGTTTCCTACTGAAAGGTCTAAGGTGGCTTTCGTAGTCAGCCTTCTGTCCGGAAAAGCTCTGTCATGGGCCACACCGCTCTGGGACCGCAATGACCCCATCACTGCCTCTGTACACTCCTTCTTCACGGAGATTCGAAGTGTCTTTGAGGAACCTGCCCGAGCCTCTTCTGCTGAGACTGCCCTGCTGAACCTGGTCCAGGGTAATTCTTCCGTTGGCGAGTACGCCATCCAATTCCGTACTCTTGCTTCCGAATTATCTTGGAATAATGAGGCCCTCTGCGCGACCTTTAAAAAAGGCCTATCCAGCAATATTAAAGATGTTCTGGCCGCACGAGAAATTCCTGCTAACCTGCATGAACTTATTCATCTAGCCACTCGCATTGACATGCGTTTTTCCGAAAGGCGTCAGGAGCTCCGCCAGGATATGGACTTTGTTCGCACAAGGCGTTTTTTCTCCCCGGCTCCTCTCTCCTCTGGTCCTCTGCAATCCGTTCCTGTGCCTCCCGCCGTGGAGACTATGCAAGTTGACCGGTCTCGCTTGACACCTCAAGAGAGGACACGACGCCGCATGGAGAATCTGTGCCTGTACTGTGCCGATACCGAACACTTCCTGAAGGATTGTCCTATCCGTCCTCCCCGCCTGGAAAGACGTACGCTGACTCCGCACAAAGGTGAGACAGTTCTTGATGTCTACTCTGCTTCTCCACGCCTTACTGTGCCTGTGCGGATATCTTCCTCCATCTTCTCCTTCTCTACTATGGCCTTCTTGGACTCCGGATCTGCAGAAAATTTTATTTTGGCCTCCCTCATCAACAGGTTCAACATCCCGGTGACCAGTCTCGCCAGACCCCTCTACATCAATTGTGTTAACAATCAAAGATTGGACTGTACCGTGCGTTACCGCACGGAACCCCTCCTAATGTGCATCGGACCTCATCACGAAAAAATTGAGTTTTTGGTCCTCTCCAATTGCACTTCCGAAATTCTCCTTGGACTACCGTGGCTTCAACGCCATTCCCCAACCCTTGATTGGTCCACAGGAGAGATCAAGAGCTGGGGTACTTCTTGTTTCAAGGACTGTCTTAAACCGGTTCCCAGTACTCCCTGCCGTGACCCTGTGGTTCCCCCTGTAACCGGTCTCCCTAAGGCTTATATGGACTATGCTGACGTATTTTGCAAAAAGCAAGCTGAGACTTTACCTCCTCACAGGCCTTATGACTGTCCTATTGACCTCCTCCCGGGCACTTCTCCACCCCGGGGCAGAATTTATCCTCTGTCCGCTCCAGAGACTCTTGCTATGTCTGAATACATCCAGGAGAATTTAAAAAAGGGGTTTATCCGCAAATCCTCCTCTCCTGCCGGAGCTGGATTTTTTTTTGTGTCCAAAAAAGATGGCTCCCTACGTCCTTGCATTGATTACCGCGGACTTAATAAAATCACGGTAAAGAATCGCTACCCTCTACCTCTTATCTCAGAACTCTTTGATCGCCTTCAAGGTGCCCACATCTTTACCAAACTGGACTTAAGAGGTGCTTATAATCTCATCCGCATCAGGGAGGGGGACGAATGGAAGACTGCATTTAACACCAGAGATGGACACTTTGAGTATCTGGTCATGCCCTTTGGCCTGTGCAACGCCCCTGCCGTCTTCCAAGACTTTGTTAATGAAATTTTTCGTGATCTCTTATATTCCTGTGTTGTTGTGTATCTGGACGATATTCTGATTTTTTCTGCCAACTTAGAAGAACACTGCCAGCATGTCCGCATGGTTCTTCAGAGACTTCGAGACAATCAACTTTATGCCAAAATGGAGAAATGTCTGTTTGAATGTCAATCTCTTCCTTTCCTAGGATACTTGGTCTCTGGCCAGGGACTACAAATGGACCCAGATAAACTCTCTGCCGTCTTGGATTGGCCACGCCCCTCCGGACTCCGTGCTATCCAACGTTTTTTGGGGTTCGCCAATTATTACAGACAATTTATTCCACACTTTTCCACCATTGTAGCTCCTATCGTGGCTTTAACCAAGAAAAATGCCAATCCCAAGTCCTGGTCTCCCCAAGCGGAAGACGCATTTAAACGGCTCAAGTCTGCCTTTTCTTCTGCTCCCGTGCTCTCCAGACCTGACCCATCTAAACCCTTCCTATTGGAGGTAGATGCCTCCTCAGTGGGAGCTGGAGCGGTCCTTCTACAAAAAAATTCTTCCGGGCATGCTGTTACTTGTGGTTTTTTTTCTAGGACCTTCTCTCCGGCGGAGAGAAACTACTCCATCGGGGATCGAGAACTACTAGCCATTAAATTGGCACTTGAGGAATGGAGACATCTGCTGGAGGGATCAAAATTTCCAGTTATCATTTACACCGATCACAAGAATCTCTCCTATCTCCAGTCTGCCCAACGGCTGAACCCTCGCCAGGCCAGGTGGTCGTTGTTCTTTGCCCGTTTTAACTTTGAAATTCATTTTCGCCCTGCCGACAAGAACATTAGGGCCGATGCCCTCTCTCGTTCCTCGGATGCCTCGGAAGCAGAGGTCTCTCCGCAACACATCATTCCTCCTGACTGTCTGATCTCCACTTCTCCAGCCTCCATCAGGCAAACTCCTCCAGGGAAGACCTTCGTTTCTCCACGCCAACGTCTCGGGATTCTCAGATGGGGTCACTCCTCCCACCTCGCAGGCCATGGGGGCATCAAAAAGTCCCTGCAACTCATCTCTCGTTTCTATTGGTGGCCGACTCTGGAGACAGATGTTGTTGATTTTGTGCGGGCCTGTACTGTCTGTGCCCGGGATAAGACTCCTCGCCAGAAGCCTGCTGGTCTCCTTCATCCTCTGCCTGTCCCCGAACAGCCTTGGTCACTGATTGGTATGGACTTTATTACTGACCTACCCCCATCCCGTGGCAACACTGTTGTTTGGGTGGTTGTTGATCGATTTTCCAAGATGGCACATTTTATTCCTCTTCCTGGTCTTCCTTCAGCGCCTCAGTTGGCAAAACAATTTTTTGTACACATTTTTCGTCTTCACGGTTTGCCCACGCAGATCGTCTCGGATAGAGGCGTCCAATTCGTGTCTAAATTCTGGAGGGCCCTCTGTAAACAGCTCAAGATTAAATTAAACTTCTCTTCTTCTTATCATCCCCAATCCAATGGGCAAGTAGAAAGAATTAACCAGGTCCTGGGTGACTATTTACGGCATTTTGTTTCCTCCCGCCAGGATGACTGGGCAGATCTTCTACCATGGGCCGAATTCTCGTACAACTTCAGAGTCTCTGAATCTTCTGCTAAGTCCCCATTTTTCGTGGTGTACGGCCGTCACCCTCTTCCCCCCCTCCCTACTCCCTTGCCCTCTGGTTTGCCCGCTGTGGATGAAGTAACTCGTGATCTTTCCACCATATGGAAAGAGACCCAAAATTCTCTTTTATAGGCTTCATCCCGCATGAAAAGGTTTGCCGATAAGAAAAGAAGAACCCCCCCCCCCATTTTTGCTCCCGGAGGCAAGGTATGGCTCTCCGCTAAATATGTCCGCTTTCGTGTCCCCAGTTACAAACTGGGACCACGCTATCTTGGTCCTTTCAAAGTCTTGTGCCAGATTAATCCTGTCTCTTACAAACTCCTTCTTCCTCCTTCTCTTCGTATTCCCAATGCCTTCCATGTCTCTCTCCTTAAACCACTCATCATCAACCATTTCTCTCCCAAACTTGTTTCTCCCACTCCTGTTTCCGGTTCTTCTGACATCTTCTCCATAAAGGAGATACTGGCCTCCAAGACGGTCAGAGGAAAAAGATTTTTTTTTGGTAGATTGGGAGGGCTGTGGCCCTGAAGAGAGATCCTGGGAACCTGAGGACAACATCCTAGACAAAAGTCTGGTCCTCAGGTTCTCAGGCTCCAAGAAGAGGGGGAGACCCAAGGGGGGGGGGTACTGTTACGCCGAGCGCTCCGGGTCCCCGCTCCTCCCCGGAGCGCTCGCAACATCCTCGCAATCGCAGCGCCCCGGTCAGATCTGCTGACCGGGTGCGCTGCGATACCTCTTCCAGCCGGGATGCGATTCGCGATGCGGGTGGCGCCCGCTCGCGATGCGCACCCCGGCTCCCGTACCTGAATCGCTCTCCGTCGGTCCTGTCCCGGCGCGCGCGGCCCCGCTCCTTAGGGCGCGCGCGCGCCGGGTCTCTACGATTTAAAGGGCAACGGCGCCGCTGATTTGCGCAGTAGGCTTAATTAGTGTATTCACCTGTGAACTTCCCTATATAACCTCACTTCCCCTTCCCTTCCTTGCCGGATCTTGTTGCCATCGTGCCAGTGAAAGCGTTTCCCAGTGTGTTCCTAGCCTGTGTTCCAGACCTCCTGCCGTTGCCCCTGACTACGATCCTTGCTGCCTGCCCCGACCTTCTGCTACGTCCGACCTTGCTCTTGTCTTCTCCATTGTACCGCGCCTATCTTCAGCAGTCAGAGAGGTTGAGCCGTTGCTAGTGGATACGACCTGGTTGCTCCCGCCGCTGCAAGACCATCCCGCTTTGCGGCGGGCTCTGGTGAAAACCAGTAGCAGCTTAGAACCGGTCCACTAGCACGGTCCACGCCAATCCCTCTTTGGCACAGAGGATCCACCTCCTGCCAGCCGAATCGTGACAGCAGCAGACTAGGGGTGAGTGGCAGCAGAAGTCGCAGCGAGAGGCCTGAGCTCCCGTTATTAGCCAGTGGTCGTGTCTCGACCAGCAACCCATTTGCCGTTGTCGATTGGTTAACACAGTCATCCACTTCATCACAAGTGAAATCTAACACCACCAGTCAACAGTCAGTGTGTTCCTCAGACACAACCCCTAAGGAACAGTCCCTGTCCTCCTATCGCCTCTGTCCTATGCTGTTTCCTCCCCTACAGAAGTATCTTATGCTGTGGGTTCAGCTCCACTATTCACTGAGGACGATCTAATAGAGTACCGTCAGTAGCTACTGCCCAGCCAAGAAGTGGAGGACACATCTGCCGCTTCCTCCTCTAGGCGTGCAAGTAGTGATGAGGAGAGTGATGTGGGAGACACTGTTGAGGAACCTGAGGAGGACATCAGTTATGTGCAGACACTTGTTGATGATGATGAAGCTGATCGCAATTGGGAGCCGGATGCAGAAGGGGCTTCATCATCATCAGGAAAAGACAGTGGCAGGTTGCCCATGACGCAACCGCTGAGCCAGCATGGCGGTAGCATGGTTGGCAGTCAGCGTGGTGGCAGAAGTGGAAATTCTGGAGCCAAACGTGCCCGGGGTAGACCATCTGCTTCGTGGCAGCCTACCTTCCTGGGAGGTAGTGGAACAGGGGTACGGGGAGACGGTGGCAGCAGCAGTCAATTAGTGCAGACTGGTGGTGGGAAAATCAGCTGCTCAGCGGTGTGGCAGTTTTTCATCAAGCATCCGGAGGAGGTTCACATAGCCACATGAAACATATGAAGCGTGGCCAGGGTCCCAATGTTGGCACCACGGCCCTGCGTCAACATATGGTTCGCCACCATAAAGCGGCCTGGAAGAACCGTGACTCCGATGTAGTGGTCCAGCCTGCTGCATCACCCAGTAGCACGCCGCTCCCTCTTTCATACAGCCAAGGCTCCCCCACCTAAGCCAAAGGGAGCTGTGTGTCATGCCCTCCTTCTGTCGCTCCAGATGCTCCTGCTCCTCGTACTTTTAGTCAGCCATTCTGCCAACAATCCATCGGCGAAGCCATGTCCAAGAGACAACAGTATGTGCCCACTCATCCAATGGTGCAGAAGCTGAATGTGCTCCTGTATAAGTTGCTAGTGCTGCAGTCCCTCCCTTTTCAAGTGGTGGACTTCACCTTTTAGAGAACTGATGGCTTGTGACGAGCCGAGGTGGAGAGTGCCAAGCCGTCATTTCTTTGCAAAGAAGGCAGTACCAGCCCTGCACAATTTTGTGGAAGAGAAGGTGGGCCAGTCCATGAGCCTGTCGATGTGTACCAAAGTGCACGGCAGCACCGACGTCTGGAGCTGTAATTACGGTCAGGGAAAACACATGTCCTTTACGGCTCACTGAGTTAATGTGGTTCCTGCACAGCCACAACCCCAACTTGGACAGGTCACGCTGCTTCCTCCTCCATGCTCTCAGCCTGTTGGTCCTGTGACAGTGTGCGACTCCGCCTCCTCATCCTCCACCATGTGCTCAGCCTTCACTGCCCAGACAAGTCTCAATGGCCCCTCAGCATACCATGTGTGCAGGGTACGGCGTTGTCACGTTGTTCTTGACATGGTTTTCCTCGGCAAAAAGAGTCACACAGGGGAGGAACTGAAGTAATTCGTAAAGAAATTGCAGCATGGTTTACTCCACGAAAACTGGAAATGGGAACCATGTTGACTGACAACGGAAAGAACATCTTGCATGCGCTGCCACTTGGAAGGCTGAGCCATGCGGCCTGCATGGCACACGTGTTCAATCTTGTTGTGAAGCAGTTCCTGAAGTGTTCCCCCCATTTGCAAGACATCCTAAAAATGGGAAGGAAACTTTGCATGCACTTCAGCCACTCGTACACCACAAATCACACCCTCCTTGAGCTGCAATGTCAGAACGGTATCCCGCAACATAGTCTGATTTGTGACGTTGCCACACGTTGGAATTCCACCCTTCAAATGTTGGACCGACTGTACGAACAGAGAAAAGCCATTACCGATTTCTTGATGATCTAAACGGATAGGGATACTCCCCTATGTAACTTCAATGTGAACCAGTGGCAGCTCATACGTGACACCTGCCATTTGCTCAGGCCCTTTGAGGAAGCCACATTATTAGGAAGTCGCCAGGATTACGGGATGAACAACATCATTCCCCTGCTTCATTTCTTACAAGACGTGTTGGAAACGATGGCTGGTCAGGGCACTGGAGATGTGGCGACTACATCTCATGGCCACATGAGCCCTGTGGGGGCTGAACTGGAGGAGGAGGGGGAGTACAGTTAACGTTTCGTCAAACGGATGTTTTTTCTAGTAATATGACAGGAGAGGAGGAGCAGGAGCAGCCAGAGGAGCTAGAGGGTTATGAGGAAGGCGAGACAGAGGACCCAGACACACCGTGGCAGTATGCAGTGTAGATGGAGGCAGGGAGTCCCTCCGAGTCACTTGCACAAATGGCACGATGCATGCTCACCTGCTTGCATAGTGACAGCCGAATTGTCACCATTCGGCAGCGGGATGACTTCTGGATCTCCACCTTATTGGACCCTCGCTACTGCCACAAAATAGGGGCCCTTTTTACACCCACTGAGAGGGAGGACAAAATGACCTACTAGAGAGGCATCCTATGTAGTCAGTTGGCCGATCATTGGCGCCATTATCCATCCTCTTGCAGGTCTGAATCGGAGGGCCCCCTGCACTCACTTTCCACTGCCATGGCTGCTGAGGAGGGGTGGGGTGTCAGGAGCAGTACCAGCTCCATCAGCAGCAGCCTGAGTCTACAGTCGTTGATAATTAGCTTTCTTCACCCGCATAGTGAAGCAACTCATCAGCAGCAGGTAGACCTGGAGCAGGGTCTGTACCAGCAGGTGGTGGCATACCTTGACATGCCCATGCCAACAAACCTTGAAGATCCGCTGGACTTCTGGGCAGCCAAACTTGATTTGTGACCGCAACTAGCAGAGTTTTCCCTGGAAAAGCTGTCCTGCCTGGCCAGTAGTGTGCCATCAAAGCGGGTGTTTATTGCTGCGGGGGTCCTAGTCATCCCAAGGAGAACTCATCTGTCCACAAAATATGGGGAGAGACTGACCTTTGTGAAGATGAATCAGGCATGGATCAGCCAGGATTTCCAACCACCAATGCCTAATGCATGAGAGTAGATTGACCGTGGTGCCACTCAAACAATTAACAAAAAAGGATAGTGCCAAACAGATTTAAGGCGCTGTTCCCCAGTTACAAACATTCCTCTACATCAGACCTTTTTCACACACCTTCGTCACCGGGTACTGGTATTGCCACCCACCACACCACTCTGTCATCGGGTCACTTTCAGGACTCCTGATGCTGCTACTGCCACATCCAGGCTGTCTCATTCAACCACTATATGGTCTCTTATCATGCTTCAGCCAACTCCAGGCTGTGTCATTCAGCCACAATATGGTCTCCTCATGCTTCAGCCACCTCCAGGCTGTGCTATTCCTCCAATATATGGTTCACTGATGCTTCAGCCAGCTCAAGTCTGTGTCAATCAACAACTACATAGTTCAGTGATGCTGCTGGGCCTAGTACATTACCTATACATGTTTATGGTAGCACTAGGTACCATACATCTTCAATGGATGTTTGAAAAGTCATCTTTTATTCTTAGAGAGGCCCTATTCTTAGAGAGGCCCTATTGTCTCCTCATCTGCCGCCAACTCCAGGCTGTGCCATTCAGACACTATATGGTCTCCTCATGCGTCAGCCACCTCAAGGCTGTGCCAGTCAACCACTATATGGTCTCTTCACATGCTTCAGCCAACCCCAGGCTGTGCCATTCAGCCTCTATATGGTCTCGTCTTACTGATGCCACCTCCAAGCTCTGCCATTGTGCTGCCATGTGACTCCTAGTTAGATTAGATCCTTTGTACCCACACGCCGGGGCCCAGGACACTAAAACTTGGGAGTTAAGAGTTCAATTTCAAAATCCTCAATTTAAATTTCAAAATCTAAAATTTCTTTAAAACTTTAGTTTCAGTGATCTCCGCATGCTTCAGCCAACTCCAGGCTGTGCCATTCAGACACTATGTGGTCTCCTCATGCTTCAGCCACCTCCAGGCTGTGCCATTCAGGCAATATATGGTTTACTGATGCTGCTGGGCCTGGGAATAAAAAATTTATTATGGTAGCACTAGCTACCCAAAATCTTTGGTTTAAATTTCAGAATTCATCTTTTAAACTTAGGGATTGTGAAGCCCTAGGGTCTACTCATGCTGCTGCCAACTCCTGGATGCGCCATTCAGACACTATATGGTCTCCTCATGCTTCAGCCACCTCCAGGCTGTGTCATTCAGCCACTTGGTCTCCATATATTGACTGCGTATTATAGGAAACATGTGGGTATCCTTGAGTTACACTCTCAGCATTATTTATTTGTTGATACCAGACCAGTAATAAAAGGAATATTGCCAAGGACTAGCAGAAACAGGGAATTGTGGATACTGACCACCGGCTGTTGGAATTGACTCACTATTCCAGGTGGTAGATTTACCATTTTGAAGTTCCTCAGTTTCAGTAGGTTTTAAGTCGTTCATTCTTTGTTGTTGTTCTTTAGTTGCAGAATTAAGTTGTATCCTGTTTTCCTGTTGATCCGATGAGCTAATGTCATTGGAACACACAATACTCATATTGCCATCTAATGAAGGATCCTATTCTTCAGAGAACGTATGTATCATTTTATTATTTTGAATGTCAGGTGGTATTCTGACTGATTATAAATTAATTTTGGAATCTGGGACACAGGTAAAAATAAGTATTTTTAAGTTTACTGTAGCACATTTTTCTGCACTCATAAGTGTATACCCCATACCTACATCTAAGTAGTGTACTATTTTGTACCTGTTAATCTATCAATGGTCTATATACTGTGAAAGGACAGCCAATAGTACACACCTGCTGATGTGAAGCGTATTGTACTCCCCTCATATACGCAATAAGTATGTCAGGCAGAGTAGTCAAAATCATACATTTCAATGGTCTCCTCATGCTTCAGCCAACTCCAGGCTGTGACATTCAGACACTATATGGTCTCCTCATGCTTCAGCCAATTCCAGGCTGTGTCATTCAGCCAATATATATTTACTGATGTGGCTGGGCATTGGTTTGGGACTTATATTTTTTTATGGTAGCACTTTCTACCATGTATCTTCAATTTAAATTTGAAAATTCATCTTTTAATCTTAGGGATTGTGAAGCCCTAGTATCTACTCATGCTGCTGCCAGCTTCAGGATGTGTCATTCAGCCACTATATGGTCTCCTCATGCTGCAAACACCTCCACGCTGTGTCCTTCAGCCACTCACTATATGGTGTCCTCATGCTTCAGCCTCATCCAAGCTGTGTCATTCAGCCACTATATCATTTCCTCATGCTGCCAACACCTCCACACTGTGTCATTCAGCCACTATATGGTCTCCTCATACTGTCAACACCTTCACGCTGTGTCATTCAGCCTCTATATGGTCTCTTCATACTTCACACCTCAAGGCTCTGTCATTGTGCCGCTCTGCGGCAATGATTTTAAAAGCGATGCCTGTAATCTGCATGTTATTCTGAATAACAGTAATATTTCACTATCCCAGCACCCTCCATATGCCAATTAGAACACAGCAAAGTGTTCTACACTCCTATTGAGGCTCCCTCTAGGCCAGACATAGCCGTTTTTAATATAGATTTGCCGCAAATAAATTACGATCAAACCAAATTTTTTCAAAAAATTTTGCGAATCGCCAGAATCAAAGTTTTCTAAAGTTCGCTCATCTCCAATATATATATATATATATATATATATATATATATATATATACATATATATATATATATATATATATATACACACATATATATATATATATATATATATATATATATATATATATATATATATATACATATATATATATATATATATATATATACACACATATATATATATATATATATATATATATATATATATATATATATGGCATAGTTTGTCAGAATAAACTGGTTTCTGAGTTCATATCAGTTTAAATGTCTGTTCAAGTGTTGTATCACTCAGCTCTTACATATCCCTGTACATACACTCCTCTCTTGTTGAGCTGCTATATTTCAGGATGTGCTATCATTTCCCTGCTAGTATTTACTGCATCTTATGGCATTTAGATGACTTAATAAAATTCATTTGATGCAAATGCAGGACATGCAGAATTTCTATAAATTTTGACAAGATTAAATAAGTTACAGTAAATGTCACTAATCATGCTACCTCTAAATGCTAATGGCATGCTGTTCTCAGCATAACAAGTCATTACCCAAACCTCCTATTAAGGTGAGCTTTGAACTGAGGAATAAAGTGATCATATGCGTGTTTCACTGCAAAAGATGAAGATATGCACTAGCTGATTTGTTGACTATTATTAGGCTATTGAATTATTAGACTTGCATAATTTAGTGCTGTCTCTGTCCCCTGTGAAAGGTGACCCGTGTAAAGGCAAACAGTTGTACCATGGCTGCACTGAAGCAACTGTGATATGTTTAAATACACTCAGGCAGAAGCCAGTGGATAATGCTCAGTAATGGGTTAATCAATACTTATTATGGTTTTATTGGTTCACTAAAGAGAGAACAGAACCTAGTGAGCAGAGAGTCGAAAAAAATCACTGCATCTGATCTAGATAACATCTCGCTTCCCCAAGGAGTTTCCCTATTCAAGAATCCAATTTACCATGCCTGATTGACATGTATTTGAACCCAGGGAATCGCATACCTTCTTTTAGGACCCAATAAAATCGTAATGGATTTGTACGACTGGTCAGAAGCTGTCCGCCATTTCTATGGTAAAAGCAGCTATGCCTCTATCTGCAATTATCTACAATTTACTATTAGTTGCACATAATTATCAGCCATTCTTCTCACTTAGGAGTACAGATAGATTAGTCATTCAAGGAGGACTCTATAGAAGAGTCATTACATAGGTTGAAGGCTACATTCACCGAAATGTCATTTGAATGCATGTTATTTTCTACGTTTAGAAAAAATAAATGAGCAAAAAGGTAATTTTCACAATGTAGGGTGTAACTAACATAGACCATTAGGGGGTCATCTATCAATACAATTAATAAATAAAAATAATTTACACAAACACCATATGTACAATACAAGGGTCCCACTGGTATAATCCGGCAGAGTGGGCTACATTGCTCAACAGTTGTGCTGAGGAATACAGTACACATTAGGCACTCTATCATGTTTGGCATACTATCTAATGATTGATCGGTTTCCATACTCCCACTTATAGCCAATTTCATCTGATGATTTACATACATACTGACGTTAAAACCACTGACAATTGAAGTGAATAACAGCGGTTATATCACTTCAATGGTGACTATTAGCGGGGATATTTTGGTATTTTTAGACAGACAGTGAAGCTAAAGTGTTAGAAGTAGAAAAATAGGCATAAGCATGAACATCTTTTACAAGGGGCACATTGGTCCTTAGAAGTGTTTCTGTTGTGCAGTGGTGAGTGCCAATCAATAAAGGCCTGAGATAGGAGAATCAGTAAACTGGCAACAAGGCCATTGGTGTCTAAGGGTCGATGAATTGTGTCGGAAGCAAGGACTAAGGCTAGGTTCATATGGTCATTTGCACCGACCTATTATGAGTCCGGTCGGCTCTTTTTTTTTTTTTTTCTGAGTCAATCAGACCCTAAAACGGGTCATGCAGTGTAACTTGCACGGGGTCTGTCAGTGACCCGGTAATTTTACAAGCTCTTAGCGGAGAAAAAAATGGTGCTTGCAGTCTGACAGCAATGTGAACGAGGCCTAAACCATCCGGATGGATCCCGCAGGAGAACTATTGTAGCTGCCAAAAAAACATGCAAAGTGTATCACACTTTGATGTGTATGAGCCTGAGTATTTGCAGACGGGTCTAAGTGTCGATGCTGATCACTTTAGAACCTACAATGAGCATCAAAACTAAGCCATAGAGCAGTGACTTCCACACTGTGAACCTCCAGATTTTGCAAAACTACAACCCCCACCACACCCGTACAACCGTTGGCTGTCCAAGTGTGCTGGGTGTTGTAGTTTTGTACCACCTTGAGGTCCACAAATTGGAGACCACTACTATGGAGCATTAAAAGAAAAAAGATAGTAATATTGTTGGATAAAAATTATGCTCTTGTACTCCACAGCTGGGCTTGTCCCACTTGCAACATGCACGGCTGGTTTCTCCTGGCAACAACTTCATTGCAACTCGACCGTTGGTTGCTCTTAGCAACGTGCTGCCCACATCCTCCACCAATTGTAAGTATTTCTCCAGGGGGTTGGCTCTAGGATTGTCCTTGACACTGCCACAGGACACGTTTCTACTTCAATCAGCAGGCAAACAACAGTACTTTATGCAAGTCCGGCCCCTCGTAATCTTGTTAGAAAGGCTGCAGGATAAATAAAAACATAAGACAGGAACAAACAAAACCCTAGACCGTCTAGTCACTAACTTAAAAATCCAGCGTGCCCTGACTATCAACTGGTGGACTTTTCCCGGCCAGTTAAACTTATGCCTCCTGCAACCTCCTACTCACTGTTCACACACAGCATTTGCAACCTCTTGCTGTGTGTCTCATCCACATCACTCTTGAGGCCACTCACAGCTCGGGCTGTGTGTTCCTCACCAGTACCCCTGCCTCCACCCCTACAGCCACCTTGCTTTCTTCTGGGGAGAGCACCAACTATTCTGTCTGACTTCCTTTTAAACACACTTACCCTTTTTGCTACCTAATTAATCAGGCCACAGGTGGAGGTTTCTCCAGGGTTAGCTAGGGAAATACACCCTTCCCTTGCCACAGTGTCACTATCTATCTATCTATCTATCTATCTATATATATATATATATATATATATATATATATATATGTGTGTGTGTGTGTGGTGAAGCACGGTGAGGAAAGCCTTGTGGGGTGATGTAGTGTAATTGGGGTGTTGCGGTTCTGTATAATAAAGGGCGCTGTTAACCCTTGTCACTCGTGACGCCAGGGTGCGGGTTAAAACTCTGTAGTGATTCTGGGCCTATTGCCACCCTTCCCAAGAGCGATAGGTGAGTGTAAAATAAATGGATTGTCCACAGCAGTGCTGAACTTAAAACTTGCAGGAACTTTACTGAAGATTTTCTGTACATGCAGTATCGATAACAGTCCAGATAACAGAGTCTATATAGACAGCACAGCAGTGACTGACAGTTGCTTAGGACCAGAAAGTTCTCTTAAGATAAGGAGGATTGTACTTGCATAGACCCGCTTGATTTAGGGGTTAGATTAGGTCCAGAGGTCTTGCGGAGATAGCGGGGATTTATAAGAACTATCCGTCTCTAGCGCTGGCCTAGGCCGCAAGGCTTTGGCCTAGTAATTGTCTTGTAAGCTGCGGAGGTCCTATCTCGTCCAGAGTCAGCAACCCAAGAGAGAGACAAAATGGCGCTACTCCCTTATATGGGAAGGGGCTTGCCGTTTTGGATTGGTCCATATCAGCTGCCACTCACCGTTACAATGGATTGTGGATGATCACCTGACTAGAACCACCAAAGGTCCTTCAGCAAAACCATAGAGTTCTGTAAACCGGTCACATGACCCGCAGGTCCTGCGATGCAAACAAGGTAGGAATATTAAATATACATCTGTCACGATCGGCTGGCAGGAGGTGGATCCTCTGTGCCAGAGAGGGATTGGCGTGGACCGTGCTAGTGGACCGGTTCTAAGTTACTACTGGTATTCACCAGAGCCCGCCGCAAAGCGGGATGGTCTTGCAGCGGCGGTAGTAACCAGGTCGTATCCACTAGCAACGGCTCAACCTCTCTGACTGCTGAAGATAGGCGCGGTACAAGGGAGTAGACAAGAGCAAGGTCGGACGTAGCAGAAGGTCGGGGCAGGCAGCAAGGATCGTAGTCAGGGGCAACGGCAGGAGGTCTGGAACACAGGCTAGGAACACACTAGGAAACGCTTTCACTGGCACAATGGCAACAAGATCCGGCGAGGGAGTGCAGGGGAAGTGAGGTATACATAGGGAGTGCAAAGGTGAACACACTAATTAGAACAACTGCGCCAATCAGTGGCGCAGTGGCCCTTTAAATCGCAGAGACCCGGCGCGCGCGCGCCCTAGGGAGCGAGGCCGCGCGCGCCGGGACAGGACCGACGGAGAGCGAGTCAGGTACGGGAGCCGGGGTGCGCATCGCGAGCGGGCGCCACCCGCATCGCGAATCGCATCCCGGCTGGAGGCGGTATCGCAGCGCACCCGGTCAGTGGATCTGACCGGGGCGCTGCAGTAGCGAGGATGTGGCGAGCGCTCCGGGGAGGAGCGGGGACCCGGAGCGCTCGGCGTAACAGTACCCCCCCCCTTGGGTCTCCCCCTCTTCTTGGAGCCTGAGAACCTGAGGACCAGACTTTTGTCTAGGATGTTGTCCTAGGATCTCTCTTCAGGACCACAGCCCTCCCAATCGACCAAGAAAATTTTTTTTCCTCTGACCGTCTTGGAGGCCAGTATCTCCTTTACGGAGAAAATGTCAGAGGTACCGGAAACAGGAGTGGGAGAAACAAGTTTGGGAGAGAAACGGTTGATGATGAGTGGTTTAAGAAGAGAGACATGAAAGGCATTAGGAATACGAAGAGAAGGAGGAAGAAGAAGTTTGTAAGAGACAGGATTAATTTGGCACAAGATTTTGAAAGGACCAAGATAGCGTGGTCCCAGTTTGTAGCTGGGGACACGGAAGCGGACATATTTAGCGGAGAGCCATACCTTGTCTCCGGGAGCAAAAATGGGGGGAGCTCTTCTTTTCTTATCGGCAAACTTTTTCATGCGAGATGAAGTCTGTAAAAGAGAATTTTGGGTCTCTTTCCACATGGTGGAAAGATCACGAGTCACTTCATCCACAGCGGGCAAACCAGAGGGCAAGGGAGTAGGGAGGGGGGGAAGAGGGTGACGGCCGTACACCACAAAAAATGGGGATTTAGAAGAAGATTCAGAGACTCTGAAGTTGTACGAGAATTCGGCCCATGGTAGAAGATCTGCCCAGTCATCCTGGCGGGAGGAAACAAAATGCCGTAAATAGTCACCCAGGACCTGGTTAATTCTTTCTACTTGCCCATTGGATTGAGGATGATAAGCAGAAGAGAAGTTTAATTTAATCTTGAGTTGTTTACAGAGAGCCCTCCAGAATTTTGACACGAATTGGACGCCTCTATCCGAGACGATCTGCGTGGGCAAACCGTGAAGACGAAAAATGTGTACAAAAAATTGTTTTGCCAACTGAGGCGCTGAAGGAAGACCAGGAAGAGGAATAAAATGTGCCATCTTGGAAAATCGATTAACGACCACCCAAACAACAGTGTTGCCACGGGATGGGGGTAAGTCTGTAATAAAGTCCATACCAATCAGAGACCAAGGCTGTTCGGGGACAGGCAGAGGATGAAGGAGACCAGCAGGCTTTTGGCGAGGAGTCTTATCCCGGGCACAGACAGTACAGGCCCGCACAAAATCAACAACATCCGTCTCCAGAGTCGGCCACCAATAGAAGCGAGAGATGAGTTGCAAAGACTTTTTGATGCCCGCATGGCCAGCGAGGTGGGAGGAGTGACCCCATTTGAGAATCCCGAGAAACGAAGGTCTTCCCTGGAGGAGTTTGCCTGATGGAGGCTGGAGAAGTGGAGATCAGACAGTCAGGAGGAATGATGTGTTGCGGAGAGACCTCTACTTCCGAAGCATCCGAGGAACGAGAGAGAGCATCGGCCCTAATGTTCTTGTCGGCAGGGCGAAAATGAATTTCAAAGTTAAAACGGGCAAAGAACAAAGACCACCTGGCCTGGCGAGGATTCAGCCGTTGGGCAGACTGGAAATAGGATAGATTCTTGTGGTCGGTGTAAATGATAACTGGAAATCTTGATCCCTCCAGCAGATGCCTCCATTCCTCAAGTGCCAATTTAATGGCCAGTAGTTCTCGATCCCCGATGGAGTAGTTCCTCTCCGCCGGAGAGAAGGTCCTAGAAAAAAAACCACAAGTAACAGCATGCCCGGAAGAATTTTTTTGTAGAAGGACCGCTCCAGCTCCCACAGAGGAGGCATCAACCTCCAATAGGAAGGGTTTAGATGGGTCAGGTCTGGAGAGCACGGGAGCAGAAGAAAAGGCAGACTTGAGCCGTTTAAATGCGTCTTCCGCTTGAGGAGACCAGGACTTAGGATTGGCATTCTTCTTGGTTAAAGCCACGATAGGAGCCACAATAGTGGAAAAATGTGGAATAAATTGTCTGTAATAATTGGCGAACCCCAAAAAACGTTGGATAGCACGGAGTCCGGAGGGGCGTGGCCAATCTAAGACGGCAGAGAGTTTATCTGGGTCCATTTGTAGTCCCTGGCCAGAGACCAAGTATCCTAGGAAAGGAAGAGATTGACATTCAAACAGACATTTCTCCATTTTGGCATAAAGTTGATTGTCTCGAAGTCTCTGAAGAACCATGCGGACATGCTGGCGATGTTCTTCTAAGTTGGCAGAAAAAATCAGAATATCGTCCAGATACACAACAACACAGGAATATAAGAGATCACAAAAAATTTCATTAACAAAGTCTTGGAAGACGGCAGGGGCGTTGCACAGGCCAAAGGGCATGACTAGATACTCAAAGTGTCCATCTCTGGTGTTAAATGCAGTTTTCCATTCGTCCCCCTCCCTGATGCGGATGAGATTATAATCACCTCTTAAGTCCAGTTTGGTAAAGATGTGGGCACCTTGAAGACGATCAAAGAGTTCTGAGATAAGAGGTAGGGGGTAGCGGTTCTTTACCGTGATTTTATTAAGTCCGCGGTAATCAATGCAAGGACGTAGGGAGCCATCTTTTTTGGACACAAAGAAAAATCCAGCTCCGGCAGGAGAGGAGGATTTGCGGATAAACCCCTTTTTTAAATTTTCCTGGATGTATTCAGACATAGCAAGAGTCTCTGGGGCGGACAGAGGATAAATTCTGCCCCGGGGTGGAGTAGTGCCCGGGAGGAGGTCAATAGGACAGTCATAAGGCCTGTGAGGAGGTAAAGTCTCAGCTTGTTTTTTGCAAAATACGTCTGCATAGTCCATATAAGCCTTAGGGAGACCGGTTACAGGGGGACCCACAGGGTCACGGCAGGGAGTTCTGGAAACCGGTTTAAGACAGTCCTTGAAACAAGAAGTACCCCAGCTCTTGATCTCTCCTGTGGACCAATCAAGGGTTGGGGAATGGCGTTGAAGCCACGGTAGTCCAAGGAGAATTTCGGAAGTGCAATTGGAGAGGACCAAAAACTCAATTTTTTCGTGATGAGGTCCGATGCACATTAGGAGGGGTTCCGTGCGGTAACGCACGGCACAGTCCAATCTTTCATTGTTAACACAATTGATATAGAGGGGTCTGGCGAGACTGGTCACTGGGATGTTGAACCTGTTGATGAGAGAGGCCAAAATAAAATTTCCTGCAGATCCGGAATCCAAGAAGGCCTTAGTGGAGAAGGAGAAGGTAGAGGCAGATATCCGCACAGGCACAGTAAGGCGTGGAGAAGCAGAGTTGACATCAAGAACTGTCTCACCTTTGTGCGGAGTCAGCGTACGTCTTTCCAGGCGGGGAGGACGGATAGGACAATCCTTCAGGAAGTGTTCGGTACCGGCACAGTACAGGCAAAGATTCTCCATGCGGCGTCGTGTCCTCTCTTGAGGTGTCAAGCGAGACCGGTCAACTTGCATAGCCTCCACGGCGGGAGGCACAGGAACGGATTGCAGAGGACCAGAGGAGAGAGGAGCCGGGGAGAAAAAACGCCTCGTGCGAACAAAGTCCATATCCTGGCGGAGCTCCTGACGCCTTTCGGAAAAACGCATGTCAATGCGAGTGGCTAGATGAATGAGTTCATGCAGGTTAGCAGGAATTTCTCGTGCGGCCAGAACATCTTTAATGTTTCTGGATAGGCCTTTTTTAAAGGTCGCGCAGAGGGCCTCATTATTCCAGGATAATTCGGAAGCAAGAGTACGGAATTGGATGGCGTACTCGCCAACGGAAGAATTACCCTGGACCAGGTTCAGCAGGGCAGTCTCAGCAGAAGAGGCTCGGGCAGGTTCCTCAAAGACACTTCGAATTTCCGAGAAGAAGGAGTGTACAGAGGCAGTGACGGGGTCATTGCGGTCCCAGAGCGGTGTGGCCCATGACAGAGCTTTCCCAGACAGAAGGCTGACTACGAAAGCCACCTTAGACCTTTCAGTAGGAAACTGGTCCGACATCATCTCCAAGTGCAGGGAACATTGCGAAAGAAAGCCACGGCAAAACTTAGAGTCCCCATTAAATTTGTCCGGCAAGGACAGGCGGAGGCTAGGAGTGGCCACTCGCTGCGGAAGGGGTGCAGGAGCTGGCGGAGGAGATGATTGCTGAAGCTGTGGTAGTAGCTGCTGTAGCATCACGGTCAGTTGAGACAGCTGATGGCCTTGTTGCGCTATCTGTTGCGACTGCTGGGCGACCACCGTGGTGAGGTCGGCGACAACTGGCAGTGGAACTTCAGCGGGATCCATGGCCGGATCTACTGTCACGATCGGCTGGCAGGAGGTGGATCCTCTGTGCCAGAGAGGGATTGGCGTGGACCGTGCTAGTGGACCGGTTCTAAGTTACTACTGGTATTCACCAGAGCCCGCCGCAAAGCGGGATGGTCTTGCAGCGGCGGTAGTAACCAGGTTGTATCCACTAGCAACGGCTCAACCTCTCTGACTGCTGAAGATAGGCGCGGTACAAGGGAGTAGACAAGAGCAAGGTCGGACGTAGCAGAAGGTCGGGGCAGGCAGCAAGGATCGTAGTCAGGGGCAACGGCAGGAGGTCTGGAACACAGGCTAGGAACACACTAGGAAACGCTTTCACTGGCACAATGGCAACAAGATCCGGCTAGGGAGTGCAGGGGAAGTGAGGTATATATAGGGAGTGTAAAGGTGAACACACTAATTAGAACAACTGCGCCAATCAGTGGCGCAGTGACCCTTTAAATCGCAGAGACCCGGCGCGCGCGCGCCCTAGGGAGCGAGGCCGCGCGCGCCGGGACAGGACCGACGGAGAGCGAGTCAGGTACGGGAGCCGGGGTGCGCATCGCGAGCGGGCGCCACCCGCATCGCGAATCACATCCCGGCTGGAGGCGGTATCGCAGCGCACCCGGTCAGTGGATCTGACCGGGGCGCTGCAGTAGCGAGGATGTGGCGAGCGCTCCGGGGAGGAGCGGGGACCCGGAGCGCTCGGCGTAACAACATCTTTATGTTTATATTTTCATAAATTCTAGCTAACTGAAGGGTGATGAGGGGTTAACTAAGGAAGAGGACCCCCACTGTTCCTAGGGACTCTGACTTTGGGGACCTCACCAAAAGGTAATGTATGTAATACAGTACAGTACCACATATGTATATATGATATATATGTTTATCTCCGGCATGCTTCAATTCAGTGACTGTGAATTTACTAACAATAGTAGCTGGGTTTGTTTAAAGCATTTACTAACTTTCATTAAAAAAGGATTTTCTGACTTGGCTTCTGATCCTCTGGCAACTACTCTGCATGAATCTTTTCTATTAGCCACACCTTCTTCACCTTGTCTGAGCAAAAGTTGTATTATCTTTTAGTATTTACTTCAGTATATGACCCTCTTTGGGCCAGCTCAGACCAGTTTACGGGTCTCTGCCTACTAGTGTTGCTCGCGAATATTCGCAATACAAATTTTATTCGCTAATATCGCATATTCGCGAATATTCGCGAATATAGCACTATATATTCGTAATTACGAATATTCGTTTTTTTTTTGTTTGTTTTTTTCACAGTACACATAACAGTGATCATCCCTCTCTGATTCCAACTTGTGTAGTGTAAAGAAGGCTCTAATACTACTGTGTGAGACTGGTGTTCGAATTTTCGCATATGCGAAAATTTGCATATGCTCATTTTCGCAGATGCAAATTTTTGCTTGTACGGGTTTTTGTATATGCAAATTTTCGCATATGTTAATTTTCGCACACGCGAATATTTGCATATGCGAAAATAAAACGCGAATATTCGCGAATATATGACGAATATTCGTCCATATATTCGTGAATATTCGCGAATTCGAATATGGCCTATGCCGCTCAACACTACTGACTACATCTGCACTCTGTCTGCCCACAACTCTGGTCTGCACCTGGATTTGCCTTTGCCTATTCCTTTGGTTCCTCACATTGGTTTCTCTTGGTATAGAGGGCCAGTTGCCACCTAAATTGGGACAACTCCCAAAGGTAGCACGCTGGTATCCCCCTGTAGGTAATTCCAGATCCCAAAGTGTGAAAACCAGGGGGCTGCTAAACGACTCCTTAGACCATTATATTGATGACCTCCTCCTCGTGTGGACGGGCACAGCAGCACAAGCCAATGTATTTCATCAATACATTAATGACAATTACATTTTCTACACCCTTTTCAGCTGACTTTGATAATACTTAATATTATAAAGAGTCATCTTCCCGTCCTTCACCAAGACCCTATTGTTGGAAGAATCCTCCAACCTGGTGTTAGATTTGGGGCTAAGATCCCTCAGAGACCAACTATCCCCCAGCGAATACTATGACAAGTCAACAAAAGACACGTGGCTTTCCACCACTGGATGTTACAAATGTAACCAACCATGATGCCTAATGTGCAAATTTGTGACCACTACCAAATGTTTTACATCAACAGTAATGGAACAGACTTTCCCCATAAAAGAGTTAATAAACTGCAATACCAGTCATGTGGAATACTTGGCTACTTGACAAATATGTAAGCTTCAATACGTGGGATGCACAATAAGGAAACTTAACACATGTATAGCCAAACATTTAGGAGGTAGCATACCCACATCCACCTTATCCAACACTAGGGCAGCACCTGGTCTCTCCAAACACATCAGAGATATACACGGTGGTGATAGCTCTCGTACACAGATCATTTGCATCGAGAAAGTGCAACAGCCCCACCGCAGAGGGGAATGGGTATGCCTGGTATATACACGGGAGGCATTCTGGATTTTGTCCTTGAACTCCTGTGTGCCAGACGGGCTCAAATACAGAAATGATCTAATGTACATATATTAATATTAGTGTTTCCTCTTTATTAATCTACCTGGGTCACCAGTGTTATGCTTACTAATACTCTACATAATTGGGCATGCTTTGGCTAGCATTTACATGTGCAGTTTGAGCTCATGCATATACATTTGATCAATTAATTATTATTCACAGTGAGATTGCACACTGTTATGCAACATTACCATTCATTGCTAAGGAAAAGTTTCTCACTTTCTATATTGGTAGAGATAACCCATGTCGTACAGCATCGTAAGCGCCTGAGTCTGATGTGTTGATATGCATACACTGCTTATTTTGAGCATTATACAGATGATGCATTTAATTAGTTCAGTCATAGAGGATATTTGCTGGTTTACAGGCAGGTGTCCATTTTAAGTTTTTTGTTACCTGCATTATGGATCATACAGTCCTCTTTGTGATTGACAGACCTAGTTTATAAGGCTCGCAGTATTGGTCTATGTTCTATGTTTCTTTGATCTTGTATCTATCCTTACTACATGTATACAGTGCATATGAACATATATGGCTATATCCCTGTGTATTACTGAAGATCTATTATGTTCTTTGATATGTAAGCACCTGACCCTGTTGCACTGAAATATACAAACTGTTTGATGTTGAACACCGTTCACATGGTGTGTTTAAGGCTCATCCGTAGCCAATGTACGCTGGTGCATGAGCCGATATGCATATCTTGTTTTACATAAACTTGTGCATCCAGGTGGCCGGATTTGTCGCCAGACACCAGGAATGACTGGGAAGCACTGTTCTGGTAATTACTTCTATTTTACCCAGTGAATATAAGCGAGCTCTGTCCTCTGAATTATTGCCATGACTAAGGGCTGATCTCTATCCCGAAACGCGTGTTTTTATGCACTCTATTATGTTTTGTTTTTGTACCATGTTTTAATGCACCTATTAAAAATCAAGTTTTAATTGGAACCTACAAGGCATGTGAGCTGGACCACCATTCCTTTTCTGTCAGTCTACATGGGAAGCGGCCTGCATTGTCCACGCTCCAGTGCTGCATACACCGTGGATGTTTGTAAACCACTGTTCAGATTGGTGAGTGAGCTGCAACAGTTTTTTCTTTTTGCCACAAAGTCATAAAGGTAAGATTGCACAGCAGTTCCACACCTGTTTTCCATTACACTTCCTTCCTGAACATAATTTACCCTTCAAGCAGAGGCGCAGCTTGTAGCTTCGGAGCCCCAATGCAAAATCTGCAACAGGGCCCCATATGCCAATTATTGTACTGCTCTCTTATGGGGCAGATGTGCTTTTGGGCCCCCTTAGGCACCAGGTTCCTGGAGCGACTGCTACCTCTATAGCTACGCCCCTGCCTTCAAGTATGTTATGATATGTTTAAACTCATCCTTAGACCTGTTATATTCTATAAATTTCTGTTATCGATGACCCCAGTATTCCAGATGCGGGCTCACAGAAGCTCAATATATCAGGATCACAATGTTTCTCTTCTTATTGGTTATACCTCAACTTGCTTTTGAAAGCAGAAAGAGTAGTCTGCTGTATTATTTTTGCACTTAAATGATGGGACTTAAATGATAGGCCCCATTATATTGTATATCAATAAGATTAATCAGGAATCTATAATCCTAGAGACACATGGGTCTATGAAGGAGCTTCATACACCAAAAAAGATTAAGGCTATAGTCTTTATCAAGACTGCAATATTTTTTATTTTTTTTATTTTTATTGCTTACAGGCATCAGATGTACTATGCATTCAAATCTATGTTTCATCTAATAGCTCAAGTGACTTTCACAATCTTAGATTGGTTAGATAATTATTAAAACATTAATTAAATAATTTTGTTTATATGTAAGGCTTCTTTTACACTGATGTTTTGTGCCCGTCAGTGAAGGAAGGACCGTTAGGAAGATAGCGGGAGAAAAATTTGTGCATGACACATCTTTTTCTCCGGCTATCTTCGGCCGCAATAACAGGAGTTCTAACGGACGTCAGAGGAATCCCATTTAAGTGAATGGGATCCTCTTTGCCCATTATAACTCCTGTTTTGCTCCGTTACAATAACAGAAGTTAATGGCAGTTGTTACGCCTAGTGCTCCGGGTCCCCGCTCCTCCCCGGAGCGCGTACGGCGTCTCTCTCTCCGCAGCGCCCCGGTCGGTCCCGCTGACCGGGAGCGCTGCACTGTCATGGCCGTCGGGGATGCGATTCGCACAGCGGGACGCGCCCGCTCGCGAATCGCATCCCAGGTCACTTACCCGTTCCCGTCCCCTGCTGTCATGTGCTGGCGCGCGCGGCTCCGCTCTCTAGGGCGCGCGCGCGCCAGCTCCCTGAGACTTAAAGGGCCAGTGCACCAATGATTGGTGCCTGGCCCAATTAGCTTAATTGGCTTCCACCTGGTCCCTGACTATATCTGACCTCCTCCCATGCACTCCCTTGCCGGATCTTGTTGCCTTGTGCCAGTGAAAGCGTTTTGTGTGTCCAAAGCCTGTGTACCAGAACTTCTGCTATCCACCCTGACTACGAACCTTGCCGCCTGCCCCCGACCTTCTGCTACGTCCGACCTTGCTTCTGTCTACTCCCTTGTACCGCGCCTATCTTCAGCAGCCAGAGAGGTTGAGCCGTTGCTAGTGGATACGACCTGGTCACTACCGCCGCAGCAAGACCATCCCGCTTTGCGGCGGGCTCTGGTGAAAACCAGTAGTGACTTAGAACCGGTCCACTAGCACGGTCCACGCCAATCCCTCTCTGGCACAAAGGATCCCCCTCCTGCCAGCCGGCATCGTGACAGCAGTCAAAGTAGAAAAAAATTAGCCATTAACGTCTGTTTGTAATGGAGCATCAGTATAGTGTGAAAGAAGTCTAAGTTAAATGGGTTTACCACGGAAAATAAGCTGATGGCCTATCCACAGCTGCGGCATTCAATGAATGGAGCCAGAGGCAGAAATCTCTCTAGTAGACATTTTTGCATGGGTGCCGTGGTTGTGCCAAACAGCTGTTCACGTAGGAGTGGTGGGTGTTACACCCCAGCTGATCTGCTATTGATGGCCTATCCTGATGGCCATCAACTAATTTTTGCAATTTAAATTAATAAATATAGCTAAAGCCTGCACTCACTGCAATTTTTTTGTATACAGATGATCACATGTCTAGGTAGATCAGCAGGGAGATTAAAACCATACATGGAGGGCTCAGAGGCTACGACCAGTGGCTTCATGCGATTCATTCACTTCTTCTGGCCGAAAGAAGTGTGTGAATCACATGATACCGCCAGTTGTAGCCTCTGAGCCCCCCCATGCACGGTCTTGATCTCCCTACTGATCTACCTCGACATGTGAGCATCTGAATACAAAAAACAGTGGTGAGTGCAGGCTTTATCTATATTTTCTATTTACTTGGACATCTGTGTCTTTTTCCGTGCATCTCTGCTTCTGAATGAAAAAAGTTATAACAGACACTGAGTGGTTTCATTCAAGTATAATACTAGTGCGTCCCTCTACAGCTTGGACAAAGTACTTGGTGCCTTCTTTCATCTCTTGTCACGATACATTTTGTTTTACTTTACTTTTGAAACTTTAACTGTAAGATGCTTACTTATTTAATTATTAGCAGCCAGAGCTCACAGTGTTAATACTGATCTATTTCAGAAGACAAACAAAATTAAAGTATGTGCTCCAACCTTGTTTTGGGGTGCACTCTCTCCTGTGTTTTGATTATTTTTAGTGTGATCACTCTTATCTTTGTATATTTTGCCTGTTTTGACTCATTAGGGTTCCAGACCTTCTTTTCTGCTATTTATACTCCTGAGATAAATTATTGGAAACCTTGTCATCTCCCCATGTTCTGGATATGATTCTGGGTTTGTGCCTTGGTGGTGTGCACACCACCCTGGTCCATCTTAAAGTTGGCAGCCACTCTTAAAGGGATTATCCACCATAAGTTGATTTTAGCACTTACCTGCCAGACAGTAATGGACATACTTAGGAAGGATCTGCGCTTGTCTTGGGGCTAAATGGCTATGTTGTGAGATTACCATAACGAGGTGGTTATCTTTTTGTTAATTAGCTATTTCCTGCTGTAGTACCTTTGTTCAACTACAAGTCCCGTAGTTCCTTATTTGTAAGTGTAAGGTCACATGCCTTCACCACCCATTGAAACACAAATGAGCAATCTTTCATGCAATAGACCAGTGTTTTTTTTTAACTAGGGTGCCTCCAGCTGTTGCAAAAATACAATTAGTTGCAGAATGATCTCCTTTCTACCCGGCAATCATTCCACCCATTAAATCAGGACACGCTCCCTGTCATCACCTGACTAATGATGTAATGTCTCGGCCGGCTCTGCAACCTGGGAAAACCTGAGATGACAGTAATTTTGTATGCTGTTAAAAAAAAAACTTTGGGACAAAAATCACAGAAGAATTGCGAGACCACCATTACACACAGGTACACACAGTGTATTATGAACTACACTTACTTACAGCCTCTGTAGCATAGTCAAATAAAAAAAAATCCTGGAATACCCCTTTACTGTAACCCCACAGGCAGCAACCTTTGGGTGTCATGAGGCCTCATCATTCTTTTTTAACATTTTCTTTGGATTCACAATGTATTGTCTTTTAGAGATAAAGCTTTGGGTTGCCTATTACCTACAACATGATACTGTATATTCTCTATAGCAGAGCAAACACATTTGTTATAAACCACAGTCTACATTGAGTCTGATTGAGAGTATTAGAGATCTTCTGCTTTCATTTAAAATAGATAATTGGACAACAATGTGGCCAGATTCATTATCAGACATGGAAATTATTCCAAGGCCTTACACAATTCAATATCAGACAGACCATCTGATTTTCTTACAATTATCATATTGTCTTTGTTCAGTATTATACTATAGAAATTCGGGCTCTTTTCAAATTATTCTTTCACTTCTGTCAATCATTTTGTAAAGAATGGGCAAGATATACTTAAGAGGCTATTAGGAGTTAGCCAGTGTTTCATAGAAAAGGCTGATCCACATTAAAGTCATCATGTATGGCTATAGAACGATGAAGAACAGTTATTAGTCCGTAGTATAATTTAATGAAAGACGGCTAAAAGTTTTAATCATATACATAGGTGAGATTTACACAGTTTTAGCTTTAAAGGGGTTATCCAGCCAAAGAGCAGCACCTGTAGTCTATGCGGGTGAGGGTGGGGGGGGGGGTAGTCCCAGCGGCAGGCCCCCCTGTGATCAGACATCTTATTCCCTATTCTTTGGATAGGGGATAAGATGTCTTTGGCCAGATATTCCATTTAATGCTTTAATGCCAACAACATAGACATCCCCTTGTGTCCCCATTTTGTTAAAAAGAACCTGTCATCACTTTCATTTTCATACTGCCTGAACCATCATTGGGGTGGTCCTTAGTGGCGTCATAATGCCTCAATGTTCTCTTTAAAATCTAATCTACTTTGCTGGTATGGGATTCTGTTGCAGATTTTCTATACACACATTTTGATGGAAAAAAAAATACAATATATGTAAACTTTCTCATATTGTTATTTTAGAGAACAAATTTGGAGGGGGCTCTTCGTGTTCAAATACTGGCCCCTACCCTAAAGTACTCAAATAATTTGAACATCTAATGGTTTTGATAACTGGAAAATTCCAAGCATAATCAATTACAATTAATGCCCGTAAGTTCCTTCCTTATGTTGAGCTATGTGAAAAGTAAGCAAGAACACATCTCTATAGCTGTTTAGCATACAAGAGAATGATAGCAATCACCAGCACTGCCTCTCACGCCCAGAGGAGGGTACGTGTATCCTGGAGCCTCTCACAGTAAAAATTCCCAAGTACTGCAAACGCATCCATGGTGCGCAGTCTTCTTAAAAAACACAAGTCTCAATGTAAAGTAAAAATAATTCCAGATGGCACTCCCGGTACAGCAGCAATGTCTTTATTCCAAACCTGCAGGTACAGACACAATACAGGACAACAGGCTGTTTCACACAAGTTGTGCCTCCTCATGACCTCCATTTTTTCCTTAAACTGGGCTGATATTCCACAGACAGTGGGCAGAACATGTTGGCACTAGGACTGCTAGGAAATGCGCCATCTCCATAGACGGCAATGCATTTCACAGCAGATTCCGCAGAAAGAAGAGACAAGTCTATTATTTTTGAGTATGCCGGAATCAGGATTTCAGTGTCAGATAGTTCTGCCACGGTAATTCTGCTATGTGCAGAGTGCAGTAGAATCCCATTGAAATCAGCGGGACTCTGCAGAATGTCCGTGCTATATTTTTCTGCAGAAGTCCATACAGATATTCCGCCATGTGAACATTGCCTGATCCTCCATTGTTCTTAGCCTCCACGCCCTCATACCCCATAGCCTCTATGCCAGTGTTTTCCAACCAGCATTACTCCAGCTGTTGCAAAACTACAACATCCAGCATGCCTGGAAAGCTAAAGGCTGGGAGTTGTAGTTTTTCAAAAGCTGAAGGATTAGATCAGTAACAGTATGATGGTAATATGTATGGTGAGGATATTCCTACTTACATACTGGTAATATTGGCAACATTGATTTCAGTGTACAACATACAGTCAGTACTGTAACAGTACAATGGCATTATGTATGTATTACCAGAAATGTATATGTATATATATATATATATATATATATATATATATATATATATATATATATATATTGATAGCTAGAAAGATATATATATATATATATATATATATATATATATATATATATATATATATATATATGATAAGTTTACCACTTCTGGTGTATGGAGAATGGAGATTCAAAAAAAGGCCATTAGCATTCCACAGGCTTTCTGGGAAAAGGAATATGCAAAGCAGATCATCACACCCCTTACAGACACACAGACGACTGTCCAACAGGCAGGTGCATTGAGGCAGTGTGGGGCAGGGATGGACTGACAATTTATGGAGCCCCCAGGCAATAGAGGATCATAGGGCCCCCCTGTGCGTGGGTGCAAGGCAGCTCAGTAATATCAACCAAAGAGAAGGCTGATACTGGTGGAAAGGTCTTTCTTCTCATTGGCTGATGCAGGTGACAGGGAATCTAAAGATCTGAGTTGTGAAGGTGAGGTTGGTTTTCACCAAGTCGGAAACCTTGAAATGGTACTCCAGTGGAAAACTTTTTTTTTTTTTACTAAACTGGAAACTTAAACAGATTTGTAAATTACTTCTATTAAAAAATTTAATTCTTCCAGTACTTATTAGCTACTGAATACTACATTTGAAATTATTTTCTTTTTGGAACACTAAGCTCTCTGCTGACATCATGACCACAGTGCTCTGTGCTGACATCTCTGTCCATTTTAGGAACTGTCCAGAGTAGGAGAAAATCCCCATAGCAAACATATGCTGCTCCGGACAGTTCCTTAAATGGACAGAGATGTCAGCAGAGAGCACTGTGGTCATGATGTCAGCAGAGAGCTCTGTGTTCCAAAAAGAAAATAATTTCCTATGTAGTATTTAGCAGCTAATAAGTACTAGAAGGATTAATATTTTTTTAATAGAAGTAATTTACAAATCTGTTTAACTTTCTGGCACCAGTTGATTAAAAAAAAAGGGGGGGGGTACTCCTCTGGAAAACATTATTTTTTAAATCACCTGGTACCAGAAAGGTAAACAGATTAGTAAATTACTTCTATTTAAAAATCTTAATCCTTCCAGTACTTGTCAGTACTTAAATGCTCCACATGAAGTTCTTTTCTTTTTGAATTTCCTTTCTGTTTGACCACGTTCTCTCTGCTGACACCTCTGTCTATTTTAGGAACTGTCCAGAGTTGGAGTAAATGCCCATAGCAAACCTCTGCTGCTCTGTACAGTTCCTGAAATGGACAGAGGTGTCAGAAGAGAGCACTGTGGTCAGACAGAAAGAAAATTAAAAAAGAAAATAACTTCCTGTGGAGCATATAGCAGCTGACAAGTACTGGAAGCATTAAGCTTTTTAAATAGAAGAAATTTACAAATCTGTTTTACTTTCTGGCACCAGTTGATTTAAAAGAATTTTTTTTCCAGTGGATTACCTCTTTAACCCCTTAAGGACCGGGGGTTTTTCCGTTTTTGCAGTTTCGTTTTTTGCTCCTTGCCTTTAAAAAATCATAACTCTTTCAATTTTGCACCTAAAAATCCATATGATTGCTTACTTTTTGCGCCACCAATTCTACTTTGTAATGATGTCAGTCATTTTTCCCAAAAATCTACGGTGAAAAGGAAAAAACAATCATTGTGCGACAAAATAAAAAAAAAATGCCATTTTGTAACTTTTGGGGGCTTCCGTTTCTACGTAGTACATTTTACAGTAAAAATGACACCTTATCTTTATTCTGTAGGACCATACGATTAAAATGATACCCTACTTATATAGGTTTGATTTTGTCGTACTTCTGGAAAAAATCATAACTACATGCAGGAAAATTAATATGTTTAAAATTGTCATCTTCTGACCCCTATAACTTTTTTATTTTTCCGTGTATGGGGCGGTGTGAGGGCTCATTTTTTGCGCCGTGTTCTGAAGTTTTTAACGGTACCATTTTTGCATTGATAGGACTTATTGATCGCTTTTTATTCATTTTTAAATGATATAAAAAGTGACCAAAAATGCACTATTTTGGACTTTGGGATTTTTTTGTGCGTACGCCATTGACTGAGCGGTTTAATTAACGATATATTTTTATAATTCGGACATTTCCGCAAGCGGTGATACCATATATGTTTATTTTTATTTTTATTTACACTGTGTTTTTTTATGGGAAAAGGGGGGTGATTCAAACTTTTAATAGGGGAGGGGTTAAATGATATTCATTCACTTTTTTTTTAAACTTTTTTTTGCAGTGTTATAGCTCCCATAGGGACCTATAACACTGCACACACTGATCTTTATCATTGATCACTGGTTTCTCATAGGAAACCAGTGATCGATGATTCTGCCGCTTGACTGCTCATGCCTGGATCTCAGGCACTGAGCAGTCATTCGGCGATCGGACAGCGAGGAGGCAGGTAGGGACCCTTCCGCTGTCCTGTAAGCTGTTCGGGATGCCGCAATTTTGCCGCGGCTATCCCAAACAGCCCACTGAGTTAACCGGCATCTTTTAGTTTCACTTTTAGCGGCGCGTCTCAGCTCTGAGCGCGCGTTTAAAGGGTCAATAGCGCGCGGCGCCGTGTTCGGCGCTGCGCTCTATTAGCGGCGGGTCCCGGATTCACTATGACACCGGGCCCGCCGTGATATGATGCGGGGTTACCGTGTAACCCCGCGTTATATCACGGGAGCAGGACCAAGGACGTACCTGTACGTCCTTGGTCCTTAAGGGGTTAAGGAAGATTGAAGCAATATGTGGCTGCGGCTCCCAGAGGTGGCTCTGGACTTTTTGAGGCCTTAGGTAAAGCTCAACCATGAGCCCCTCATGGATGCTCATGTCATAATTTATCCCTTAAGATATGCATGTGACAAAAAAGATGAATTGTATAAATTGGATTACAAATATAGACTGAAAATGTTAGTACTTTTGCTTCACATTTAACAGGTTATATTGATATTTCCAAATGTCTGCTGCAGCTTCACTGTCTCTGAATGCAGGCTCTCTCCCTGTATATGAATGTAGGCTCTCTCCCTGTATATGATTGCAAGGTTTCTCCCTGTATTTGATTGCAGGCTCTCTCACTGTATATCATTGCGGCGGGGTGTGAGGTGCACGGAGGGCAGATGTTGTTTTTCTAGGGGCAGATGGCATGAACCCCTTGTGTTTATGATGCCAGGGTGGGGTTTAGCCTTTACCACCCGAAGGTATACCGCTGGATAATGGGCTAGGCACGGGGACAATGAAGACACTGATACAAAGTTATGGACCACAGAAGCTTTACTGAGGGTAGACAGTTGTTACAATCTAGGCAGTTCAGCCAGGGCCCAAGGAAGTGGCCAGTGACACAGAGACCTTGCAGGTTTGCTGGGACTTGTAGTAGACAGTAGAATTTAGTGCAGGCCACGCTGATTAGACAGAAGACTTGACTTGACTGACAGGACTGTGACTTAACCCCTTAAGGACTCAGGGTTTTTCCGTTTTTGCACTTTCGTTTTTTCGTCCTCACCTTTTAAAAATCATAACCCTTTCAATTTTCCACCTAAAAATCCATATTATGGCTTATTTTTTGCATCACCAATTCTACTTTGCAGTGACATCAGTCATTTTACCCAAAAATTCACGACGAAACGGAAAAAAAAAATCATTGTGCGACAAAATCGAAGAAAAAACGACATTTTGTAAATTTTGGGGGCTTCCGTTTCTACGCAGTGCATATTTCGGTAAAAATGACACCTTATCATTATTCTGTAGGTCCATATGGTTAAAATGATACCCTACTTATATAGGTTTGATTTTGTCGTACTTCCGGAAAAAATCATAACTACATGCAGGAAAATTTATACGTTTAAAAATGTCCTCTTCTAACCCCTATAACTTTTTTATTTTTCCACATACAGGGCGGTATGAGGGCTAATTTTTGCGCCGTGAGCTGAAGTTTTTATCAGTATGATTTTTGTTTTGATCGGACTTTTTGATCACTTTTTATTCATTTTTTAATGGTATAAAAAGTGACCAAAATACGCTTTTTTGGACTTTGGAAATTTTCTGCGCGTACGCCATTAACTGTGCGGTTTAATTAATTATATATTTTTATAGTTCGGACATTTACGCACGCGGCGATACCACATATGTCTATTTTTATTTTTATTTACACTGTTTTATTTTTTTTGTTTAACTTTTATTAGGGAAGGGGTTAAATGATCTTTATTAACACTTTTTTTTTCCTTTTTTTTTTGCAGTGTTATAGGTCCCATAGGTACCTATAACACTGCACACACTGATCTCTCATCCTGATCATGTATTAACACGCCTGTGATCAGTGTTATCGGCGCTTGACTGCTCATGCCTGGATCTCATGCACGGAGCAGTCATTCGTCGATCGGACACTGAGGAGGCAGGTAAGGGCCCTCCCGGTGTCCTGCAAGCTGTTCGGGACGCCGCGATTTCACCGCGGCGGTCCCGAACAGCCCGACTGACTAGCCGGGATACTTTCACTTTCACTTTAGAAGCGGCGGTCAGCTTTGACCGCCGCTTCTAATGGGTTAATACCACACATCGCCGTGATCGTTGATGAGCGCTGGGACCGACGCGATGTGATGATCGCGGGAGCCGGCGCAGGACGTAAATATACGTCCTGCGTCGTTAAAGGGTTAAAGGGGTACTCCAGTGAAAAAACTTTTTTTTTTTTTAAATCAACTGGTGCCAGAAACAGATTTGTAAATTACTTCTAATAAAAATTCTTAATCCTTACTGTACTTATTAGCTGCTGAATAATACAGTGGAAATTAGTTTCCATTTGAAACACAGCGCTGTCTGCTGACATCACGAGCACAGTGCTCTCTGCTGACATCTCTGTCCATTTAAGGAACTGTCCAGGGTAAAAGGAAATCCCCATAGCAAACATATGCTGTTCTGGACAGTTTTTAAAATGGACAGAGATGTCAGCAGAGAGCACTGTGCTCGTGATGTCAGCAGACAGCTCTGTGTTTCAAAAAGAAAATAATTTCCACTGTAGTATTCAGCAGCTAATAAGTACAGGAAGGATTAAGATTTTTTAATAGAAGTAATATACAAATCTGTTTAACTTTCTGGCACCAGTTGATTTAAAAAAAAAAAAAAAAAAGCTTTTCACCGGAGTACTACTTTAAGCGTACTTGACTTGAGGCTGCAGGACTTGAATTGAGGCTGCAGGACTTGACTTGTGGCTGCAGGACTTGACTTGTGGCTGCAGGACTTGACTTGAGGCCGCCACTGCTCTGGACACACACTATAGGCACGACTTGACTGGACCTCAGCAGGAAGCAAGCAAGAAAGAGGCTAGCTCCTCCCAGGACTTATATGGGGGAGTCTAGCAGGGAGCCCATAGGTCACATTTGGGGTCAGCTGGTCACTAGTACCTCCTAGGTAACAATCACAAGGTAGATTTATTAAATGTACAATACATAATATATTACATAACCTATTTAGATGGTGGAAACAACTGCAGGGGGCCCTGGGGACACTGAAAGACATTGCCTGACAGGGCAGGGAAGGTACAGGGAAACACCATCCTGTACTGGGCCACCCCCTCTTAATTACAGTCCCTTTCGACACCCAGTCTTGGAGGGTGGAGGACCGAAGTGACCACTTGGGCCAATGACAATTCCTTGAGCATTTTTACCCAATGTCTTTTCCAGGTCTGATGAGGAACAGCAATGAGTCCATGTGGCATGGTTAATGTCCGGACATGCTCTAAATGGTTGTGGAGATTTTTGACCTTTTAATTCTCTCCTAAACACTTCTCCATCAACAATATACATAACAACTTTACAAGATATGTCAGATTGGGCTGCCGGAGGCTATCTACCCAATGCCTTAGCTACTGGGGTCCCTTGGTTTGACACACTTCCCCTCAGAACTCTATATATAGACTTTAAATATAATGTTACTGTCAGGGACCGACCAGGGGACAGGGAGAGTGAGCTCTAAACTGACCCTAAAACCGCTCTCCCTGCCTACTTGCCATCCACCCTAAACGGTGGATCGAAAACTGTGCGCTGATCCCTCCCTGAGCTAAAGGGCAGGGGCCTAAAAACACATACTAATAAACAGTCAGTTACAAACCAGAAAAATAACAGGAACATAGAACTCAATAACAGATTAAGTTCAGAGGACACTATAGATCTATGGTAAAGCACAGAAGAAAACACTAGCTAAGCGATCATGTACTCTATGATCAGTGCATGTACAAAAACTCCAAAGATCAAAATAAAGAACTAATAAACAAATAGAGTTCAAAACACCAGACAGGAAAATGGATGAGTCTCAACAGACTCCAGGAACAAACAGGAATATAGCATGACCCCCCCCCCCCCCAGAACCTCTAGTAGACACAAAGGACCGGTAACAGGGATCTATTGCTAAAAAGGAATAATTGCAATCCCTTATAAAACCTCCAGTAGAAACGGAGTCACTATGGATAGGTAACAGGGATGCCTAGTTACAACTCAGAAAACAGATACAACAGGATATAATTAACCCCTTGGGGACGGAGCCCATTATGACCCTAAGGACGGGAGCATTTTTTGCAAATCTGACCACTGTCACTTTAAGCTTTAATAACTCTGGGATGCTTTTACTTATAAATTTGATTTCGAGATAGTTTTTTCGTAACATATTCTACTTTATGTTAGTGGTAAATTTTCGGCGATACTTGCATCATTTGTTGGTGAAAAATTCAAAAATGTCATGGAAAATTTGAAAATTTAGCATTTTTCTAACTTTGAAGCTCTCTGCTTATAAGGAATATGGATATTCCAAATACATTATATATTGATTCACATATACAATATGTCTACTTTATGTTTGCATCAGAAAATTGATGAGTTTTTACTTTTGGAAGACACCAGAGGGCTTCAAAGTCCAGCAACAATTTTCCAATTTTTCGCAAAATTTTCTAAATTGGAATTTTTCAGGGACCAGTTCAAGTTTGAAGTGGATTTGAAGGGTCTTCTGGTTAGAAATACCCCATAAATGACCCCATTATAAAAACTGCACCCCTCAAAATATTCAAAATGACATTCAGTCAGTGTGTTTACCCTTTAGGTGTTTCACAGGAATAGCAGCAAAGTGAAGGAGAAATTTCAAAATCTTCATTTTTTTACACTCGCATGTTCTTGTAGACCCAGTTTTTGAATTTTTACAAGGGGTAAAAGGAAAAAAATCCTCTTAAAATTTGTAACCCAATTTTTCTCGAGTAAGAAAATACCTCATATGTGTATGTCAAGTGTTCGGCGGGCGCACTAGAGGGTTCAGAAGCGAAGGAGCAACAATGGGATTTAGGAGAGTGAGTTTTTCTGAAATGGTTTTTGGGGGGCATGTCACATTTAGGAAGCCCCTATGGTGCCAGGACAGCAAAAAAAAACACATCGCACACTATTATGGAAACAACACCCCTCAAGGAACTTAACAAGGGGTACGGTGAGCATTAACACCCCACAGGTGTTTGACAACTTTTTGTTAAAGTCGAATGTGTAAATGAAAAAAAATATTTTTCCATGCTGGTTTTTCCCCAAATTTTACTTTTTTACAAAGGGTAATAGGAGAAAATGACCCCCAAAATTTGTAACCCCATTTCTTCTGAGTATGGAAATACCCCATGTTTGGACGTCAAGTGCACTGCGAGCAAACTACAACGCTCATATGAGAAGGAGCGCCATTGAGCTTTTAGAGAGATAATTTTTTAATTGGAATGGAAGTCGGGGGCCATGTGCATTTACAAAGCCCCCCGTGGTGCCAGAACAGTGGACTCCCCCACATGTGACCCCATTTTGGAAACTACACCCCTCACGGAATGTAATAAGGGGTGCAGTGAGCATTTACACCCTACTGGCGTTTGACAGATTTTTGGAACAGTGGGCTGTGCAAACAAAAAAATTACATTTTTCATTTTCACGGACCACTGTTCCAATAATCTGTCAGACACTTGTGGGGCGTAAATGCTCACTGTACCCCTTATTACATTCCGTGAGGGGCGTAGTTTCCAAAATGGGGTCACATGTGGGTATTTATTTTTTTGGGTTTATGTCAGAACCGCTGTAAAATCAGCCACCCCTGTGCAAATCACCAATTTAGGCCTCAAATGTACATAGTGCGCTCTCACTCCTGAGCCTTGTTATGCGCCCGCAGAGTATTTTACGCCCACATATGGGGTATTTCTGTACTCAGGAGAAATTGCGTTACAAATTTTGGGGGTCTTTTTTTCCTTTTACCTCTTGTGAAAATAAAAAGTAAAGGGCAACACCAGCATGTTAGTGGAATTTTTTTTTTTTTTTACACTAACAGGCTGGTGTAGACCCCAACTTTTCCTTTTCATAAGGGGTAAAAGGAGAACAAGCCCCCCAAAATTTGTAGTTTAATTTCTCCTGAGTATGGCGATACCCCATATGTGACCCTAAACTGTTTCCTTGAAATACGACAGGGCTCCAAAGTGAGAGAGCACCATGCGCATTTGAGGACTAAATTAGGTATTGCACAGGGGTGGACATAGGGGTATTCTACGCCAGTGATTCCCAAACAGGGTGCCTCCAGCTGTTGCTAAACTCCCAGCATGCCTGGACAGTCAGTGGCTGTCCGGAAATGCTGGGAGTTGTTGTTTTGCAACAGCTGGAGGCTCCGTTTTGGAAACACTGCCGTACAATACGTTTTTCATTTTTATTTGGGGGGGGGGGGGGACAGTGTAAGGGGTGTATATGTAGTGTTTTACTCTTTATTATGTGGTAGTGTAGTGTAGTGTTTTTAGGGTACAGTCACACTGGCGGGTTACGATGAGTTTCCCGCTAGGAATTTGCGCTGCAGCAAAAAATTTGCCGCAGCTCATACTTGAAGCAGGAAACTTGCTGTAAACCCGCCCGTGTGAATGTACCCTGTACGTTCTCATGGGGGGGAACCTCCAGCTGTTTCAAAACTACAACTCCCAGCATGCACGGTCTGTCAGTACATGCTGGGAGTTGTAGTTTTGCAACAGCTGGAGGCACACTGGTTGGAAAACCTTCAGTTAGGTTCTGTTACCTAACTCAGTATTTTCCAACCAGTGAGCCTTCAGCTGTTGCAAAACTACAACTCCCAGCATGCACGGTCTGTCAGTACATGCTGGGAGTTGTAGTTTTGCAACAGCTGGAGGCACACTGGTTGGAAAACCTTCAGTTAGGTTCTGTTACCTAATTCAGTATTTTCCAACCAGTGTGCCTCCAGCTGTTGCAAAACTACAATTCCCAGCATGACTGATCACAGAAGGGCATGCTGGGAGATGTAGTTATGCAACAGCTGGATGTACGCAACTACAACTCCCAGCATGCCGAGACAGCTGTTTGCTGTGTGGGCATGCTGGAATTTGTAGTTTTGCAACATCTGGAGTGCTACAATTTAGAGACCACTGAACAGTGATCTCCAAACTGTGGACCTCCAGATGTTGCAAAACTACAACTCCCAGCATGCCCAGACAGCAAACAGCTGTGTGGGCATGCTAGGAGTTGTAGTTTTGCAAGATCTAGAGGGCAGTATAGAGATCACTGTGCAGTGGTCTCTTAACTGCAGACCTCCAGCTGTTGCAAAACTACAAATTCCAGCATGCCCACACAGCAAACAGCTGTCTGGGCATGCTGGGAGTTGTAGTTTTGCCACATCTGGAGGGCTACAGTCTAGAGACCACTATAGTGGTTTCAGACTGTAGCCCTCTAGATGTTGCTATGCAACTACTCACCGGCTTCCGTCGCATCCGGGAGCCGTCCTCTTCTGCCGCACGCCGCCACAGATCTCCGTCGCCGCCCACCGATCCCCGTCGCTCCGCAGCCTCCGGAGGGGTAAGTGGACGTCGGCGCCCGGTCCTCTTCGCTTTCCCCGTTCTGCCCCGCCTATTGTGGGAGGGCAGGACGGGGAAAACGAAAGTAAACCCCTCCGCCCCTGATCTGCTATTGGTGGTCACGTCTAGACCACCAATAGCAGGGATAGGAGGGGTGGCACCCGTGCCACCTCACTCCTTTCGCTTTAGGAGGATCGTGGGTGTCTTAGACACCCGTGATCCCCCTTCTATTCCGGGTCACCATGTCACCATAGATCCGTAATGACCCGGAATCGGCGCAAATCGCAAGTGTGAATTCACTTGCGATTTGCGCCGAACGCCGACATGGGGGGGTAAAATTACCCCCCTGGGCATTTGCACAGGGTGCCTGCTGATAGATATCAGCAGTCACCCCGGCCCGGTCCCCTCCCGGCGCGCGGCGGGGACCGAAATTCCCACGGGCGTATGGATACGCCCTTCGTCCTTACGTACCAGAATGCAAGGATGTATGCATACGCCCTTCGTCCCCAACAGGTTAAAGAACACCGTTCACACTGAACACAAGACATGAATCGGAATCACTCAGAAAACCTCCACTAGACACGGAGTCCCATGGACAGGTAACAGGGATATTTAGATCAGAGCCTCCAGTAGACACAGGAATGTCCCCATGGAGCGATAACACAGAAAACAGATACAAGAGAAAACAAAGTATGAACAGATACATAACTTAAAGGATATACAAATCCTAAAACAGATTAAACATACACAGCTTAAAATCTACTAAGAGCCTGCCACATAACCATGGCTAAAACCAGAATATACAAGGTACATGCTAAAACAGAGATAGTAGATTAAAAACTCAAACAAGGAATGTTTCACCAAAAGCTTCTAGCAGCATGTCCAGCATCTTAGCAGCAAGACATCAGGTCCATATGAAATCTGAAATCACCAGCCCAGAGGCTAGACTGGGCTGACTTTATACAGACACACCCTAGGAGCTATTGGCTAGCAATACAAAGACTTTAACTATTCCCTGGCCAGGGAACATAAAACTGTTCACACACAACCAAAATACAATAGCTGTGTGTGAACACAGACATGACAGTTACATTTACATTTGGTTACCTCTGTCACTGCTGTCAGGATTCGGCAGGCTGCAGGTGGATCCTCTGTGTCAGAGAGAGATTGGCGTGGACCATACCGGTGGACCGGTTCTAAGTTGCTACTGGTATTCACCAGAGCCCGCCGCAAAGCGGGATGGTCTTGCAGCGGCGGTAGCAACCAGGTCGTATCGACCGGTAACGGCTCAACCTCTCTGACTGCTGAGACAGGTGCGGTACAGAAGGACAAGGCAAGAGCAAGGTCGGACGTAGCAGAAGGTCAGGGCAGGCAGCAAGGGTCGGAGTCAGGGGCAACAGCAGAAGGTCTGGAACACAGGCTTGGGAGATACACTAAACGCTTTCACTGACACAAGGCAACAAGATCCGGCAATGCAGGGAAGGGGAAGTGAGGTATTATAGGCGTGGAGCAGGTGGGAGCTAATTACAGTGATTGGGCCAGGCACCAGACACCAATCAGTGGTGCACTGGCCCTTTAAATCTTATAGAGCTGGCGCGCGCGTGCCCTAGAGAGCGGAGCCGTGCGCGCCAGAACGTGACAGCCGGGGACTGGGACAGGCAAGTAGCTTGGGATGCGATTCGCGAGCGGCCACGTCCCGCTATGCGAATGGCATCCCCGTTGGCAGTGTCAGTGCAGTGCTCCCGGTCAGCGGGTCTGACCGGGGCGCTGCAGAGAGGAGAACGCCATGAGCGCTCCGGGGAGGAGCAGGGACCAGGAGTGCTCGGCGTAACAACTGCACGTGTGTTGTGGAGCTATTAGGAATACCTTCTGGCCAGCAAAGTATCCTGCACACTGGGACAGGAGAAAACAATAGACATACGCGCTATAGAAATGGGTGGACTGGAAACTACAATACTAATGTAGACATGGACATTGGACTAGACTAATTTAGTAAAAGTGTACTGACTATACTGGACTATGTGTGTGGTACATAACTTTTCGGTGTACTTGGCGCTTCACACTCGTGCTCGTGGCTGCAAACGTTGCAGACAAACCTATATATATATAACGTTTAACTTACTAAGCGGTTTGAGTTTTGCCATTAACGACGACCAAAGGTACGCCTATAGAGGGCATACCCTATAATGAATGAATAAGAAATATTTAAGACCTATAGAGGGCAAAAATCAACATAGTAGGATGAATGACAATGTTCATGGTTATCATAACCAACACCACACACTAGCCGCATAAAGCATCCTCTACCCTATACGTAACGCTACCTTGTGTGACAGAAAGGTTGCATCTACTAACTAGCAACCACATGAGGTGGTACCTAGTACTGAGAAGCTGTAGTGGTCACGCCCACTCTGAAAAGGACCTGACACTGAAACAGGACCAGGCTGACCTACTAGATGATAAACACCTATTAACAAACTTATCTGAGACATCACGGCAAGAGGGAAAACGATAGATGCTTGTCAGGCAGAACATAGTAGTATCCCCTGTCCCTGAAATTAAGAGGCAAAATTGCACCGTTATTTAATTCATAAGCAAAGGACCTGAGTACATGACAGACCTTTGTTAATAACAATATTGAGGCGCCATAACTCCCGTAGACCAACACAAAACTGATGTAATTACCTTACCTGAAGACTTAACCGGACTGTACAGTCAGTCATGCCCTGAACTGTACATTCCAACCCAAACTGGTCTCGAGAGTGATGGCCTGCTGCAGGTGACAGGTCCCTTTATCACCCTTGTGACTGTAGATTTGACAGGCATTGTGTAAACATTGTGCATGTAGGCTTGACTGGTCTTTGCACAGCCTTCGTGCCTGTAGATGTGACAAGTCTTTGCGCAACCATCGTGCCTGTAGGTGTTACAGGTCTTGCATGATCATTGAGCCTGTAAATGTGACAGGTCTTTACGTAACCCTTCTGCCTGTATATGTGACAGGTCTTTGCGTGACCATCGTGCCTGAAAACATGACAGGTCTTTACTTAGCCCTCGTGCCTGTAGATGTGACAAATCTTTGAACAACCAACGTGCCTGTAGATGTGACAGGTCTTTACATGACCATCGTGCCTGTAGACATTAGTGATGAGCTGCATTGGCCGTATTCAAATTTGCGATATTTCGCGTATATATAGATAAATATTCGCGAATTTCACGTATTCGTTATATTCGCATATTCGAGGAAGAAAACAGTGAGTGGGTGGGCAACTTTACTACTGGTTGCTAGGGATGTTGTTGAAAACCCCTGACAAGTGTATTTGCATCATTCTAATTGGCCCACAAGTGAAAAGAAGGAATATGCGAATATTCACATATGCGAAAACTCACATATGCGAATATGAACATATGCGGAAAAAGTGAATAAAAAAAAAGTGATTTCGAATATATAGCGAATATATTTGCAACATTCGGGATAAAAATTTGAAATGCGAATATTCGCGCCCAACACTAGTAGACATGACTGGTCTTTACTTAACCCTCATGCCTGTAGATGTGACAGGTCTTGAGTAACCATTGTGTCTGTAGACGTGGCAGGTCTTTGCATAACCATCTTTTTTTGTGTCATGAAGCTATTGGTCCATAATCTATTTCGGAACAATAACTAGGCAGTGCATCCTCTCTTTAAACAATGCAGGTATGACGGGTTTACAACCACCTATATGGCTTGATTTTGTTGCTCTGAAAATGTGTCGGTAACAAACACTGTGTAGTGCATCCCCCTGCAGACGTGGCAGATATGACAGGTATACAACCACCTGTGTCATGATGTTGTTGCTCTGAAGACATGTCAGTAACAACAACTATGCAGTGCATCCCCCTGCAGACATGGCAGGTATGAAGGGTATACAACCACCTATGTGTCATGACGTTGTTACTCTGAAGACGTGTCAGTAACAACCCCTTATGCAGTGCATCCTCCTGCAGACATGGCAGGTATGACGGGTATACAACCACCTATGTGTTGTGATATTGTTGCTCTGAAGACGTGTCAGTAACAACAAATATGCAGTGCATCCCCCTGCAGACGTGGCAGGTTGTGATGTGATTATGCAAGAGACGTGTCAGCAATAATAATTTGTGCATGCCCTTGGACAAAAAGGTTTAAAGGTAGAGGTTGAGTGTAAGATGTCAAGACTGTAATAATTTATGTGTGGCATATCAGCTGCAGGAATGAATGACCGGTAAATCAGCTGTAGTAACGTATGCACGTCCTAACTGTAAAACATATGCGTGACAAAACTAACATGCATTTTATGTTGGCTATAGTAGTGTGAAATTGTGTCTACGCTATGTGAGGAAAAAGATAAGGAGCTATCTTGCATATGCATATACTAAATCAGTAGCATACGCACAGTAATGGAAAGTAAGTAATATGTGCCTTGCATGATGCTATGTAGCGTATACATTGTGAAATTCTTGGGTAACAAATACATGTTATGAACTCTAAAGCAGCATGCCAGATATGAATTCTGAAATACTCCAGCATACCATATGCACAGTACAACCATATTGTGGCAAATGCATGTTACCACTATATCGCAACATATGAATGATGCAGTGTACAGCAGTGTAGGCAGGAGTGCAAGCTCAATCGCGGCGTAAGCTCTGTCAAGGCGTATACCTAGCTCAACTGTGTCATGACGTATGCAGGGTGAAGCTATTGCAGCACATACTTGGTCCGAATTCTAGTGGATCGTGTGTAAAGACCAACTCTATGTAGAATATTCATGGTAAGACTTTGAAGTAACGTATGCATGAATGAATGCTGATAGGAACGGATGCACGATGAGGAAACTTTTTTTTTTTTAATGTAGCACAGAAGAATGCTATGAAAGTATACACAGTATATATGCCATGAATGTATGCTATGAACATAAGCACAGTATAATGCTAGGAGGTATATTATGAAAATACGTGGTATATAGAATTCCAGATGTATACATAATATAATTATCTTGTGTGCCCCACTGGAGCAGATGATGTATATCTTCTTAATGCTTTTTTGCATTTTCTGATTGGCCCGCACTTAACCCCTTAAGGACTCAGCGTTTTTCCGTTTTTGCATTTTTATTTTTTCCTCATCACTTCTAAAAATCATAACGCTTTAAATTTTGCAACTAAAAATCCATTTAATGGCTTATTCTTTGCGCCACCAAATCTACTTTGCAGTGACATTAGTCATTGTATCAGAAAATCCACGGTGAAACGGAAAAGAAAATCATTGTGCGACAAAATTTAAGAAAGCATTTCATTTTGTAAATTTGAGGGCTTCTGTTTCTACGCAGTGCATTTTTTGGTCAATATTACACCTTATCTTTATTCTGTAGGTCCATACGATTAAAATGATACCCTACTTATATAGGTTTGATTTTGTCGCACTTCTGAAAAAAATCACAACAATATGCAGGAAAATTTATACTTTTAAAATTGTCATGTTCTGACCCATGTAACTTTTTTATTTTTCCGCGTACGGGCCGGTATGAAGGCAATTTTTTTGTGCCGTGTTCTGAAGTTTTTATCGGTATGATTTTTGTGTTGATTGGACTTTTTGATCGCTTTTTATAAATTTTTTTATGATATAAAAGTGACCAAAAATACGCTATTTTGGACTTTGGAAATTTTTTTGTGCGTACGTCATTGACCATGCGGTTTAATTAATTATATAATTTTATAGGTCGGACATTTACACACGCGGCGATACCACATATGTTAATTTTTATTTTTATTGACACACATTTTTTTTATGGGAAAAGGGGGGTGATTCAAACTTTTATTAGGGAAGGGGTTAAATAAGCTTTGTTAACTTTTTTTTCCCCTTTTTTTTTTGCAGTGCTATAGCTCCCACACTGATCTCTTATGCTGATCCCTGCAAAGACATAGCTTTGCACGGATCAGCAGGATAGGGGCTCGATTTCTCAAGCCTGTAGCTCAGGCTTGAAGCAATCAAACCCCGATCGGACGCGGCGGAGAAAGGAGACCTTCGCCTGCGTCCCAGCTGATCGAAACATCACGATTTTATCGTGCTGTCCGGATTAGCCCGACTGAGCTGCCGGGAAGCGTTTACTTTCGTTTTCAGACACGGCGGTCAACTTTCATTGCCGCGTCTGAAGGGTTAACAGCATGCGGCACAACGATCGGTGCCACACGCTGTTAGCCCAGGGTGACCAAAAATACGCTATTTTGGACTTTGGAAATTTTTTTGTGCGTACGTCATTGACCATGCGGTTTAATTAATTATATAATTTTATAGGTCGGACATTTACACACGCGGCGATACCACATATGTTAATTTTTATTTTTATTGACACACATTTTTTTTATGGGAAAAGGGGGGTGATTCAAACTTTTATTAGGGAAGGGGTTAAATAAGCTTTGTTAACTTTTTTTTCCCCTTTTTTTTTTGCAGTGCTATAGCTCCCACACTGATCTCTTATGCTGATCCCTGCAAAGACATAGCTTTGCACGGATCAGCAGGATAGGGGCTCGATTTCTCAAGCCTGTAGCTCAGGCTTGAAGCAATCAAACCCCGATCGGACGCGGCGGAGAAAGGAGACCTTCGCCTGCGTCCCAGCTGATCGAAACATCACGATTTTATCGTGCTGTCCGGATTAGCCCGACTGAGCTGCCGGGAAGCGTTTACTTTCGTTTTCAGACACGGCGGTCAACTTTCATTGCCGCGTCTGAAGGGTTAACAGCATGCGGCACAACGATCGGTGCCACACGCTGTTAGCCCAGGGTCCCGGCTATCGTTAGCAGCCAGGACCGACCCGGTGTGATGCGGGGTCACAACGTAACCCCATTTTTCACACCGGGACCGGGCTCAGGGAGTACAGGTACGCCCTCAGTCCTTAAGAGGTTAATATTTAACCTGTGTTCATTCAGGATGCCGACACCCCTGGACAAAGGTCTCCCAAAACATGTGTTGGGATGGTGGCATCCTGGGACTATCCGACACTCAAAGCTCTACGTGGTTGGTATTGACTGCATTAGATTTTCATATTGCATGGGCATATACAGATAGCAGCACACTATAGTGAGCATTACAATTTGCACTCTGCACTTTACTATTTGTAGCTGACAAATATATGAATTGTATTTATTACTGTTATATACTCATCTTACACACTATAGTGCCGCAGGTATGTGTGTAGATCTTTGAATCCAATATTAACTAACCTATATACTAGTAGTATGCCCATGTTAAATCGTGTTTAATTCCACTTGGCCATTATGTACACAATATAGTACCAGGCTGACGCCATTTTGTTGTGTATTCCTCCCTGTCTTTTTAATGCAGTTTATTCAATTTTTGCTCTTGTGCAATAATAAAGATTTACTATATTTTGTATCTACATTTGTGTTAATTAGCTCCTTTTTTCTTGGGTATTACTGCATTGTTCTGGAGTCTATGAACAATAGGAATTTTGCACATATAATAGCGTGATAGTTCATCTACGTATGGTTAACTCATTTATGATCATCTAGCGAATTTAGGTAGTGTAACGCCGAGCGCTCCGGGTCCCGCATCCCGGAGCGCTCACGGCGTATCTCCTCCTGCAGCACCCTGGTCTGTCCCCCTGACCGGGAGTGCTGCCACAGTGCTCTCTAGGGCGCGCGTGCGCCGGCTCTCTTAAGTTTAAAGGGCCAGTTCGCCATTAATTGGTGCCTGGCCCAATTACCGTGTTTCATATAAAAACCCACTTCCCCTTCCTGTCCTTGCCGGATGTTGTTGCCTCAGTGCCCTGTGAAAGCGTTTAGTGTGTTCCCAATCCTCTGTACCCAGACCTTCTGCTGTTGCCCCTGACTACGACTCTTGCTGCCTGCCCTGACCTTCTGCTACATCCGACCTTGCTCTTGCCTTGTCCCTGTGTACCGCGCCTGTCTCAGCTGTCAGTTGGGGTTGAGTCGCTATGGAAAGACCTGGGGGTTACCTGCCGCTGCAAGTCCATCCCGCTTTGTGGCAGGCTCTGGTGAAAACCAGTAACCTCTTAGACTCCATTCCCCTGGTACGGCCCACGCCATCACCCCACTGACACAGAGGATCCACCTCCAGTGTCCTCGCTGCATACCAGTCCGGATCCTGACAGTAGATCCGGCCATGGATCCTGCTGAGGTCCCGCTGCCTAGTGTCGCTGTCCTAACCACGGTGGTCGCCCAACAGTCACAACAGATCGCGCAACAAGGACAGCAGCTGACTCAACTGACCATCATGCTGCAACAGCTTCTGCCGCAACTTCAGCAATCATCTCCTCCGACAGCTCCTGCATCTCCTCCGCAGTGAGTGGCTACTCCCAGCTTCCGCCTGTCTCTACCGGACAAGTTTGATGGGGACTCTAAACAGTGCCGTGGATTCCTGTCCCAGTGTTCCCTACACCTGGAGATGATGTTGGACTAATTCCCCACTGAACGGTCTAAGGTGGCTTTCGTGGTCAGTCTCCTGTCTGGAAAGGCCTTGTCATGGGCCACACCGCTCTGGTACTGCAACGATCCCGCCACCGCTACTATCCAGTCCTTCTTCTCAGAAGTACGTAGTGTCTTTGAGGAGCCAGCCTGGGCCTCCTCAGCCGAGACTGCTTTGCTGAACCTCGTCCAAGGGAGTTCTTCTGTGGGCGAATACGCCATCCATTTCCGTACCCTCGCCTCTGAGCTATCCTGGAACAATGAGGCCCTCTGCGCCACCTTCAAGAAAGGCTTATCCAGTAACATCAAATATGTCCTGGCTGCATGAGAAATTCCTGCAAATCTGTCTGAACTTATCCATTTGGCCACCCGCATCGACATGCGTTTCTCTGAAAGACGCCAGGAACTTCGACAGGAAAAGGATCTTGTTCGCACCAGGTGATTTCTCTCCCCGGCTCCTCTCTTCCAAAGTCCTTTGCAATCTGTTCCTGTGCCTTCCGCCAAGGAGGCTATGCAAGTGGATAGGTCCCGCCTGACCCTACAAGAGAGGATGCGCCGCCGTAATGAGAATCTGTGCCTGTATTGTGCTAGTACCGAACACTTCCTAAAAGACTGTCCTATCCGCCCTCCGCGTCAGGAGAGACGCACTCAATTACTTCACAAGGGTGAGACGACTCTTGGTGTGAATTCTGCCTCTCCACGTCTGACTGTGCCTGTGCGGATTTCTCCTTCTGCCAATTCCTCCTTCTCAGCAGTGGCCTTCTTGGACTCAGGTTCTGCAGGAAACTTTATTTTGGTCTCTTTTGTTAATAGGTTCAGCATCCCAGTAACCCGTCTCGTCAAACCGCTCTATATCTCTTCTGTTAACGGTGAAAAATTGGACTGCACTGTGCGCTACCGCACAGAACCCCTGCCTATGAGCATTGGACTGCACCATGAAAAATTTTTTTGTTCTGCCCAACTGCACCTCTGAAGTTCTTCTCGGCCTGCCATGGCTCCAGCATCATGCTCCTACCCTCGACTGGACCACTGGTGAGATCAAAAGTTGGGGTCCTTCTTGTCCTAAACGATGCCTCACATCTGATCCCACTTGTCAAACCCCTGAGGCTCCATCTATACCGGGCCTTCCCAAGGCCTACCAGGACTTTTCAGATGTTTTCTGCAAAAAGCAAGCAGAGATCTTACCACCTCATAGGCCTTATGATTGTCCCATTGACCTCCTTCCTGGTACCACTCTGCCCCGTGGCAGGATCTACCCTCTGTCTGCCCCAGAGACTCAAGCCATGTCTGAGTATATCCAAGAGAACCTAAAGAGAGGTTTTATTCGTTAGTCCTCATCCCCTGCTGGAGCGGGGTTCTTCTTTGTTTCTAAAAAGGATGGATTTTTATGACCATGTATTGACTACCGCGGTTTAAATAAAATTACCATCAAAAAACGCTATCCCCTGCCTTTGATCTCTGAACTCTTTGACCGTCTTCGCGGAGCTAATATATTCACTAAATTGGACTTAAGGGGCGCGTATAATCTTATTCGCATCAGGAAAGGTGATGAGTGGAAGACCACGTTCAATACCAGAGATGGACATTTTGAATATCTAGTTATCTAGTTATCTGCAACGCCCCTGCAGTCTTCCAGGACTTCGTTAATGAGATATTTCGGGACTTATTGTATACCTGTGTTGTGGTTTACTTGGACGACATCTTGATTTTTTCCTCTAACTTAGAGGAACACCGTCATAATGTCCGTCTAGTGCTCCAAAGACTTCGTGAAAACCACCTGTATGCTAAATTTGAAAAATGTCTCTTTGAATGCAACAGTCTTCCTTTCCTAGGTTACCTAGTCTCTGGCCAAGGGCTTCAAATGGATCCAGACAAACTGTCAGCGGTCTTGGATTGGCCTCGCCCTTCCGGACTCCGCACTATCCAACGCTTCCTGGGATTTGCCAACTATTACCGACAGTTTATTCCCCACTTCTCCACCATAGTGGCCCCTATTGTGGCCCTGACCAGGAAGAATGCTAATCCTAAGTTGTAGCCTCCTCAAGCAGATGAGGCCTTCAATCGTCTCAAAACTGCCTTCGCCTCTGCACCAGTGCTGTCCAGACCTGATCCATTGAAGCCATTCTTCCTGGAAGTTGATGCTTCCTCTGTCGGAGCCGGAGCCATACTTCAAAATAACGCTACCGGACGTAACATTATTTGTGTTTTTTTCTCAAAAACGTTCTCCCCGGCAGAAAAGAACTACTCCATTGGAGATCGTGAACTTCTGGCCATCAAATTAGCACTCGAGGAGTGGAGACATCTATTGGAGGGTTCCAAACACCCCATTGTCATTTACACTGACCACAAGAATCTCTCGTACCTTCAGTCCACTCAGCGTCTGAATCCTCGCCAGGCTAGATGGTCGTTGTTTTTTGCCCGCTTTAACTTCGAGATACATTTCCGTCCCGCTGACAAGAATGTCAGAGCTGACGCCCTTTCTCGTTCCTCTGATGCCTCTGAATCTGAAACCCCTCTGCAGCATATCATACCGCCTGAGTGCCTGGTCTCCTCTGCTCCTGCCTCACTGGGACAAACCCCCCTGGAAAGACTTTTGTTCCTCCATGCCTTCGCCTCAAGATCCTCAAATGGGGGCATTCCTCTCACCTGGCTGGTCATGCTGGCATTAAAAAATCCATCCAGCTAATTTCCCGTCTGTATTGGTGGCCTACTCTAGAGAGTGACGTTACTGATTTCGTTCGGGCCTGTAATATTTGTGCCCGGGATAAAAACCCTCGCCAGAAGCCTGCTGGACTCCTCCTTCCTTTGCCCGTCCCTGAGCAACCATGGTCTCGAATTGCCATGGATTTCATTACTTATCTTCCTGTATCCCATGGCAATACCATCATCTGGGTGGTCGTTGATCGTTTTTCCAAAATGGCTCACTTCATTCCGCTTCCAGGTCTCCCTTCTGCGCCACAGTTGGTGAAGCAATTTTTTCTGCACATTTTTCGCCTTCACGGGCTTCCCTCGCATATTGTCTCGGATAGAGGCGTTCAATTTGTGTCGAAATTTTGGAGAGCTCTCTGTAATCAATTAAAGATCAAATTACATTTCTCGTCCTCCTATCACCCCCAATCCAACGGACAAGTAGAGAGAGTTGGCCAGATTCTTGGTGACTACTTGTGACATTTTGTCTCCTCCCGCCAAGACGATTGGGTCAACCTTCGTCCCTTAGCTGAATTCTCGTACAATTTCAAAAATTCTGAATCCTTCGCCAAATCCCCATTTTTTGTGGTGTACGGCCGTCACCCTCTGCCCCCCCTCCCCATCCCCACTTCTTCTGGAGTTCCTGCCATAGATGAAGTAACCCGGGACTTCTCTGTTATCTGGAAGGAGACTCAAAAGTCGCTCCTACTGGCCTTGTCTCATATGAAGAGACAAGCTGATAAGAAGAGAAAACTCCTCCTGTTTTCGCTCCTGGGGACAAAGTATGGCCCTCTGCCAAATATATCCGGTTTCGTGTTCCTAGCTATAAGCTGGGTCCACGTTACCTTGGACCATTTAAAATCAATTCTGTCTCCTACAAGCTTCATCTTCCTCCTTCTCTTCGTATTCCTAACTCCTTTCATGTTTCCCTCCTCAAACCTCTCGTTCTTAACCGCTTTTCCCCCAAGGTCACCGTTTTTTTGCACATCTGACCACTGTCACTTTAAACATTAATAACTCTGGAATGCTTTTACTTATCAATCTGATTCCGAGATTGTTTTTTCGTGACATATTCTACTTTAACATAGTGGTAAATTTTTGTGGTAACTTGCATTCTTTCTTGGTGAAAAATCCCAAAATTTTATGAAAAAATTGAAAATTTTGCATTTTTCTAACTTTGAAGCTCTCTGCTTGTAAGGAAAATGGATATTCCAAATATTTTTTTTTTATTCACATATACAATATGTCTACTTTATATTTTCATCATAAAATTGACAAGTGTTTACTTTTGGAAGACACCAGAGGGCTTCAAAGTTCAGCAGCAATTTTTCAATTTTTCACAAAATTTTCAAACTCGCTATTTTTCATGCACCAGTTCAGGTTTGAAGTGGATTTGAAGGGTCTTCATATTAGAAATACCCCATAAATGACCCCATTACAAAAACTGCACCCCCCAAAGTATTCAAAATGACATTCAGTAAGTGTTTTAACCATTTAGGTGTTTCACAGGAAAAGCAGCAAAGTGAAGGAGAAAATTCAAAATCTTCATTTTTTACACTTGCATGTTCTTGTAGACCAAATTTTTGAATTTTTACAAGGGGTAAAAGGATAAAATTTATACTTGAATTTGTAGCCCAATTTCTCTCGAGTAAGCACATACCTCATATGTCTATGTAAATTGTTCGGCGGGTGCAGTAGAGGGCTCAGAAGCGAAGGAGCGACAAGGGGATTTTGGAGAGTACGTTTTTCTGAAATGGTTTTTTGGGGGCATGTTGCATTTAAGAAGCCCCTATGGTGCCAAAACAGCAAAAAAAAACCACATGGCATACCATTTTGGAAACTAGACCCCTTGAGGAACGTAGCAAGGAATTAAGTGAGCCTTAATACCCCACAGGTGTTTCATGACTTTTGCATATGTAAAAAAAAAAAAAAAAAAAAAAAATGTCACTAAAATGTGTGTTTCCTCCCAAATTTCACATTTTTGCAAGGGTTAATAGCAGAAAATACCCCCCAAAATTTGTAACCCCATCTCTTCTGAATATGGAGGTACCCCATAAGTTGACCTGAAGTGCATTACGGGCGAACTACAATGCTCAGAAGAGAAGGAGTCATATTTGGCTTTTTGAGAGCAAATTTTGCTCGGGGGGCGTGTCGCATTTAGGAAGCCCCTATGGTTCCAGGACAGCAAAAAAAACGACATGGCATACCATTTTGGAAACTAGACCCCTTGAGGAACGTAACAAGGGATAAAGTGAACCTTAATACCCCACAGGTGTTTCACGACTTTTGCATATGTAAAAAAAAATTTTTTTTTTAACCAAAAATGCTTGGTTTAGCAAAAATTTTACATTTTAAAAAAAGGTAATAGCAGAAAATACCCCCCAAAATGTGAAGCCCAATTTCTCCCGATTCAGAAAACACCCAGTATGGGGATGAAAAGTGCTCTGCTGGCGCACTACAGGTCTCAGAAGAGAAGGAGTCACATTTGGCTTTTTGGAAGCAAATTTTGCTCTGGGGGCATGCCGCATTTAGGAAGCACCGATGGTGCCAGGACAGAAAAAAAACCCACATGGCATACCATTTTGGAAACTAAACCCCTTGGGGAACGTAACAAGGTGTAAAGTGGACCTTAATACCCCACAGGTGTTTCACGACTTTTGCATATGTAAAAAAATAATAACTTGTTTTCCCCCAAATTTTACATTTTTACAAGGGATTATAGCAGAAAATACCCCCCAAAATTTGTAACCCCATCTCTTCTGAGTATGGAAATACCCAATAAGTGGACGTGAAGTGCACTGGGGGGGGGCGAACTACAATGCTCAGAAGAGAAGGAGCATCATTGAGCTTTTGGAGAGAGAATTTGGCCATGTGCATTTCCAAAGCCCCCCCATGGTGCCAGAACAGTGGACCCCCCCACATGTGACCCCATTTTTAAAACTACACCCCTCACGGAAGGTAATAAGGGGTGCAGGGAGAGTTTATACCCCACTGGCATTTGACGGATCTTTGGAACAGTGGGCTGTGCAAATAAAAAATTTTATTTTTCATTTTCACAGACCCCTGTTTCAAAGATCTGTCAGACACCTGTGGGGTGTAAATGCTCACTGTACCCCTTATTACATTCCGTGAGGGGTGTAGTTTCCAAAATGGGGTCACACATGGGTATTTATTGTTTTGCACTTATGTCAGAACCGCTGTAAAATCAGCCACCCCTGTGCAAATCACAAATTTAGACCTCAAATTTACATGGTGCACTCTCCCTTCTGAGCCTTGTTGTGCGTCCCCAGAACACTTTGCGCCCACATATGGGGTATCTCCGTCCTCAGGAGAAATTGCGTTACAAATTTTGGAGGCTTTTTTTCTTTTACCGCTTGTGAAATTTTAAAGTATGGGGCAACACCAGTATGTTAGTGTACAAAAATGTTTTTTTTTACACTAACATGCTGGTGTAGACCCCAACTTTACCTTTTCATAAGGAGTAAAAGGAGAAAAAGCCCCCCAAAATTTGTTAGGCAATTTCTCCTGAGTACGGCGATACCCCATATGTGGCCCTAAACTGTTGCCTTGAAATACGACAGGGCTCCAAAGTGAGAGTGCCATGCGCATTTGAGGCCTAAATTAGGGATTTGCATAGGGGTGGACATAGGGGTATTCTACACCAGTGATTCCCAAACAGGGTGCCTCCAGCTGTTGCTAAACTCCCAGCATGCTTGGACAGTCAATGGCTGTCCGGAAATGCTGGGAGTTTTTGTTTTGCAACAGCTGGAGGCTCCGTTTTGGAAACACTGCTGTAGGATAAGTTTTTCATTTTTATTGGGGGGGAAGGGGGGTGGTGGGGGGGCAGTGTATGTGTGTATATGTAGTGTTTTACTCTTTATTTTATGTTAATGTAGTGTAGTGTTTTTAGGTTACATTCACACTGACGGCGGATTTCACTGAGTCTCCCGCTAGGAGTTTGAGCTGCGGCTGCTGCAGCTCAAACTTGAAGCAGGGAACTCACTGTAATCCGCCGCCAGTGTGAATGTAACCTGTCCATTCACATGGGAGGGGGGGGGGGGGCAAAACTACAACTCCCAGCATGCACTGACAGAACGTGCATGCTGGGAGTTGTAGTTTTGCAACAGCTGGAGGCACACTGGTTGGAAAATACTGAGTTAGGTAATAGAACCTATTACCTAACTCGGTATTTCCCAACCAGTGTGCCTCCAGCTGTTGCAGAACTACAACTCTCAGCATGTACTGATTGCCAAAGGAAATGCTGGGAGATGTAGTTATGCAACAGCTGGAGGCACGCAAGTACAACTCCCAGCCATTTGCTGTTCCTGAATGCTGGGAGTTGTAGTTTTGCAAGATTTAGAGGGGTTCAGGCTGGAGATCACTGACAGTGGTCTCTAAACTGTGGCCCTCCAGATGTTGCAAAACTACAAATCTTAGCATGCTAAGACAGCAAACTGCTGTCTGGGCATGCTGGGAGTTGTAGTTTTGTAATATCTGGAGGGTTACAGTTTAGAGACCACTGTCAGTGATCTCCAGCCTGAACCCCTCTAAATCTTGCAAAACTACAACTCCCAGCATGCCAACACAGCAAACAGCTGTCAAGGCATGGTGGGAGTTGTAGTTTTGCAACATCTGGAGGGCCACAGTTTAGAGACCACTCTCCAAACTGTCGCCCTGCAGATGTTGCTAGGCAACAGACTCCCGGACACGCGGCACCATACTCACCTCCACCGCCGCCATGATCACAGCCGCCGCCGGGTGAGTGACCGCCGCTGCCGCCGCCGCCACCGCTACTACACGGTTCCCCCCGCTGTGCCCGGACACCGATGGGTGGGCATAGCGGGGGGGGAACCGAACTTTAACCCCCCGCCCCCAGTCTGCTATTGGTCGGTCGCTCGGCCGATCAATAGCAGGGATAGGAGGGGTGGCAACCCTGCCACCTCACTCCTATCTCTTCAAGGGGGATCGATTCCCCTTATTTATCGCAGCGCCGCCGTTGATGGGCAGGGGGAGAGCGCTCCCCCTGTAAACACCATAGATGCCGTGATCAGAACTGATCACGGCATCTATGGGGTTAATGTTGCCGGGACCGGCGCGATCGCGGCCCCGGGAGCTGCGGTGGGACTCCGGCTGTGATTGACAGCTGAGTCCCACCCGCGATCTCCTGCGCTGCCCGCGGCAGAGCAGGAGATCGCTTGGACGTATGCGCGAACGTGTAATTCGCCTGGACGTATGCATACGTCCAATAGCGGGAAGGGGTTAAATTTAAACGGCCAGTGCGCCATTAATTGGTGCCTGGCCCAATTACAGTGTTTCATATAAAAACCCACTTCCCCTTCCTGTCCTTGCCGGATCTTGTTGCCTTAGTGCCCTGTGAAAGCGTTTAGTGTGTTCCCAAGCCTGTGTACCCAGACCTTCTTCTATTGCCCCTGACTACGACTCTTGCTGCCTGCCCTGACCTTCTGCTACGTCCGACCTTGCTCTTACCTTGTCCCTGTGTACCGCACCTGTCTCAGCTGTCAGTTGGGGTTGAGTCGCTATCGGGTGGAACGACCTGGGGGTTACCTGCCGCTGCAAGTCCATCCCGCTTTGTGGCAGGCTCTGGTGAAAACCAGTAACCCCTTAAACTCCGTTCCCCTGGTAGGGCCCACCCATCACCCCACTGACACAGAGGATCCACCTCCAGTGTCCTCGCTGCATACCAGTCCGGATCCTGACAGGTAGCCGGTTGTTGGGCACCATTTATTATGCATATACCATATTAAGATTGTAAAAACCTTTTCCCAATGTGTGCAATTTTTCGCATGCTTTTTTGTGTGTATAATATAATTACTACAAAGTATGCATAATAGTACTGCAAATGTATACACAGAGTGAATGTTGCATACGTCCGAAAGTATATGGCTAAGAGCTTATGCCCTGTATAAAACTATAAAAGTCTACACCATATGAATTGTGAAAAATGTGCATAGATAGATATTACAAACGTATACACAGTGCAATGCAATGAACATATGCACGGTATAAATGCTATGAATGCAGGCATGGTACGAGTGCTATGAATGTATGGACAGTACAAATGTATGGTACAGATACACAGTATAAATACTATGCACATATACATGATATAAAAGATATGAATGTATGCACAGTATAAGTACTTTGAATGAATTTGATGTAAACGCTATGAACTAGTGTACGTTATAAATGTTAAAAGTGAATGCACAGTATAATGCACAGTATGAATTCTATGAATGAAAACACGGAATAAGTGTACAGTATAATGCTTATAATGAATGCATGGTATAAAAGTACAGTATAATGCTTATGAGTGAATATACAGTATGGACACAATGTATAATGCTATAAATTATGCCAGATATAAATGCACAGTATGAATGCTATGAATGAATGCACGGTATGAATGCTATGAATGAATGCACGGTATGAATGCTATGAATGAATGCACAGTATGAATGCCATGAATGAATGCAGGGTATGAATGCACGGTATGAATGCTATGAATGAATGCACAGTATGAATGCCATGAATGAATGCACGGTATGAATGCTATGAATTAATGCACGGTATGAATGCAATGTAATGCTATGAATAATGTATGGTATAGATGCTATGCATGGATTAAATGCCCTCTGTAAAGGAATGATTGAAAGCACAATGAAATACAATGTATGTAAAACTATGGATTTAATGCACAATATAAATGCTATGAGTGAATACAATGGTATAAATGCTATGAGTGAATGCTCAATGTGCTATGAAAGAATGCACAGTATAAATGCTATGATTAAATGCCCAGTATAAATACACGGTATACATGCTGTGAAATGGATGCATGGTATAAGTGTACAGTATAATGCTTATGAATGAATGCACAGTATGGATTCAATGTATAATGCTATGAACATGTACAATATGAATGCTATGAGTAAATGCAGTCTGAATGCTACAAATGAATGCACGGTATGAATACAAGTAAAGTGCTATGAATCATGTTTGGTAAGCTAAGCATGGATTAAGTGCACTTCATAAATCTATGAGTGAATGCACTGTAAAATGCAATGTATAATGCTATGAGTTTAATGCACAGTATCAGTGGCGTACCAAGGGGGGTGTCAGGGGTGGACTGACCCGCCGCTGCTCAGGTCCCCAGCAGACAGCGGTACATTCTCCTGAATGCGCGATACACACACATACAGGAGAAGGCGTCCCCTCTGTGTGAGCCGCATCTGCAGCTACCCAGAGGAGACGTGACCTCCGCCCCCACGCAGCACGCAGTACAGGCACCGATGGCGACCACAATTTTGTCTCCGGTTTAAAAACCGTACTGCAACCGCATAATTTTTCTTTTAACATGGACATCAATGAGAAATGCACATGTATACGGTTCCATAAGGGAAAAACGTATAAGTTTTTACTTTGCACATTTGAATCCTAAAGTCCCCACCCAAGATCCCTCCCATTAAAAATGGACAACATTTTCAAAAACATATGGGTTTTTTTTCTATAAAAACTGACGGAACTGTATGCACTTTTAAAAATAGTATACTGTTTAAAAACGCATACGGTTTACTTTTTTCCATACTGTTCCATCCGTTTTTTGCCATACGGTTTTCTTTAGAAAAACGGATTGAAAACAGTATGGCAAAAACGTAGTGTGAACCCAGCCTAACTGTGGTGATGCCTGAGTTACTGAGCATAATTATATCACCTGTGAAAGACTAAGGAAATTCAGAAAGCATGACCTGTTGGGGGTGCTTGAGGACCGCGTTTGGGAAACACTGGACTAGTAGATCAGTGTTTCCCAAACAGGGTGCCTCTAGCTGTTGCAAAACTACAACTCCCAGCATGCCCGGACAGGCTTTGGCTGTCCGGGCATACTGGGAGTTGTAATTTTGCAACAGCTGGAGGCACCCTATTTGGGAAACACTGGGGTAGAGGGCAGGACTATTGTATGGCTATGGGTAGTGGAGGAAATTTATATAACTGCCAGTTCTCTGAATGAAGATTTTTCTAATATTTTCATTTTTTTTATTTTCAGGCTTTACTGAGTCTCAGTTTTGTATACTACTGGTCCTAGTTGTGGCTGTATTTTTCATTACATGTGGGCTGAACTACATCTGGTAAGTTATTGTCATCATTTATGTATTCTGGTTGTCTTTCCTCTGTAGTCTGGATCAGCCATTATGGGTCTTTTTTTTTTTGTGAGAAAAAACTGCTTGGAGAGAAGCAAGGAAGAGGAAGGAGCCTGACCCGGGTAAGTCTTGGTATATGGCCCAGGTAACATTCATATAACTTATGTAGATAGAATAATTTGCAACCTTTTCTTTTTTACAGAGAAGGCATTGGAAAATCCCTTCTACGATATCAAGAAGGAGAAAGAAATAATAGAAAAGATTTATTCCGTGGCAGACTGAGGAGAAAATAAAAAGAAAATACCAACTTTATTATTATTTTTATAATAACATTTAGTCCTATTTAATAAAAAAAAATCATCATAAAGAAAACCATTGTCATTTAAGACACAGAGGGGGAGTTTTATCAAAACTGTCCAGAGGAAAAGTTGCCCAGTTGCCCATAGCAACCAATCAGTTCGCTTCTTTAACCTCTTAAGGATGTAGGGCGTACCTGGATGACCTACGCCCGGTCCTGGTATTAAAAACGGGGTCACACAGTGACTCCGCCTCATACCGGGTCAGTCCTGGCGGCTATTGATAGCTGGGACCCTGGGCTAATAGCGTGTTGCACAGATCGTTGTGCCGCGTGCTATTAACTCTTTAGACGTGGCAATCAAAGTTGATCGCCGCATCTAAAATAAAAGTGAAAGCTTCCCGGCAGCTCAGTCGGGCTGATCGGGACTGTCATGATAAAATCGCGATGTCCCGATCAGCTAGGACGCGAGCGGAGGCCCCCGTACCTTGCTCCGTCGTGTCCAATCAGCGTTTGATTGCTCCAAGCCTGAGATACAGGCTTGAGCAATCGACCACTTATAACTCTGATCCATGCAAAGCTATGGCTTGGCAGGGATCAGTGTAAAAGATCAGTGTGTGCAGTGTTATAGCCCCTTATGGGAGCTATAACACTGCAAAGATCATTTAACACCTCCCCTAATAAAAGTTTGAATCACCCCCCTTTCCCATTAAAAAAAACTCTGTAAATAAAAATAAACATATGTGGTATCGCCGTGTGAGGAAATGTCCGAGTTACAAAAATATATTGGTAATTAAACCTCACGGTTAATGGCATACGCGCAAAAAATTCCAAAGTCCAAAATAGCGTATTTTTGGTCACTTTTTATATCATGAAAAAATGAATAAAAAGCAACCAAAAAGTCAGATCAATACAAAAATGGTACTGATACCAAAAACTGAGCCCTCATACAGGCCTGTATGCAGAAAAATTAAAAAGTTATAGGGGTCAGAAGATGAGAATTTTTAACGTATAAATTTTCCTGCATGTAGTTATGATTTTTTTTTCAGAAGTACGGCAAAATCCAACCTATATAACTAGGGTATCATTTTAACCGTATGGACCTACAGAATAAAGGAAATATGTAATTTTTACTGAAAAATGCACTGCGTAGAAACGGAAGCCCCCAAAAGTTACAAAATAGCGTTTTTTCTTCAAATTTGTCGCACAATGAATTTGTTTCTGTTTTGCTGTGAATTTTTTGGTAAACTGACTAATGTCACTGCAAAGAAGAATTGGTGGCGCAAAAATTAAGCCATCATATGGAAATTTTAACAAGGCCTCTGCAAAATGAAAGAAGCATTCTGATTGGTTGCTATGGGTAACTGGGCAACTTTTCCTTTGCACAGGTTTTTATACATCTCACCCAGAATATATGTGTATTTTCTTCACCTGCTACAGGACTTTGACAAGGCCTCAGTGGCTGAGCTCACTTCAAAACCAGTGACTAATGGCTACTATCAGCAGCCAGGACTCACCGCTAATGCAGGACATTGGCGAATATGCCGATGTTTGGTTTTAAAGGGGTTCTACACCCCTAGACATCTTATCCACTATTCAAAAGACATGGGATAAGATGTCTGATCATGGGGGTCCCGCCGCTGGGGACTCCCAGCAATCTCGGCGGCAGCACCCCAACATCCGATGCACGGAGAAAATATTGCTCCATGCCAGATGACGATTCGGGGCGGAGGCTTGAGACGTCACGGTCATGCCCCACTCGTGAAGTCAGCCATGCCCCCTCAATGCAAATCTATGGGAGGGGGCGTGATGGCCATCACAAGTGGGCTGTCTGTTCCATGCTGGGAGAAGTAGTACTACCTAAAAAAGGGAAAAAATTTCGGAAAAGTGAAGCACAGACACATTTTATTAAAAATTTATTAAAATTTTGTTCTAAAAAATATACATTTTGTTAAATATACATAAATATATATATATATATATATATATATATATATATATATATATATATTGAAAATGGCGGTGAGAGACCGCTGAAACGTTGTCTCTATATCCCTGGAATAAAATAACACTTGATTGATTCACTACTTTGGTGTGCTGCCGTTATACTTTACATATTTGGTATTCAACAAATTTAGAAAAAACTCAAAGGAGCCAAAAATGCAATTTCCACTCAAAGGCAAAAAACATCAGTAGAAACGCAAGAAAAAAATGCTAAATACAGGAAAATGCTGTGGAGTTTTTTCTGGCGTTTTTTTTCTTGAAATTTTTTGGCCCACAAAAAAACAAATAGAAACTTAGCCTAAGGCTGCTTTCACATTATAAAATTCATCTGTTAAAAGATCCGTCATAAACGTCCGTTAGAAAAGCTTTAAAAAAATATGTTAAACGTCCGTTACAAAATCCCTTTCAAGTCTATGGGATTTTTTGATTATCCGTTATGACCCGTTATGGCTCGTCATGAATAACGGACGTTAATTGTTACAGAAGAAAAAACGGCACATGCACAAATTTTTCTTCCGTCACAAGAAACGGGTAAATTAACGACCGTTATTTTTAACATTGAAGTTTATGTCAAACGAATGAGCCTTTATGTCATCCGTTTGCACCTGGTTTATAATATCCATTATTACTTCTGAGCATGCTCAGAAGAGGTGACATCAGCAGACTCTTGAGGGGTGCTGAGAGACTACTACTACCCCCATCATGGAACAGACTTGTTTCCATGATGGGAGTAGTAATTCCCAGGCTGCGGGAGTCTGCCGGTTGCTGGGGAGGCTACATTAGTGTTTGTACTACAACGGCGGTGGGGAATTAAAATATGTAAGTAAATACATTGTATATTGCAGGGGAGCAGAGCTTGCCGACCACTCCCCTGTTTAATAACTTCTAATCGCATCGGGTCTCATAAGTGAGACCCGGTGCGATCAATCCCTCAGCCTCTGTACTACAACCCCCGTTATGGAACAGAGACTGTTCCATGATGGGGGTTGTAGTACAAACACTAATGTATGCTCCCTAGCAGCAGACTCCTGCAGCCAGGGAACTACTACTCCCATCATGGATAGAAGTCTGTTCCATGATGGAAGTAGTAGTAGTCCTGACTGTGGGAGTCTGTAGGCAGAGGTGTTAAAACGGCCATACAGGAGTGACGTTATAGCAGGTCTTAATGGATGAATATTTATTCAGCTGTTAGCACTCGTTATTTCAACCGTTATTATACATCCGTTTTTACACAGAAAACGGATGTTTAATAATGGATGAATGCTCACAGTGTGAAAGGAGCCTAACACTGATCTATGCTATGCCATGGCAAATCATTGAACAGTGTTTGCAACCAAAAGATCCCCTATGCAGACAAAAAAATTGTGGATAATCTATATATATAAAACTCAATGTGTGTGTGTATGTATGTATGTGTGTATGTTCCAGCATCACGTCCAAACGGCTAAAGATATTAACATGAAACTTTGCACACATGTTACTTATATGTCAACAACAAACATAGGATAGGTGATTTAACCCTTACTCACCCCCATTTGCCAGGGGCGGTGTTTATGTTTAAAGTCCCATACAAGTCAATAGGAAATAAATGATAACTTCCAAACGGCTGAAGATATTTTGATAATACTTGGTTACATGTTACTTATATGTCCACTTAAAATATAGTTAATTTAACCCTTAACTACCCCCATTTGTGAGTGTCAGGGTTTTTGTTTAAAGTCCCATTCAAATCAATGGGAAATGTATGTTCCCACATAATTTCCGTACGGCTGGAGATATTTCAATACCTGGTACACATATTACAGGTTGGGATAGGAGGTCGGGATAGGAGGTCTGGATAGGAGGACGGGATAGGAGGATCAGGATAGGAGGTCGGGATAGGAGGTCAGGATAGGAGGCCGAGATAGGAGGTCGAGATAGGAGGACGGGATAGGAGGACGAGATATGAGGATGGGATAGAAGGTCAGGATAGGAGGTCGGGATAGGAGGTCAGGATAGGAGGTCGGGATATGGGGTTGGGATATGACAACAATATATGAGGATGGGATATGAAGTCAAAAGCTTCCTTCTTTCTTTATTTTCCTCCCCAACAAGGATCAGGAAGGAAAAAACGTGCAGCGCCGGGTACTCAGCTAGTATATATATATATATATATATATATATATATATATATAGTGTTAATAAATGTGAATTAGCTCCTTCACTAATAAATGTTTAAAACACCCCCCCCCCCTTCAAATTTTTCTAAAAGGAATTTTTTTTTAATAACATAAACAATTTGGCATCATCATGTGCAGAAAATTCCACACTATTAACCCCTAGGCACCCGCTTCCCTTCTCCGACACTCATAGGTAGCATTCCCTAAACATCAGCTTTAGCTCCAGTTATGGAGTCTCAGAAACTGATTGGGATTTAATGCCAAGCCAAAATTCTCCCCAAATGGGAAGAGGACCTATCCATACATATACCTATAGTGGGGGGCAAAAGGGGCTAGCTACAGCTCTGGTTTTACAAATAGAGAAAAGTATACAAGGACGCTCTTCCTGAGTATACCTTGTCAAACTGTAAAGAAATGTCGCACATTGAATAAAGACACTGTACACTTTGCAGCCATGACATTTAAAACACCTAGTTTTCTATAGAAAATGGAAATAATTTATTATACTTTGACATATTCAACACTGTGCTGTTTCTAAATATTGAGAAAATAATCAAAATGTCTGTATGTTTTATTTCAACATTTGAACTCCATATACGAAACTGTGGATGTCAAAATTGTAGTGAATAGAATATTATATGAAACATGAATAAGGACACTAGATATATCAAGATACAGGTCAATATAACCACATAAATTAAAAAGCTCACATTGCTATGTTGCTTTTTGTAATCTCATATTATTATTATTATTTTTTTTTTTGGGGGGGGGTTATGGTGTTAAAAAAGGGTGGAAACATCTGTATGTCTATTTATGATAGGTTTCTATATATGTGCAGATAAAGGCTTCTCATTGTTCTGTGTACACTGTACATGCTGAGATGTGACACAAGATTCTGGCGAGGTTGCGCTGGACTGACCATGGCATTGATAGGATTGACAAGGGAAGGGGACTGCCCCTGTCCCTTCTGGCAGACCAGAGGAGTAGATTGCAGATAGTACAGAGTCTTTCAGAAGTCTTTTGTATTGTTACAGCATCAGTAAATTCATTACAAAATTATAATAAAACAATAAAAAAGAGCAATTACTCATTTCAGGGTGCATTCATCCCTTCCTCACATTGGTAAAGTACAACAAGTCTCAGACAGGTATAAATAACAACACAAAATGGCATCCAGGGTATGTCAAGGGCCAAATAGTGAAGTCCACATGGTAGTGTAACACACAAAATGAATATACATATGTGTACATGCATAGTAAAACATATTGTACAACACACAATGAAAGTTATAATGTAAAAAGAACAAATATACTTTCAGAACAGCAATAATAATAATAATAATAATAATAAAATAATAAAAGCACTGTGGCAAAATAAGGCTTGGTTCTGAGCAGAAAAAAGGCTTGGCTCTGTAATGTAAACAGAAAGTTTCCTGGAAGAGGCAATATTAATTAAAAGGTACCAATGGGGTTACAATAAAGGTTCATGTATCTGAAAATGGCGGGGGGGGGGGGGCATAGATATCCTATCATAAAGTATGAAGTATATAAAAATTAATATGGAGATAAGACTACAATAGAAGGTATCAGTAAAACTTGAATAAAGGATCTTGCAAATTTATGAGGGACATAAAATCACAATAAAAAACAAATCTTAGTATAAACAAAAAATGTTGTAGTTAAAGAGCCGATTGAAGACATTACTAAGAGGTAACCTTGTATAATTTCATTGAATTCTTCTCATACCACCAATAGAGGTGCATATCATACAAAGTATATTAATGGAAGTGCAGATAAAGTGAAGACCAGCTCACCCCGCCTCGGACAGCAGAGCACGGATCCAGGTGCTGGACGGCACAAGCTAATCAGAAGAACAAAGAGAGATGGATCCAGCTAGATGCAGATAAAAAAATGATTTTAATCCATAAGACAAGGAAGATACAAGTAACGCGTTTCAAGTGCTGTACGCGCTCTTAGAGCGCGTACAGCGCTTGAAACGCGTTACTTGTATCCTCCTTGTCTTATGGATTAAAATAATTTTATCTGTATCTAGCTGGATCCATCTCTCTTTGTTCTTCCAATGTATATTAATGTATCCAAAGTGAATGCAATTGGTCTATATGAACAATAATAATAATAGTAATATAGTGGTGGAAGGGTAAGTACGAATAGGGGAGTACTGTGGAAAATATTTGATAAAAACATATTAAAATGCATATTACAATACTCCAGCACCAGTAGATTTCAGTAAAACTTTTAACTTTATTGAAGCAGAACTAGAAGCTGTAGACATATCAAGGAACGGCTACAAACTAACCTTAATCATAGACCATACAACGTACATCACACTGGGGTTGCTATTTAAAAGCTACAGTAATTTCTGTTCCAGTGATATTAATTACACTTTTTTTTTTTCTCCTCACATTTTCAAAGGTCTCTTGTTGATCTTTGAAAATATGAAAATATGTGAGAGTTCCTTTTCGTGCCACTTTCGGGGGGTGAGGGTCAGTGAGGTTGCAACAAAATTGCCGATTTTGGCACCCAAAAAGATTTAATTGCCGTGTTCAATTTTTTCGCGCCAATATTGCAGACTTTGGCACCAACATTGCCGATTTTGGTGGCAAATTTTGAATCCCAGAAAATTCTGGCGGAAGCAGCTCAAATTATATCCTATGATTATTAGTGCTCATACAAGCGATCCAGGGGGTTAAATGTGAGTGCAGGTGCAGTGACCAAAATAAATAAAGAAATAAATCCCCCCCCCCCCCCCCAAAAAAAAAAAAAAAAATAATCCCTTAAGGATCAAGCCCATTTTAACCTTAAAGGGGTACTTCGGTGGTTAATTTTTTTGACTATATGGCATCTTCTTTGTAAGTTTAGTTTTTTTGCAATATACATGTGTTATATGTTTTGGCAGCATGTATGTGTTTTTCTTACCTGTTTGTTGGGCAGGAAGTTCTGTAGTTCAGAGGATTTTCTTTTACTGTTGTCCACAGTTCTGAGTCTGTGGTGGACAAGATGTCACAGCTTTTTTTTTCTCTGTCTGCATGAGAGGAATAAGCCACGCCCCCTCATCTCATCCAGCTGAGTATACAGCTCCTCACCTCCCCTCCCCCCTGCTCTGTATTCTAAGGACGCAGGTCTGCACAGGAGAAGGCCCTCACAGAGAAGATAAGTGTTATCTGAAGGGGAGGATGAGAAGGTGCACGGGCTGGGGATGTATGGACTGCAGGGGAATAAATCTCATACTGGGAATGATCTCTATGGGGGAGATTTATCAAAACCTGTGCAGAGGAAAACTTGCCCATTTGCCCATAGCAACCAATCAGATTGCTTCTTTCATTTTTCACAGGCCTTCATAAAAATGAAAGCAGCAAGTTGATTGGTGGCTATGGCAACTGGGCAAGATTTCCTCTGCACAGGTTTTGATAAATCTCCCCCTATATGTGAAGGGGGGGGGGGGGGGCTCCTGAATGCCACATGCTGGGAATTGTAGTCCCTGTTGTGTGTGTGTATGCTAGTGTTTACAAGCCAGTGTGCCTCCAGCTGTTGCAAAACTACAACTCCCAGCATGCCCTGACAGACTTTGGGCATGCTGGGAGTTGTAGATTTGCAACAGCTGGAGGTACACAGGTTGGGAAACACTGTTCTAGCCTATTCAGCATAGACATCATGTTACATCAGTGTTTCCCAACCATTGTACCTCCAGCTGTTGCAAAACTACAACTCCTAGCATGCCCAAAGCTCCCATGCTAGGAGTTGTAGTTTTGCAACACCTGGAGGCACCCTTGTTGGGAAACACTGGTGTATGCCCTACAGAGGTGTGGTGAACTACAACCCCCAGGAGACTACAGAGGCAGCATGCTGGTGTTATACCACTGACTGAAGACTCCTGAATGACACATGCTGGGAGTTGTAGTCCCTTTTGTGTGTGTGTGAATGACAGTGTATCCCAACCAAGGCTGATTACAGTAGTGTTCTGTGTATAAGAGGGCTGACCCGGGAAAATAGTAGGATGGGTAAAGGGCGGAACAAACAAACAAAAAAAAGAAAGGAGCTGCCCTAAACCAGCAAGGCTTGTGGCATGCTGGGATTGGTAGTTTTCAGCACAGCAAGAAACAGGAAATAGAAGCAAAGATAGGAAAACAAAGTGGGGGATAAAAAGACAAAAAAAAAGAACGGAAATAGAGTAGGCTAAACAACAAGAATAGAAATGAAACAAAACAAATAGAGTAAGTCAAAAACGGAAAAACACGTTGACCACCGGAGTACCCCTTTAAGGACCAGGCCAATTATTATTTTTTTTTTGCATTTTTGTTTTTTCCTCCTCGCCTTCTAAAATCCATAACTCTTTTATATTTCCATCTACAGACCCATATATTGGCTTGTTTTTTGTGTGACCAATTATACTTTGTAATGAAACCTCTCATTTTACAATAAAATGTACGTTGAATCCCCCCCAAAAATTTTTAGGGAGGAAATTTAAATGAAAACCACAATTTTGCACATTTTGGAGGGTTTCATTTTCACATTGTACACTTTACGGTAAAAATGACATGTGTTCTTTATTCTGTGGGTCAATATGATTAAAATGATACCCATGGCTAGATACTTTTATATTTTTGTACCGCTTAAAAAAGATCTAAAACTTTTTGTACAAAATCAGTAATCTAAAATTGCCCTATTTTGACCACCTATAACTTTTTCATTTTTGCCCACATAGGGCGGTAAGAGGGAAAAATTTTTGCAGCGTCATCTGTACTTTTTATCGATGCTACATTTGCATATATAAAACTTTTAGATAATTTAAAAAAAAACATTTTTTGGAATTAAATGTGACTAAAAAGTAGCATTTTTTAAAAACTTTTTTTTCATTTTTTTATGTATACTCCGTTCACCATATAGGATCATTAACATTATATTTGGATATTTCAGACATTTACGCACGCGGCGATACCAAATATGTTTATAAAAAAATTGTTAACGCTTTTTGGGGTAAAATGGGAAAAACTGACAATTTTCATTTTTATTGGGGGAGGGGATTTTTCACTTTTTTTTTTTTACTTTTTACTTTTACATTTTTCAACAATTTTTTACACTTTTTATGTCCCCCAAGGGCATAGCACTGATCAGTATTATCGGTCATCTTCTTCTCTGGTCTGCTCGATCTCAGACCAGAGCAGGAGACGCCGGGAGATGGACGGAGGCAGGTGAGGGGACCTCCGTCCGCCATTACAGATGATCAGATCCCCGTGGCAGCGCTTCGGGTGATCCGATCATCTATTTTAACATGCGCACTGCCGCAGATGCCGTGATCTGTGCTGATCATGGCATCTTAGGGGTTAATGGCGGACATCCGGCTAGCAGCCAGAACCTGCCATGTATGACGTGAGCATCGGATCGGTCATACACAGGACGTAAATTTACGTCCTGGTGCGCTAAGTACCGCCCACCAGGACGTATATTTACGTCCGTAGTCATAATGGGATTAAAATAAAGAAAAAGAAAAAAATTCCAACCATTTCTGTGGTTTCTACCCTTGCAAAGAGATGGTGTGAAATTTTTAATGTAAAATGGACCCTCACTGCCTTTGAAAATATTGTGAAAAGCATGAAATGTACATAGCCACGCCCACTTTGGCAAAACTAGTGTGACTAGTGTAAACCTTGGATCATTCTGATGTAAAAAACCTTGAATATCTGTTGGAAAGTTTTTGGGCGCAAAACACGATATTTTTATGCAAAGTGTTTTAAATATGACCCCCACTATGCTGAAGAATTTTTTATATGCTTTTTGACACTAAAATAAAGCTGCATAAAGTAACACTTTTAGTTGGCAGATGCCTGCCGGGGTTAAAGGGGAACTTCGGTAGAAAACTTTTTATTTTATTTATTTTTTAATCAACTTGTGCCAGAAATTGGCTAAATGACCAGGGCTTTCACATAGAATAGATGACAGAAATGTCCCTCCCGCTTCTTGTCTGTATGCCCTTGTCTGTATGCACCGCAGAATTTGAATAAAGAAGACCCTTTTGATTAGAGCCGTCTCTGTCATCTATTGTGTCATTGGACTGCATAACTACTTCAGACTAAGCACCACTAGTCTTTGGGCTTCAGGTTTGATTCAAGACACAGCTGTCTACTTGTGCACTGTGTGAACAGTGCCTAGTCATGCATGTGCCGGACGTTACCTCTCCTAGCCACTCTGCTTTCAAATAGAAGAAGCTGTTATATAAAATATATCATATTTATAGAAGATATGATATTTATTTACTTTTTAGGTTGCAGTTGACCTGATCCGTTTTAGAAGAAATGTGGAAAGATTTTTCAGTGTGACAAAAAAATGTAGTCAAAAAGTGCATGATATATTTTTCCTTACATCATATTCCTCATAAAAAAAAATAAAAAAAAACGTAAAGGAAATCCCATATATTTTAACACTAGTGACATTCTCTCTCGGCCATTTACTTCTTTGTTTGGCCATAATTGTTTATAGCTAATTAAAGCCCTCGGATGGTATTATCTGCTTTCTATTCCCTTCACAACTAATGAGGGCTGTCAATCAGCACACATCGCATTGATTCCAAATGAAAAGGCCAGTTCTATGTATCTTTATTCAGTTTTAAGCACAGGTGCTCCAGGTCCAGCTAATTACATTGGTAATTAAAGTGATTACCTTACCTGTTTATACAAGGGCACAAGGACATCTAATGGGAACAAATCAAGATATAAAGCTAAGCTGTCAATTAGCCCCATATACTTGGGCACATAATGAAGGAAGGCAAGGGTTGAGTTACATATTGGTACAATAACAAAAATAGTAAATCAAGACTTCTTACATTTCCTGGAGATCATCCAGTAGTTGAGCAGAAGAAAGACAAGAAGATTACCTCGGTAATATGATCTTAAATGTACCTTAGAATAATGGAGTGTTCCCTTCGTTTACTCCAAGGCTTATTCTGTAACTAACAAAAGATGGTGCATCTAAACTTATAAGCCTATCCACTCAAGGAAACACCACCACTTTTCATCTGCTTGTCACGAGTTCTGTCAATCTAGTGCAAGAAAGAGCTGAAACTCTGTAATATGACACAACTGTAGATAGATCTAATTTAAATCCAAATGGTCTTCTATTATAAATCCTGCTTGTTGTTATGTTCTCATTATCATACGTAAATATCCATATTATAAGATATTTGTTGTTATTATTATTAATAATAATAATAATAATAATAATAATAATAATAATTTTTTTTTTTTTTTTATGGGTGGAAAAAACAGGACTCAAGCATTAGAAAATAACCAAGACAATAGCCCACATTTCTTAATATGGGAGAATATGTTATTAGAGATGGTACAGATGTAATGCATGCCAAAATGTTCATAATGGGGCAACATCTTGCTTAAAGGGGTACTCTGCCACTAGACATCTTATCCCCTCGTGATCTCTCCTGCAGCCCTCTGTGTCATCTGCTGCACGGAGCAAACTTCACTCTGTGCCTGATGACGGGCGATACAGGGGCCAGAGTATCGTGACATAACATCCCCACCCCTTGGGATGTCACACCCCGCCCCCTAAATGCAAGTCTATGGGAGGGGGCCTGGAATTTGTGACTCAATGGATTAACCCCTTAAGGACTGAGCCCTTTTACGCAATTATGACCACCGTCACTTTACGAAGTAATAACGCGAAAACGCTTTTACCGAATATTCTGATTCTGAGATTGTTTTTTCGTGACATATTCTTCTTTATTTTGGTGGTAAATTTTCGGCGTTAATTGCATCCTTTTTTGGTGAAAAATCCCAAAATTTCATGAAAATTTTGAAAATTTTGAAGCTCTCTAATTGTAAGGAAAATGGATATTCCAAATAAATTTTATTTTTCTTCACAAACACAATGGGGGATATTTATCAAAGCTGTCTATGTCCCGCATCAATATAGACCAAACTACAGAGGGTTAGTCTGGTCTATTGTGCACCTAATTTATCAAAAGGCGCACGGCTCTTGATAAATTCTGTGCACAGACTGCATGATCTATGCTTTAGTCTATATTTAAACCTGCTCCAACATGGTCTGACATTTCGGCGTACTTTCAGCCTATGCGACTTGTCGCTGAAAAGTCGCTTTTGATAAATTCAGCACCAATGCATTTTTCAATGCATTTCAGTCTAAAATAGACTTGCATGCATCATGTTCTAAAAATCCTCTAGAGCAAAAGTCGCAGAAAAGTCGCACAGATTTAGACTGCGACTTTCTGTGCGACAAATTTAGACAGGAAAAACCAGTCTAAATACTATGTCCACTTTATGTTGGCATCATAAAATGGACATATTTTAGCTTTTTGAAAAAATGAGAGGGCTTTAAAGTAGAGCAGCAATTTTCAAAAATGTCATGAAAATTGCTAAATCTGAAGGGACAGATGTTACAGAACTACAACTCCCAGCATGCCTGGGCAGTCGAGGCATGCTGAGAGTTGTAGTTTGGCAACATCTGGAGGGCTACTGTTTGGGCACCACTGTAACAGTGGTCTCCAAACTGTGACCCTCCAGATGTTGCAAAACTACAACTCCCAGAATGCCCAGACAGCCTTTGGCTGTCTGGGCATGCTGGGAGTTGCAGTTTGGCCCCCCTAGTGGTTGCCACAGTAAAGACCGATTTACTTTCACTTTCAATTCCCCCCCCCCCCCCCCCCCCCACTGTCGATTCCCTACCTGATCAGGATCCAGCAGGCTCCAGGAAAGATCCCAGGTCCCCAGGCATCTTCTCCTGCAGGTATGGCCTCTATCTTCTTCCCAGAGCCCCTCGACATCCAGGGGCGGGCAGAACGGGGGGGTTGCCATGGCAACCCCTGTCCTGCGCTGCCATTGGTCAGAACTCCGTTCTGAGTAATGGCAGGGGATAGGAGTAGATCGCAGCTTTGCGACCTCACTCCTATTCTTTAGGCTGATCGGGGCTGTTGCTGACAACTCCGATCAGCCCTATTTTCCTGGTGATCTGGTCACCAGAGACCCGATCAGCCCGGAATTGGAGAAAATCGCATGTCTGAATTGACATGCGATTTTCTCCGATCGCCGACATGGGGGGGTCTCAGGACCCCCCTGGGCGATGTGCCAGGGTGCCTGCTGAATGATTTTGCACTGATTTCGGCTAGCGGTGGGGACCGGATTTCCCACGGGCGTATGGATACGTCCTCGGTCCTTAAGGACTCGGAATGCAGGGCGTATCCATACGCCCTGCGTCCTGAAGAGGTTAATCATCATAACCTTTAAGGCATCCACTTGATACCACACAGCACTTTACCTTAGTTTGATATGTGTTGCACATAAGTTCCATTTAATATAAGTTTATTGTTCCCATTGATGTACTTGTAGTTTAGTTTACATTTCACTCATCGGAGCCTATAATTAATGGTTGTTTATGATGGGTTTGTATATAAGGATCTTATTTTTCAGTTAGTCCAGTCAGTAAATCATCAGCCATGTGTGAATTGATGAAGCATACTAGCATTTTTCTTTACATAGCCCCATGTGGATCTGTACCCTAATAAACAGTCTTGAGTGCTAAAAAGCAGCCGATGACAGTGTGTCCAGTAAGTGCTGCTTCTTGGTTTGTTTAGAGCCAATCATTGACATCTTGTTCCCATTCTCTTTATAAGTTCAATTTCCCATTGTCTACTTCTACTGCTAGGGGGTTAATCCATATTGAGCTGATTAAAGCTCCTCTTCAGGTCAATAGGAGCTATTATGAAGTGGATACCTACGGGAATACCTACGGGACCCCTAGTGGTGGAAGTAGACACTAAGAATTTCAATACGTAAGCAGAAAAGGGGACAGAAAATTGGTGCTCCATATTAAATAAATGGATTTCCGACATTTAATGGGCTATTAACATTGAGACTATATTGATTTCTGCAATGTTTTGTATACATTGGGGATTTATAAAGACTGGTATAAATACAAAAAGCAGCATGGGCTCAACTGTAAATTTATTGGTTACACCAGCAGGATTTCTAGCAAACCTACAGCACTAGAGAGTCTTCCATTAAGGAACAGAACTTTCACAAATCTATGGTGCAGTATGTTCTTGTCTATGCTACATTGCTTTAATTTTTCCTTCTTTTTAGATGTTCTAATAATATAGATAGTCCCCACCTGTCCATAGAACTCAGTTGGGACCGTAAGTAGTAAATAGTTAATTGACTGAGTTCAATTATCTGACCAGATCTAGGTCCTTTTTTTTTTTTTTGAGTTCTTAGTGTAGCTGGGGTGTCTAAGAGATGTCATAGTTGAAAGTTTTTTGGCCTTGAGACGTCCTGTCAAATTTATTTAGATAAGCCAACTATTTATTGTATACAGTAATTCAACCACATGCATTAATAAGAAATGCTTAAAGTTAAGCTCTAATAAACATCCACACAAAACAGAGCCTTAAAAAGAACTTAAAGGAGTACTCCGGTGGAAAAATATATATATATATATATATATATATATATATATATATATATATATTTTTTTTTTTTTATCCTTCCAGTACTTATTAGCTGTTGTATGCTTCAGAGGAAGTTGTGTAGTTATTTTCTGTCTGTCCACAGTGCTCTCTGCTGACACCTCTGTCCATGTCAGGAACTGTCCAGAGCAGGATCGGTTTGCTATTGGGATTTGCTTCTGCTCTGGACAGTTCAAGACATGGTCAGAAAAGTCAGAAGAGAGTACTGCGGTCAGACAAAAAATTCATTAAAAAAGAAAAGAACTTCCTGTGGAGCATTCGGCAGCTGATAACTACTGGAATTATTAAGATTTTTTTTTTTTTTTAATAGAAGTAATTTACAAAACTTTCTGGCATCAGTTGATTAAAAGAAAACAGTTTTCCGCCAGAGTACCCTTTTAAAGGGGAACTCCAATGAAAAACATTTATTTTAACAATATGCCCAGGCTGCCTGCATTTAAAAAATAAACCTTACTCCTCTCCATTGCTTCCTTGGTGCCTCCAGTATTGTGGCTCTGGCCTCTTGGTCATCTTCCTGATTATGGAGCCCGACGTGTCACAGTGCAGCTCTGAAAATCGCTGGCCGCAGCAGTGTCCTACCTTGGTCACTGATCATCAATATGACATGCTTAGGCCTGGGCACCAGAGAGAAGACGAGGGCTCAATAAATCATAGTATGCAGAAATTCAACTTCACAACAGGAAACAATGTTTCATGAGTAGTTTTACTTATGAACATTTGTTTTTGGAGCTTCTTTTTAAGTATTATGCAATGTGAACCAAATGTACTCCTACATCCAGTTTTATTCAGGTGTTTATATTTCCTACAATGAATTTAGAAATGTATTAGACATTTCACTTTTTAGACATTTTTTATGTTGTGGTCTCGTGTTAAAGAAAAAAAAAACAACAACAGGTTTTCTCCATCGTTATGTGCTCAAAACCTCATAATGATGGAGTGAAAAAAGAATGTTAGAAAAATGTGCTCATTTATGGAAAAGGAAACCTAAAATATTGCATTGACATATGTATTCAGACCCTGTAGTTATAGACCACTAAAAGTAGCTTTGGCCACGATTACGGCCTCCAGTCTTTTCTGAGATTTTCGGCCTTCTTTGCTGTAGATTTCCTCAGGCTCTGTGGGGCCAGTGGTCCGTGGACAGTCATTTTCAGATCTCTCCAGAGATGTTCTATTAGATTCAAGGCAGGGCACTGGCTGGGTGACTTATGGACATTCAAAGAGTTTTCCGTAAGCCATTCCTGTGTTGTCTTAGTTGTGTGTTTAAGGTCATTGTCTTGTTGGAAGGTAAACATGTGGCCCAGTCTGAGGCCCAGAGCACTCTGCAACAGGAATTTCAGTTAGAATATTTCTGTCCTCAACCCTAAAAGAAGAAGGAAAGTGCTCCATAATGTAAAACAAACTGGAGGATCGGTAGGACTATAATGGATCACAGCCGCTTACCTTGGATGGTTGTGTAAATCATACACAACAATCATATGCGTGTCCAGACCAAAAGTAGGAAACCGTCTACAGCCATCCAACTCTCAGATAAAAAATCAAGTGGTGCGGGCTTCAAAACATTTAGCCAGATCAAACACAGCAGGAACCATAAAAAGGTGCAACGCGTTTTGCTGTGCATGTGCAGCTTCCTGAACCTTGACTAGTCTTTCTTTCCCAGGCACTGAAAAACACCCCCACAACATGGTGCTGCCACCACCATGCTTTACTGTAGGGAGTTACTAGCAGATAATAAGGAATGCCTGGTTTAAACCAAAAAGTTCAATTTGAGTTCTATTAGGCCTGTGAATCTGGTGTGCAAACTGCAGGAAGGCATGTTTATTTTGCAAAGAAGAAGCTTCTTACTGGCCACTCTATGATAAAGCCCAGATTGGTGATGCACTACAGTAATGGTTGACCTTCTGGAAGTTTCTCTCATCTACACACAAGAACTTTGATCACTTCTCCACCTACAAAGGCCCTTCCCCCATTACTACCTTGGTTTAGTCCTGGTTGTTCCAAACTTATTTCATTTAAGAATTACAGAGACCACTGTGCACTTGGGAACTTTCAGTTCAGCAGATTTTTTTCTGCACCGATCTAAAGTTCAATATCTTTACATTATCCTCTATGAGCTCTACAGGCAGTTATCTTCCCTCATGGCAAGGTTTTTGTTCTGATATGTAGTGTCAGCTGTGAGACCATATATAAACAGGGTTGCATTTTTCCAAATCACGTCCAACCACCCGAATTTATCACAAGTGACTCCAGTCAAGGTGCAGAAATATCTCAGAGATGATCAAGAGACATGAGAGGCCCCAGGGCAAAAAATGTTTTCAAAAGGTGAAGGATCTGAAAGGTCTGTATAGTAGGTCTACTCCTATTTCAAAAACATTCTAAATGGTTTTTAAACTCATATCCAGAAAGTTTTCTGTACACAAAATCTCAAAATGATGGCATCATAAACATGGATGGGTGTTACATTTTTCATATATTTACCAGCTAGCTTAACCCTCCTAAGGAATAACAATTTAATTAATATTACTGTACACAAGGAAAATACCTGCTTTTGAAGAGCAAAAAGAATACAATGAGTTCCACGTAAAGCCATGCGATCAAAGGTCAAGTATTTTCATACATGTCAAAGAAAGCTGTAACGACTTCTACCCACCATTATAATTGTATTGGCATCTTCTTCAGCATTCAGAAAAAATACAAATATGTTTATAAGCAAGGTGAATAAAACATCATATTTTTCTAGACTCTATAGAAGCCTGTGTCATTTTTCTATTACCTTGACAAGTACCAGAGGCTTTCTTTTATCACCTTGACAAGTACCAAAGGTTAAGACTACAGCAACTGTCACCCACATTTCAATGGGTACAATAGAAATGTATTTATTATATATGTTCAATATATATTATAATTTCATACACATTTTATTTGTGTAATGTTATATGAACTGTTATAAAGTTTTACAAATTTGACAATATTCTGTCAGGAGATGTATATGTCAGGAGATGTATCTATGTGTGGCCACCCAGTGATGTGTGTAACATCCGCGCTCCGGCCCGACACGCTGGCCGTGAGCGCTCTGTCGTGTCCCCGCTGCCGGTGGGGCTGGGATTCGCATCGCGGGACACGCACGCATGTGTATCCCAGCCCGTCACTCACCTCCCTCATCTTCTACCTCTCCATGTCCTCACAGCCCTGGCAAGCTTGCCCCCACCTCCTAGGGCAGGCGCATGCCGGAGCTCTCACTCTTAAAGGGCCAGTGATCGTTTAATCAAGTGACTACACCTGCACCCTGGTCCTTAAATATCAGCTCCTCCCTTGGTTCCCTGACGGATCTTTGGTTGTCTATTGCCATTGTGAAAGTCCTGTATCTCAGTTACTGTGTACCTGTTCCTTGTTACCTTCTTACCCTGCACCTGTGTTACTGCCCTGACCTACTGCCATGTCCTGCCAGTCTCCTTCTGTGCCACTCCACCTCCCAGCTACCTGTGTGGACGAGTCTTGCCAGGGGTAACCACCTGGGTAAAGCTTGCCGTAGCAAGACCATCTCGTTTTGCGGCAGGCTCTGGTGAAAACCAGGGGCACCTTAGACTCCGCTCCCTGGCCTGGCTCACGTCATCACATCACAGGCCCCAATGATCCACCACCTGCCGTGACCATAACAGTAAGATCCGGCCATGGATCCCGCTGGGGTGCCTTTGCCAGATGTCTCAGATCTTCCCACTGTCGTGGCTCAACAGTTAGCCCATCAGGCGCAACAACTGAATCAACTCACAGCCATGGTTCAACAGCTCCTTGCCGCTCAGCAGCAACAACAGCAACAGCCACCTGTTCCTGAGATTCCTCCTGTGTCTGAGTCTTCTTCTGGGACCAAGCTTCATTAGTCCTTGCCTTCTAAGTTTGACAGAGATCCCAAGCTGTGTAGAGGCTTTGTGAAACAGTGTTCAATCCATCTTGAACTCATAGCGCATCTGTTCCCGACATAGCGTGCTAAAGTGGGGTTTGTGTTCAGTCTACTGTCTGAAAAAGCTTTGGCCTGGGCTACTCCTCTTTGGGATCGTAGAGATCAGGTCTCCTTGAACCTGTCAGCCTTCCTTGCAGAATTCTGCAATGCATTTGAAGAACCCGCGCGAGCCACCTCTGCCAAGGGAACGCCTCCGTTGGCGACCACGTGGTTCAGTTCCGCACTCTTGCCTGTGAACTTTCTTGGAACGATGAGGCATTGTGTGCTACCTTTAAAAAATGACTTTCCTCTTGAATCAAGGATGCTCTCGCTGCACGAGATTCTTCAACTTACCTGAGAGAACTTATGCATTTAGCCATTCAAATATATGTGCGTTTTGCCGAGAGGCATGAAGAGCTTCCTTTGGAAAAAGAACCTGCACAAACACTGTGATTACCTTGTCTGGCACCCGTGTTCCAACATCCACCTCTACTGTCTACTGGCATCCGTGTTCCAACATCCACCTCTACTGTCTACTTTGCCTCCTGCCGAAGAGTGGACTGTATGGAAGTGGACTGTTTTCGCTTAACGCAGCAGGAAAGATCCCATTGACGCAATGAGAATTTTTGCCTATATTGTGTCAGTCCGGAGCACTTTCTCAAAGACTGTTCTGTACGTCCTCCACATCCGGGAGAATGCTCTCATCTTGGACAAGTTGGAGTGGCATCCATTGATGTGAATATTTCCTCTCATCGCTTGATGACTCCGGTTCCGCAGTTAACTTCAATGGTGCCTCCCAGGTCCATAAACACCATCTTCCAGTGTCTCGTTTTGCCAAGCCCTTCTACATTTCTATGTGCTACCTCATTGTACTTCGGAGCTTCTTCTTGGTCTTCCTGGTTTCAACATCATTCTTCACATTGTCGTGCAGTAATAACTCAATTATAAATTATGAATTATCGTCATAAAAATATGAATTATGAAAATGATTAAAAATATCAAAATGATGACCTGGTGAATTGTAGACAAAGCCAATCAATACAATTCCCATCTGAGTCTGACTATTTCCTCAGTTCTTTTTATGACGGGATGACTTTAACGCTTAAGGATGTAGTTTTAAAATATACAATAATACACAGGTATTATAAAGTATGCAGATTTATTGGTTATAAGATTATAAACATAAATGAGTAATAAACACAGATATATGCAAATGAATATCAATTAGATATATTAGTAAACATTTCAAGCTTGTTAATTGACTACATATAGTAGAACAATACATGTGAGTAGTAAGTAAATTGTTACAATAAAACAAAAGCTACTAGGTTAGGAATATCATATAAGAAAAAGGTTACATATCACTGTGTTCAGAGGAAACCTTATGATATCAAGATGGGGAATATCTAATCATAGACATATCAATATAGAATGCTAAATACACTCCGCGTTCTGCTGTCCAACATTAAACTAGTATCCAGTCCAGGTACGTTCCTGAAAGAAACTCACAAGCATGTGAAAAGACATTTTGCAATCTGAAACGATTAATCAGATACAGGTAAACAATACAATCCCCCCTTGGGGATTTATATATTTAGAATCCTGCAATAAATCAATGCATGAAACATGTTTACTCCAACTTGCATATATCGGGTCAAACTTTATCATAAAGTTCTCTATTATTTTTCTGCCACCCCCTTAGCTACTTAACTCAACCTCCCTATAATCTGGGACCTTAATAAAAAAAATCAACTACAGGGATTTTAGTCCATTACACATATGGGGGTAAATCTCCAACTATTGGAGATGGTGGGCCAGGAATTAAGAGGAAGGTTTCTGAGTCAAAGAATTAGAACCAGACCCTACCGCATAGGCTAATGATACCTAAATCTGGTCCCTATGTCATCTTGAACATCTTGGGACAATTTACAATTAATTTCAGGCAATATAAAAATCAATTGTGTTTAGCATAGACAAAACAACTTCCTGCAGTTGATTTACTAGTCATGCACTAGTTGGCAGTTTGAATGGATGATCGAATCGCCCGCAGCACAGCTGCGGGGATCCGATTATCCAGCATGGCAGCCGGAGGTCCTCTCACCTGGCTCCGGCTGTCTCCCGGGGTCTTCTGCCCTGGTCTGAGATCGAGCAGACCAGAGCAGAAGATCACCGATAACACTGATCAGTGCTATGCTCTATGCATAGCACTGAACAGTATTAGCAATCAATTGCTATAAATAGTCCCCTACAGTGTGAAAAAAAAATTAAAAATTAAAATAAAAAAGTAAGAAAATGTGAAAAATCCCTTCCCCAATAAAAAAGTAAAATGCCTGTTTTTCCCATTTTACCCCCCAAAAAAGCGTAAAAAAGTGTATACACATATTTGGTATCGTCGTGTGCGTAAAAGTCTGACCTATTAAAATATATTGTTAATTACCCCATACGGTGAACGGCGTAAACGTTAAAAAAATGTACACACTTTTCACATTTTATTCCAAAAAATATTAATAAAAAACTTTCTAAAAAGTAAAACCTAAGCAAAAGTGGTACTGATAAAAACTACAGATCATGGCGCAAAAAATGAGCCCTCATACTGCCCCATATACGGAAAAATGAGAAAATGGGAACCAGACAGTGGTCAAAATAGTGCAATTTCAAACATACAAATTTTGTTAAAATGGTTTGAGATTTTTTTTAAGTGGTACAACTAAAGAAAAGCATATAACATGGGCATCATTTTAATCATATTGACCCACAGAATAAAGAAATTATGTCATTTTTACCGGAAAGTGTACAGCGTGAAAGCAAAACTTTCAAAAATGTGCTAAATTGTCGTTTTCTTTTCAATTTTCCCACATAAATAATATTTGTTTGGTTGCGCCGTACATTTTATGGTAAAATAAGTGATGTCATTACAAAGTAGAATTGGTGACGCAAAAAACAAGCCCACACGCGGGTCTGTGGATAAAAATGTAAAAGAGTTATGATTTTTTAGAAGGCAAGGAGGAAAAAAATGAAAATGCAAAAATAAAATTGGCCAAAATGGGCCTGGTCCATAAGGGGTTAAACAAGCACTGGCCCTTTACCAGTGATGACTCCGGCGTGCTCCCTAGGAGGCGGGGGCATGCACGCCAGGGCTGTGAGGACATAGAGACGTGGAAGATGAGGGAGGCGAGTGATGGGCTGGGATTTGCATGTGAGTGCATCCCACAATGTAAATCCCAGCCCTGCAGGCAGCGGGGACATGACAGAGTGCTAACAGCCAGCGTGTCTGGCTGGAGCGCGAATGTTACAGTAGCCCCCCTTTGGTCTCCCCCCTCTTCTTTGGAACTCAAAAAGTTCCCCACTACATGAGAACAAGGGGTTTCTGGAATGGGCAAAGGCTGGAAGGGACTAGTAGGCTTCTGTCGTGGAGTTTTCCATCTTCTAAGGTGACCAACTGGCAAATGAAGAATGTCCCCAAGACTTTAAATCTGAGTTTAACAGCCACAGAAGATAACACAGGGGGAACCAGACAGTGATCTTGGCAATATTGTCCCCAACAAGTGATTTCACCAGTTTTCGAGATATTGCCATACTTATTGTAGGCCCTAAAAATGAATCACTATGTTTCATAGCATAATACCATGATGTGTCTGCCATTTTGTTGTATCTTCTAAATAAACCAGAGTGAATTCTAAGGTTCTCCTATTCAAGTGCCAGTCTGGGAGTAGAATACTTGTTGTCTCTTTAGATATTTATGGCTGTTTAGATAAGACAGATAAGGGGGCTAGTTGCATTCGCTAGACATTCACACATCTGTGTTAGAGAATCATCCATTGTATCATTATCTTTCCCATGAATTTGATAGTGTTGAAAATGTCTAGTTGGTGACTCTATGTCTGGAGAAACCATGTTTTGATTACTTATATATGTCAAAAATAATCCCTGAACTCATAATATAGTGCTGCATATGTCAAGTGTGGAATGTGGGTTTAAGACCAGTTATTGACAGTTAACCCTTAAAGGGGTACTCCGGTGTTTACACATCTTATCCCCTATCCAAAGGATAAGATGCCTGATCGCCGGAGTCCCACAGCTGGGGACGCCCGTGATCATGCACGCGGCACCCCGTTTGTAATCAGTCCCCGGAGTGTGTTCGCTCTGTGTCTGATTACGCTCGATTGCAGGGCCGGCGGCGTGTGACTTCACGCCCCCGCCCCCGTGTGACGTCAAGCTCCACTCCTCAATGAAAGCCTACGGGAGGGGGTTTGATAGCTATCACGCCCCCTCCCCTTGGCTTGCATTGAGGGGGGGGAGCGTGAACACGCTCCGGGGACTGATTACAAACGGGGTGCCGCGTGTATGATCACGGGCATCCCCAGCTGCGGGACTCCCGCGATCAGGCATCTTATCCCCTATCCTTTGGATAGGGGATAAGATGTGTAAGCACCGGAGTACCCCTTTAATGGTAATGATGCTAATTGCTTATACAATAGCATGCCCTAGTGTATGAGTAGTTAACATTGCACAGAAAGGAATGGCATTATGGTGATATGCTCAATGCATTCTGGGTATTATAGTGATGTCATAGTCATTACCATTGTCACGATGCCGGCTGGCAGGAGGTGGATCCTCTGTGCCAGAGAGGGATTGGCGAGGACCGCGCTAGTGGACCGGTTCTAAGCCACTACAGGTTTTCACCAGAGCCCGCCGCAAAGCGGGATGGTCTTGCTGCGGCGGTAGTGACCAGGTCGTATCCACTAGCAACGGCTCACCTCTCTGGCTGCTGAAGATACTGAAGAAAGGCGAGGTACAAGGGAGTAGGCAGTAGCAAGGTCGGACGTAGCAGAAGGTCGGGGGCAGGCGGCAAGGTTCGTAGTCAGGGGAGATAGCAAAGGTACTGGTACACAGGCTATTAAACACACAAGGAACGCTTTCACTGGCACTAAGGCAACAAGATCCGGCAAGGAAGTGCAAGGGAGGAGACTAGATATAGCCAGGGAACAGGTGGGAACCAATTAAGCTAATTGGGCCAGGCACCAATCATTGGTGCACTGGCCCTTTAAGTCTCAGGGAGCTGGCGCGCGCGCGCCCTAGAGAGCGGAGCCGCGCGCGCCAGCACATGACTGCAGGAGACGGGAACGGGTAAGTGACCTGGGATGCGATTCGCGAGCGGGCGCGTCCCGCTGTGCGAATCGCATCCCCAACGGCCATGGCAGAGCAGCGCTCCCGGTCAGCGCTGACCGGGGAGCTGCAGGGAGAAAGACGCCGTGAGCGCTCCGGGGAGGAGCGGGGACCCGGAGCGCTAGGCGTAACAGTACCCCCCCCCCTTAGGTCTCCCCTTCTCTTTATCGGGTAACTGCCTCCCCTGGGATGAGGACACCGAGAAAGGATGGAGGGATTCCTCAACGGCAGGCAGAACCGCAGGAGTAGGAATGGGGAGAGAGGGCGGAGGGCGAGACCTGGCACGGGGCAGTGTGACACCAGGACGAGGGCCATGAGGGGACACAGAAGCTTGCCTGATGGAACTGGGAGGGGGGGAAGGGCATTTCCTGTGGCAGGCAGAGTCCTTAATGACCTTAGGGGGACCGGATACAGGAGGAACCACAGAGTTACGGCAAGGGTTACTGGGAACCGGTTTTAGACAGTTCTTGGAACAAGAGGACCCCCAACTCTTGATCTCCCCAGTGGACCAATCCAGGGTTGGGGAATGAAGTTGAAGCCAGGGAAGTCCAAGGAGAATCTCCGAGGTGCAATTGGGGAGGACCAAAAGTTCAATCCTCTCGTGATGAGATCCGATGCTCATAAGAAGGGGCTCCGTGCGGAAACGTATGGTACAGTCCAACCTGGCTCCGTTGACCGCGGAAATGCGGAGTGGCTTGACAAGACGGGTCACCGGAATACGGAATTTATTCACAAAGGAGTCCCGAATAAAATTCCCAGAAGCTCCAGAGTCCAGGCAGGCCACGGCTGAGAGGGGAGAGCTGGCTGAAGTGGAAATCCGAACAGGTACCGTGAGACGTGGAGAAGCCGACTTGGCATCAAGAGACGCCACACCCACGAGAGCAGAGTGCGAGCGTGCGTTTCCCAGACGTGGAGGACGGATTGGGCAATCCACCAGAAAATGTTCAGTACTGGCACAGTACAGACAAAGATTCTCTTCCTTACGGCGATTCCTCTCTTCCAGGGTCAGGCGAGACCGATCCACTTGCATGGCCTCCTCGGCGGGAGGCCTAGGCGCAGATTGCAGTGGAGACTGTGGGAGAGGTGGCCAGAGATCTAAGTCTTTTTCCTGGCGGAGCTCTTGATGCCTCTCAGAAAAACGCATGTCAATGCGAGTGGCTAGATGAATGAGTTCATGCAGGCTAGCAGGAGTCTCTCGTGCGGCCAGAACATCTTTAATGTTGCTGGATAGGCCTTTTTTAAAGGTCGCGCAGAGAGCCTCATTATTCCAGGATAGTTCAGAAGCAAGAGTACGGAATTGTATGGCGTACTCGCCAACGGAGGAATTACCCTGGACCAGGTTCAGCAGGGCAGTCTCAGCAGAAGAGGCTCGGGCAGGTTCCTCAAAGACACTTCGAATTTCCGAGAAGAAGGAGTGAACAGAGGCAGTGACGGGGTCATTGCGGTCCCAGAGCGGTGTGGCCCATGACAGGGCTTTTCCAGAGAGAAGGCTGACTACGAAAGCCACCTTAGACCTTTCAGTAGGAAACAGGTCCGACATCATCTCCAAGTGCAGAGAACATTGCGAAAGGAAGCCACGGCAAAACTTAGAGTCCCCATTAAATTTGTCTGGCAAAGACAGGCGGAGGCTAGGAGTGGCCAGTCGCTGCGGAAGGGGTGCAGGAGCTGGCGGAGGAGATGGTTGTTGCTGCTGTAGCTGAGACTGAACTTGCTGTAGCTGTGACTGTTGCTGCTGTTGCTGTGACTGGAGCTGCTGTAGCATGGTGGTCAAGTACGACAGCTGGTGCTCTTGTCGGGCGACCAATGTAGGGAGGTCGGCGGCAGCTGGCAGAGGAACTTCAGCGGGATCCATGGCCGGATCTACTGTCACGATGCCGGCTGGCAGGAGGTGGATCCTCTGTGCCAGAGAGGGATTGGCGAGGACCGCGCTAGTGGACCGGTTCTAAGCCACTACAGGTTTTCACCAGAGCCCGCCGCAAAGCGGGATGGTCTTGCTGCGGCGGTAGTGACCAGGTCGTATCCACTAGCAACGGCTCACCTCTCTGGCTGCTGAAGATACTGAAGAAAGGCGAGGTACAAGGGAGTAGGCAGTAGCAAGGTCGGACGTAGCAGAAGGTCGGGGGCAGGCGGCAAGGTTCGTAGTCAGGGGAGATAGCAAAGGTACTGGTACACAGGCTATTAAACACACAAGGAACGCTTTCACTGGCACTAAGGCAACAAGATCCGGCAAGGAAGTGCAAGGGAGGAGACTAGATATAGCCAGGGAACAGGTGGGAACCAATTAAGCTAATTGGGCCAGGCACCAATCATTGGTGCACTGGCCCTTTAAGTCTCAGGGAGCTGGCGCGCGCGCGCCCTAGAGAGCGGAGCCGCGCGCGCCAGCACATGACTGCAGGAGACGGGAACGGGTAAGTGACCTGGGATGCGATTCGCGAGCGGGCGCGTCCCGCTGTGCGAATCGCATCCCCAACGGCCATGGCAGAGCAGCGCTCCCGGTCAGCGCTGACCGGGGAGCTGCAGGGAGAAAGACGCCGTGAGCGCTCCGGGGAGGAGCGGGGACCCGGAGCGCTAGGCGTAACAACCATGTATAAGCCCAACCTACATTCATTGAGGAACTCCAATTTAGGAGGGTATGTCTAACTAGTTAAAAAGTCTGGTATACCAGATGTTAGGGGCTGTGGAGAACACACAAAAACACAGGAAAGAGGTCCAACCCGGTGGAAAAGCCATGTGAGATTCTAGCAAGCCGGACTGATCACACGGTACCAGACCAATTGCTATCCATGATGATGAGATGGACCATTCAATTTTCCTAGGACCAGACGCAAGGTTCTTAAATAAACTTAGTAAGAGACACAAAAATGGTATTCCATTTAATTAAGACTAATTGGGATAATGTGGATGGAATTATACCATTTAGATTGGTGAATACATTAATTAAATTAAATAATGAATTATCTCCCTATTGAGATTACAGTTTTAGGATATTGTGAGACTTCATTCTACCTGCAGAAGAATCAAGACTCACAATCTATCAAAGCATTAAATAATTGCTTAGACATTGATAGAATTCCTACTCGCCAAACTAAGTGATATAAGTATATTTCCCACACAGGAAACTTGTTTCAAGTACTTCCTCCTATAATCTAGCAAAATCATAAAACTCTGCTGTTTGTCCTAATGTCTTACCAAGATCATTTATAGAAAATAGTGATGTCGCAATCATAAAATTTTCGGTTCGCAAACCGCGAACGTCCGCAAAAGTTTGCGAACCGGGCGATCAATGGGCAGGCAAATTTAAAAACCCACAGGGACTCTTTCTGGCCACAATAGTGATTTAAAAGTTGTTTAAAGGGGACTAACACCTGAACTGTGGCGTGCAGGAGTGGGATCCATGGCAAAACTCCCATGGAAAATTACATAGTTGATGCAGAGTCTGGTTTTAATCCATACAGGGCAAAAATCACCTAACATTCCTAAATGGTTTGGAATAACGTGCTTTATCCCCCTTTAGACAGCACATAGATTCCCCCATATTAGGCAGCACATAGTTAGAGCCTCCCTTTAGGCAGCACATAGAGCCCCCTTTAGGCAGCACATAGTTAGATCCCCCCTTTAGGCATCACATAGATTCCCCCATGTTAGGCAGCACATAGTTAGAGCCCCCCTTTAGGAAGCACATAGATTCCCCCTTATTAGGCAGCACATAGTGGGATTTGAACCCAAGGCCCCAGCACTGCAAGTCGCTGAGGCCTTGCTACCATGCTACCCTGAGCCACCATGCTACCCTTACCATACATCTAATATGCACGGTTGCTAAAATGGACAGAGATGTCAGCAGAGAGTACCAGAAAAATTAGGCATGTACACATGGCTCAAAAATTTGGTATTGTTGCAGCTGCAGCTGTAGCAGCGCCCAGAAAAATTGTGGCTGCATAAAAAGTACAGCACCAGAGGCCAGAAAAATTTGTTCATTCCTCTCTGTATTTTATTTTTGAAAATTTAAGTTTAAAAATCACATGCAAAAAGCGTTCCTTGGTGTAATGGTTAGTACTCTGGAAAATTCAAGTTTAAATTATCAGAAAGTCCAGAAGACTCTATGATGCAGGACTGTGAAAATCACAGAGAAATCCTTTTCAAAATAACATTTTTCATCAAATCAAGATGAAAGCAGCGGCCAGAAAAATTGCAGCCGCAGAAAAAGTGCAGCACCATAGGCCAGAAAATGTAGGCATGTACACATGGCTGAAATATATGAACAAGCGCATATCCAAGAATCCAGAAGACTCTATAATGCAGGATGGAGAAACAGACAAAGAAATTATTTTCTAAATAAAATTTTTCATCAAATAAAGAAACAGAGTTCTTCCCTTTCTGTATTTTACTTTAGAAAATTTAAGTTAAAAAAATCACACGCAACAAGCGTTCCTTTGTGTAATGGTTAGTACTCTTGAAAATTCAAGTTTAAATTATCATAAAGTCCAGAAGACTCTATAATGCAGGACGGTGAAAAACACAAAGAAATCCTTTTCAAAAGTGCGCCATGGCCGTGTAGGAACGCCTGAAATGGCCACACACCTTCCAGGACTGCTTCAGGAAATCCTGTAAGCCTGGGTACTTGAGCACAAAGCGTTGTACAATCAGATTACACACATGTGCCAGTTGGTGCGGAGTCAGCCACTGGTCCACCTGTGTGTTCAGGGCCAACAGGAGCGCTGGTGCGGTGTGACTCTCCGCTTTGAGGCAAGTCAACCCCAAGATGGCGTGGCACTACCGTATCCGGGATGGTGAATAGCACCTGGGGAGCTGGGGGGGGGGGGTGCCGGTGATGTTGAGCAAGACGCAGCAGTGGAGGAGGACTCGGCCGAGGAAGTTATGGAAGAGGATGGAGTAGGAGGAGTAGAGGCGGTGGCAGCAGGCCTGCCTGCAAGTCGTGGCGGTGTCACCAACTCCCCTGCAGAGCCACGCATTCCATGCTTGGCAGCCGTCACCAGGTTTACCCAATGAGCAGTGTAGGTGATATACCTGCCCTGACCATGCTTTGCAGACCAGGCATCAGTGGTCAGATGGACCCTTGCCCCTACACTGTGATAGACATGCCATAATTTCCTTTTGCACAATGGATGGTGGGGCTGTATACAAAAATACAAAAACAGAGCTTCCTATTGGGCAGTATGTTTTTACTAGGTGGAAGAAATAGGTGGATATGAATGATGATCTCACCTTGCAAGGTTGTGTTGGCATAATCATTGATAAAGAGGTGCAAGACCTCGAAACGCGTCTGATACGGCAATAAAGAACACTTTTAAATAACTGAGACTCACCACATCTTTATTCCATCTACGGTTGGCGCCGAACATCCTGGGAACCTTTTTTCCAGACCCCGCAATTTTGCACAATGGAGTAAAGGTTGGGGATTGCCTTTTGTGCAAAAAAAAAAAAAATTGTCCGGGTACCTTCCACTGCAGTGTCCCAATGCCTCCAAATTTTTTAAAGGCCTCAGACTCCATCAGTTTGTATTGTAAAAGTTGGCGAACTAGCAGTTCCAACAAGCCAGCTGTCAGACGCCGGGCTAGGGGGTGACTTTGAGAAATTGTCTTCTTGCGCTCAAACATCTCCTTGACAGACACCTGACTGTGGGCAGATGAGCAGGAACTGCTCAAGGCGAGAGACGGATAGGCGGATGGTTGAGAGGGGGCAAGGAGGGCAGCAGTGGTTGACCTGGCTGAAGATGCTGGACCAGGAGGAGGATGGCGGCTTTGACTTTGTGTGCTGCTTGTACTGACGTGTTGATCCCACAGGCGTTTGTGATGTGACATCATGTGCCTTCGCAAAGCAGTTGTGCCTAGGTGGGTGTTGGACTTCCCACGACTCATTTTCTTCTGGCACAGGTTGCAAATGATGGCCTCGCTGTTGTCAGAGGCAGACACACAAAAAAAATGCCACACTTCTGAGCTCTGCGATGACAGCATTCTGGTGGTGGCAACAGCATGCGTTGATTGGCATCCCGTCTGGCTGACCCCAGGTGCCGATGCATGCTGTCTGACTGTGCCACTAGCTCCTTGCGACAACCTCCCCCTGCTTCCAACTCGTCTCCTCCTCCTCTCTGTCTCCCCATCTGAACTTTCCCCCTCTTCTTCTCTTCTAGCAGGCACCCACGTGGCATCCACGGACACATCATCATCATCATCAACACCTTCACCGCTATCTGACACCTCAAGAAAGGAAGCAGCAGCGGGTACAACGTCACCATCACACCGTACTTCCATGTGTTTAATGCTGCCTGACTGAGACATATCCCTGTTAACTACATCCTCTGGCAATAATGGTTGCACATCACTCATGTCTTCAAACTGATGTGTAAATAACTCCTCTGACGGATTAAGTAAAGCTGCTGTTGTGCTAGTGTTAGTAGTGGTGGCAGGCGGGCAAGTGGTAGCATGAGAGGTGCCCGAAGCTAAGCTAGAGGAGGAGAAGGACGGCGCGTCAAGGTTCTGAGCGGAAGCTTTAGTTGTAGATTGGGTGTCTTGTGATAGCCAGTCAACTAAGTCCTCAGAACTTTGGGGGTTCAGGGTACGTGGCCTCTGAACACTGGCCATTCTAGGGCCAAAGGGAATCCCAGCACCACAACGACCCCTGCGGGGTGGCCTTCCTCTGCCTGTCATTTTTTTGGGTTAAATTTGCACAAGTGTCTCACCTAATGTGATTTGCACTAGGGTGACGCAATTTGCCCTGCAGGCAAGAAAAATGGCAACTGTGACGTGAACTAACAGTGACAACTGATTTTATTTAACAGCCAAAAAAGGTATTTTTTTTTTAATTTGCACAACTGTCACACCTAATGTGATTTGCACTAGTGTGACAATGTGCAAAAAAACTTGCCAGCGGAGTTCCCCTTTTATGCAGTGGTGCCCAACCAGGGTGCCTCCAGCTGTTGCAAAATACACAGACTGATATATTTCAGTCCTTTGAATACTGTAGTAGTTAGTTGCTTTAAAGAAAAAAAGCTTGCAAGCGGAGTTCCCCTTTTAAGCAGTGGTCCCCAACCAGGGTGCCTACAGCTGTTGCAAAACACACGGACTGCTATCTTTCAGCCCTTTGCATACTGTAGTAGTTAGTTGCTTGAAGGAACTTACGTTTGATTCTGGAGTACACCTTTTAACCAGTGGTTCCCTCCCAACCAGGGTGCCTCCAGCTGTTGCAAGACTCACGGACTGATATCTTTCAGCCCTTTGAATACTGTAGTAGATAGTTGCTTGAAGGAACTTAAGTTTGATTCTGGAGTACCCCTTTTAACCAGCGGTTCCCTCCCAACCAGGACTGATATCTTTCAGCCCTAAAAAGGGCTTTTTTGGGTGCTGTCCTTAAAGCAGATGTTACACTAGTGCTTTAGAAGTAAACTGGACCCTGAATACACCACCTAGCAGCAACCTAGCTATCGCTTTCCCTATACAGCAGGAGCAGCTTCTCTAACCCTCCACTTCCTAAGCCTGCAGCATGCTGAATGAGGCTAAAATGGCGTCCGTGCAAGAGGTAGGAATGTCTGGAAGGGAGGGACTGCTGCTGATTGGCTGTAATGTGTCTGCTGACTCTGACTCACAGGGTCAAAGTTTACTGCAATGTTACATAGTTACATAGTTACATAGTTACATAGTTAGTATGGTTGAAAAAAGACATACGTCCATCAAGTCCAACCAGGGGATTGAAGGGAAGGATGTAAGGGGATAAGGGAAAGGGATGTAGTTTTATAATTCTGCATAAGCATTAATGTTATTTTGTTCCAGGAATGTATCTAACCCTGCTTTAAAGCTGTTAATTGTTCCTGCTGTGACCAGTTCCTGAGGTAGACCGTTCCATAAATTCACAGTCCTCACGGTAAAGAAGGCGTGCCGCCCCTTTAGACTAAACCTTTTCTTCTCCAGACGGAGGGAGTGCCCCCTCGTCCTTTGGATAAAGTATAGGAGGCGGATCGAACTACACATATATTCGCCCGGCGATGCAAAAGTGAACATGCGAAATTCGCCGGGAACTGTTCGCCGGCGAACAATTTGCGACATCTCAAATAGAAAATAGTCCAGAATGGGGCGGAAGTATTCTTCTGTGTTTATATCCTTAGATGGATTTGCCCATTCTTGGAACCATGTCATCTGTAGTTGGTTAGAAGGGGGTGGGGAGTGAAAGCCATATTGATATGTCTATGATTAGATATTGCCCATCTTGAAATCATGAGGTTTCCTCTGAACACAGTGATATGTAACCTTTTTCTTATACGATATTCCTAACCTAGTAGCTTTTGTTTTATTGTAACAAGTTACTTACTACTCACATGTATTGTTCTACTATATATAGTCAGTTAACAAGCTTGTAATGCTTGCTAATATATCTAATTGATATTCATTTGCATATATCTGTGTTTATTACTCATTTATGTTTATAATCTTATTACCAATAAATCTGCATACTTTATAATACCTGTGTATTGTATATTTCAAAACTACATCCTTAAGCGTTAAAGTCATCCAGTTATAAAAAGAACTGAGGAAATAGTCGGGAATTGTATTGATTGGCTTTGTCTACAATTCACCAGGTCATCATTTTGATATTTTTAATAATTTTCATAATTCATATTTTTATGACCATAATTCATAATTCATAATTGAGTTATTACTGTACGACAATGTGGAGAATGATGTTGAAACCAGGAAGACCAAGAAGAAGCTCTGAAGTACAATGAGGTAGCACATAGAACTACATTTTTTCCTTTATGCATGTTGAGGGGTTCTGTGCGAAACTACACCTTGCAGTTCATACTTTGCCCATTAACAGAAGAGATGTAGAAGGGCTTGGCAAAATGAGACACTGGAAGATGATGTTTATGGACCTGGGAGGCACCATTGAAGTTAACTGCGGAACCGGAGTCGTCAAGCGACGAGAGGAAATATTCACATCAATGAATGCCACTCCAACTTGTCCAAGATGGGAGCATTCATTAATGTCATCCTGTCATAAAAATAATTTGTTGATATCTGAGGAAATAGTCAGACTCAGATCTGAATTGTATTGATTGGCTTTGTCTACAATTCACCATGTCATAATTTTGATATTTTTAATAATTAATATTTTTTATTACCATAATTCATAATTGAGTTATTACCGCACGACAAGATGGAGGCCCCAGTGAGATATGATTGTGAGATGACATTATTTTTGATATGTTACTACTTGTGGCTTTGTTAAACTAACTCTGTGTTATTCCATCCTAAGCATTGCATACCATTGTGTTAGCAGTGGCAGGGTTTGGTTAAGCCATGTGCAGTTTGGTTATTGTAAACTGTTCTAATGAGTTCACCATCTAGAGGTTGTTAAGGTAACAGTGAGTCCAAAATTGCCATGTACGTCTTTGTTGGCATCAGAATGCCTAAAGCCAGATCACATATACAAACCCTTAGGAGGGTTTGGTCTATACATAGTCAATATCACTGTCTGATATTGAAGGGGTTAAACCCATACCAGAATCACAGATGAGTTTGTTGCTATATCTGTATTGATCATGGCATCTGAGGGGTTAATAGCGGACATCCGCGCGATCGTCCCTGGCTGCGGTGCTCACGATCATGGAAGTGCATAAATGTACATCATGGTGCGTTAAGTACAACGGCACCATGACGTACATTTACATCCATTGTCGTTAAGAGGTTAATCAAGTGACTACACTTGCACCCTGGTCCTTAAATATTAGCTCCTCCCCTGGTTCCCTGCTGGATCATTGGTTTTATATTCCTTACTACCTTCCTACCATGCACCTGTGAACCTGCCCTGACCTACTACCATCTTGTCACATCCTGCCAGTCTCCTTCTGTGCCACGCCACCTCCCAGCTACCTGTGTGGACGAGTCTTGCCAGGGGTAGCGACCTGGGTGATGCCTGCCACAGCAAGACTATCCCGTTTTGCAGCAGGCTCTGGTGAAAACCAGCAGCGCCTTAGACTCCGCTCCCTGGCCCAGCTCACGTCATCATCCACACAGGCCCAGAGGATCCACCACCTGCCGTAACCATAACAATGTTCATTGTGGCCTTTTGAGGGTTTATCTAGTGGGTCACAGCCACTTATTAAATTTAGAGAAGAAAGTAGAGTTGGATCCAGCTTCAATAGCAATAAAACCGTCTTTATTCAAAGGACATGCAAGGAACAGCAGTGGTTACGCGTTTCAAGCGGCTTGGCGCTTGAAATTTCTATTGAAGCTGGATCCAACTCTGCTATCTTCTCTACATTCTCGGTGTTGTCCAGCACCTGGATCCGTGCTCCGGTTGTCCAGGCGGGGTGAGCTGGTTTGGACTTTCTGTTTCACTTATTAAATTTGTAATATGAAACATTAGAACTCTTAACTAAATAAATGGAAGGTAAGGATGGACATTTCTGAAGGACATTTATCATGGATACAAACTATATATATATATATATATATATATATATATATATATATATATATATATAAACTTGCACCTTATTTCTCTTTTTACACTTGTGACATTTAATTGTATCTTCTCACTTGTCATTTCTCCCCCCCCCCCCCGATTTGCCCTGCCCAAGATCATTGACATAGCAACAGTAAAAATGTTATCCATAGTGAAAGTCAATGTTCAACAAGTTAGCACAAAACCAACTGTTGGTGAATCTCTTTATTCTTTATTAAAAATGTCTCTTCTAAAGTCACTATTTCTGCATTAGGATAGTGCCTAAGGGCCCACAACCTATGATCAGAGCACCTATTAGTTAGATAACTCCTTAAAAACTAAATACTGGGGGGGGGACAAATAAATAAATAAACAATAAAGCAATAAAAGTTATGCAATCTAATGATTGCATATAAAAGTACCCTATGGGGACTTAAAAAGTGTAAGATAAAAAATTCTAAAATTATATAAACCCCCTCTCCTAATAAAAAATCTAATCCCCCTTATTTTCCCATTTTACAAAAAAAGAACATATTTGATATCACTGCATCCATAAATGTCCAAAGTATTAAAGTATAATGTTCATGATCCCACACAGTAAACGGCATTAACGTAAAAATATAACAAATATACTGATTTTTAATCACATCGTTTATTGGAATTTTTTTTTATAAAAAGCGATCAAAAAGTCCCATCAAAAATGGTACTAATTAATAAATAAAACAACAGATTAGGGTGCAAACAATTGGCTCTCATACATGCCTGTATACGGAAAAATAAAAAAAGTTTTATGGGTCAGAAAATAGACAATTTTATGCATACCAATTTAATTTAAAAAAAGTTGCCATTTTTTTTATAATAGTACAATAATAGAAAAACTTTTTTTCTATTTATAATTAAGTTTTTCTAATTAAGTGCACTGCGTAAACACCAAACTCCCCAAAAGTAGCAAAATTGCAGTTTTCTTATAAATTTCCGCCTGCAAAATTTTTTTTTTTTTTTGTTGCGCTGTACATTTTTTGCGCGGTACATTTTATAGTAAAATGAAAGATGTAATTACAAAGTACAATTGTTCGAACAAGCCCTCATATAGGTCTGTAGGTGAAAAAAATAAAAGAACTATGGATTTTAAAACGGTGAAAAAACTGCAAAATGAAAATTGCCCTGGTCCTTAAGGCCAAAATGGGCTTTGGTACTCAAGGGGTTAAATAGGTATTCCCATATCAAAGACTATTTAACCTTATAGTGCATGTCAAAATACGTATTTTTGCAAATAGTTATTATTAACATTCTTTCATCCTTTCAAAGATATTGCCTTTTGTCCCTTGTTGACAGCTCAATGTCTAGGTTACCCTCCACCCGTATGCTCTAGAAGCAGTGGTCCATGGGGCTGGTGCCATGATTGTCTCGTTCTGCATATAGCAGAAAAGTGTAGCAGTCTGGGATTGCAGAAGCCTTCGCCAGCCAACTTATCTGTTTACTCCTAGATAGGGGAGACTCTCCGTGTATATATCTAGGTCTCTGTCCTCAGTCTCAGGCACAGTCTACTGTCAGAGCAGGACCTTTTGAACGCATGATCAAAAAGTCCTCAATAAAGTATGCACGGATAAGCAAGATAAGAACTAGTAAGGTGAAGTGAAGTGTGTATCTGACTGTGGGTGTGTGTTTGTGAGCATTTATGTATGTAAGTTTGTGTATGTACTGTATGTGATTGTACATGTGTATGTGACTGTGTGTATGCACTGTCATGAATTCTGTCAGACCGCCCACACATCTTATAGCCAAACCAGGAATCTGCACTGAGCTTACCGCAGGACTGACAATGCAAAGAGGCATTTGGGGATACCCCTTAGGGTAGGGTCACCCGTGCTAAATGTTGCTGCATATTTTCTTTTGCATATTTTGTTACCTATTGACTTTAATGGGTAGAAAGATTAGCAGACTTAATTATGCAGCAAAATACAGCAGGTGTGACCCTACCCATAATGGGTTAAGGTAAAAAAAAGAAAATGCTGCAGAATTTTTTTATGTTGATACAAATATATACAGTGACCCCCCGACCTACGATGGCCCCGACATTAGATAATTTCAGAGGCCATCGCATGTTGAAGGCAGCATCAACATACAATGCTTTTGTATGTCGAGGCCATCGCATAAACGCATAAGCGCAGACTGCTTCAGCTTCCGCCAGATAGCCATTTACGGTGCCCCGTGTGCTCCGGTGATGGTCTCCTACTTGTCCCCGGGACTCCGGAGCGTCCTCTTCGGGATCCCCTCCATCGCCGGTGCTCTCCATCGTCGTCATCACGTCGCCGCGCACGCCGTCCCATCATGCAATAGGAGCGGCGTGCGTAGTGACGTGATGACGGCGACGTGTGAGTGATGATCCCGGGCAGCAGAGGCATTCCGGAGCGGCGGGGACATCACGGGGACACGGCGACAGCGATGGAGCGTAACATCCAGGGCAGCGGTGACTGTCCGGAGCGGCAGGTACAGGTGAGTACAGCTTTCTATTCTTTACATTGCACGGATCCCTTAACATACGATGGTTTTAACAAACGATGGTTCATTTGGAACAGATTACCATCATATGTTGAGGGACCACTGTACTTAAATAGTCATAGCCGTACACCTAACAAATCCTATTTAACATGTATACACAAAAGGACTAAAGACTAAAAATTCATAAATACAGTGATCCCTCAACTTACAATGGCCTCAACATACAATAGTTTCAACATACAATGGACCATTGTAACTTGAAACCAGACTCAACATACAATGCTACAGACTGTCCAGATCTGCGAAACGTGTCAATGACTGGAAGATATGACCAATTAGAATGGGCATTCACTGGTAAAACCCCTGTATTACTGAAGTGTATGCACTGACTGGCTGTCTAGTAGTGCCCCCTACAGTACTCGGAGGAATTACATATTCTGTACTACTATTTACCTGTGCCATTGTTAGATGCTCCATTGGACACCAAGTAAGGGCAGCTCAATTTTACTTTTGTAGGACATTGTGTATAGGACCCTGAAGAAGCTCCTGTCCTCCACATAGACAGTGATTTACAGCTCCCAGCAGCTCTTTCTCACTATTGTATGGAAGGACTTGCTTTATCTGTATTAGTTATCTACTTATGTTTCTTTAATCCTCACATTTTCCTATTTTTGGATGACATTTTGGTGCTTCAGAACCAATTACCAAGTTTCCATAGAGTTATGGTCTCAACATACAATGGTTTCAACATACAATGGTCATCCTGGAACCAATTAATATTGTAACTTGAGGGACCATTGTATTATAAAACTATAGTAATGATGTTTCTATGAAGCGTGTTCTCAATTCGTAGCACAATTGCTTACACTTGTATTTGTTAATTAATTTAATTAGTATGAAAGAAAAAAAATTCAATAAGCTTAATGAAGAAATTTTTGATATAAGAAAACAATCAGGTGTTGCAAATTGATGTAAACCGTAGTAAAGTCTATATTTACATACAGAAATATCAATCACACTTTGTCATTTATTTTTTTCAGAAACCAATTGTTTTCTTTCCCCCGCAAATCATTAACAGATCATTGTATAGTAAATATGGTTTTTCCCCATTTTTCCATCAAACGTCTTAAAGCTTCACATCTGTCTCCAAGGAGAGCAGGGAATAGGAAAGTGATGCAAATTAAGTTGATACAGTCTGGATTCCAGTGCGCAGGTGGTGTAAATTTTGCTGAAACAATTCAATTTCAGCAATTCAATTTATATGGAAAAGCATAGTGTGATAAATGAAAGATGATAAAGTAAAATGCTACAATGAGAATGCATACAAAGAAGGATTCCTTACTATGAAAATAAAAGAAATATGTTGTTGGTAAGTCCCTTGTTAGAAAAAAAAATCTAAAACTAGATTCTTATATTTTTGAGATCTGACAAATATAAGGACAAAAAGATATCTTTTTTAGATTAATTTAAATGTTAGAAGAGTGTACGCCAAGTGTCTCTCAAATAAATTATATCAAAATACACAAAAAATATGAGCACAGTATGAAGTCAATATTAGTATCTACTTTGGAAGTGGCATATATCCCCTGGTGTACATGTGTCACATGTTGAGAACCTAGGGAGCCAAAATCATCAGTTTTTTGTTTTTCAAAATTACATATTTTGAACCATTTTATGTAAAGATCACATGGAAGCCTCCAAGGTAGAGTAATGGATAGTCATACAGTAGCACACGAAAGCCATTGAAGGGGTACTCCACCCTTGGACTTCTTATCCCCTATCCAAACGTTAGGGAATAAGATGTCTGATCAGGGGGGTCCAGCTGCTGGGGCCCTCCCTGCTGCCCCTGGCATTTGTTTAGAGTATTGGGTGCAACGCCAGAGGCTCGTGACATCATGGACACGCATAGACTCCCATAGACTTGCATTGATGGGGCGTGACCATGACGTCACAAACCTCCGATCCGCATCGCCAGTCATCCGGCAAGGAGTGAAGTTTTCTCCATGCACCAGATGTCTGGGATGCCGAAATTGCTGGGATCCCCAGCGGCTGGCCCCCCGTGATCAGACATCTTATCCCCTATCCTTTGGATAGGGGATAAGATGTCTGGTAATTGAGTACCCCTTTAACTGATGTTGTTAAAATTATATTGTATAGTATACAGTGTTAACTGTGTCCCTCAGTTTAGAAAAATGTAGCAGAATTCGCTGTCCAAGGACCAAACCTGTAAACATTTTTTGCATTCGCTGAATGTAAAAGAAAAGCAAAGCGTGATAAGACTCTAAGGTAAAATATTTTTGGAAACATAATTTTTTGGAACCTATTCAAACTTGTATAGAAAGTTTGTTAGTGAAATATTTTAAATGTGCTTGGGATGGCAGGAATATTAAAAACACTTGTACGTCCTTCACCATTGCCGTTCTGATTGTGCTGGTCCCACTGTTCAAAGGTCTCCGTTCTGTGTCCTACAATACAAAAAGAGACAGGCACCCCGTACAACAATACAACTTTGGGTGCAAACTAGTTGCAAAATTACATATACACCAAAAAAAGAAGAAGCTCGCACACCAACTAATAAAGGTTATAAAAGTACATCTTTATTGAAACAGACACAAAAAATGCGAATACAAACAATTAAAATAGTTCAAAATACAGTTGACCAGAGCAGAGGCATATAATCCTACTACACTCACCCCATACTGGGTATAATAACCCCAAGGGTATAGGCAATCCCGATACCGTGCAATAATCAAACTAATTCTCCAGCAGCTGCACCACAAAAACAAGGGAGCAAAGTCCATCCAAATTTTACAATATTAAACATATTTACCAAATACAATATGTACTGGGATTCTCTCACAATGATGCAAAAAAAAAAAAAAAAATTAAAAAAATAAATAAAAAAAAAATAATAAAAAAAAAAAAATATATATATATATATATATATATATATATATATACATACATACAGCAATAATCATATAAGCAGCATCCTATATATGTGGTAAATGAAATGAATCACAAAGTGCTGTGTGCTGAATGTGCTAGGACGCGGGTGCAAGAGGAAAAAGCTGCTGAATGGCAAGACTGTCTAATAGTGTGTTAAATATTAATACCGGTCATAGTGTATGGCACGGTCACCATTGGAGGAATAAGTGAGCAGCTTCTTAAAAACAAATGCCTTATTAATCGGTCTATAACACGCACTGGCGTATAACACGCACCCCCATTTTAACAGGGAAATTTAAGTAAAAAAAAAAAGTAAAATAAATTACTTGGACTAAATGCCACATCATCCCCCCCAACTTCGTTTTCTTCTGCACCTCAGTTTGGTCCCGTCCCCTCCAGTGCCACATCATTCCTTCCCTTTTATCAGTCCCTGTGCCACATTTACCCCTCTCATTGCCACCCCCTATGTCTCATCATCCCCCTATGTCTCATCATTTCCCCCTGTCATAGACCACCACTAGCCATACAAACATTAAGCCTTTAGTGCCTCCCCCCACCATCATTTCCCCTGTCTCATCATGTCCACCATCATTCCCCTTCATCATTTCCCCCTGTCTCATCATCCCCCCATCATGTTCCTCCTGTGCTATTCTTCCCCTCCCTCATCATTCCCCCTTTTCCCCTGCTTTTCATATTTTTTTTTTATTTTCCTTACCTGGCTGCGCTTCAGCAGGTGGCAGTTCTTGCGGGCTGTGGTCAGTGAAGCAGATGAGTGACATCCTCTCCCGGCTTCTCTGCGCGGCATAAGGGACGTCACTTTTCATTTCCTCTAACCGCCGCTAGTCAGAGTTCGGAGACCGGCGAATACAGGAAATTAAATGTGACATCTCTGATGCCGCGCAGAGAAGCCGGGAGAGGACGTCACTTATCTGCTTCACTGACCACAGCCCGCAAGACCCGCCGCCTGCTGAAGCGCAGCCAGGTAAGGAAAATAAAAAAAAAACTATGAAAAGCAGGGGAAAAGGGGGGAATGATAAGGGAGGAGGGAGGTAAGAAAAATTAAAAGCAGAGCGGGGAGGAGCCGACGCTGGTCACTGATTTAAAGTGGCCGTGGCTGTGATGCTAATACTTAACAAGCAGCTGCTGCTGCGGCCACTTTAAATCAGTGACCAGAAGATTTATCGGTGTATAACACCCAGGCAGGCTTTTTGCCTTAAATTTAAGTTTTAAAAGTGCGTGTTATACGCCGATAAAAATGGTATACATTTATTTTAATACATTTCTATACATTTATATATTGTAAGCTTCTAGACATCATGGTAGACAAAACAAATCATCTCATGTAAAAACAATCCTTGTATAAATGTTACAATAAGTACAGTAGGAATGGTAGGCATGTCCTTAGAATTTTCTCACCAACTGAGGTTTGTGTCAGCTGGATCCATCTTGGGAAGTCCTAAGGTGGACACTTCTGTTAGCATCCTTCATCAGGCTGGTCTGGTCTGCTTGGCCCCGCCTTCCTCCTTCTTTTTTCCTTGTTCCTTGTGTTGGCTTCTGTTAGGCCTCTTTATATACCATAACCATGGGTGTATACATTATCTAATGGCTACACTGTTATCTGATTGGACATTTCTCATCCTTCATATATGGTAGCCCTTTAAATCCTCTACGTTACTACGTGACTATTCTCCAAATAGTCAATGCAGAAATACGTCACTCTCAAAAATGTCGTGGGTGCTGGAGTTAGGAATCCCAATCCTTACGTACATAAAAAAGAAAAAACTTCGCACACCACTTCTCACGGTGAAGTAGATTTAGATTTTATTAGCAATCCAATAGTTAAACAGTATGACGTTTCGGTCCTACCTGGACCTTCATCAGATCTATAAATTATACAAACAAGAGGTGTCAAAAAAAGGGGGAAAAAAAGGTAAACAGAATACCTAGTAGCATAATGGTTAAGGAAAAGAAAGGAAAACATAATAGTATAGTAATATCCAAGTGCAGGCCGACTCGAATCCAATCAATCTCAGTAGTAACTACTGGAATCATTAATTTGCAACGAACTGGTACCTAATGATACAGTGACAAGTCTCCTAAAATGTTACTTAAAACATGACAAAGTAGTGGATAGGATCGAGTATCCGTCCTAAAGGTGAATGAAGCACCGTAAACAGGGTATGTCATAGGTATAAAATTTACAAGATCCTATGTAATATGTACAAACGAGTATAACAATGTACAAAGCATGTGGGTGAAAAGACCGTAATCGGGATATAACATCAGTATACAGTCTGCAAGGTATGTTATCATATATATATGGGTATAACATGGTATAGAATATGCCATGTAGAGCGGATATAACCTTATGGTTCTTATGGAGACTTACCCGGATTGCTGTGGAGGTCAGAGTAAAGAGCCGGCGTATAGCCGTGTGTGGAGGTAGTCTGAAGTGCAACCTATGGTCGCTGGAGGCATCAGGAAACTGAGGTGGAAGGGGAGATGTTTAAATGTGATAAGGAAGTGATGTCACTTCCGGTTTGTCCATGTATGACTCAGTCAAAAATAGACAAATGCTGAATTGGACATATCTGTAGGAGTATATGTGAATGGTCTATAAGGGCAATGGATGAGAGATGGTGAAATTCGGTTACCTGTAGTGCCTGTAGTTCCAGAGCCACCGTCGGTTGTGAAACCGGAAGTGCGGTGTGTCATGTGATTTGGGCTGTGGAACGCAAATGCGTTCCACCCATAGAGATAGATGAACATGGAAACCGGAAGTGACGTCGTGGAACGCAAACAGCATTCCACAGTACAGGAAATGTGTCAGAATGAATGAGAGTGTGTTAAATTGAGTGTATTAAAGTGATGTAATGGAAAAAGGGTGTTGTAAATAGGAAAGAACTAATGAATATAGAGAGGGACAGCCATATAGGAGGATATAGATAAAGAATTATGTGTGATGAACAGGATCAGTGTCAAGGGTGTAAGACACAGAAAAAAAGGGGGTGTAATGAACTAAGTGTAATAGAATGATATATGGGAACAAGGCGTTATAAATGAAAAAGGGCTGATGAATAGAGGAAGGGGTAGCCATAAGGGGGGATATGTACGTAGAGGATTATGTGTGATGAAATAGGGAAAATGTGGGATCAAAAAGTAATATAAGAAAAAGTATAGAGGTGTGAGAGGTGCATTAAATGGGAAAAACGAAAAAAAGAAGCAAACATGAGAAGGATCAACAGAATGGCAGATAACCGACTTTAAGTGTTAGGGGGATAATAAAATGTCTGAAAGGATACGAGAATAGGTGGGCCCCCACAGCATTGGTCCGGAGATAGTATCCTCAGCGCACCTGGGGGAAAAAAAGGGTATATCATCAGCATGTTACAGCGTAGTCAAGTAAAGACACTATACATATTAGTAATGTCATATTCCCGGTTGAGCCCATGCGGTTCCAGTGTCTGTAGTCTATGTATCCAATATGCTTCCCTCAACTTCAACAGCCTACTTCTGTTACCACCTCTCCTATTTCTATGAATCTGTTCTAATACCTGGAATCTCAGCTGTGATGGAGTGTGATTATGTGTATCAAAGTGGTGAGGAACAGGTAGTAGTAGGTTTTTCCGTCTGATGGTAGATTTGTGTTGTGAGATACGGTCGCGAATTTTTTGGGTTGTTTCACCTACATATGCTAGGCCGCATGGACACTTCAATAAATAAATCACAAAATTAGTATCACAGGTAAAAAATCCTTTAAGAGGAATTGACTCTCCAGATCTGGGATGGTGTGTGCGATCTCCTTTTATTATGCTGTTACACTGTATACAATGGAGGCATGGGAACGTGCCATTTTTACGGGGTTTTAACAGAGTTTGAGTGGAATGTGTATTGGCATTCCAATGCCTATGTCAGCTCGTACCAAACGGTCTCTCAAATTCCTTGGTCTTCTGAAGCATGGCATAAATGGGTCTTTAAATTCATTAACATTAGGAAGGGCTTGGTGTAATAATGGCCAGTGTTTTCTTATTATGCCATGTACTTTGTATGAAAATGGATGATATGTGTGAACAAACGGTATACGGGCTGTATTGTTTGATCTGGGGGTTCTAGATTGTTGTGCCTTGGCGAGGACCCGCTCGGGGTAGCCTCTTGTTCTAAATTTCACTGACATTTCTTCTATACGTTGTTGTTGTGTCTGTGGGTTGCTGACTATGCGTTTAACTCTGTGAAATTGTGATCTTGGAAGGGATTCTATTGTGGATTTGGGATGATAACTGGTATATAGGAGTAAATTATTGCGGTCCGTGGGTTTAGTGTAGAGGTCAGTGGTAAGTTGTCCCAGGGAATCAACTATTACGGTGGTATCTAGGAAGTCTATGTGATTTGAATGGTAGTGCATGGTAAATTGTAACTCAGGCCAAATGGAGTTTATGTATTCATGGAATGATTGTAGGGTGGGCAATGGTCCTTTCCAAATACAGAATATATCATCGATATATCTTTTCCAGACCAAGGAGTGGGTCTGGAATGCTGGGTCAGGGTAAATGTATTGTGCCTCAAACCAAGCCATATAGGCATTGGCATATGGGGGTGCCATGTTGGACCCCATTGCCGTCCCTTGTATCTGCAGGAAGAAGTCATCTTGAAATAAAAAGTAGTTATTGTGTAAAACTAGTTCCAAAATGTCAGTGCAAAAATCTATGGTATCGGGTGTGAAGGCGGAATTAATGAGTAACTGTTTGGTGGCATGAAGTCCTTTTTCATGTTTAATTGAGGTGTACAGGCTGTTTACATCCAAGGTAACTAGAATAGAGTCTGGGGGGATATTAGTGATGCCGTGGATTAGTTGGATGAAGGCTGTAGTGTCGAGAAGAAAAGAAGGTGTTGTCTTAATGAGTGGTGTGAGGATTTTTTCGAGAGTAATGGACAGGGGTGAGAGTACGGATTCAGTTGAGGCTACAATTGGACGACCAGGAGGGTGTTGAAGATTTTTATGAATTTTCGGAAGTGTGTATAAGACAGGAGTTATTGGGTGTTCTTTACGGAGAAATGTATGGGTCTTGCTATCAATGATGTTGAGTTCTAGATAGTGATCTATACATTCTAGTATTTTTTGTTCAATCTTTTTTACGGGATCTGAATCAAGTTTCCTGTATATACTGGTGTCGTTCAATTGTGAATGAATTTCACGTATGTACTCAGTGGTATCCTGTACCACTATTGCTCCCCCCTTATCCGCTGGTTTAATGATAATTGCTTTATCATTTTGTAAGTCCCCTAGGGCACGTATCTCACTGGAGGTGAAGTTGTTGGGGTAATGGAGAGTGCCTTTAGAGATTTCCTTGCGGAGAGAAGAAATATCTCTTTTAATGAAATCAATAAAAGTTTCAACAGCGGGTGGTCCTCTCGGGGGCGTAAATCTGCTAGGGATTTTTATCCCGAGTGTTTGGGTGTTGATTGGGGTCAAAGTAGTGGTTTGGGTGGGAACCGTACATGTTTGACTATCAAAAAATGCTTTTAATCTGATATTTCTAAAGAATCTATGTAAATCCAAGTCTAGTTGGAAAAGATCAAATGAATAAGTTGGACAGAAAGACAATCCCCTTTGTAGAAGCTCTATCTGTGTGGGTGTCAAAGATTTAGAGGAAATGTTAACAACTAGAGGTGGGGTTGTGGAGGTGTGTGGGCATACCTGTGATCTAGTAGTCGTGGTACTCTCTGTTATGTTCGGAACTCCAAACCCACCCCTCCTTCTCTGTGGGCGGCGTCTCCCGCCGGGACGACCTCTTCCATAGTAGGCTTCATTGCCCTCGGAACTTGATGAGTATGTATCTTGTGATGTTCCTCTATTAGAATAATAGGGTCTCTGTCCGATGATGGGGTCTTGCCATCTGTACACATGATTCTGTAGATAGTCCTCGGTATCTCGGACAAATTTGTCTCTTTTCTTCTTTTCTGAGTCTTTCTTATGTTTGTCAAGATTCATCGTCAATCGTTCTTTTGTTCTGGTCAATTCCTCTGGATTGAGAGCGGTATCCAGCTGTGCTTCAATGGTTTTCACCTTATCCTGTAGCAGCTTAATTTCTTTTTGCAGAAAGTCCACTGTAAGTGTCATGATGTCATTTGAACATTTGTTCAAAATTTGTATAAAAAAATCACAATAATCTTTCTTGTCGCTGAAGATTGTGGGTCTCAATTTAACACGAAGTCCACGTGGTATTCTATGAACTTTCAGATATTCTGTTAATGTGGCACAATGGAGTTCGAGGTTCACTAGATGTCGAGACTCCCGTTCCAGTTCGCGTGTGCGAAATTCATATGATGGAACTTGAAGAAAATCACTGGACAGAGTGGTCCTTGCTATTATTCTGTCGGTCTCGTCTTGATCATAATGAAAGACGTTACTAGCCATTCTTCAGTTGAAGTGACCGTATAGGGAAAGTATATTCAATGCAGAAATACGTCACTCTCAAAAATGTCGTGGGTGCTGGAGTTAGGAATCCCAATCCTTACGTACATATAAAAGAAAAAACTTCGCACACCACTTCTCACGGTGAAGTAGATTTAGATTTTATTAGCAATCCAATAGTTAAACAGTATGACGTTTCGGTCCTACCTGGACCTTCATCAGATCTATAAATTATACAAACAAGAGGTGTCAAAAAAAGGGGGAAAAAAAGGTAAACAGAATACCTAGTAACATAATGGTTAAGGAAAAGAAAGGAAAACATAATAGTATAGTAATATCCAAGTGCAGGCCGACTCGAATCCAATCAATCTCAGTAGTAACTACTGGAATCATTAATTTGCAACGAACTGGTACCTAATGATACAGTGACAAGTCTCCTAAAATGTTACTTAAAACATGACAAAGTAGTGGATAGGATCGAGTATCCGTCCTAAAGGTGAATGAAGCACCGTAAACAGGGTATGTCATAGGTATAAAATTTACAAGATCCTATGTAATATGTACAAACGAGTATAACAATGTACAAAGCATGTGGGTGAAAAGACCGTAATCGGGATATAACATCAGTATACAGTCTGCAAGGTATGTTATCATATATATATGGGTATAACATGGTATAGAATATGCCATGTAGAGCGGATATAACCTTATGGTTCTTATGGAGACTTACCCGGATTGCTGTGGAGGTCAGAGTAAAGAGCCGGCGTATAGCCGTGTGTGGAGGTAGTCTGAAGTGCAACCTATGGTCGCTGGAGGCATCAGGAAACTGAGGTGGAAGGGGAGATGTTTAAATGTGATAAGGAAGTGATGTCACTTCCGGTTTGTCCATGTATGACTCAGTCAAAAATAGACAAATGCTGAATTGGACATATCTGTAGGAGTATATGTGAATGGTCTATAAGGGCAATGGATGAGAGATGGTGAAATTCGGTTACCTGTAGTGCCTGTAGTTCCAGAGCCACCGTCGGTTGTGAAACCGGAAGTGCGGTGTGTCATGTGATTCGGGCTGTGGAACGCAAATGCGTTCCACCCATAGAGATAGATGAACATGGAAACCGGAAGTGACGTCGTGGAACGCAAACAGCATTCCACAGTACAGGAAATGTGTCAGAATGAATGAGAGTGTGTTAAACTGAGTGTATTAAAGTGATGTAATGGAAAAAGGGTGTTGTAAATAGGAAAGAACTAATGAATATAGAGAGGGACAGCCATATAGGAGGATATAGATAAAGAATTATGTGTGATGAACAGGATCAGTGTCAAGGGTGTAAGACACAGAAAAAAAGGGGGTGTAATGAACTAAGTGTAATAGAATGATATATGGGAACAAGGCGTTATAAATGAAAAAGGGCTGATGAATAGAGGAAGGGGTAGCCATAAGGGGGGATATGTACGTAGAGGATTATGTGTGATGAAATAGGGAAAATGTGGGATCAAAAAGTAATATAAGAAAAAGTATAGAGGTGTGAGAGGTGCATTAAATGGGAAAAACGAAAAAAAGACGCATGGGCTCAACCGGGAATATGACATTACTAATATGTAGAGTGTCTTTACTTGACTACGCTGTAACATGCTGATGATATACCCTTTTTTTCCCCCAGGTGCGCTGAGGATACTATCTCCGGACCAATGCTGTGGGGGCCCACCTATTCTCGTATCCTTTCAGACATTTTATTATCCCCCTAACACTTAAAGTCGGTTATCTGCCATTCTGTTGAATCTTCTCATGTTTGCTTCTTTTTTTCGTTTTTCCCATTTAATGCACCTCTCACACCTCTATACTTTTTCTTATATTACTTTTTGATCCCACATTTTCCCTATTTCATCACACATAATCCTCTACGTACATATCCCCCCTTATGGCTACCCCTTCCTCTATTCATCAGCCCTTTTTCATTTATAACGCCTTGTTCCCATATATCATTCTATTACACTTAGTTCATTACACCCCCTTTTTTTCTGTGTCTTACACCCTTGACACTGATCCTGTTCATCACACATAATTCTTTATCTATATCCTCCTATATGGCTGTCCCTCTCTATATTCATTAGTTCTTTCCTATTTACAACACCCTTTTTCCATTACATCACTTTAATACACTCAGTTTAACACACTCTCATTCATTCTGACACATTTCCTGTACTGTGGAATGCTGTTTGCGTTCCACGACGTCACTTCCGGTTTCCATGTTCATCTATCTCTATGGGTGGAACGCATTTGCGTTCCACAGCCCGAATCACATGACACACCGCACTTCCGGTTTCACAACCGACGGTGGCTCTGGAACTACAGGCACTACAGGTAACCGAATTTCACCATCTCTCATCCATTGCCCTTATAGACCATTCACATATACTCCTACAGATATGTCCAATTCAGCATTTGTCTATTTTTGACTGAGTCATACATGGACAAACCGGAAGTGACATCACTTCCTTATCACATTTAAACATCTCCCCTTCCACCTCAGTTTCCTGATGCCTCCAGCGACCATAGGTTGCACTTCAGACTACCTCCACACACGGCTATACGCCGGCTCTTTACTCTGACCTCCACAGCAATCCGGGTAAGTCTCCATAAGAACCATAAGGTTATATCTGCTCTACATGGCATATTCTATACCATGTTATACCCATATATATATGATAACATACCTTGCAGACTGTATACTGATGTTATATCCCGATTACGGTCTTTTCACCCACATGCTTTGTACATTGTTATACTCGTTTGTACATATTACATAGGATCTTGTAAATTTTATACCTATGACATACCCTGTTTACGGTGCTTCATTCACCTTTAGGACGGATACTCGATCCTATCCACTACTTTGTCATGTTTTAAGTAACATTTTAGGAGACTTGTCACTGTATCATTAGGTACCAGTTCGTTGCAAATTAATGATTCCAGTAGTTACTACTGAGATTGATTGGATTCGAGTCGGCCTGCACTTGGATATTACTATACTATTATGTTTTCCTTTCTTTTCCTTAACCATTATGTTACTAGGTATTCTGTTTACCTTTTTTTCCCCCTTTTTTTGACACCTCTTGTTTGTATAATTTATAGATCTGATGAAGGTCCAGGTAGGACCGAAACGTCATACTGTTTAACTATTGGATTGCTAATAAAATCTAAATCTACTTCACCGTGAGAAGTGGTGTGCGAAGTTTTTTCTTTTATATGTACGTAAGGATTGGGATTCCTAACTCCAGCACCCACGACATTTTTGAGAGTGACGTATTTCTGCATTGAATATACTTTCCCTATACGGTCACTTCAACTGAAGAATGGCTAGTAACGTCTTTCATTATGATCAAGACGAGACCGACAGAATAATAGCAAGGACCACTCTGTCCAGTGATTTTCTTCAAGTTCCATCATATGAATTTCGCACACGCGAACTGGAACGGGAGTCTCGACATCTAGTGAACCTCGAACTCCATTGTGCCACATTAACAGAATATCTGAAAGTTCATAGAATACCACGTGGACTTCGTGTTAAATTGAGACCCACAATCTTCAGCGACAAGAAAGATTATTGTGATTTTTTTATACAAATTTTGAACAAATGTTCAAATGACATCATGACACTTACAGTGGACTTTCTGCAAAAAGAAATTAAGCTGCTACAGGATAAGGTGAAAACCATTGAAGCACAGCTGGATACCGCTCTCAATCCAGAGGAATTGACCAGAACAAAAGAACGATTGACGATGAATCTTGACAAACATAAGAAAGACTCAGAAAAGAAGAAAAGAGACAAATTTGTCCGAGATACCGAGGACTATCTACAGAATCATGTGTACAGATGGCAAGACCCCATCATCGGACAGAGACCCTATTATTCTAATAGAGGAACATCACAAGATACATACTCATCAAGTTCCGAGGGCAATGAAGCCTACTATGGAAGAGGTCGTCCCGGCGGGAGACGCCGCCCACAGAGAAGGAGGGGTGGGTTTGGAGTTCCGAACATAACAGAGAGTACCACGACTACTAGATCACAGGTATGCCCACACACCTCCACAACCCCACCTCTAGTTGTTAACATTTCCTCTAAATCTTTGACACCCACACAGATAGAGCTTCTACAAAGGGGATTGTCTTTCTGTCCAACTTATTCATTTGATCTTTTCCAACTAGACTTGGATTTACATAGATTCTTTAGAAATATCAGATTAAAAGCATTTTTTGATAGTCAAACATGTACGGTTCCCACCCAAACCACTACTTTGACCCCAATCAACACCCAAACACTCGGGATAAAAATCCCTAGCAGATTTACGCCCCCGAGAGGACCACCCGCTGTTGAAACTTTTATTGATTTCATTAAAAGAGATATTTCTTCTCTCCGCAAGGAAATCTCTAAAGGCACTCTCCATTACCCCAACAACTTCACCTCCAGTGAGATACGTGCCCTAGGGGACTTACAAAATGATAAAGCAATTATCATTAAACCAGCGGATAAGGGGGGAGCAATAGTGGTACAGGATACCACTGAGTACATACGTGAAATTCATTCACAATTGAACGACACCAGTATATACAGGAAACTTGATTCAGATCCCGTAAAAAAGATTGAACAAAAAATACTAGAATGTATAGATCACTATCTAGAACTCAACATCATTGATAGCAAGACCCATACATTTCTCCGTAAAGAACACCCAATAACTCCTGTCTTATACACACTTCCGAAAATTCATAAAAATCTTCAACACCCTCCTGGTCGTCCAATTGTAGCCTCAACTGAATCCGTACTCTCACCCCTGTCCATTACTCTCGAAAAAATCCTCACACCACTCATTAAGACAACACCTTCTTTTCTTCTCGACACTACAGCCTTCATCCAACTAATCCACGGCATCACTAATATCCCCCCAGACTCTATTCTAGTTACCTTGGATGTAAACAGCCTGTACACCTCAATTAAACATGAAAAAGGACTTCATGCCACCAAACAGTTACTCATTAATTCCGCCTTCACACCCGATACCATAGATTTTTGCACTGACATTTTGGAACTAGTTTTACACAATAACTACTTTTTATTTCAAGATGACTTCTTCCTGCAGATACAAGGGACGGCAATGGGGTCCAACATGGCACCCCCATATGCCAATGCCTATATGGCTTGGTTTGAGGCACAATACATTTACCCTGACCCAGCATTCCAGACCCACTCCTTGGTCTGGAAAAGATATATCGATGATATATTCTGTATTTGGAAAGGACCATTGCCCACCCTACAATCATTCCATGAATACATAAACTCCATTTGGCCTGAGTTACAATTTACCATGCACTACCATTCAAATCACATAGACTTCCTAGATACCACCGTAATAGTTGATTCCCTGGGACAACTTACCACTGACCTCTACACTAAACCCACGGACCGCAATAATTTACTCCTATATACCAGTTATCATCCCAAATCCACAATAGAATCCCTTCCAAGATCACAATTTCACAGAGTTAAACGCATAGTCAGCAACCCACAGACACAACAACAACGTATAGAAGAAATGTCAGTGAAATTTAGAACAAGAGGCTACCCCGAGCGGGTCCTCGCCAAGGCACAACAATCTAGAACCCCCAGATCAAACAATACAGCCCGTATACCGTTTGTTCACACATATCATCCATTTTCATACAAAGTACATGGCATAATAAGAAAACACTGGCCATTATTACACCAAGCCCTTCCTAATGTTAATGAATTTAAAGACCCATTTATGCCATGCTTCAGAAGACCAAGGAATTTGAGAGACCGTTTGGTACGAGCTGACATAGGCAGTGCCAATACACATTCCACTCAAACTCTGTTAAAACCCCGTAAAAATGGCACGTTCCCATGCCTCCATTGTATACAGTGTAACAGCATAATAAAAGGAGATCGCACACACCATCCCAGATCTGGAGAGTCAATTCCTCTTAAAGGATTTTTTACCTGTGATACTAATTTTGTGATTTATTTATTGAAGTGTCCATGCGGCCTAGCATATGTAGGTGAAACAACCCAAAAAATTCGCGACCGTATCTCACAACACAAATCTACCATCAGACGGAAAAACCTACTACTACCTGTTCCTCACCACTTTGATACACATAATCACACTCCATCACAGCTGAGATTCCAGGTATTAGAACAGATTCATAGAAATAGGAGAGGTGGTAACAGAAGTAGGCTGTTGAAGTTGAGGGAAGCATATTGGATACATAGACTACAGACACTGGAACCGCATGGGCTCAACCGGGAATATGACATTACTAATATGTATAGTGTCTTTACTTGACTACGCTGTAACATGCTGATGATATACCCTTTTTTTCCCCCAGGTGCGCTGAGGATACTATCTCCGGACCAATGCTGTGGGGGCCCACCTATTCTCGTATCCTTTCAGACATTTTATTATCCCCCTAACACTTAAAGTCGGTTATCTGCCATTCTGTTGATCCTTCTCATGTTTGCTTCTTTTTTTCGTTTTTCCCATTTAATGCACCTCTCACACCTCTATACTTTTTCTTATATTACTTTTTGATCCCACATTTTCCCTATTTCATCACACATAATCCTCTACGTACATATCCCCCCTTATGGCTACCCCTTCCTCTATTCATCAGCCCTTTTTCATTTATAACGCCTTGTTCCCATATATCATTCTATTACACTTAGTTCATTACACCCCCTTTTTTTCTGTGTCTTACACCCTTGACACTGATCCTGTTCATCACACATAATTCTTTATCTATATCCTCCTATATGGCTGTCCCTCTCTATATTCATTAGTTCTTTCCTATTTACAACACCCTTTTTCCATTACATCACTTTAATACACTCAGTTTAACACACTCTCATTCATTCTGACACATTTCCTGTACTGTGGAATGCTGTTTGCGTTCCACGACGTCACTTCCGGTTTCCATGTTCATCTATCTCTATGGGTGGAACGCATTTGCGTTCCACAGCCCGAATCACATGACACACCGCACTTCCGGTTTCACAACCGACGGTGGCTCTGGAACTACAGGCACTACAGGTAACCGAATTTCACCATCTCTCATCCATTGCCCTTATAGACCATTCACATATACTCCTACAGATATGTCCAATTCAGCATTTGTCTATTTTTGACTGAGTCATACATGGACAAACCGGAAGTGACATCACTTCCTTATCACATTTAAACATCTCCCCTTCCACCTCAGTTTCCTGATGCCTCCAGCGACCATAGGTTGCACTTCAGACTACCTCCACACACGGCTATACGCCGGCTCTTTACTCTGACCTCCACAGCAATCCGGGTAAGTCTCCATAAGAACCATAAGGTTATATCCGCTCTACATGGCATATTCTATACCATGTTATACCCATATATATATGATAACATACCTTGCAGACTGTATACTGATGTTATATCCCGATTACGGTCTTTTCACCCACATGCTTTGTACATTGTTATACTCGTTTGTACATATTACATAGGATCTTGTAAATTTTATACCTATGACATACCCTGTTTACGGTGCTTCATTCACCTTTAGGACGGATACTCGATCCTATCCACTACTTTGTCATGTTTTAAGTAACATTTTAGGAGACTTGTCACTGTATCATTAGGTACCAGTTCGTTGCAAATTAATGATTCCAGTAGTTACTACTGAGATTGATTGGATTCGAGTCGGCCTGCACTTGGATATTACTATACTATTATGTTTTCCTTTCTTTTCCTTAACCATTATGTTACTAGGTATTCTGTTTACCTTTTTTTCCCCCTTTTTTTGACACCTCTTGTTTGTATAATTTATAGATCTGATGAAGGTCCAGGTAGTTCCGAAACGTCATACTGTTTAACTATTGGATTGCTAATAAAATCTAAATCTACTTCACCGTGAGAAGTGGTGTGCGAAGTTTTTTCTTTTATATTCTCCAAATAGTGTGTCATGAAATACCTCTAGCTAAGCAATTCTATTTGCAGGTTGCGGCTATAGCTCAACTTATTTTTAACTTTTCTAAAGGTCATGTCATCCTTTTTGTATACCCTGCATGAGTTACAATTGTATATTAAAAAAATACATATCCTAATATTTTACATAGTGCTACCGGGACTCCATGACCAAGGATGGGGAAAAGCTCACCCCAGCAATGGTGGCTTCCTCAGGTGTGTCCTCACTGCTGACACATACTATATGAAATGCCTATTCAACCAATCTCTAGCCTCAGTGGGGACCCACCTCAGCCAGTGATTATTGGAGTGGGCAATTCATGTGTGTTTGGATGGAAAACAGAGAGCCTATATGGCAGCAGGTAAGTACATGTATTTTTATTTATCTTGACACCCGGGGCACTTTTAGAAATTAAAATATTATTCAGGGCAACCCGTTTAATAGGAAAAATGTTTTGTGAAAAGCTGCAGACACCATTCGCTGTATAGCTGTATAGAGTATAAAAGCAAACTGTACCTTTCCGGGAGCTGATGGTGGTTTACTAATTTAAAATCCCTCATCCAAGTGTGAGGGAGGTAAGGTTAAGCTACTCAAGTGCCACAGACAGACACACCTTCTGGCCCTTACTATTGAGCTTTTCCTTGACTGATATACAGAGTCCTGTTTTTCAGTCAAGGAAATGCTGTTAGGTAAGGAGCAAGTTGACATGCCAGGCTGGGCACTTGAGCAGCTAATACCCGCCTCCTTAAAATAAATTTTATATATATATATATATATATATATATATATATATATATATATAAATATATATATATACACCCCAAAACACAGATCCAAAAATAGCCCCCCCCCCCCAAGAATGTCAACATGTCCCCCTAAGAAATAGTCCTCACACAATTGTAATACGGTGACTTACAAACATGAATTAATTTTTTTTTTTTTTTTTTTACAAAAGTAGTTTTTCTGGTATAAATGTACTAAATATAAAAAAATATAAAATTGGTATCGCCATAATCGTATCAACCTGCAGAGTAAAGTTAACATGTCTTTTATACCTCATGAGGAATGACCTCAATTTTTTTTTATAAAAAACATCTGCAGAATAGATTTTTTTTATTTATACCACCTCATAAAAAATGTTATCAAAAATGATCAGAGTGTCACATGTACTCCAGAATGGTACCAATGAAAGCTTCAACTTGTCTCCTAAAAACTGTTTTGCACCCCAAGACCTCTGCAACTTTATATGATACCAACAAAATATCCTTAACTAAAAAGGAGGCCACAAAATCCACACAGAACGCCTTTATGTCTGAGGCCTGTGTGTGAGACACGTAGAGCACAAAGGCCACATACTGTATGGGATATTTCTAAATACGTCAGAATTTGGGGAATACATCTTGAGTTGCCTTTCTCTGTCAACACCTACTGTGTTACAAAAAAAATGGATCAAAATGGAAAATCTGCAAAAAAATGAAATTTTTTAATTCCGCCACCACTTTGCTTTAATTTCTGGAAACACGTAACGGGTTTATCAACTTCTTTAATATCATTCTGATTACTTTAAGGCATGCAGTTTATTAGATGGTGTGATTTATGGGGGATCTAATGTACAGGCCCTCAATTCCACTTCAGAATTGAACTGTTCCCTGAAAAAGATTTAGAAATTTTCTTGAAAATCTGGAAAATTGTAAATTAATCATTACTTTGGTGCGGCATGGCTAAATGTCAAATCTAGAAAAATGCAATTTTTTTGCAAAATGTTGAAGTTTTTCACAAAAACCTCCGAATATATCAATTAGAGTTGGGGACATTTTTCAAAAATTCCATTTGGCTGATTTGCATTGGAATTTTCTGAAAAGATTTGGTTTGACCCGAATATCTTTGCGGTGAATTGTTATTAAAAACAGCAATTTCCGGTCTACAGAGAGCCTCGATAGGGGTGTAGAACACATTGCCTTGCCATAACATGCATAGGGAGTGTGCTGGGGTACTGAAATAATACTCTTATTCAGTATAACATGCAGATTTCAGGCATCACTATTAGAATCACTGCCGCAGAGCGGCACAATGACAGATCTGGATGTGCATGCCTGCACTATGGATGCTTGCAGTCTTTGAATGGGGAATGCTTCCTGTGATGATCTCAATTGGCAGACTATGAAATTAATTCTAAACTCTCCCTGCCTGCAGCGATTCAGGCTTGTGGTCAATGGATTTCCCCTGTACTGATCTGTATTGTCAGTAAAGCTGATTAGTGACCAAACAGTGTCCGCTCTCTCTCTCTAGCCAGAACGAATCTGGGATTGAGGTGAATGGATTTGCTGCTGTAAAAATCTGTATTGTCAGTAACGGTGCACGCACACACAGTCTCTGCTCTCGGAAATGCCCGTCTTTGGCAATGGCTGACGAATATGAATATATAGGGCTGTGACATCACAGGACTGAATGGCTGCTGATAGAATGCATGCTACAATGTGATTCAGAGTGATCCCTCCTACCCACCTTCCCAGACTTCCTTGCCCCATGTCCTCACACTTGTAGCTGCCATTTTAGCCCCCCCCCCTCCCCTGGTCCGCACAAAATGTAGTGAATGAAGCAATTTGTTACCACGAAGTGTGAAGAAATTCAGATTCGTATTACAGAGAGGGGCAGAGAGTTGTGTGTTACCTCAGCTGCAGAAAAGTTTTCACAGGAAGGAGAAATAATTTTTTAGGGCAAATCTGTGTCTTTGTTCCACAGCAAGTGGTCTGCTGGTTATACTAGTCCGTAGATGGTATAATCCATACCCAGCAGTCCATTCCTAATAGTATTTGAGAGTCTTTTTGCAATTTTAGGTTTAGTACACAGTGACTGTGTGCTCCAGCATTGTTGTTTACTGCTGGTACTGTGGGCATACTTTTTTTTTTTGCATACTGTAGCGTATTTTTCTGCCCTGATAAGTGCATACAACATACCTACATCAAAGTAGTGTACTATTTTGTATCTGTAAATCTGTCAAGGGCCTACATACTGTGAAAGGACAGCCAAAAGTAATCACCGGCTGGTATTTTACTCAAATAATTTTTTTAAGCGTACAGTAGCGCATTTTTCTGCTCTCATAAGTGCATACCACATACCTACATCGCAGTGGTGTACTATTTTTTTGGCTGTTAATCTGTCAAGGGCCTACATACTGTGAAAGGACCACCAAAAGTAATCACCAGCTGGTGATTTACTCCAATACATGTTTTTAAGCGTACTGTATCACATTTTTCTACCATGTTTGCACCACTACAAATGGTATGCTAGTTATACGAGTCTGTAGATGGTATATTACATACCCAGCAGTCCATTCCTAATTGTCTGTGAAAGAGTGTAATTTTGTGTTTAGTACACAGCGACTGTGTGCTACAGTACTGTTGTTTACTGCTGGTGTTGTGAAAAAATATGTTTTTTAAGCGTACTGTAGCACATTTTTCTGCCCTCATAAGTGCATACCACATACCTACATCTAAGTAGTGCACTATTTTAAACCTGTTAATCTGTCAAGGGCCTAGATACTGTGAAAGTCCAGGCAAAAGTACTCATCGGCTACTGTTGTACTCAGATCTATTTTTAAGTGTACTGTAGAGCCTTTTTCTGCGCTCATAAGTGCATACCACATACCAACATCTAAGTAGTGTGCTATTTTGTACCTGTTAATCTGTTAAGGGCCTAGATGCTGTGAAAGAACAATCAAAAGTACTCACCTGCTGCTGTTCTAGACAAATGCTGTTTTAAGCGTAGTGAAGCGTATTGTACACCCCTCATATACGCACTAAGTATGTGAGGCAGAGAAGTGCCAGGACATGCACAGAGGAGTGGCAGAGGCCAAAATTAATCAGGCAGAGTTCGCAGCAGACTAAGGGCAAGTGGCAGCAAGAGTCGCAGCGAGAGGCCTGAGCTCCTGGTATCAGCTAGCGGTCGTGTCTCTACCAGCAATCCATCTGCCATCATCGATTGGTTAACACGGTCTTCCACTTCCTCACAAGTGACATCTGATACCCCCAGTCAACAGTCAGTGGGTTCCTCAGACACAACCTTCAGTACGCATGGCCCGGGAGCAGTCCCTGTCCTCCCATTGCCTCTGTCCTATGCTGTTCCCTCCCCTAAAGAAGTATCTTAGCTGTGGGTTCAGCTCCACTATTCAGTGAGGAAAATTTAATAGAGGATAGTCAGCAGCCACTGCCCAGCCAAGAAGTGGAGGAGACATCCCCCGCTTCCCCCGCTAGCCGGGCTAGTAGTGATGAGGAGATTGTCGTGGTAGGCGGTGTTGCCAGGGCTCAGGGTCCTGAAGCAGACACTGTTGAGGAACCTGAGGAGGACATTAGTGACGGGCTTCATCATCATCAGGAGAAGAGAGTTGCAGGTTGCCCGTGAGGCAGCAGCTGAGCCATCAAGGTAGTAGCATGATTGGCAGTCAGTATGTTTGCAGAAGTGGAAATTCTGAAGCCAAATGTGTCTGGGGGAGATCACCTGTTTCGCGGTAGCCTACGTTCCTGGGAGGTAAAGGAACAGGGGTTCCTGGAGACAGTGGCAGGAACAGTCAATTAGTGCGGACTGTTGGTGGGAAATTCAGCTAGGTGGTGTGGCAGTTTTTCATCAAGCATCCGGAGGAAGTTCACATAGCCACATGCAAGATATGTCGGCAAAAGGTGAAGCGTGGTCAGGGTCCCAATGTTGTCACCATGGCCCTGCATCAACATATGCTTCACCACTATAAAACGGCCTGGAGGAACCGTGGCTCCGATGTAGTGGTCCAGCCTGCTGCATCACCCAGTGGCACGCCGCTACCTCTCTCAGCCAGCCAAGGCTTCACCACCTCAGCTGAAAGGAGCTGTGTGTCATACCTTCCTTCTGTCGCTCCAGATCCTCCTGCTCCTCCTACTTTTTGTCAGGCATTCCGCCAACATTTCATCGGCAAAGCCATGTCCAAGAGACAACAGTATGCACCCACTCATCCAATGGAGCAGAAGCTGAATGTGCTGCTGTCCAAGTTGCTGGTGCTGGAGTCCCTCCTTTTTCAAGTGGTGGACTCTGCACCTTTCAGAGAACTGATGGCTTGTGCCGAGCCGGGATGGAGAGTCCCAAGCTTTAATTTCTTTGTGAAGAAGGCAGTACCATCCCTGCACAATTTTGTGGAAGGGGAGGTGGGCTAGTCCTTGATCCTGTCGGTGTGTACCAAAGTGCATGGCAACAACGATGTCTGGAGCTGTAACTATGGTAAGGGACACTACATGTCCTTTACGGCCCACTGGGTGAATCCACACTCTCAGGCTGTTGGTCCTGTGACAGTGTGCGACTCCTCCTCCTCATCCTCCACCGTGTCTTCAGCCTCCACTGCCGACACAAGTCTCAGTGTGGCCCTTCAGCATACTATGTGTGCAGGGCACGGCGGTGTCACACTGTTCTTCACATGGTTTTCCTTGGCGAACGGAGTCACACAGGGGAGAAACTGCTAAAAGTCATTCGTAAAGAAATAGGAGCATGGCTTACGCCACAAAAACTGGAAATGGGAACCATGGTGACTGACAACAGAAAGAACATCTTGCATGCGCTGCGACTGGGAAGGCTGAGCCATGCGCCCTGCATGGCACACATGTTCAATCTGGATGTGAAGCATATCCTGGTGTTCCCCCCATTTGCAACACATCCTAACAATGGGAAGGAAACTTTGCATGCACTTCAGCCACTCGTACACCGCAAAGCACACCCTCCTTGAGCTGCAGCGTCAGAACGGTATCCCCCAACATTGTCTGATTTGTGATGTTGCCACACATTGGAATTCCACCCTCCTTATGTTGGACCAACTGTACGAACAGAGAAAAGCCATTACTGATTTCTTGATGATCCAAGCAGATAGTGGTAATCCACTGTGTAACTTCAATGCAAACCGGTGGCAGCTCATACATGACACCTGTTGTTTGCTCTGCCCCTTTGAGGCAGCCACATTATAAATATGTCGCCAGGATTACGGGATGAACAACGTCATTCCACTGCTTCATATCTTACAACACGTGTTGGAAGCGATGGCTGGTCAGGGCACTGGAGACGTGGTTCCCACATCTCAAGTCCACATGAGCCCTGTGGGGCTGAACTGGAGGAGGAGGGCAGAGTTTAGGTTTTGCAAAATGGGCAGTTTTTCTAGTAATCTGACTGGCGAGAAGAAGCAGGAGCAGCCAGAGAAGCTAGAGGTTTGTGAGGAAGGCGAGACAGAAGACCCAGACACACTGTGGCAGTATGCAGTGGAGATGGTGGCAGGGAGTTCTTCCGTGTCACTTGCACAAATGGCATGATACATGCTCTCTTGCTTGAGTAGTGACAGCTGAATTGTCACCAATCGGCAGCGAGATGACTTCTGGATCTCCACCTTATTGGACCCTCGCTACCTTCACAAAATCGGCGCCATCGTCTATCCTCTTTCAGGTCTGAATCGGGGTGCCCTTGCATTCACCTTCCACGGCCATGGCTGCTGGGGAGGGGTGGGGTGGCAGGAACAGTATCAGCTCCATCAGCAGCAGCCTGATTCTACAGCTGATGAGTAGCTTTCTTAAACTGCATAGTGAAGCAACTAATCAGCAGCAGGTAGACCTGGAGAAGGACCTGAACCAGCAGGTGATGGCATACCTTGACATACCCATGCCAACACACCTTGAAGATCCGCTGGACTTTTGGACAGCCAAACTTGATTTGTGACCGCAACCAGCAGAGTTATTCCTGGAAAATCTGTCCTGCCTGGCCAGTAGTGTGCCATCAGAGCGGGTGTTAAGTGCGCCGTGGGCCATAGTCACCCAATAGAGAACTCATCTTTTTACAAAAAATGTGGAGAGACTGACCTTTGTGAAGATGAATCAGGCATTGATCAGCCAGGATTTCCAACCACCAATGCCTGATGCATCAGAGTAGATTGGCCATGGTGCCACATCAACACTTCACAAATATGAGTATAAAGGAGAGGTATAGCCGGCACATACGAGAATAAGCCTGGGGAGGAATGCAGGGATGCACTTATGGATATACTGACAAACTTAGCCTTAGGTGGTGGTGCTCAGCCCCAAAGAAAGGAATAAGTCCGTGGTGTAGAGAAACAAAAAAGGCGACACTCACCATGCAGGAATTCATTATTCACATATTGTTGACAGGAAGCAGGTTTGAGGCAGGGGAGTCACAGGGAGAACGGGGCTGCCAGCTAGAGGAAGTGCGCAATGTGCACGAAACAACCTGCTCCGGCGCCCCGTCCTCCCTGTGACTCCCCCGCCTCAAACCTGCTTCCTGTCGCCAATGTGTGAATGAAGAATTCCTGCATGGTGAGTATCAACTTTTTTTGTTTCTCTACACCACGGACTTCACAAAAATGGATAGTGCCAAACAGATTTAAGGCACTGCTCCCCAATAACAAACATTGCTCCGCAGTGACCTTTTTTCACCCACCTTCATTACCGGGTACTGGTATGGCCACACATCACACCACTCTGTACCCGGGTCACTTTCCTCAATTTCAATTTCAAAATCTTACATTTCTATTTAAAAATCTTACATTTCAATGGTCACCTCTTGCTTCTGTTAACACCAGGCTGGGTCATTCAGACACTATATGGTCTCCACATGCTTCAGCTAACTCCAGGCTGTGTCAATCAGCCACTATATGGTCTCCTCATGCTTCAGCCACCTCCAGGCTGTGTCATTCAGCCAATATATGGTTTTCTGATGCAGCTGGGCCAGGGCCTAAAAATTTTAATGGTAGCACTTTCTGCCATAAATCTTCAGTTGACATTTCAAAATGTATATTTTTATCTTAGGGATTGTGAAACCCTAGTGTCTACTCATGCTGCTGCCAGCTCCAGGCTGTGTCATTCAGCAACTATATTTTCTCCTCATGCTGCCAACACCTCCATGCTGTGTCATTTAGCCACTATATGGTCTCATCATGCTGCCAACACCTCCATGCTGTGTCATTTAGCCACTATATGGTCTCCTCATGCTGCCAACAACTCCACGTTGTGTAATCTAGCCACTATATGGTCTCCTCATGCTACCAACACCTCCACGCTGTGTCATTCAGCCACTGTATGGTCTCCTCATGCTGCCAACACCTCCACGCTGTGTCATTCAGCCATTATATAGTCTCCTCATACTTCAGCCACAACCAAGCTGTGTCATTCAGCCACTATATAGTCTTCTCATGCTGCTAACACCTCCACGATGTGTCATTTAGCCACTATATGGTCTCCTCATGCTGCCAACACCTCCACGCTGTATCATTACGTGACTATTTGGTCTCCTCATGCTGCCAATAGCTCCACAGTGTGTCATTCAGCCACTATATGGTCTCCTCATGCTTCAGCCACATCCAAGCTTTGTCATTCAGCCACTATATGGTCCCCTCATGCGGCAAACACCTCCACGCTGTGTCATTCAGCCACTATATGGTCTTCTCATGCTGCCAACACCTCCAAGCTGTGTCATTCAGCCACTATATGGTCTCCCCATACTTCAGCCACATCCAAGCTGTGTCATTCAGCCACTATATGGTCTCCTCATTCTGCTAACACCTTCACAATGTGTCATTTAGCCAATTTATGGTCTCCTCATGCTTCCAACACCTAGAAGCTGTGTAATGTAGCCACTTGATGGTCTCCTCATGCTGCCTACACCTCCACGCTGTGTCAATTAGCCACTATATGGTCTCCTCATGCTGCCAACACCTCCACACTGTGTAATTTAGCTACTATATGATCTCATGCTGCCAACATCTCCACACTGTGTCATTTAGCCACTATATAGTCTCCTTATGCTGCCAATACCTCCATACTGTGTCATTCAGCCACTATATGGTCTCCTCATGCTGCCAACACCTCCACGCTGTGTCATTCAGCCACTGTATGGTCTCCTCATACTTTAGCCACATCCAAGCTGTGTCATTCAGCCACTATATGGTCTCCTCATGCTGCTAACACCTCCACGGTGTGTCATTTAGCCACTATATGGTCTCCTCATGCTGCCAGCACTTCCACACTGTGTAATTTAGCCACTATATGGTCTCCTCATGCTGCCAACTCCTCCACGCTGTTATTCTGCTACTATATGGTCTCCTCCACGCTGCCAACACCTCCACGCTGTGTCATTCAGCCACTGTATGGTCTCCTCATACTTCAGCCACATCCAAGCTGTGTCATCCAGCCACTATATGGTCTCCTCATCCTGCCAATACCTCCACACTGTGTCATTTAGCCACTATATGGTCTCCTTATGCTGGCAACACCTCCATGCTTTTATTTAACTATTATATGGTCTCCTCATGCTTCAGCCACATCCAAGCTGTGTCATTTAACCACTGTATGGTCTCATCATACTGATGCCACCTCCAGGCTCTGTCATTGTGCCTCTCTGGAAAGCGTCCGAATCAAATTTTTCATAAGTTCGCTCATCTCTATTCAGAATCAAATTTTTCATGAGATTCGGAACGAATTCGACTTTCTCAGCTTCGATTCGCCCATCTCTAAAATCAGTTAAAATTTACCACTAATTTAAAGTACCTGACGTTACGAAAAAACTATCTAAGAATCACTTTCATAAGTAAAAGCATTCCTAATTTATTAAAAAATAAGGGGACACATGTCAGATCTTAAAAATGTGCCATGGTCATTAAGGGCAAACCAGGCTATTTTTGTCATCAATTCTTTTTTTTAGTTGGTGAAATCCCCTTTGCTTCTGGTGATATTTTTTTTTTTACTATTGTTATAATTAAAATATAGTAAATTTCATAATAAAACAATTAATGAGCAGCCTGTAATAAAAACACCTTAATATTTTTGATTCCTCTTCCTTGTGAATTTAGGAACCAGCTAAAAATAAACCCCAGACAATGTAATAGGGCTTGATTTTGACAAGATACTATGCATGTCAATATACTATTCAGATATAATGGGAAATATTCCCTACAGTGTTGGCTTGGTAATGGTGGCCTTTGGAACTAAAGAGAGCAGTGACTATTAGGCTCTTCTCCTATATGTTGAAAGAACATTATATTAGCAAAGTAACCAGCTGGGTGGCGGTTTTATAGCCATGTGACAAGCTACTCAGTGATAGGTATATGCATTGCTGGACAGAGTACAAAGATCTTTTGCTTTTTATACAAATGTCCGTGTTTGCTTTCAAATGTAAACGTAGTTCCGCTGTTTCTTTTGATCCTCTTTTTAAGTGAATCATATTTTGCCTTTACAAGTTTGTTTTATTTCTCTTTTCATGCACCTATCCAAGGGAATTTTTTTGCATTGAGAACCGTTCCTTTTTCATACAATCAAGACACCAAAGGTTAAATTGTCACCTCTAACCATATCTATAGCAAAGAGAATGATAACATCAAAATATGTAAAAAAAGACTGCATGCCAACATCTCTGTCTATATTCTCCTTAAATAAATAAATAGGTAGAATCCGTGAAAGCCAAAAATCATTTAATTCAGTGGAGAATTAGCCTTTTCCTCACAGTGTTTATTTTGGCCAATCTGAAGTCGATTCTGCTAACCATAAATAGTCAATGTATGCATTCAATTATTAACTTTTTCAATAATAACTTGCTGTGATTCCTGCACCTATTTCTATTACACATTTTCATGCTTCATTTAAATGTATTGCGTTCAATGAGCTCAGATTCAGGAATAAAAAGCAATATTAGGTAGCAAATATCTTTACTTAGGCACTGTTGGCGGCTAGGATCACTCACTACTTCCTAGCTGTGATTCATAATCTATATTGGTGCCTTTGAGACAGCACGCTATTGATTTTTTCCTGTCTATAATCTAAGACCATATACGCAGCTTGTTAGACATCAGTGGGAATATAAACTGGATTTTGAATCAACCGAGGGAGTTTCTGTTAGCAAGACACTTAGTTTCAGCCTTTGAGAAAATCTTTACACAACTATGTCATCTTGCAGTGTTTTAAATAGAAAATTCAATGTCAATTATTTATTGAAACATTTTCTATTAAGTTTGAAAACGAACAGGAGACCGTCCAGTACAAATACTTGTATGTAATAGACAACCTGATGTTATTTAACAAATCACTCATTCACAACCGGAGATTGCAAAATAACCAGACAATTTGCAGCCTTCAATAAAATCTATGTAATATTTTCAAGAAATATGGAAACAACAACAGCAAAAATAACTTAAGAGTAAATTGTCTTACCGGTTAGTGATTTGGAGTAAGGAATTGTTTAATAGTTATACCCATGTTGAATAAACAAACTGGTCACATTTATGCCATGACACATGGTCAGTTACTGTGGGAACATTTGCTGCTTTACCATTGGGTTATTCTAAGAGTGCTCTTAATGAGTGTTTCAGACATACATTTTTTGGGCAATTTTTTTGAGCTAAAGCCAAAGGTGAATTCAAAAGGAAAGGATAAATATATTTCCAGATGCAGCCCACAATAGGCAGTAAATCATGAGTGATTGACGTACTTCCTAGTGTCTGTTCCTAGTATTCAAGTTTCCAGGGGTAAAAATGTCCACTTTTTGTGATTTTCTGTGTGGATTTACACTGTGTTCACCATTAAGCAGAGTGCAACCTAAAAAGGCCAGAACAGCTAAGGAAATTTACTACAGTAAAATTACAAAGCAGTTACATCCAGTGACTCACAAGTAGCATCTTGGGTGGGGTATTGGGTGGTTGTGGATAGATAGGTAGGTAATCACCCCTCCTATTAGGTAGATGCTCCCTCGGTAGGAAATTAAATCCTGTTAAAGGGGTACTCCACTGCCCCAGTGTTCAGAACATTTTGACTTTCATGTTCTCTCCCATAGACTTGTATTGACATTGTGACATCACAAGGGGCATGGCCATGACATCACGACCTCCGCAAACCACACCCAGCGTTCAGAACAAAATGTTCAGAATGCTTGGGTAGTGAAATACCCCTTTAAGTAGAAGCACCCAGTAGAGAGGTTAGGATTCCCCCTGTTAAGTAGAAGCACTGAGTTGGTAGGTAGAGTGCACTCAGTTCTGCTTTAAAGAAATGTCTGGCATGTCAAATTTGGATCAGTGAAGGTCAAGATGTTGAGACCTCAATCAAAATGAAATGGGCAGGAGTGATTGGCTGAGCCTTGTATCCATGTGCTTCTCCTCATCTCTACTTGGAAAGTTGAGCTTGCAGTGTATGGCCTTCTGAGAAGCGGCAAATAGAAACTAAGGGACACAATGCTCAGCCAAGTGCTTCTGATGCTGTGTTCTGGGGACCTGTTGGGGTCTGTGCATCTGGACCCTCACCATTCCAAACTTCTGACATGCCTGTAATGTCCATTTATTTGTTTTTGTATTTTTCTGTTTAGGTGTGTATTCACACACTAATTTGTTCTGAGCAGTTTGCTATTCTCCCTGGATTGGGAATGGTTAACCAATGAGATCTCTGGTGTGTCTATTTTAACCAGAGTTCTCCTTCATTCTCTGCTGGTTATTTTGTGCAATAATGCTACTATGATGTTGGTTATTGTGCAATACTTTTCCAAGTCTGCTTGAGCATGCGCCTTGTATTTATCCTGTAATATATCTTAGTTTTTGCCATGGTTAAATAGTCTTGTTTATTGTAGATTTTTGTCTGTTACATTTGTCGGTTTTAGGATTAGTATATCCGTTCTGCTTAGTCTGTGTTCACTGTGTTAGTCTAGTGTTACCTGTAATATGTATGTAATTATTCATGTTTGGTATCCTGGAGTCTATTTAGACTCATCTGGTTCTGGTCTAGAGTTTCATGTATTATATTTCTGTTTCCTACTGGGCCAGCATCCTGATCACACGGTGGAGTGTGCCCCCTGGCCAGTAATCTATTTGGCTTCATTATAATGGCTACTCCTTTTGTGCAGTGGGGTGTCCAGTTTATTTATTCTGTTTCCCAGTGTGAACAGTATCCTATGTTCCTGATCAGTTTAGTGTCTAGCTTTCAGTTCTTCTGCTCATCCCCTGCAATTTCTGGTTTCTGCTGTATACTCATACCCGGCATAGTCTTGTTCATTCATCCATGTCTGCCGTTTATCTGGATTCCGGTTTGTGAACTGTTTGTTAATCCACTATATTCTGCCCTGTTAATATTTATGTGTCGGGTTTATGTGTTTATGTGGGTACATTTAGAATAAGGATATTGCTAGCTTAAAAGATTTAAAACCAGAAATTACACTTACACACTTTAACCACTTAGGGACGCAGGGCATTCCCGAGTCCTTAAGAACTAAGGGCATACAGGTACGCATTTTTCCAGTCCCCGACGCTCGCCGGGCGGGGACCGGACCGAGAGGCCTGCTGAAATCTTTCAGCAGGCATTTCGTGCAAAGCCCTGGGGGGTCCTGAGACCCCACCCCACAAATTGCTGGTCTGAATTGACCGGCAATTAGCAGCTATTTCGGGTCTTCGATGTCCCGGAAAAAAATGGTGTTAGGGGCCGTAAGAGACGGCCCCTATCACCCTTTACCAGTAGAAGTGAGTTGGCATAGGTGCCACATCACAATCACGTGATCGGTCAGAATGGCAGGAGCAGTGACCGCAGAAGAGGCAGGATACAGCAGGAGGTGAAGCCTGTTCACCTCCTGCTGTCACTTAGCAACAACTACCAGCATGCACAGCCAAAGGGCATTTTGGGAGTTGTAGTTATGCAACAGCTGGAGGCACAGCTACAACTCCCAGCATGCCCTTTTGCTGTCTGTCCATGCTGGGAGTCATAGTTATGCAACAGCTGGAGGCACATTTTTTTTCTATGAAAAAGTTTGCCTCCAGCTTTTGCATAACTACAACTCCCAGCATGCACAGACATCCAAAGGGCATGCTGGGAGTTGTAGCAGTGTGTCTTTATCTGTAGTATAACTACAACTACCAGCATTTAAGTGAAAAAAATTTCATTTACACATCCGACTTTAACGAAAAGTCGTCAAACACCTGTGCGGTGTTAAGGCTCACTGTACCCCTTGGTAGGTGCCATGAGGGGTGTAGTTTCCAAAATAGTATGCCATGTGTTTATTTTTACTGTTATGGGCTTCCTAAATGCAACATGCCCCCCAAAAACCTTTTTCAGCAAAATTCACTCTCCAAAATCCCATTGTCGCTCCTTCCATTCTGAGCCCTCTAGTACACCCACAAAGCACTTTACATCCACACATGAGGTATTTCCTTCACTTTGCTGCTATTCCTGTGAAACACCTAAAGGGTTAACAAACTTTCTGAATGTCATTTTGAATACAATGAGGGGTGAAGTTTGTATAATAGGGTAATTTATGGGGTATTTCTAATATTAAGGCCCCTAAAATCCACTTCAAAACTGAACTGGTGCCTTAAAAATTCAGATTTTGAAATTTTGTGAAAAATGTGGAAAATTACTGTTGAACTTTGATGCCTTCTGATGACTTCCAAAAGTAAAAACATGTCAACTTTATGATGAAAACCTACACTAGACATATTGTATATGTGAATCAATATATCATTTATTTGGTATGTCTATTTTCTTCACAAGCAGAGAGCTTCAAAGTAAAAAAAAATATATAAAATCCAATTTTTCACAACATTTTGGAATTTTTCCCCAAGAAATGATGCAAGCATTGACGGAAATTTACCACGATATTAGAGTAGAATATGTCCGAAAAAACATTCTCTGAATCAGAATAAAAGGTAAAAGCATCCCAGAGTTATGAATACATAAAGTGACAGCAGTCAGAATTGCAAAATAAAGGGCTCAGTCCTTAAAGGAAAACTGTCAGATTTTTTCTCCCGCACTATCCACAGGTACTGGTGGATAGCGTGGGAGACGCTGATTTCAATGAACCCTACCTTACCCGAATCTGCACGGTCGTTCGCCCGCAATTGTACTTTTATTCTATGTGTATATCTTGCTGTAACTGGCACAGACGGGGCTTCTGCAGGTTAACTGGCATTGACGACAGCGCCACTTATGAATATTCATCCCCCCTTCCTCCAGCTCTCCCTTTCTTCGCCGCCCCTTGCTGGAGGGAGAGGGGATGAATATTCATAAGCGGCGCTGAAGTCAGTGCCAGTTAACCTGCAGAAGCCCCGCTCGTGCCAGTTACAGCAAGATATACACATAGTATAAAAGTACAATTGCGGGCGAACGGATCAGGGTAAGGTAGGGCTCATTTTAATCAGTGTCTCCCGCACTATCCACCAGTACCTGTGGATAGTGCGGGAGAAAATATCTGACAGTTTTCCTTTAAGGTGAAAATGGGCCTAAGGGGTTACGTGATATATTTTGTATTTACATTATGTTGTTTATTTTTATATACTTCCTAACTGTATTGTGAAATCTATTATGATATTAAGTAAACTGTGTTTCTAAATAATAACATAAGAACAAATAAAATTTAAAAAAATAATAAAATAAAAAACAATACAGATTCACAGAGTAGAAAGGACATGGTACAAAAGGAATACTTGGTGTCCTGTTTGTTACCATGTGCCTTCCATGTGCATTAAAGCTTTAAGCTGAACTGATCTTTCTGCAGTTAAAAGGGGCAAATAAATTGCTGAACTTTACTGGAATTCCAATATGTGTTGCCAAGTGTGACTGTACATTTTAAGCAACAATTTGCAGAGCTCCATTCAGCCATAGATTATATGTAACCTGTTCAGTGCTGAGAGGTGAGACAATACTTAACAGCAAAATATCACAGCTGACCCTTTTAGTACTGAAAGGATTTGCCTGTTGGCCTTATACTCTTGACCCTTGCTGGTTGACATCTTTTTTCTGCTCCCTTATAGGAAGCTGTAAAACAGCCATGAGACACATGAGAGCTAGTAAACGGTAAGACTAAAAGATATGTTAGAGTCCTTTTATTTTAGTGCTATCAGAACAGTAGTAGAATTGGCTCGCCTCAATGTGCAGAATTTTGTATGGCTCTTCAGGCATTTTTACAAAACAGACACCTCTCATGCCTGTAGTTTCTCCTTGCCTCCTGTTATTCTGATATTTTTGTCATTATTTAGCAGAAATTTAAAAAAGGCTTTTAAAGGGAACCTGTCATCAGATTTTACCAGATATATATATATATATATATATATATATATATATATATATATATATATATAATGTGTGGTTATGCGTTTTATATGTTATATATGGTAAAATCTTCTTTACATCCCTGGGAGACATTCTTGCACAGGGATGATAAGAATATATAGAGCATAAGGCTAGGTTCAGACTACGGAATCTCCGGGCAGAAAATTTCCGCCCGGAGATTCCGAGTGCGGCAATCGCTGACTGACTCAGTCGGCGCTAGGACCGCGCGGACACTGCAGTCTCCAATAGACTGCAATGGGTTCCGTGCGGATGTCTGCCTGAAGAAAGAGCTACCCCTTTCTCCTTGCGGAAATTTCCAAGCAGATTTTCCATTCACATATTCCGCTTCACAAATTCCGAAGTGTGAATTTGTGAACGGAAAACCATTCACTACACTAAACATTTTAGCAAGCGGAATTTACTCCTGCAATTTCAAAGCAGAATTGCAGGCGGAAATTCCGTAGTCTGAACCTAGCCTAAAAGTGTTCCCCGCCAGTCTCGTAAGTATTCCCCTGGGCGGGAAGCTATACTTACCTAGTCTTCTCAGCTGTTAACAAATCCCCTTAGCGTGATTGATATCCCAGGCACGTCCCATGTCATCTCTCTGCTCCATCTGCTTAGGGAGCAAAATTATGACGGGGGGATGTCAATCATGCTGCGGGGGTGTGATTACAGCGCAGCAGATGGGATTAGGTCTGTATAGCTCCCTCCCCCCAGAGAACTACTTACAGGATATATCCTTACCATCCCTGCTGGAAGGACTTGGTGAGGATGGAGATTTTACCAAATATATTGCATTGCTACATGTTATATATGGGAAAATCTGATGAAAGGCTCAGTTTAAACAGAAACTCTGGTATGTTATATTCTCTTATTCAAAATACCTTCAATTTTTTTTTAAATGAAGATTTTAATCCAGAATTGTATCTTAGTTCTGAATTTTATGAAAATTAAGTCAAAATAGGAGAGGAATCAGGGGATAGGATAATTGCCATTTAAATAGGGCATTAATGATAGAGACCTTTTGATTTTTGCTGTTAGTATGGTTCCAGGGAGGTTACAGCCAGCCATACTTTTCCCATGTGGCTGTAAAATTTAGTATTTAAATGTACTGTAACTGCAGGTTACTTTTCAGAATTACACAATATCCAGTCATAATGTTTTTTTTTAAACAATGTTTCATTAACATTTCAATAAAAGGAAACACAACATCATACAGAGTTGTACAGTTAGACAGTGGATGGCATACATAGCTGTCACGAAAATCTAATAAAATCATGAACACAAAGGCAAGTAAGTCCCCACAATAACAGTGTCAAACATTCCATGTCCCAGCAGTGAAGGGCAGACATAGTGCAAGTAGCTAGTGCCTCCACGTCGCTCATAAAGAGAACCATTTCCATCATGTAGCCGACCTCTCTAAGAGAGGAATGCCTCGGTATGCTGACCCCCATCTAACCCACCTCCCACCATACAACAGTGTACTGAAATCCTAAATAAAATAAAAAAAAAAAAAATTAAAAACACTACCCCATCAAACAAAATACCTCACATAGAAACGACTGAAAGAAAAGAAAATAAAGTATCCCCTAGCCACACTATAGGACCATCCTCATCAGAAGAAGAGGGTAAGCCCGCAATAAGCAGAGAGCAAAGGACCCTGAATATGGGATTTTGAAAGATGGAGAAAGGAAATAGGAGCCGAAATAGAGAATAGACACAAAAGCAAAGAAAGAAGAGAAAAAGTAGTAGAGACAAGAAAAGAGAGAAGAAAAGTCTGCTGCACCACCCCAAACCACCGCCACTGAGAAGTTATCTGATCCTACCCCTCCACCCGTAGGTAACCTCCCCAATGTAACCGCCAGTGATGCCCTTCAATACCAGGAAGAATGGCAAAAATCAGACATGAGTTTAGTAATTTCTTGGGGCAGGTTATTCGAATTTAAGAAATCTCCTCCAGTGCCTGAAAAACTTCCCCACTCTAAGTTCTATATTACGCAGGAAAGCAGAGAGCCACCAGTAAACGAGAGAACATGTCTTACCTGTGCGATGCCTGCACAACCCCAGAGTGTAATATGTTTGTTTTCTCTTCCCTGAGGGAAAGAAGGTGAGTTCCAGAGGGGTAGACCTAAGGACATAATATAGGGAAGCCCATTCTGGTCATTCTTGATTTATAATTTGAATTCATCTGCAGTCCCCCCCCCCCCCCCACACACACACACACACCGCACCGCACTGCAGACTTTACCTCTTTTTATCAGTTTTCCTTGTGCTTAGCTATAGAATAGGTAGAGCAGTGTTTTTCAACTAACATACCTCCAGCTGTTGCAAAACTGCAACTCATAACATGCACGGACAACTTTTGGCTGTCTGGATATGGCGGGAGTTGCAGTTTTGCAACAGCCAGAGTCACACTGGTTGGGAAACCTTAAAATAGAGACAAGCCGCTATGATGTCTCTCACTGACAGCATACAGAAAGAATAGACTATTACCTGGATAAAGGGTTAACTAGCAGGCCCAACCACTGGGACCCCCACCAAATCTGAGCATAGAGGAAACTTTTTTGCCTAGAATAAACAGTGCTCAAAGCATGTGTGGCCAGCACTCCATTCATTCTCTATGGGGATTCTGAATATTGCTGAGCTCTGAGCTTTTTTTTCATGCAACATTTTGCAACACACTCACCAGCCAGAACCAGTACCCCTTTAACATCAGGTAAATAATATTTACAAAATGAGAAATTTTTTCCTATGTGAAGTTTCTCTGTTATTTCCCATATAATATTGAGACTATGGTTACACAACGGAATATTCCACTCAGAAAATCTATTGGCTTCAATGGGATTCTGATGCTCTGTTCACATTTCAAAACTGCTCAATGTTTCTGGCGATTTTACTTGGAAATGCATTGCTGTCTATGAAGACGGTGCATTTCTGATCGGTCCTATTACTGCCGAATCAAGCAAATGTCCTTGGGGAATGTCATTATTTTCCGGGCGGACATTCCACCCATTGAGAGTGCTCAGTAATTGTATGGCTTGACCACTTCATGCAAACTCTTTCTCAGTATTGCCAATTGGGTGGGAAGAGTAGAGAACTGGGGCCCCCCAATCAAGAGATCCTGAGAGTCCACCAAAACACCTTTGGGCTGAACCATGTAAAACGGTGTAGCTGCAAGTGTATCCTATATAACTCAGCTTTGATGTGTTTTCTTCATAGCACGAGACATATACATGTGTTGAAAACAATTCGAAAAGAAAAAGAGAACCTAAACAGATGTTATGAAATCTCAGCAAATCTTGATAAATTCGACTCTGCCATTAAGTGACAGTATAGGTGAAACATTTCATTTTTAAACTTTTTTTTTCCATTAGTTTTTTGACAGGAGTACACTGGTTCAGCCTTAATGAGATTCTAGTGTAAAAAACTTCAGGGCTAAATAAAAGAAACAAATCAAAAGAACTGGATGATTGCCATTTAATGTGAGAGAATGAAAGTGCAAACAATCATTGGATGACATCTAGCTGTGCTAGTCACCGCAGAATGACAGCTAGAACAATTCAAAGTTGCTGATCTAAAGATGGAAGAGCATCTGAAATGTTTGAAGCATGAAGAAGACAAAGATATAAAGCAGCCTGGAGATAAGCGTATATTTATATTTTTTTTACATTCAGCCCTTTATTAGAACTAGATTTCAACAGGTCTCTGGGCACATGCCAGTTTTGTTGCATTATGGCCATTTACATACTTGCTGAACGTGCTTCAAGGCTGCCTTTAGAAAACCCCTTTCATTGAAGAAAAAAGTATCCAATATAATTTCTATCAATTGGCAAGCAGAAAATAAATTTTGGGAAAGGCTAAATTCACATTGCTGTTGTTCTTTGACCAATTCTGGGTCTGTTCTGATCTTTTTTTTTGCCAAACAGACCCAGAGGGGTCGGAGCACAACTGACACCACCGGGTCCTGATGGATTCCATTGACTTAAATGAAGTCCATTAGGGATCCAGTATTTTAGCAGAGTTTAGAGGAGATTAAAAAAACACTAATTGTTCCAATGAACTTGCCGATGGAGCTCCATATATCAGAGCATGAGGGCAATGTGAACAAACCCTAAGTGCTTTACTCATTCACGAATCGTTCATGAATAGGGTTCGTAAGTAACAAAAAAAAAAAAGGTTTCTCTAAATTATGTGGTCACTGAGTTCTATATGTTTTTTAGATGACCTTGTGATTATACTCTTTTCTGTGCACAGAGCTGTGTGCCACCATATTATGCTTCTAAAATGGCATCCGATGGATGAAAGCACATTTTTTTATATGTTGGATTCATGCAAAATCTAGCAGAAGAAAGCCTCTTAATGCCCAAGCATGAAATTCATCCAGTAAGAATATAGGTATGTACTATGATATGGTCCCACACAACTTGGAGCCCTTAGAGCTTGGTTATACCATGCACAGGTCTGCATGCTTGTAGAGGGAAATGTTTTCATACTATGGTATGTATAAAGGTGGCCAAACACTTTCAATAACTGAAATAATAATAATAACTTTCAATAATCTCTCCCGACCTCTCCATACACATGAAGGATCAGCTTAATCAAATTTTCATGTTTCTTCTATGGTAAGGGGAGGGGTAGGTTGCAGCCAGACTCCTCTGGAGGTGGCTCATCTCTTCTAAAAGAAATGTCTGATTAACCTCTTAAGGACTTAGGGCGTACCTGTACACCCTGAGCCCGGTCCCGTTGTGAAAAACTGGGTCACCCCGCATCACACCGGGTCGGTCCCGGCTGCTAACGATAGTCGGGACCCTGGGCTAACAGCGTGCTGCACCGATCGTTGTGCCCCACGCTTTTAACCCTTCAGACGCGGCGATCAAATTTGACCGCCACGTCTGAAAATGAAAGTAAACGCTTCCCGGCAGCTCAGTCTGGCTGATCGGGACATCGCGATAAAATCGTGATGTTCCGATCAGCTGGGACACAGGCAGAGGTCTCCTTTCCTGACTCCGCGGCATCCGATTGTCGATTGATTGCTCCAAGCCTGAGCTACAGGCTTGAGCAATCAATCTCCTATCTGACTGATCCGTGGAAAGCTATGGCTTTGCAAGGCTCAGCATAGGAGATCAGTGTGTGCAGTGCTATAGCTCCCTATGGGAGCTATAGCACTGCAAAGAAAAGGTGATTTTTTTTATTTTAAGAAAGGTCATTTAACCCCTTCCCTAATAAAAGTTTGAATCACCCCCCTTTTCCCATAAAAAAAAAAACTGTGTAAATAAAAATTTACATATGTGGTATCGCCGCGTGTAAATGTCCGAACTATAAAATTATATCATTAATTAAACCGCACGGTCAATGGCGTACGCGCAAAAAAATTCCAAAGTCCAAATTAGCGTATTTTTGGTCACTTTTTATATCATTAAAAAATGCGATCAAAAAGTCCGATCAACACAAAAATGGTACCGATAAAAACCTCAGAACACGGTGCAAAAAATGAGCCCTCATACCGGCCCGTACGCAGAAATATTAAAAAGTTACAGGTCAGAAGATGATAATTTTAAACATATACATTTTCCTGCATGTAGTTATGGTTTTTTTCAGTAGTGCGACAAAATCCAACCTATATAAGTGGGATATCATTTTAACCATATGGACCTACATAATAAAGATAAGGTGTAATTTTGACCAAAAAATGAACTGCGTAGAAACGGAAGCCCCCAAAATTACAAAATGAAATTTTTTCTTCAATTTTGTCACACAATGATTTTCTTCCCATTTCGCCATGGATTTTTTGGTAAAATGACTAATGTCACTGCAAAGTAGAATTGGTGGCACAAAAAATAAGCCATCATATGGATTTTTAGGTGCAAAATTGAAAGCGTTATGATTTTTTGAAGATGATGAGGAAAAAATTTAAATGCAAAAACGGAAAAATGCTGAGTCCTTAAGGGGTTAAAAATAAAATAAAATGCCTGACCCTTTTGTCATCATGTGTCTATGGAGAGGCCACCACTTAGACAATCAGTCGAACCTACAGTCTTTTTGTAATGGATCCATGTACAATCAGAGGTCACTTTTTTGTGTAATTTGTGAATTTAAGACTGTTTTAAATAAGAATTTTATGAAAATAAAAAAGTGAAAATGTAGTTGTTGTTCTTAAAGGGGTATTCCAGAATTTTTTCTTTATTTGACCTTGCTACAGGAGATGTAAAGTTAGTTTAGTTTATAATATAGTGTCTGTACCTTTGTTTAATGGTGGTGTCACAATTCTTATGTGATCTTTGCCCCAATGTTAATTTTAAGCAGCATATAGAATGAGTGTCATCTCAGGTTTTCCCAAGTTACAGTGCGGCCCAGACATTACAAAACGAGTCATGTGTTTAAAGGGAACCTGTCTGCTAAAATGACCATCAGCGACCGCTGGATGGGGGGGAGATAATTTTTCACAGGGCTGCAGGGAATTGTCCCAGGTGTGCTCAATGGGTTGGGTGGCTGATGTGTGGCAAGGAGAAAAGTGACCTCACACTTACAAAGAAGGGATCCTGGGACTTGTAGTTGCAGGGAGGGAACTCTAACAGAAAATAGCCATTAAAAAAAAAAAAGCATGGTGGACTAACAACACAGCCATTTGCACGAGGACAAGCACGGATCATTTCTAATCATGTCCAATAATGTCTGGCAGGATAACCCCTTTAACCCCTTAACCCCTTAAGGATGCACCCCATTAGGGCCTTAAGGACGCAGACAATTTTATTTTTACGTTTAGTTTTTTCTTCCTCGCCTTCAAAAAATCATAACTCTTTTATTTTTTCATCCACAGACTAGTATGAGGGCTTGTTTTTTGCGAGACCAGTTGTCTGTTGTAATGCCATCACTCACTTTACCATAAAATATATGGCCCAACCCAAAAAATACTATTTGTGTGATGAAATTAAAAAGAAAAACTCAATTTTGCTAATTTTGGAAGGTTTTGTTTTCACGTCGTACAATTTACGGTAAAAATGACATGTGTTCTTTATTCTTTGGGTATAAGATTAAATGATACCCATAATAACATACTTTTCTATTACTGTTGTGCTTAAAAAAAATTGCAAACTTTTTAACCAAATTAGTACGTTTAAAATTCCCTTATTTTGAAGACCTATAACTTTTTCATTTTTCCGTAGAAGCGGCGGTATGAGGGCTCATTTTTTGTGCCATGACCTGTACTTTTCATTGATACCATATTTGCTTATATTGATCTTTTAATCCATTTTTTATAAATTTTGGGGGGAATAAAATGTTATAAAAAAGCATCTATTTTGGACTTTTTTTTATTTTTACGTTCACGCCGTTCACCGTATGGTATAATTTACATTTTATTTAAATTTTTCAGATATTTATGCACGCGGCTATACCAAACATGTATATAAAATATTTTTTTTAACACTTTTTGGGGGTGAAATAGGGAAAATGGGGCAATTTACTTTTTTATTGGGGGAGGGGGTTTTTCACATTTTTTTTACTTTATGTTTTTACTTTTTTACTTTTATTTTTACACTTTATTAGTTCCCATAGGGGACTGTTTATAGCAATCACTCGATTGCTAATACTGTTCAGTGCTATGTATAGGACATAGCACTGATCAGCATTATCGGTTAATTCTGCTCTGGTCTGCGGGAAGGCAGATCAGAGCAGAAGACGCCGGGAAGGCAGTGGAGCAAGGTGAGGGGACCTCCGTCTGCCATGCTGGATGATCGGATTGCCGCGGCAGCGCTGCGGGCGATCCAATCATCCATTTTAGTGACCGCGATGCTGCAGATGCCGTGATCTGTATTGTTCACGGCATCTTAGGGGTTAATGGCGGACATCCGTGGGATCGCGGATGTCCACCATTATGGGCGGGTCCCTGGCTGCTATTAGCAGCCGGGACCTGCAGCGCATGATCCGGGCATTTCTCCGATGCTCGCGGTTATGCTTAGGACGTAAATGTACGTCCTGGTGCGTTAAGTACCACCTCATCAGTACATACATTTACGTCCTGCACCGTTAAGTGGTTAAAGACCAAGCCCATATGGACCAGGCCAATTTTGTACTTTGTGTACAATGTGTGACCAATTGTACTTTGTGATGAAACCTCTAATTTTACCATAAAATGTATGGCAAACCCAAAAAATATATTTAAATGAAAACCACAATTTTGTACATTTTGGAGGGTTTAATTTTCACACTGTACACTTTACGGTAAAAATTACAAGTGTTCTTTATTCTGCGGGTCAATATGATTAAAATGATACCCATGGCTAGATACTTTTATATTTTTGTACTACTTTAAGAAATCTAAAACTTTTTGAACAAAATAAGTAATGTAAAATCCCCCTATTTTGACCACCTATAACTTTTTCATTTTTCCGTATATAGGGCGGTATCAGGGCAAATTTTTTTGTGCCATCATCTGTACTTTTTATCGATACCACATTTGTATATATAAAACTTTTAGATCTTTTTGTATACATTTTTTGGGGAAGAAAATGTGACTAAAATGCAGCATTTTTGGATTTATTTTTTATTTTTTACGTTTAAGCCGTTCTCAGTATGGGATCATTAACATTATATTTTGACAGTTTGGACATTTACTTACGCGGCCATACCAAATATGTTTATAAAAAAATTAATTTACTCTTTTTGGGGGTAAAATGTGAAAAACAAACAATTTTCATTTTTAGGAGGGGAGGGGATTTTTCACTTTTTTTTTACACTTTTTATTAGAGGTGCACCGAAATGGAAATTTCAGAACCCGAAACGAAACCGAAATAAAAAAAAATGTCCGGCCGAAACCGATACCGAAAATGACTTCTCCCCGTCTTCAGGTAAAATGCAGCGCTCCGCTCATTAGATTGGATTCCCCCACATTAGATTGCCAGCTCCCCCACATTAGGTCGGGAGTTCCCCCACATTAGTAGGCAGCTCCCCCACAATAGTAGGCAGCTCCCCCACAATTGTAGGCAGCTCCCCCACAACAGTAGGCAGCTCCCCCACAACAGTAGGCAGCTCCCCCACAACAGTAGGCAGCTCCCCCACAACAGTAGGCAGGTTCCCAAATTAGGTCAGCATTTCCCCCACAATAGTAGGCAGGTTCCCAAATTAGGTCAGCATTTCCCCCACAATAGTAGGCAGGTTCCCCACAATAGTAGGCAGCTCCCCCCAACAATAGTAGGCAGTTCCCACACAATATTAGGCAGCTCCCCCAACAATATTAGGCAGCTCCCCCCACATTTTTAGGCAGCTCCCCCCCACATTAAGTCAGCAGTTCCCCCACAATAGTAGGCAGGTTCCTCACAATAGTAGGCAGCTCCCCCACATTAGGTCAGCATTTCCCCCACAATATTAAGCAGCTCCCCCAACAATGGTAGGCAGTTCTCACACAATATGAGGCAGCTCCCCCCAACAATATTAGGCAGCTCCCCCCACATTTGTAGGCAGCTCCCTCCCACATTAGGTCAGCAGTTCCCCCACAATAGTAGGCAGGTTCCCCACAATAGTGGGCAGTTCCCCCACAATATTAGGCAGCTCCCACCACAATATTAGGCAGCTCCCCCCCAACAATATTAGGCAGCTCCCCCCAACAATATTAGGCAGCTCCCCCCAACAATATTAGGCAGCTCCCCCCACATTTGTAGGCAGCTCCCCCCCCACATTAGGTCAGCAGTTCCCCCACCCCACAGACATACAGCTTCCAGCCATATACAGTGTATGGCTGGAGGCTGTATGTCTGTACTGCTGCCCCCACAGTGTTCCGGTCACCGCTCCTCCGGCCCGGGGTCACATCTACTGCTATGGCCCATGGACCATTATCGGCACTTTTTTTGTTGTTTCGCCATTTTGCCGAAATAGCTATTTTCGGCCGATATGTATCGGCCGCCAATATATCGGTGCATCCCTACTTTTTATGTCCTCATAAGGGACTATCTATAGCAATCATTTGATTGCTAATACTTTTCAGTGCCATGCATAGGGCATAGCACTGATCAGTATTATCGGTCATCTTCTGCTCTGGTCTGCTCGATCTCAGACCAGAGCAGGAGATGCCGGGAGACGGACAGAGGCAGGTGAGGGGACCTCTGACGGCAGCGCTGTGGGTGAACCGATCATCTATTTTAACATGTGCACCGCTGCAGATGCCGTGATCTGTACTAATCACGGCATCTGAGGGGTTAATGGCAGACATCCGCGCGATCACGGATGTCGGCCATTACCGGTGGGTCCCCGGCTGCTAACTCTGTATGACGCGAGCACCGCTCCGATGCTCGTGGTCATACAGAGGACGTAAATGTACGTCCTGGTGCGCTAAGTAACACCGCACCATGATGAACATTTACGTCCGTGGTCGATTAGGGGTTAAAGGAAAACTGTCAGCTTTCTCCCCCAACACTAACCAGCGGTACTTGCTGGTAGTGCGGGGGACGCTGATCAGTTTGGTCCTTACCGTGCCCTGATCTGCCTTGCCGTTCTGCCGTAATCCTCTATTTTTGGAATATGCAAATGAGGGGCTAACTGACATCCGCCGGGCTAACTGGCACTCTGACGTCAGTGCCGCTGGCCGCAGCACCGCCCAGCTCATCAATATTCCTCCCCTCCCTCCGCCTCTCCCTCTTCTCCCCGCTCTGTAATGAAGAGAGAGGGGAGGAATATTGATGAGCTGGGCGGTGCTGTGGGGGGAAAAAGCTCACAGTTTTCCTTTAAGTGTTGGTAAAAGTCTTCTATACCATGATTGGAGTAGTTTCAGATAGTATTGTAAAAATGAATTAAATACTGTATCATTGTGCAAAATTACATATCTTGAAATATATACAAAACTAGGATGATATGGTACTGTCAAGAATGGCTGCGGTTTAGGCTTTAAAATGTGAGTGACTGCTGCTGTCTACTGCTGAGTGGAGGCACAAGGAATACACACCAGAAAGAATGTTGGTATAATATCTCTTTCTTAGCATACTGGCCAAGGATCTGCCCCAAGGAGTTTTGTTTATTACACGGAAGTGCACTCGTTTTTATATTTGACAAAAAGGGGAGGTTAGTTATCATGTCAAAATCATCATGTTATATTTTGATTGGTTATTTGCGTATTGTGTCTGTATATATAAGCATATTATCATTCATTTCTCTCTTGGCCATATTTTGTCTTTAAAATTTCAACTCCTCTTCTTATCTCGCTTCTCTTGGCCTCATTCTAAGGTCTCCATCTTAGTCACAAGCAGATGGTAAGCTGGATATATAGGTTAAGGGTAACAAATATTTTTTACAGCATTAACAATGGTATATAAGTACATAAGCATTAGTATATATTAATCGGCAGTCAGAATCATTTTAATCAACTTCTCAATTCCCCCCTAAAAAGATATTTGTTAAACATACATGACATTATACAATATACTCCGCCTAGCAGTCTCAGGTGGAAAAAAGAAACAAATGGGTATGGGATGCTTCACTGGTTTGAGACGAGTGGCTCCTTATGAACCACCCCTTTTGCACCTACACCGGTCCTTCACCTGGGACTCATATATTAGCCCTACTCTACTGGAGCTACTAATAAGCACCAACACTACTATATGTCAGTGAATGCAATTTTCATTTAACCCAATGAGACAACAATGGTTAAAAAACAGCACTTCTAAACTGGAAAAAAAAAACAGTACAGTATGTTCTACAGGACCTGACAAGTAGTTAAAGGAAAAATTATGCAAAACAGAAACGTGACTTAACAGTATCTGTGAGCAAAAACAAACCAAACCAAGAAAAAAATAAGGAGTTCAGTTCGGCAGCTGTGTATGTGGGCTGCTATTCTCCCGCGTTTCATCTCCATAAAAAAAAAAAAAAAAGCAGGTTTTCGTTCTCCAGTATTACTGCAAATTTTGATTACCATGAAATTGTATATTTTGCCACTTATTTAAAAAGGATATACATCAGGAGCATGGCGTGGGAACCCTCCTGCAGTGCAAGGCATGTGTCTATGTTATTTTTTTTTTCCAGCTTCACCGATGTGCGTGTAATATGCAAACCCTGCTGACTGGTGGTAGTATGCACAATGACTTATTATTTCTATTAGGTGTTTTGAAAGGATCTTTTACCATACGTACTAATTTATATAATTTTCATCCACATTCTAAAATGATGACAATTAATTAAGTACATTACCAAATATATGTAAGGCCTCTAACTTTAAATAATGGGAAAAAGAAGATGCCCCTGGCATGAAGACTCCCGTCCCATCCCGAAGAGTCCTTGGACATTAAGTTGTTAAGTTTTGCTTTAACAGAATATAAGAAAAAATAAGAGGATAATTTGACCTCGTTAGCAACCAACAACACCATATTGTTTATAGGCAATATCTGACTATGAAGGGCATATGTAGCTAGGACCCTAAGAAATAACCCAAACAAAGCTGATATGGTGCTTGAGAACATCCTGTTGTTATTAAAAAAAAAATTTCCATGAGAACAGAGGTTAGTATGTAGAAATTTTAAACTATTAAATGTTAGAATCACATGTGTTATGGGTGATACAGTGAACAGCTTATATGCAGAGTGTGATGCACCATTTCATATTCAACCAAACAACATTTATTATTTTGGTATTTAGGGTTAAGTTTTGAATGCATCTGCTTAAACATGGCTGCCAGGATCAAAATGGAGACTCATGTCTATCCACTTCATTCTGATCCAATCAAAATACACAATATTTTTAACCCCCCCCCCCCCCTTCATTTCCATGAATCAACAGGAAATTAACTCAACTGAAATAAAGAAAAGGTAAAGTGCTCCCCATTATCATATATTAGAGAACATACCTTTGACATACCTTTGTACTTTTGCGACACATACCCAATGTGCAAATATAATGTTGCAACGTCACTTTCAATGTATTAACGTGGATATTTGTTATATACCATTAGTGAATATGTGTGCTAAAGTGCACAATTATTTAGATGACCACAGTAGGAAAAAATGCCTTGATTATTGATTTATAAGAAATGTGTCTCTGTGAAGGCTCTCAGGTGCTAGTCCGGCACCTGACACCTCAAATGTAATGTACTAAGCTTCTATTTTTCACTTTAATTTCAATTCAGTTATTTATTATTATTAAGAACTAAATTTGACCGTGATTTGGTACAAACTGCTATGTGATGCTGATAAGAGACGTTCACAGTGAGCTGAAAAAGAAAATGTTTACATAAAGCTGTAAAAATGTGACAGGCAATTTCTCCATTCTCCATGCCCCCCTCCTTCTTTGCTTCTTCTATTATAGAGGGCTGTTAAGTGTTAAATTATACAGCTCTGCCGCTTTTGGAGATTTCTCTATCAAGAATTATTTAGAAAGAATATAAATGTTAAAATGTACCTCTATTATCCTGCCTCACACTCTCATATTTATTGTATCCATGGTACAGTTCAGTACAGTCGTACAAGAACATACTTATATTGTCCCACCTTAGGCAGTTAGATGAAGTCTACTAATAGTCTCTGAAACAGGTAAGATAATTCTGGAGTGTTGGTCAGGTACCTTTATTGTTTTACCTAGGTCATAGCAGATAATGAATTCTGCACAAACCCTCTTTTTGCATTCTTGAATCCTGAGGCCACCCAATATACAGACATTACTACACACATAGCTCCCTACTGCTTAGCGTATGAGGCCACGTATGTTACCATCCATGGGGTACAAGACTGCTGGCCCACCTGCAGATGCTGTCTTTGCCCAGTACCACCTCTCTCTTCTTCCATTGGTCTCTCTCATTATGCATTGCTGGTTCTTGTTAGAGACCTAACCAGAAAAAATTCACAGTAGCACCGCAGCCTTGGCAGCCTCCTTCCCCATTCAGTCCCCTTGGCTTCTGGGGCTTCTGGGGCTGGGGCTGTTCCTTCATGTTGGTTTGATCTTTATAAGGGCCATCTTCTCTGGCAACTCTAGGACTTGAACAATTGAATTACAAACTACAAATTGGTTTGCCCAAAAATTCAAGAAAAACCTTTACTGCTATAGGCCCATACTTGTGGGCAGTAATAAAAGTGTACCCATACTTGTGTAATACCTTCAGATATTTTACACATCTCAGTGAATACCTACAACTCTACTTTCTGAGCCACCAGCTCAGATCGAGTGGTTTATTGTAGAACTTCATTCTGCGTGTGGTTACCATATATCCTGTCTTATGTATTACATCTTTACATTACTTGGAACAAGCTTACATTTATAACTCAGCATCAACCATGGATTCTCTGATATTTTATCATTGCTCTTGAATTCTTAACCTCATAATTTGAAAACAATGTAATCATAATCTGAGAGTAGCAAAGCTACCAAAGGGGAGAGAGAAAGAAAGAGAAAAGAAAAGAGAAAAAAAGTCTTTTTTTTTCAGCATCTTTAGATTACACTAAATGATCATTATAAAATGATACACTCAAAATTGATATTATTCAAATAAATGCAATATAGAATGTATAGGTATATCACAGTGTGTATGCAGGTACCATAATAATACTTAATTTTAAACAGTAAATATATATATATATATATATATATATATATATATATATATATATATATGGGAAATTGTTCCTTACCTGAAATTTCCATTTCCTGTAGTCCGTAGGTGGCACACAATGGGTTAACGTCCTCTTCAACCCCAGAATAGAAGAACCTAATAAGCAGTATGTAAATACAGAAAACAAGGTAATTAAGCATCATTAACTTAGGACAGCCCCCTAGCTATGATAGGACATATAAGCCAACAAGGATCAGAGTACACTCGTATAGTATGCAGCAATAGGAAAATGTTATTATATAGGGAGGGATAAAGGACTACGGACTACAGGAAATGGAAATTTCAGGTAAGGAACAAATTTCCCACTTCCTGGATGTCCTACGGCAGCACACAATGGGACCTATAAAGCAGTACCATAAAGAAGAACGAAGAAGGGTGGGGAACTATACACTACTAGCTCCTTGTAACACACTTGCACCAAAAGCTGACCCCTCAGCGGCAGAGATGTCCAGACGGTAATGCTTCATGAAGGTTGTCGATGAAGCCCAGGTTGCCGCTCGGCAGATTTGGTCTAGCGGTACATCGGTATTTCCCATGAAGCAGCCGTTGAGCGAGTAGAGTGAGCTCTAAAGCAAAGAGGTGAAGTTGAACCTTCCAACTTGTAACAATGGCGGATGGTGTCTCTGACCCATCTGGCCAGAGACGCTTTGCTGGCTTTACTTCCTTTTCTGGCCCCTTGGAAAAGCACGAAGAAGGCTTCCGAAGATCTGAAAGATGAGGTCTTTTCTAAGTATGTCAGAACTGCTCTTCTCACGTCCAGTAGATGCAATTCCTTACCATCTTTTTCCAATAATGCTGGAAAGACCAATTCTTGGTTCAGATTTTGGGCTGATGGCACTTTAGGCATAGTGTCCGAGGAATTAATGGCAGAGGAGGGAAGGCATAAATGAACATCCCTTTCCAGGGAACAGACAGACCGTCTATTGCGAAGGGGTGACTGGCTCGAGAGAGAGAGCAGAACTGCGGCAGTTTGTTGTTCTCGTGAGAAGCAAACACGTCCATCACAGGTAGACCCCATTTCTCCGACAGCAGGTTGAAAATCATTGGACTGAGCTCCCATTCCCCTGGCAATATCTGTTTCCTTCTCAGAATTCTGGATCCCTTTTATGTGTACGGCCGAGATGGAGAGAAGATGCTTCTCTGCCCATTTCATTATCTGGGAGCACAGTTCCTGGAGAGATTTGCTCCTGGTGCCCCCCTGCATGTTGACATAATAAACAGCTGGGAGATTGTCCGATTGAATCTGAACATGACAATTCCACAGAACATTCTTGAAATGTTTTAGAGCCAGGAGGATCGCCTTCAACTCCTTGAAATTGGAGGATTTGATTGAATCTTCCCTCTCCCAGGTTTTCTGAACCCATAGATCCCTGACATGGGCACCCCAGGCGTAGGCGGAGGCATCCGTAGTGAGGACTATCGCCTGGGGAGATGTGAGACTTCTGCCTTGGAGAAAACGAAGGGGGTTCAGCCACCACAGGAGATCCTTCTTGAGTTCCCTCGGAAGATGAATAGTGGATTCCAATGTCAACTGGGACTTGTCCCATTGAGAAAGTATGTGAGACTGAAGAGCTCTGATATGTGACTTCACCCACAAAACTGCCTCTATTGAGGATGTCAACAGACCTAGTATCTTCATGGCATGACGAATTGTGCATGACTTAAGATTCAACAGAGCTTGGCAACTTTTGAAGATGTTGGTCACCCTATCTTCTGACAAAAATATCTTCATTTGGTTGGAGTCCACTATAAAGCCTAAGAAGGTAATCCTTTGTGTGGGTGTTAACTGGGACTTTTTGTGGTTTATGAGAAAACCATGACTGTTTAAGACTTCCATTGTTATTTGAAGGTGTTTGATTAGAAGATGTTTTGACTGGACTTTGATAAGCCAGTCGTCCAGATAGAGTGTAACGTGGACGCCCAATAGTCTGAGGTGGGCAATCAGTACTACAACCACCTTTGTGAACACACTTGGCGCTGATGTTATTCCAAAGAGAACACAGGTGAACTGGAGATGTCTGACTTTGCCATGACTCCTCACTGCTATACGCAGAATCTTCCTGTGAGATGGGCGGATTGGTATGTAGAGGTTTGCATCCTGGAGGTTCAGAGATGCCATGTAATCCCCCTCCTGGATGTCTAGGACAGCTGACTTTATAGACTCCATCTTGAATTTCTTTTTCACAAAGAAGTTGTTCAGGTCTGACAGGTCTATTACTAATCTTCAGTCGCCACTGGATTTGGGAACAGCAAAAATGGGAGAGTAGAAATCTGTTCCCTCTTCTTCCACCGGTACTTCCTCCAGGGCTTCTTTCAGGAGAAACTGATGAACCAAATCTGTGACGATCGTAGAAGTTCGATTTACCATGAATCTGTCTGGGGGAAAGGTTCGGAGCTCCAGAGAGTAGCCGTTTGCCACTGTGTCTGATACCCAAGCATCTAAGGAGGTTTGGGACCAGACGTCCGCAAAAGCTTGAAGCCTTCCTCCCACCGGTTGTTGCTGAATTTTGGCGTCATTGATCTTTCTCTTTCCGCAGAAAAGGCTTCTTCTTTGAAGCTGCAGAATCTTGTCTTTTGGGATCTTGACGTTTAGCTCCTGATTGGCGAAAATACCCTTGTCTCCTAAAGGGACTGGAGTATCAAGTTCTCCTGCTTGAGCTGCCCTATTTCCTTGATCTCTTTCAGTCATAAGGAAAGTGTTCTCCCTTATCTTTCCGTAGTGACTTAAGGATGCCTTTTAATTGAGGGCCAAATAAGTAGTGTTGCTCACGAATATTCGCAATTCGAATATTATTCGCGAATATCGCATATTCGCGAATTCGCGAATTTCGCGAATATAGCGCTATATATTCGTAATTACGAATATTCTTTTTTTTTTTTTTTTTTTTTTTTCATCACAGTACACATCACAGTGATCATCCCTCTCTGCTTCCAGCTTGTGTGGTGTAAAGAAGGCTGTAATACTACTGTGTGAGACTGGCGCGCGAAAATTCGCACATGCGAAAATTCGCATATACGAAAATTAGCATATGCGCATTTTCGCATATGCGAATTTTCACATATGCTAATTTTGTATATGCTAATTTTCGCATATGCTAATTTTCGCATATGCGAATGTTCGCATATGCGAAAATAAAACAGCATATAACGAATATGCGAATATTCGCGAATATATGACGAATATTCGTCCATATATTCGCGAATATTCGCGAATTCGAATATGGCCTATGCCGCTCAACACTACAAATAAGGAGGAGGGGTGAAAGGGAAGCTTCACAAAATTAGTCTTGGAACATGCGTCCCCTCCTGTCCAATTCTTTATCCACAACGCCCTTCTGGAAGCGTTGGATAATGCTAGGGTAATGGCCTTTTTGGTTAAACGGCCCGCCGCTAAGTCCACCTTAGGTGAATTCTCCCACTCCTCATAGGCTGCTGGGGATAGCCTGTAGGTGGAGCGCAGTCTAGTGTATTTTTCTGATTTCAGCCAATCTTTACAGAACCAGTCCCTAATTATAGGGTGCAATGGTAGCATCCTATCATTAGAAGGTGGGAAAAAATAAAGCTGATCTCTCTGCAACTTCTTGTCTTTATCCAGAAGGTAATGATCTTCAGGGATTTCTTTTTCCCTAATTTCGGTCACCTCGGAGCTGCTAGAGCCATCAGTAGTGGAGGAAGAAGATGATGATGGTAATGGTTCACTATGAGAAACTTTACGCTTTTTTTCTATTTATAGAAGCTTTCACTTCAGAAAAGGTGGAGGATAATTTAGACTTCAACCACCCTAAAAATGCCTTGGGATCCAGAGAATCTGAGGCATGTGGAGGTGAAACACATAGTGAACCGATGTTTTCCTGTCCTGTCCAAAGTGGGACATCTAGGGAAAGGAAGGTTTATTATGTAATCAATAAATGAGAAGCTCATCAGGGAAAAAACAAGGAGCTGTCAAGACTATGATTCAACATACCTCTGCCTACTGAGAAGTCTGCTGCTTAGGTGAAGCGCAGCTTCTCATTGGCAGGATCTCCCATTTATGAAGAGCTACGTGCCGCACATGCGCAGCGCGAGCTTCCGCCGCAATCTGCGGCTGTGCATCGGCTCCGACTGGGGCGGAAGTTCCATACACGCGCGTCCCACAGTGTAAACAAAGAACACGTGGGACGCGCGCGTGAAACGCCGACAGGCAGATTCTCTTCAGAGCGCTGAATGCGGCTGCGCAGAGAAGACCCGGTGAGCCGGAAGCCGAAGGTAAACGCGTGCCAATGCAGGGACACGTGGGACGCACGGCGCGCATTAACCCACCGCTGCTAACAGAAGGTCCAGCGCGCGTAGAAGGAACGCGGCCGACCAAACGAACCCCTCCTCCAGCGTGGTGGAACATCAGTGACAATAAACATGAGTGCCCCAATACCTGTGACATCTGTTCCCTGGGCAGCGCTGGAGACCCTCTCCTTATGGACCACTCACCAGCAGGTACCAGGGTGGCAAAGGAGGAACAAGAGGGGAGGTTGGAGAACTGGGGAAGCCCCCAGTGCACAACCTTATTCACCCCAGGGACCTCAGAAGCTTGAGGGTTTGGGGCCCTTGTCTTCCGCAAGATTCTTTTTTCTTGAATGTAGAAGAGAAAAAATATGAGTGTACTCTGGTCCTTGGGAGCTTATATGTCCTATCATAGCTAGGGGGCTGTCCTAAGTTAATGATGCTTAATTACCTTGTTTTCTGTATTTACATACTGCTTATTAGGTTCTTCTATTCTGGGGTTGAAGAGGACATTAACCCATTATGTTCCACCGTAGGGTGTCCAGGAAATATATATATATATATATATATATATATATATATATATATATATATATATATATATTTCCTTCAAGTCTAATGTGATTTTTATGTTTCAGGAGAGGAGGCTGTCATTATCCCTATAAGCCCGACCTTTCTCCTCCCACTCTTCTATGTCACCAGTCACCGCCTCTTTGAGTCTGGCATTTCGTCCTCCCTCAGGTTTGGTCAGTCTTCAACAACTCTTGAACATTTAGTATCTGACTGGGTTTCTGTGTTACTTTACATCAAGAGACATACAAAACACATGTAACATAAGACGCATGTAACATGTAACAATACCGACATTTACAAATACTCAACGTACAACCCACAGGGTCCACATTCTCACCAAAAATGTAAAAGAATAAAGCGTATTTAGAGCATTTAAAAAAAAAAAAAAAAAAGGGGAAAACATTTGGGAAAAATCACCTTCGATGCACATAGTTTATAATTCTATAAACCATTAGTTGATTTTAACTAGTTAGGTAATATTTATCAATTAAATGGTGATCACTTTTTATATATTTTATTTTTCTTGGCCAAACTTCTTTTCTTGTAACTCCTGTAATATAATCAGACAATTAATCACATTTCCTTTATTTATTTATTTTTTTTAGCACCCATCCTGTGAAAACACAATTTATTAGGAAATTAATTAAATATCATCAAATAGGTTCAATTAATACCACATAGATTTTCTTTTGTTCTACAGCAATCTAAAAAGGATCCATTACAACACAAACAGCTTCACAGAGAAAACATTCACTTGTCATATTTCATATATTCCTGATTCAGTAATACACATCACACATATACAACATACTTTATAACTTTATAACATATGAACCATCCTATGAAAGTCAGCAAATGACTACACACACCCAGCTTTCCCAGAGACCTAACACACCATCTGCATTCCACAGCACCAAACATTCCTCATCATCATCATCTTCACTTTTACCCCTACCATTGAGAAAAAACACTCCATTCATTTATCTCCATTCATTGATCCAGGGGACCACCACGCCCCCCCCCCCCCAACACTTTCAGTACATTCCTGAACAAAGGATTAACACTTTTTACAGTTTCAACAAACCTTTTGGACTCTTCTACAATTCTTTTACCATAATGTCACTTACATAAACCAAATCACCTTTTCTAATCCTACCTTCCTCTGCGCCTTCTGCAACATACTGTTTCCTATCCTCTTAACTGACACCTTTGACACTGTATATGAATACTTTTGTCTATCAACCACTAGTATATTCCAAACCTTCAACTGCCTTAATATCCACATGCTTTTCCTTCTTCACATGCTTTTCCTTCACTTTTTACATGCTTTTCCATCAAAACGTTGAGTCTCCATTTTGTTTCTCTATCTCTCTAATCCTATCAAGCTACTTACAACAATCTGCTCCTATCTCACCTGTCTCACCAATTGCACACACCATCAACTCCCAGACCAAAACCACCAATTTCCTCATCACAATGGACAAAGCCATTTGTCCACTCAAACTACCATATCCAAAATCACCAAGGAACATTCTTTAGGTGATAATGTGACAACCAATCCTACTCAACAACTTAATTTACAACACAGCACAGTTTTGAAACTTCTCTGCACACTCATTTACACACTCATAAATCCTTCCCTTTGCACAACTCAGTCACCCATTTCTTTGGAGATAAAACATTAGGGCTCGATTAACACATGACACATTTAAATATAGTTCTACCTTTCTATCTAAGTCTGGCTTTTAAATACAGAAAAATATACTGGACTGGTACAATAAAAAAATATATGTCAGATAACTCTGATACAGTACAAAATCTAACAGCAGTACGATACAATCTTTTGAATACAGAAAAATATACTGGACTGGTACAATAAAAAAGATATCAGATAACTCAGATACAGCACAAAATCTACCAGCAGCACGACACAAAAATCAATCGTCATCATCAGTAATATCATTGCGGTAATCTCATTATCATCATCAGTAATATCATCGTTAACGGTATCATCATCATCATTAAAAAAATATCATTGCTAATGGTATCATCATTACAAAATATCATTGTTAACAGTATCATCATTATCATCATTAAAAAATATCATCGTTAACGGTATCCTCATCATCTTTACAAAATATCATTGTTAACGGTATCCTCATTATCATTACAAAATATCATTGTTAACGGTATCCTCATTATCATTAAAAAATATCATCGTTAACGGTATCATCACTAATTAAAAATCAAGGAGGAAAGAGGGAGAGGAAAAAAATTAAGCAGCAGCAATCAGTCACCTGCGACTAGAACTCCTGTATGAAATTGAGAACACACAGGGGGTAGATTCCCTGTCATTAGGGCTAGTCCGAGAAGGTCAACAAAAGCCATCTACCAGGTTCCCAGGCCTGCCCAAAAAGACACAGATAAGCTACAGTTTCATAAAGAAATCAGCAGACTTACCGTGTTCTTGTGGAGATTAGATTCCTAGCTTGGGCAGTTCTGGGTTGCCCTGGATGGCAGGGAAGGTGTGGATCCACCAGACTTGGCTCTTCGCTTGAGTGTGGTCCAGGGAACAGAATCCCACTTCTGACACCAACTGTCAAGGATGGCTGCGGTTTAGGCCTTAAAATGTGAGTGACTGCTGCTGTATACTGCTGAGTACTGGCACAAGGAATACACACAAGACATAATGTTGGTATTATATCTCCTTCTCAGCATACTGGCCAAGGAGCTGCCCCAAGGAGTTCTGTTTATTACACAGAAGTGCATTCATTTTTACATTTGACAAAAAGGGGCTAGTTATCATGTCAAAATCATCATGTTATATTTTGATTGGTTATTTGCGTATTGTTTCAATATATATTTGCATATTATCATTCATTTCTCTCTTGGCCATATTTTGTCTCTAAAATTTCAACTCCTCTTCTTATCTCGCTTCTCTTGGCCTCATTCCAAAGTCTCCATCTTAGTCACGAGCAGATAGCAAGCTGGATATAAAGGTTAAGGGTAACAAATATCTTTTTGCAGCATTAACAATGGTATATAAGTATGTAAGTATTAATATATATTGATCGGCAGTCAGAATAATTTTAATCAACTTGTCAGTAATACCGTGCAACAAATATTTTGAAAACATAAAAGCTAAACACAATTTGAATCTGGTATTTTCAAAGTCTTCTCTTTTAACTCATATAACTGGAATTTTACACACCATTCATTTTACAAAGCATAGCGGGCACTTCTAAGTTTACCAATTCCCATAATCAATGAAAAAATAATGGCTTGTCGAGAAGACCTTTGAACATTCCATAACAGCATATCCTTCCGCACTGTGCTTTATCACAACAGGACATACTGTATACTTACAGCATTTGGGAATCCGGCAGTATGCCAATCAGATGGTTTTCTTTTCTTTTAAGTAAGTAGGTCGGTGTTCCGACTATATCCTAGCTCACCTAAACAAAGCTGTGAAATAGTTTTTTATTTTTCTATTGTGAATTTTGGAGTTAGGGGTGCGTTCACACATACAGGATCCTGCGCAGATTTGATGTGCAGGATTTGTAACTGCCAATTAGAACCTGTGCTCAGTCATTTAGTTTACATAGAAATCTACAGCAGAAAATCCTGTACATCAAATCCTGCGCATTAAATCTGCTTACGTGTGAACGTACCCATAGTTGTTTTTTTTAATTGCCCGACAAACCATGTTTGCAGAATTGTAACAGCATTATTGCAGCTTTATTTTAACTTTATTGCAGCAATATAGGGCAGTGTTTTGCAAACAATGTGTCTTCAGGTGTTTCTAAAACTACAACTCCCAGCATTTGGCTGTGTGGGTATGCTGGGAGTTGTAGTTTTGCAACAAGTGGAGACACACTGCTTGAAAAATACTGGCATCGGGGCTCTATAGGTAAGGGTTTTTGTATGTAGTGATGACATTTTTTTGTCCTAACACTGAGACCATTGAACCATTGATGCAGGAAATTTATAAGATGATTCACAATTATTTTATCATTTTCTGATCCTTGAAAATCCATTTAAAAGGGTACTCCAGTACTGAATAAATAATCCCCTATCCACAGGACCCCCTGTAATCTCCTACCCAGCAACCTGGCTCTCTCCATGTATGGAGTGGGCACGGCTTCATGAATTGAGTTGTATTAACCATGGCACGAAGTGGTGACCTACACACCATCTCCATGCATCTCTATGGCAAGGCTGGAGATACAGCATTCATAATCTTTACAACTATAATACAATGAACTGGTCCAAGAAATATGGGGGGGGGGGTAAAAGTTTGGTTTACCCCTATTTTTCCCCTATTTTTTAAAAAGGTGCACAGTCTACATATAAGCAGTAGTGTTGAGCGCGAATATTCAAAATGCTCATTTTTACCGTGAATATCGGCACTTCGCGATTTTGCGAATATTTAGCATATAGTGATATATATTCATAATGACGAATATTCAGTTTTTCTTGCGAATATATGCGAATATGCAAATGTTTGTGAATATCGGCACTTCCAGAGGACACTGATCCCTCCCTTCTTTTAGGTGAAAGATATAATCACATATGTGGACTATGCGAATTTCATTACAAATTTTTGCATAAAAAAAATACAACAAACATTGCGAATTTCGCGAACTTAGGACGAATATTAATCCATATATTCACTAAATAACACAAATTCGAATATGGCCCCTGCCGCTTACGACTAATAAGTAGCTTAGATGTAGACACGATTTTAATTGTGGCCCAAGCTGGTGCGAGATTGCATAAAAATTTGAGTGTTTGCACAAAAATGTTGTGATAATTTAGAATAACCACTGCTCCCAACACCTCTTAACAGCTTGGTCAGAACTGCCCAGATGGCGGGTCATTAATCGAAGCAGCTATCCTGCTTCTTTCAGTCCAATGTGAGGCCTGCTCTTAAAGATTGTCAACTAGGTTAAAAGTCCTAAATGCATTGTGGAGGCATGTTAAAGAGCCTACGATCTCTCACCAAGAGGTATCTTACCCAAAGTATCCTCTGAGAGCCTTTTCTTAGGGCAGTGGCAGAAACACTTTTGTGTCCACTTGTGGCAAGATGCACTGTCCAGTCAGACCACACCTTTAATTGTTTTGTCCATATATTTCTTAAACATAATTGCTTATGTGGTAGCCCTTGGGGGGTGTATGGTAGTGGTGGTATGGTATAGGTATATAAGGGGTTAATGTTAACCCTAGAAGAGTTCTTGACGCCAGGCTGAGGGCTGGTATGCTGAATCAGTGTTCCGGCCTATCGCCGACCTTCCCAGTTACGATAGGTGCATAAAATAACTGAAGGTCCACAAGGAGATTTGAACTTGAACTTGAATAACGTTTACTGAAGTGCTTGCAATATTCACGGCACAGTAACAGTCTCATACAAACAGTCCTTTGGTTACTTAGCGACTGGCAGTAGTTGCGGACCTTGAGCTAGACAATAAGTCTCTTAATTTAGGAAGAGATTTGCAGATCCGTCCAGATTTAGGGGAGGTATTAGGTCCGGAGATGCTGCAGAGTGTTTGGGAGATGATACACTCTATGTTTGTAATGGCTCAGCCGTCGCCGCAAGGCTTGGGCCTAACTCACTGTGATTACTGCTGTACAGGTCTTCTCTCATTAAGAGCACAGGAGCAAGAAAGAGATAAGATGGCCACCACTCCCTTATATGGGCAGGGGGCGTGGCGAATCTGATTGGTCCGAACGTCTGCCATTCACCTTACATGGTGTGATGGGATTGCTTACGTCACAGGATCTATATACATTATAAAACCAAAACGAGGCTAGAGATACTAAAGTGAGGCCTGGAACGCATCCAGAGTGAGGCTTGGAACGCATCACATGACCTGAAGGCCCTGTGACACCATGGAAACAAGTAATTAACCATTTATTTACATTTATACTATACTATCTATGCATAAATTACTAATTATACATTAGGATAGAGGCAACTAGGGGTAGACTAACTAATAGGGAACCCTAAGTCCTAGGGACTCTGGCTATGGGGACCCATAAATAGATAAGTACCATATGAAATGCGGTACTGGGACACCACACTTATATCTTGTATATCATATGTGGAGTATCCTATGAACTGCACATCTTTAGACTACACAACAAGAGGAAGGGGAAATATTCCCTAAGAAAATATTGGATAATGTTTCTCTCAATCCTTCTTTTGATCCCCAAAAGAGCTAAGTTCAGATTGTAATGTAAACCTAGTATATTTAATTAAGTAAAGCTATGTACTTACAGACCTAGAAAAGTTACTCATGACACATTGTGTATCACTACAAGAGATGCAAAATGACAAATTCAGTTTTCTACTTTGACTCAGTTCTGCTGTATCTGCATATAAACAGAATTTGCACCTCACTACATACAACTGAAGTCCACAAAATCAGAATGATCCTTGAATTTTAAGAAAAGGGCTAATATACAAGTTTGCATTATATCAACAATAGTATGAAGCCCCCTGAGGAAGGAGCGAAACAGCAGCTGTAGGGGTCCAGAGTTGTGCTGGGAGAAACACAATATGGGTGAGTGCACATAGGATTATAGGTCGCTGGCCAGTACCTTGGGCAGCATAATATAGGCATTCAGGAAATTATACAGAATAGTATGAGGTTATTGGCAAATAGTGAAGGGATGGGATAACACCCACGGTTTACATGTTAATACCTGTATTTAACCTTGCATGCAAGTCAATATCCTGTGTACACTTCATTATAACTATTATAGTCTGTATTACATTTTGAGCATATCATCCAGCATCACCCCGGTTGTTATACCGTTCATCATATTTTTAAAAGATGATTAATAAAAATTTGTAATTTATATAAGTATTGAAGTTTGTAATAGTTAAATTGGTACTCTGCCCCATGACATCTTATCCTCTATCCAAAGGACAGGGGACAAGATGTCTGATTGCGGGGGTCCCGCAGCTGGGACCCCCACAATCTCTGTGCAGCACCACAATCTCTGAGCAGCACCTGTTTGGAATGCTGGGTTCAGGCGGCGGGGGGTCGTGTTGTCATGGCCTTGTCTCTTGTGATGTCACGCCACGTCCCCTCAATGCAAGTCTATGAGAGGAAGCGTGGCAGACTCCACACCCTCTCCCATAGACTTGCATTGAGGGGGCGTAGTGTGACGTCCCGAGGGGCGTGGCCATAACATCACGACCCCCCTGACGCCCAAACGTTTGGAAGAAAATGTTCCTTACACTGGGGCAGCGGAGTACCCCTAAACCTAATCCTCAAGTTGCACAGAGCCATAATATACAACTCACAAGAGTCTATGGGGGTCCTAATCTTAGAGTCTATATGATAATTGTGCTCCATTGTATTCTGTTTGTTCCCTGGTATTCTGTTCTAGAAGCTTTCCTAGGAAGTTACCGTATTTATCGGGGTATACCACGCACCAGCCTATAACACGCACCCTCATTTTACCAAGGATATTTGGGTAAAAAAAGTTTTTTACCCAAATATCCATGGTAAAATGAGGGTGTGTGTGTGCGCGTGTATACCCCGATACACCCCCAGGAAAGGCAGGGGGAGAGAGGCCGTCGCTGCCCGCTTCTCTCCCCCTTCCTTTCCTGGGGTCTAGAGCCCTGCTGCCGGCCCTTCTCTCCCCCTTGCTATCGGCGCCGCTGCCCGTTCTGTCCCCCTGACTATCGGTGCCGGCGCAGATAGCCAGGGGGAGAGAAGCGTCGCCGACAGCCAGGGGGAAGAGAAGGGGCAGCGGCACTCATTGCCGGCGCCGCTGCCCCGTTGCCTCCCCCCATCCCCGGTGGCATAATTACCTGGGTCGGGTCCGCGCTGCTGCAGGCCTCCGGCACGCGTCCCCTGCGTCGTTGCTATGCACGGCGCGGCGCACTGACGTCATGCGCCGTGCAGCGCATAGCAACGACGCCGGGGACGCACGCCGGAGGCCTGCAGCAGCGCGGACCTGACCCAGGTAATTATGCCACCGGGGATGGGGGGAGGCAACGGGGCAGCGGCGCCGGCAAAGGGTGCCGCTGCCCTTTCTCTCCCCCTGGCTGTCGGCGCCGCTTCTCTCCCCCTGGCTATCGGCGCCGGCAATGGGGCGCCGGCACCGATAGTCAGGGGGACAGAACGGGCAGCGGCGCCGATAGCCAGGGGGAGAGAAGGGCCGGCAGCAGCGCTCTAGACCCCAGGAAAGGCAGGGGGAGAGAAGCGGGCAGCGATGGCCTCTCTCCCCCTGCCTTTCCTGGGGGTGTAACGGCGTATAACACGCACATGGACTTTAGGCTAAAAATTTTTGCATAAAAAGTGCGTGTTATACGCCGATAAATACGGTATATTTCTACATGTACCCAACAGAGCCAGTATGTCAACAAACAGTGGGGGTGCAGCACCATACTAGGAAGCTATAAGATATACAGATGATGCTATACTAATGTGTTTATCCTTACCTTTTCTTGAATTTAAGGATTCTAATTTCCCATGATACAAATGTAATACAATATGGTGTCATGCTAGCAAAACCTTTACAGAGATAAGGCAGGACACCTCTTAACCTGCTCCCTGCTTGGGCCTCTGTCATTATTATTATTAATAATAATAATAATAATAATAGCAATAATATGGTATAACATTAAATTGGCTTAAAAAATGCTTACAAACAGTCTAAAGTCTAAAGATGTAAGATGTAAGTCTTCTTTGTGCAAGGAAACTAAAATTTGAATAGTACCATGTAAGGAAAAGCTGAAAAGTTACAGTATAAATTTTATTGGTGACATATAAAGAATTAATACAAATAGAAAAGAACTCACCAGATTCAAACTGTATTATCAGCAAAATAAGCAATTCTAGTTACCAGTGGAAACAATAATCTGTAATTGTTGCTTTCAGTCCTAATTTGGTATGTCCCTGGTTTTTCATCTCAATCTAATCTAAACCTATTTGAGCAAATAAAATGATATTTACCTCATCCTCTGTTACAAGCTTTCAAGATTACTGGCTTCAGGAAAAATCAATACAAAATAGCATCTTATCAGCAGGTTTGAGCTCAGAAAGAATTCTAACTTTTCTTTCCTTTTTTCTAACTCACTTCTCCCCTGGAGTTAAGACACAGCTTAAACCAGACAAAAAGGGACTTGAATAAAATACTACTTGGTTGCGCATAGAAACACAATTAAGCACCTGGCTTTAAAGGGGACCAACGCCAATTTCATGTATAGTATTTTCACATGTCCACAATAATTCAGTCTACAAATTTTGATATTAAGGTGTCTGAAAATGGTTTTCTGAGTTTATTAAAATACAGGTAAGTACCTTGATGTATCTGATTACTTACCAGCTGATCCACCATGGCTCAGAAGCAGTAATTTTTTTAAACAGTATTTCCATTATCTTGTCCAGCTCTGTGCAGCACATTTGTATTCATTCTACCAGATCTTGTTAATGGGAATACCAATGTAAAGAACTAAATCTCATCTAATTTCTCCCCCAGACATTGACTGTATATTAAGCGGCCTACATCTTCGCACATAACACAGATCTGCAGCTAAGGCCACGCACTGCTGTTCTACTGCTGACATGGCACATTATGCTATCAGCTGCCCAGCATGTGAAACACACTCTCTTCAGAGGTAGGGCAGGAACAGGGGAGCTAGGGAGTAGTCGAGGAAATTCAGAAAGGAGTATGGGATGCGTCATTATCTTTACTGCCGGGAGAAGGGGGAAGGTAAATAACCACATATTGAAAGTATAATACATGCACGAAAGCTGAAAACCAGGATTATAATTATGTGAATTCATTTAAAGCTGGCTTACAGATTCATTTCCGCTAGATAGCATATATAAGAATGTGTTAAATCATATTGCAGTTAATTCAATCGGAAATAAACCAAATTCAGTTGGTCAGTTAGTTCAGTTTGTGTTTTTGGCTAAAAATGTTTTTTTTATATAAATGTGTTCAAAATGTCCAACTGTTTACCCAGCACTGGCTTGCCTACTGGATAGTACTCCTGCTTAATGCAATGGGATTTCCTGGGCAAAAGCACTACCTGGAACACTTTTACTTTATTTTCACTCTCCCAAGCCTAATATTACTAGTCTGCCACCATCCTGATGGTACCTAGCTCTTCCCGGTGATGAGTACGAGGGTTGGGGGTGGGGGGTTTACTAGCCAATTTTGAGCTAACAGTAAGCCCTAACTTTGCAATGGATGCTTACTATTAGATGTCTCCACTACTAAGCCCCAAAAAATATATATATCCAAACACAACTGTTTGGAAAACAAAGTATATTAAAATAAAGGCTTGGGGAGAAGATTGGAGGAGTGTTTAAACTAGGGACTGGGGGGAGGGAACCTACAACATAGAGGGGGAAGATAGTGTAGATAGAGAGGGGGGACTTACTGGGGGTGGAGTGGAGGGAGGGGTACCTGGGGTGGAGTGGAGGGAGGGGTTAGAATTAGAGATGAGCGAATCAAAGCTGACAAACCCAAATTTGTTACGAATTTCATGAAATATTTGATTCGCAACGAATGCAAATATCGCCGCGATTCGATTGCGCGAATCGCTTCATTAAACTTCTTTTTACAGCGTTCCAGGCTATTGGAGACCTAAAATGGGGGATCCATGTGTGAGTACATGGGGCAGGGGATTATGGGAGGGCGGGAAACAGCGGCGGGAATGAAGGTATGCGGGATGACCCTGAATCACATGTGAGATGCAGCCTATCAGCATTCATTGACCCCTGTGATGTCACAGCCCTATATAATCGGCAGCCATCTTGCCTCTCTTCATTTCGTCTATGCACTCAGAGATAGAGAGAATGGGACTGCGTGTGTGTGAATAGCTTGTACCACAGTGTTACAGTGCAACTGCTAGTCACATCAGCATTGGGGTAAAACAGGAGTGCAGAGTGCTTTGCTGTTCACACAGAGAAGGATCATTGATAGCTAAACCACCTATTCACGTTATTGAGCATTGCAGCAGAGAGGGGCAGATAGCTGTTAGCTGCCTCATATAGATCAACAAGCTGCCTGAACTTTATCAACCATCTTACCACTTCATTTTTCAGCGCAATTCAGTATTTCTTTTGCTCCACAAACCATCTGCTGCTCAGAATTGTGTGACAGAGTGCAATTTAGGGTTTAATCCCTGTATTTTTTTATGGTGGTGCGGCACTGTTGGGTCCTGCTGCTGTTCACAAATATGTTATTTTTCAGCGGACTGTAGTGCATTTGTCTGCCCTCAGACGTGCATAACACATGCCTACATCAAAGCAGTCTACTATTCTGTATCTGTAACAAGTCTAGATACAGGGAAAGTCCTGACTCCTGGCAAAAGTAATCACCTGCTGGTGTTTTTAAAAAAAACTTTTTTTTCTGCGTATAGTTGCACATATTACTGCCCTCATCAGTGCATACTGCATAGGTACATCCAAGTATTGCACCATTTACTACCTGTTAATCTGTTAATGGGCTACATACTGTCAAAGTCCAAACAATAGTATTCACCGGCTGGTGTTTTACAAAAATGCAGAGTTTTTTCTGCGTATAGTTGTGCATATTACTGCCCTCATTAGTGCATACAGCATAGGTACATCCAAGTATTGTACCATTTTTTACCTGTTAATCTGTCAAGGGGCTGCATACTGTCAAAGTCCAAATAATAGTATTCACCAGATGGTGTTTTAAAAAAAAATACAGAGCTTTTTCTGCATATAGTTGTGCATATCATTGCCCTCATCAGTGCATACCTCATAGGTACATCCAAATATTGTACAATTTAGTACCTGTTAATCTGTCAAGAGGCTACCTACTGTCAAAGTCCAAACAATAGTATTCACCGGCTGGTGTTTTACAAAAATACAGAGTTTTTTCTGCATATAGTTGCGCATATTACTGCCCTCATCAGTGCATACCGCATAGGTTAATCCAAGTATTGTACCATTTTGTACCTGTTAATTTGTCAAGGGGCTATATACTGCCAAAGTCCAAACAACAGTATTCACAGACTGGTGTTTTACAAAAATACAGATTTTTTTCTGCGTATAATTGCGCATATTACTGCCCTCATCAGTGCATACCGCATAGGTACATCCAAGTATTGTACCATTTTTTACCTGTTAATCGACAAGGGGCTACATACTGTCAAAGTCCAAACAATAGTATTCACCGGCTGGTGATTTTTAAAAAGAACAGTTTTTTCTGCGTATAGTTGCGCATATTACTGCACTCATCAGTGCATACCGCATAGGTACATCCAAGTATTGTACCATTTTGTACCTGGTAATCTGTCAAGGGCCTACATACTGTGAAAGGACAGTCATATGTAATCACCTGCTGCTGTTCTAGACAAATACTGTTTAATGAGTAGTATAGCGTATTGTAATACCCTCATATACGCACTAAGTATGTCAGGCAGCGAAGTGCCAGGACGTGCACAGAGGAGTGGCATAGGCCTAAATACTTCAGGCAGAGTTGGCAGCAGACTAGGGGCGAGTGGCAGCAGGAGGCGCAGCGAGAGGCCTGAGCTCCCGTTATCAGCCAGCGGTCGTGTCTCGACCAGCAACCCATCTGCCGTCGTCGATTGGTTAACACGCTCATCCACATCATCACAAGTGACATCTGACACCCCCAGTCAACAGTCGTTGGGTTCCTCAGACACAAACCTCAGTTGGCATGGCCCAGGAGCAGTCCCTGTCCTCCCATTGCCTTTGTCCTATGCTGTTCCATCTCCTACAGAATTATCTTATGCTGTGGGTTCAGCTCCACTATTTACTGAGGACAATCTAATAGAGGACAGTCAGCAGCTACTGCCCAGCCAAGAAGGGGAGGAGACATGCGCTGCTTGCTCCGCTAGGCGGCCATGTAGTGATGCGGAGAGTGAGGTGGGAGGCGGTGTTGCAAGGGTTCAGGGTCCTGAAGCAGACACTGTTGGGGAACCTGAGGAGGACATCAGTGACGTGCACACATCTGTTGATGATGATGAATCCGATCGCAATTGGGAGCTGGGTGCTGAAGGGGCTTCATCATCATCAGGAGAAGAGAGTTGCAGGCTTCCCTTGACCTTGAGGCAGCAAGGCGGTAGCACGGTTGGCAGTCAGCATGGTGGCATGAGTGGAAATTCAGGAGCCAAACGTGCCTCTGGGAGACCACCTGCTTCGCGGCAGCCTACCTTTCCGGGAGGTAGTGGAACAGGGGTTCCTGGAGACGGCGCCAGTAGCAGTCAATTAGTCCGGACTGTGGGTGGGAAAATCAGCTACTGTGTGGAAGTTTTTCCTCAGGCATCCGGAGGAGGTTCACGTAGCCACATGCAAGATCTGTCGGCAGAAGCGTGACCAGGGTCCGAATGTTTGCACCACGGCCCTGCGTCAACACATGATTTGCCACCATAAAGCGGCCTGGGAGAACCATGGCTCCGATGTAGTGGTCCAGCCTGCTGCATCACCAACTGGCCATCCGCTCCCTCCTTCATCCAGCCAAGGCTCCACCACCTCAGCCGAAGGGAGCTGTGTGTCAAACCCTCCTTCTGTCACTCCTGCTTCTCCCGCTTTTAGTCAGCCATTCCACCAACAATCCATCGGCGAAGCCATGTCCAAGAGACAACACTATGCGCCCACTCATCCAATGGCACAGAAGTTGAATTTGCTCCTGTCCAAGTGGCTGGTGTTGCAGTCCGTCCCTTTTCAAGTGGTGGACTCTGCACCTTTCAGAGAATTGATGGCTTGTGCCGAGCCGAAGTGGAGAGTCCCAAGCCGTCATTTCTTTGCAAAGAAGAAGTAACAGCCCTGCATAAGTTTGTACAAATGAAGATGGGCCAGTCCTTGAGCCTGTCGGTGTGTTCAAAAGTGCACGGCAGCGCCGACGTGTGGAGCTGTAACTACGGGCAGGGACAATATTGTCTTTTACGGCCCACTGAGTAATTGTGGTTCCTGCACAGCCACAGCAGCAACTTGGACAGGTCACACCGCTTCCTCCTCCACGCTTTCACTCTCAGATAGTTGGTCCTGTTACAGTGTGCGACGCCGCCTCCTCATCCTCCGCCGTGTCCTCGGCCTCCACGGCACGTCCAAATCTCGGTGGCCCTTCATCGTACCATGTGTGTAGGGAACGGTGGTGTCAAGCTGTTCTTCACATGGTTTGCATTGGCGAACGGAGTCACACAGGGAAGGAACTGGTAAAGTTAATTTGTAAAGAAATCCGAGTATGGCTTACTCCAGGAAATCTGGAAGTGGGAACCATGGTGACAGACAATGGGAAGAACATTGTGTCCGCACTGCGACAAGGAAGTGTGAAACATGCGCCCTGCATGGCACACGTGTTGATTCTGGTTGTCAAGCACTTCCTCAAGTTTTCACCCCATTTGCAAAACATCCTGAAAATGGCAAGGAAACTGTGCATGCACTTCAGCCACTCGTACACCGCCAAGCACACCTTCCTTGAGCTGCAGTGTCAGAACGGTATCCCACAACATAGTCTTATTTGTGACCTTGCCACACGTTGGAATTCCACCCTCCATATGTTGGACAGACTATATGAACAAAGAAAAGCCATCACCGATTTCTTGATGATCCAAGCAGATAGGAGTACTCCCCTGTGTAATTTCAATGTGAACCAGTGGCAGCTCATATGTGACACCTGCCGTTTGCTGAGGCCCTTTGAGGAAGCCACATTATTTGTAAGTCGCCTGGATTATGCCATGAACGACAGAATTCCACTCTTACGTTTCCTACAACAAATTATTGAAACCATGGCTGGTTGCACCTACATCTCAAGGCTACATGAGCACTGTGGGGGCTTAACTGGAGTAGGAGGATGATGAGGGGCAGAGCAGAGCACAGTTTAGATTGGATGAGATGGCCGGTGTTTCTAGTCATCGGACAGGAGAGGAGGAGCAGGAGCAGCCAGAGGAGCTGGAAGGTTATGAGGAAGTTGAGACAGAGGACCCAGACACACCGTGGCAGTATGCAGTGGAGACGGAGGCAGGTAGTCCCTCCGAGTCACTGGTGCAAATGGCACGTTGCATGCTCAGTTGCTTGCGTAGTGACCCCCGAATTGTCAAAATTTGTCAGCGGGATGATTTCTGGATCTCCACCTTATTAGACCCTCGCTACCGACCCAGAATGGATGCCTTTTTTACACCCACTGAGAGGGAGGACAAACTGACCCACTACAGAGGGATTCTACGTAGTCAAGTGGCCGATGCCTATCGGCCACATGGTCCATCCAATCGCAGGTCTGACTCGGGGGCCCCTCTGCGCTCACCTTCCACTGCCATGGCTGCTGGGGAGGGGAGGGGTGGCAGGAGCAGTACCAGCGCAATCAGCAGAAGCCTGAATCTACAGTCGCTGATGAGTAGCTTTCTTCACCCGCATAGTGAAGCAACTCATCAGCAGCAGGTAGACATGGAGCAGGACCTGAACCAGCAGGTGTGGCATACCCTGACATGGCCATGCCAACAACCATTGACGATCCGCTGGACTTCTGGGCAGCCAAACTTGATTTATTACTGCAACTAGCAGAGTTTGTCCTGGAAAAGCTGTCCTGCCCGGCCATTAGTGTGCCATCAGAGTGGGTGTTTACTGCGGCCGGGGCCATAGTCCCCCCAAGGCGAACTCGTCTGTCCACTAAAAATGGGGAGAGACTGACGTTTGTCAAGATGAATCAGGGATGAATCAGCCAGGATTTCCAGCCACCAATGCCAGATGCCTCAGAATAGATTGATCATGCTGCTACACCAACACTTCCCAATTATGGTTGGTAAAGAAACCCTCTTGGGTTATCAATTAGGGTTATGAAACCCTCTTTGGTACTGCTATTGCCTGCTCCTGGCTCCTCCTGTGTCTTTCAGGAACTACTTGCTTCACTGATGCTTCTGGCCTTGGGCCTTTAATTTTTGGAAGTTTAGCAGTAGCTAAATACATGCTTAATGCAAATTTCAACATTCATCTTTAAATGTAAGAGGTTGGTTAGGAAACCCTATTGGGTACTGCGATTGCCTGCTCCTGGCTCATCCTGTGTCTTTCAGGAACTACTTGCCTCACGGGTGCTTCCGGCCTTGGGCCTTTAATTTTTGGATGTTTAGCAGTAGCTAAATATGTGCTTAATGCAATTGTCAACATTGATCTTTAAATGTAAGGGGTTATAAAACCCTCTTGGGTACTGCGAATACATGCTCCTGACTCATCCTGTGTCTTTCAGGAACTACGTTCCTCACTGACGCTTCTGGCCTTGGGCCTTTAATTTTTGGATGTTTAGCAGTAGCTAAATATGTGCTTAATGCAAATGTCAACAATGATCTTTAAAATGTAAGGGGTAATGAAATCCTCTTGGGTACTGCGAATGCCTGCTCCTGACTCATCCTGTGTCTTTCTGGAACTACTTGCCTCACGGGTGCTTCTGGCCTTGGGCCTTTCATTTTTTGATGTTTAGCGTTAGCTAAATACATACTTAATGCAAATTTCAACATTGATCGTTAAATGTAAGGGATTATGAAACCCTCTTTGGTAATGCTCCTGACTGCTCCTGACTCATTCTGTGTCTTTTCGGAACTACTTGCCGCCCTGATGCATCGGGCCTTGGGCCTTTAATTTTTGGATGTTTAGCAGTAGCTAAATATATGCTTAATGCAAATTTTAACATTGATCTTTAAATGTAAGGGGTTATGAAACCCTCTTGGGTACAGCGAATACTTGCTCCTGACTCATCATGTGTCTTTCAGGAACTTCTTGGCTCATTGATGCTTCTGGCCTTGGTCCTTTAATTTTTGGAAGTTTAGCAGTAGGTAATACATGCTTAATGCAAATTTCAACAATGATCTTTAAATTCTCGGCGCTCTGCCAGGGCCTTCTCCTACCCCACCGGGGCCGATCCGAGGACCTCACTAAACCATCCAATCGGTAGTAGAGACATGCGGTGTGTACAAAGGGCAGGGACTTAATGAACCTGAGCTTATGACCTGCACTAAGTTGGGATTCTTCTTTCCTGGCAAATCATTGAAATCCCTGATCCCTATCACGAACGGGGTTCAGTGGGTTACCCGCACCTGTCGGTGAAAGATAGACACACGCTGGTCCGTTCAGTGTAGCGCGGGTGCAGCCCCGGACATCTGAGGGCATAACACACCTGTTATTGCTCGATCTCGCAATTGATCGTGCAATGTAAGGGGTTATGAAATCCTCTTTGGTACTGCTGTTGCCTACTCCTGACTGCTCCTGTGTCTTTCAGGAACTACTTGACTTCATGATGCTTCTGGGCTTGGGCCTTTAATTTTAGGATTTTTGAAATACATACATACATGCTTAATTAAAATTTCAACATTTATGGTGCAATATATGGGGTTATTAAACACTCTTGGGTAGTGTTTTTTTCAAATTTTCTGATAATTTTCACAGTAATAAACTTGAATTTTCCAGAATAAAAACCATTACACCATTGAACGCTTGTTGTGTGTGATTTTTTAATTAAAGATTTCAAAAATAATATGGAGAGGGATGAACTCTGCTTCTGTATTTCAGTAAAAAAAAATATTTTAAAGAAGAATGTCTTTTGGTGGTCCACCGTCCTGCATTATAGAGTCTTCTGGACTCTTGGATATGCACTTGTTCTTAAACAAAGGTACAAAAACTAAAAATGGCCGTTCAGGGCATGCATACTCATGCATCAGCCAATTCCAGGCTGTGTCATTCAGGCAATAAATGTTTTACCGATGGCGCTGCTGGGCCTGGGTCTGGGATTTCACATTTCCTCATAGCTGGCAACCGTTATCCAAAAGTCTTCTTCATAAATTTCTACAATTGTGCTTTTTTGGTGGGATTGTGAAGCCCTGGTGTGTACTCATGCATCAGCCAACTCCAGCCCGTTGGTCCTGTGACCGTGTGCTACTCCGCCTCCACATCCTCCACTGTGTCTTAAGCCTCCACTGCCCGGACAAGTCTCATTGGCCCTTCAGCATACCATGTGTGCAGGGCACGGCAGTGTCACGCTGTTCTTCACATGGTTTGCCTTGGCGAGAAGTCTTGGAAACAATGGCCGGTCAGGGCAATGGAGAAGTTGTGCCTACATCTCATGGCTACATGAGCCCTGTAGGGGCTTGTTATATTTGGTCCTTCGTACCCACACACTAGGGTCCGGGACACTCAAAGTTTGATTTAAATTTCAAATAAAAAAATGATGGTGCTGCTGGGCCTGGGAATTTCAAATTTTCTCATAGGTTGCACCCGCTATCTGAAATCTTTTTCAAAAATTTCTAAAATTGTGGTGTTTTGGAAGATGATGTATCGTGGGACAAGAGGCTATCGGTTGATGAAGTGAGACAAAGAGAACATCAAGGAGAGCAGATGGCAGTCTTTTGTCGTGGGAGCGTATAATGTCAAGGTAAGTGGTCACAGCGCATCGTGGAATAGGAGGAAAGTATAGTCGGAGGGGATCGTCTCCTCCCACTGCGGACCGGGAGGTGTAGTCTGAGGGGATTGTGGAGGACCCTAGGTTGTAGAGCTGCTAAAAGTGGTGGCTGAGGCAAGTAGATTTGTGGTGTTAGGCAAAAGATTGAAAAGTGAGTGGCTTTTATTTACTTTTTTTTTGTTGTTTAAAATTTTATATCAAGAAACGGGGCTCCTCTCCGACTATACCTTCCTCCTATTCCACAATCCCCTCTGAGCACTTACCTCGAAATGATACGCTCCAACGACACCGGACCACCATCTGCTCTCACACACACTGTCGCTTTTGTGATAGCCTGGGGTTGTAGGGCATAAGGGGTGTTGCGTTTCTGTATAATAAAGGGCGCTGTTAACCCTTGTCACTCGTGACGCCAGGGTGGGGGTTAAAACTCGGTAGTGATGCTGGGCCTATCGCCACCCTTCCCAAGAGCGATAGGAGAGTATAAAATAAATGGATTGTCCACAGCAGTGCTGAACTTAAAACTTGCAGGAACTTTACTGAAGATTTTCTGTACATGCAGTAATGGTAACAGTCCAGATAACAGAGTCTATATAGACAGCACAGCAGTGATTGACAGTTGCTTAGGATCGGAAAGTTCTCTTAAGATTAGGAGGATTGTACTTGCATAGATCCGCTGGATTTAGGCGATAGATTAGGTCCAGAGGTCTTGCGGAGATAGCGGGGCATTGTAAGAACTATCCGTCTCTAGCACAGGCCTAGGCCGCAAGGCTTTGGCTTAGTAATTGTCTTGTAAGCTGCGGAGGTCCTACCTCATCTAGAGTCAGCAACCCAAGAGAGAAGAGAGATTCTGCTTGTTTGGCAGCGCAGGAACAAGAGAGCGATTAATGGCTGCAGCTCCCTTATATGGGCAGGGGCTGAACCGTTTTGGATTGGTCCATATCAGCTGTCACTCACCGTTACAATGGATTGTGGGTGATCACCTGACTAGAACCACTAAAGGTCCTTTAGCAAACCATAGAGTTCTGTGAACCCGGTCACATGACCCGCAGGTCCTGCGACGCTGAAACAAGTGAGTAACACATATGCATATATTTATATAGATAATATCTATAAATATTAAGTTACTAAGGGGTGACTAGGGGTAAATTTGGGAAGCGAATCCCGACAGCCCTAGGGACTCTAACTTTGGGGACTAATAACTAAGGCACAGTATGAAATACGGTGCCAGGACACCACAAACCCCCTTACTAAAAACAAGTCGACCCCGACGCCTGTCCCCTAAAGTAGAGGGACTAGGACAAGGACAGGATTATAAACATTCTAAAGTTTTCTTTTAGTCTGACTAGTATTTTTACTAGACAACTATGAAGCTTACTAGACATTATGAAGTTATCTAGACATTATGAAGCTATCTAGACATTATGAAGCTATCTAAACATTAGTTTCTAGCTCCTTATACATTTTTATAGCTCTCTATACATTTGTGAGGCTAACTAGACATCAGTACAGCTCTCTATACCTTTAGTTTTATGCTGACTAAACATTTTTGAAATCTCACCACATTTACTTTTGTTTTGCCACGATGAGTCACCTGTTAGTACACAAAAGGGTATATTGGCTTGCCTGAGGCTCTCTACCAATAAGGTTAGCTACTAGGGTCTATCGGCTACACGCTACTTACCCCTAGAACACAACAGTATAACCATACCTAGGTTACCTTTAGAAATATGTGTTTAATTTTAAGCTCGCAAGAGCACCTACTGGCCAGGTAGAGCATCTCACACACGTAATAAAGAGAAGAGAGAAGATTAGTGTACCTAACAGTGGCAGGAATTGAATATTGATAGGCTACAATTCCTAAAGTGTTTCTTGAGTGTGAGACATTTTTATTTTGTGTATGTACTGGAGAAGATTGAGGTAGTACATTTAAGTGAGCAATTTTAGGTACTATGTGTGCAAGTACTGCTTAATAGTTAGTCTTGGTATCTTAAGGGTAGTTTACCCTGTGTAGTCCTTTGAGACAGGTGCTAGCGATTGGCGACTGGAATGCTACTCTCGGAGGGGCCGGGAGAGTCACCTATTTAGCAACTACTAAAACACCTTTTTAGTATTTTATACATTTGTATGTACATGTTTACAAAAATGATTAGTTTTTTTTGTTTTTAGTGTACACGTGCATCTAGCAGGCATTATCTGTGTACAACCTTTACATACTTTTCATGTACACAGACACAAAGCTATCTTTTCTGTGTACAAGAACCTTATACATTTTTATTATACAAGTTTACACATTTATTAACTCTCCAACAAGGTTGAGGCGCATACACCTGATAAGTGCAATTTTTAGCAAGAAAGTCTCATGAATATAGGTATATATACACAAACGGATGTGTAAAGATCTTGTTACGCCGAGCGCTCCGGGTCCCCGCTCCTCCCCGGAGCGCTCGCAACATCCTCGCTACTGCAGCGCCCCGGTCAGATCCACTGACCGGGTGCGCTGCGATACCGCCTCCAGCCGGGATGCGATTCGCGATGCGGGTGGCGCCCACTCGCGATGCGCACCCCGGCTCCCGTACCTGACTCGCTCTCCGTCGGTCCTGTCCCGGCGCTGTCCCTAGGGAGCGGGGCCGCGCGCGCGCCGGGTCTCTGCGATTTAAAGGGCCACTGCGCCACTGATTGGCGCAGTTGTTCTAATTAGTGTGTTCACCTGTGCACTCCCTATGTATACCTCACTTCCCCTGCACTCCCTCGCCGGATCTTGTTGCCATTGTGCCAGTGAAAGCGTTTCCTTGTGTGTTCCTAGCCTGTGTTCCAGACCTCCTGCCGTTGCCCCTGACTACGATCCTTGCTGCCTGCCCCGACCTTCTGCTACGTCCGACCTTGCTCTTGTCTACTCCCTTGTACCGCGCCTATCTTCAGCAGTCAGAGAGGTTGAGCCGTTGCTAGTGGATACGACCTGGTTACTACCGCCGCTGCAAGACCATCCCGCTTTGCGGCGGGCTCTGGTGAATACCAGTAGTAACTTAGAACCGGTCCACTAGCACGGTCCACGCCAATCCCTCTCTGGCACAGAGGATCCACCTCCTGCCAGCCGAATCGTGACAGTAGATCCGGCCATGGATCCCGCTGAAGTTCCACTGCCAGTTGTCGCCGACCTCACCACGGTGGTCGCCCAGCAGTCGCAACAGATAGCGCAACAAGGCCACCAGCTGTCTCAACTGACCGTGATGCTACAGCAGCTACTACCACAGCTTCAGCAATCATCTCCTCCGCCAGCTCCTGCACCTCCTCCGCAGCGAGTGGCCGCTTCCGGCATACGACTATCCTTGCCGGATAAATTTGATGGGGACTCTAAGTTTTGCCGTGGCTTTCTTTCACAATGTTCCCTGCACTTGGAGATGATGTCGGACCAGTTTCCTACTGAAAGGTCTAAGGTGGCTTTCGTAGTCAGCCTTCTGTCTGGGAAAGCTCTGTCATGGGCCACACCGCTCTGGGACCGCAATGACCCCGTCACTGCCTCTGTACACTCCTTCTTCTCGGAAATTCGAAGTGTCTTTGAGGAACCTGCCCGAGCCTCTTCTGCTGAGACTGCCCTGCTGAACCTGGTCCAGGGTAATTCTTCCGTTGGCGAGTACGCCATCCAATTCCGTACTCTTGCTTCCGAATTATCCTGGAATAATGAGGCCCTCTGCGCGACCTTTAAAAAAGGCCTATCCAGCAACATTAAAGATGTTCTGGCCGCACGAGAAATTCCTGCTAACCTGCATGAACTCATTAATCTAGCCACTCGCATTGACATGCGTTTTTCCGAAAGGCGTCAGGAGCTCCGCCAGGATATGGACTTTGTTCGCACGAGGCGTTTTTTCTCCCCGGCTCCTCTCTCCTCTGGTCCTCTGCAATCCGTTCCTGTGCCTCCCGCCGTGGAGGCTATGCAAGTTGACCGGTCTCGCTTGACACCTCAAGAGAGGACACGACGCCGCATGGAGAATCTTTGCCTGTACTGTGCCGGTACCGAACACTTCCTGAAGGATTGTCCTATCCGTCCTCCCCGCCTGGAAAGACGTACGCTGACTCCGCACAAAGGTGAGACAGTTCTTGATGTCAACTCTGCTTCTCCACGCCTTACTGTGCCTGTGCGGATATCTGCCTCTACCTTCTTCTTCTCTACTATGGCCTTCTTGGATTCCGGATCTGCAGGAAATTTTATTTTGGCCTCTCTCATCAACAGGTTCAACATCCCGGTGACCAGTCTCGCCAGACCCCTCTACATCAATTGTGTTAACAATGAAAGATTGGACTGTACCGTACGTTACCGCACGGAGCCCCTCCTAATGTGCATCGGACCTCATCACGAAAAAATTGAGTTTTTGGTCCTCTCCAATTGCACTTCCGAAATTCTCCTTGGACTACCGTGGCTTCAACACCATTCCCCAACCCTTGATTGGTCCACAGGAGAGATCAAGAGCTGGGGTACTTCTTGTTTCAAGGACTGTCTTAAACTGGTTCCCAGTACTCCCTGCCGTGACCCTGTGGTTCTCCCTGTAACCGGTCTCCCTAAGGCTTATATGGACTATGCTGACGTATTTTGCAAAAAACAAGCTGAGACTTTACCTCCTCACAGGCCTTATGACTGTCCTATTGACCTCCTCCCGGGCACTACTCCACCCCGGGGCAGAATTTATCCTCTGTCCGCCCCAGAGACTCTTGCTATGTCTGAATACATCCAGGAAAATTTAAAAAAGGGGTTTATCCGCAAATCCTCCTCTCCTGCCGGAGCTGGATTTTTCTTTGTGTCCAAAAAAGATGGCTCCCTACGTCCTTGCATTGATTACCGCGGACTTAATAAAATCACGGTAAAGAACCGCTACCCCCTACCTCTTATTTCAGAACTCTTTGATCGTCTTCAAGGTGCCCACATCTTTACCAAACTGGACTTAAGAGGTGCTTATAATCTCATCCGCATCAGGGAGGGGGACGAATGGAAAACTGCATTTAACACTAGAGATGGACACTTTGAGTATCTGGTCATGCCCTTTGGCCTGTGCAACGCCCCTGCCGTCTTCCAAGACTTTGTTAATGAAATTTTTCGTGATCTCTTATATTCCTGTGTTGTTGTGTATCTGGACGATATTCTGATTTTTTCTGCCAACTTAGAGGAACACCGCCAGCATGTCCGCATGGTTCTTCAGAGACTTCGAGACAATCAACTTTATGCCAAAATGGAAAATGTCTGTTTGAATGTCAATCTCTTCCTTTCCTGGGATACTTGGTCTCTGGCCAGGGACTACAAATGGACCCAGATAAACTCTCTGCCGTCTTAGATTGGCCACGCCCCTCCGGACTCCGTGCTATCCAACGTTTTTTGGGGTTCGCCAATTATTACAGACAATTTATTCCTCATTTTTCCACTATTGTGGCTCCTATCGTGGCTTTAACCAAGAAGAATGCCAATCCTAAGTCCTGGTCTCCTCAAGCGGAAGACGCATTTAAACGGCTCAAGTCTGCCTTTTCTTTTGCTCCCGTGCTCTCCAGACCTGACCCATCTAAACCCTTCCTATTGGAGGTTGATGCCTCCTCAGTGGGAGCTGGAGCAGTCCTTCTACAAAAAAATTCTTCCAGGCATGCTGTTACTTGTGGTTTTTTTTCTAGGACCTTCTCTCCGGCGGAGAGGAACTACTCCATCGGGGATCGAGAACTACTGGCCATTAAATTGGCACTTGAGGAATGGAGGCATCTGCTGGAGGGATCAAAATTTCCAGTTATCATTTACACCGACCACAAGAATCTCTCCTATCTCCAGTCTGCCCAACGGCTGAATCCTCGCCAGGCCAGGTGGTCTTTGTTCTTTGCCCGTTTTAACTTTGAAATTCATTTTCGCCCTGCCGACAAGAACATTAGGGCCGATGCTCTCTCTCGTTCCTCGGATGCCTCGGAAGTAGAGGTCTCTCCGCAACACATCATTCCTCCTGACTGTCTGATCTCCACTTCTCCAGCCTCCATCAGGCAAACTCCTCCAGGGAAGACCTTCGTTTCTCCACGCCAACGTCTCGGGATTCTCAAATGGGGTCACTCCTCCCACCTCGCTGGCCATGCGGGCATCAAAAAGTCCTTGCAACTCATCTCTCGCTTCTATTGGTGGCCGACTCTGGAGACGGATGTTGTTGATTTTGTGCGGGCCTGTACTGTCTGTGCCCGGGATAAGACTCCTCGCCAGAAGCCTGCTGGTCTCCTTCATCCTCTGCCTGTCCCCGAACAGCCTTGGTCTCTGATTGGTATGGATTTTATTACAGACTTACCCCCATCCCGTGGCAACACTGTTGTTTGGGTGGTCGTTGATCGATTTTCCAAGATGGCACATTTTATTCCTCTTCCTGGTCTTCCTTCAGCGCCTCAGTTGGCAAAACAATTTTTTGTACACATTTTTCGTCTTCTTGGTTTGCCCACGCAGATCGCCTCGGATAGAGGCGTCCAATTTGTGTCAAAATTCTGGAGGGCTCTCTGTAAACAACTCAAGATTAAATTAAACTTCTCTTCTGCTTATCATCCTCAATCCAATGGGCAAGTAGAAAGAATTAACCAGGTCCTGGGTGACTATTTACGGCATTTTGTTTCCTCCCGCCAGGATGACTGGGCAGATCTTCTACCATGGGCCGAATTCTCGTACAACTTCAGAGTCTCTGAATCTTCTTCTAAATCCCCATTTTTCGTGGTGTACGGCCGTCACCCTCTTCCCCCCTCCCTACTCCCTTGCCCTCTGGTTTGCCCGCTGTGGATGAAGTGACTCGTGATCTTTCCACCATATGGAAAGAGACCCAAAATTCTCTTTTACAGGCTTCATCTCGCATGAAAAAGTTTGCCGATAAGAAAAGAAGAGCTCCCCCCATTTTTTCTCCCGGAGACAAGGTATGGCTCTCCGCTAAATATGTCCGCTTCCATGTCCCCAGCTACAAACTGGGACCACGCTATCTTGGTCCTTTCAAAATCTTGTGCCAAATTAATCCTGTCTCTTACAAACTTCTTCTTCCTCCTTCTCTTCGTATTCCTAATGCCTTTCATGTCTCTCTTCTTAAACCACTCATCATCAACCGTTTCTCTCCCAAACTTGTTTCTCCCACTCCTGTTTCCGGTTCTTCTGACATCTTCTCCGTGAAGGAGATACTGGCCTCCAAGACGGTCAGAGGGAAAAAAATTTTTTTGGTTGATTGGGAGGGCTGTGGTCCTGAAGAGAGATCCTGGGAACCTGAGGACAACATCCTAGACAAAAGTCTGGTCCTCAGGTTCTCAGGCTCCAAGAAGAGGGGGAGACCCAAGGGGGGGGGTACTGTTACGCCGAGCGCTCCGGGTCCCCGCTCCTCCCCGGAGCGCTCGCAACATCCTCGCTACTGCAGCGCCCCGGTCAGATCCACTGACCGGGTGCGCTGCGATACCGCCTCCGATGCGATTCGCGATGCGGGTGGCGCCCACTCGCGATGCGCACCCCGGCTCCCGTACCTGACGCGCTCTCCGTCGGTCCTGTCCCGGCGCGCGCGGCCCCGCTCCCTAGGGCGCGCGCGCGCCGGGTCTCTGCGATTTAAAGGGCCACTGCGCCACTGATTGGCGCAGTTGTTCTAATTAGTGTGTTCACCTGTGCACTCCCTATGTATACCTCACTTCCCCTGCACTCCCTCGCCGGATCTTGTTGCCATTGTGCCAGTGAAAGCGTTTCCTTGTGTGTTCCTAGCCTGTGTTCCAGACCTCCTGCCGTTGCCCCTGACTACGATCCTTGCTGCCTGCCCCGACCTTCTGCTACGTCCGACCTTGCTCTTGTCTACTCCCTTGTACCACGCCTATCTTCAGCAGTCAGAGAGGTTGAGCCGTTGCTAGTGGATACGACCTGGTTACTACCGCCGCTGCAAGACCATCCCGCTTTGCGGCGGGCTCTGGTGAATACCAGTAGTAACTTAGAACCGGTCCACTAGCACGGTCCACGCCAATCCCTCTCTGGCACAGAGGATCCACCTCCTGCCAGCCGAATCGTGACAGATCTGCAGTCCAACTACACTAGGAGTCTATGTTTCACGGCTGCCACAAATTAGCCGGGCAGAAAACTTACGAATCTCCTACTAACTAGGAGTCTCTTGACCTGATGGTCAGGCACAAATCTTAATGGTTACATTGCTGAACTTGGAACTGGAACAGTCTTACTGAAAAACAAAAGTGGTTAGCAAAGAAAACAATAGACATTACTTTACAGTCTTTCAGAAAACATTCTTCCGAACTCTTCTTGTGCCTCTTGTAGACCCCCTAGCCCTTCCAACATCAGGGGCTGGCTGGGAGTAAATATAGCTCTCCCACACCACATTGGTGAGAGTAGAATGGGTAACAGTGGGATTTAAAGGGACCAGGGGTTTACTGGCCGGGATCAAGGTTGGTGCATAAGGTTTGAGCCCCACCTCCATGCCAGGATTGGGCCAGAGCACTTTCGTTGGTAACCTTGCAGGAGGCAAACTCTCATTGCTCCGAGAGCGCCTAGGTACATACGTTGGTACCTTGGAAACAGACAAACTCTCATTGCTCCAAGAGGGTCTAGGTACAGTCTTTGGTGCCAGCAATTTGGGCTTACTTTCTTGGTCCTGAGCAGGTCTTGGCACTTTACTGTACAAAGAAGATGGCTGTTGTATGGGAGGCTCCTCCTCCTTGGGTACGGTGGTGGAGGCATCAGGAGCAGACCATTTCGGCCTCAGATTGAAGGGATCCGATTCCCAATCAGTAGACGGAAAATATTTGAAGTGAAGCTGTGTTGGGGCTGTTGGCCTGGTGACCGCAGCAGCCCATTCTCCACACAGGCCCTGGATGGGGTGTACTCCACTATCTCACCCACCTCCAGAGAGTAGAACTGGCCTCTGTACTGCTCGCCTGTTTACGAGGATGGTTTGTCCTGTATGGCAATCTAGGAATGTCCCATAACCTCTGACCTTGTTGAACTTGGCCACAGTTGCTCTTTGTCGTTCTAAAGGCTCCTCCTCTTCTCGGGGTTGATCCCACTTGCGGATGTAGACTGCCTTCATTTCCTTAGTATTCTCCTGATAACGAACTCTTTCTTCAGGAGGCAAATGCACATTCTTGGGGGCGTACAGTTCTCTGTGTCGGGCCTTTAATTTGTCCATCAACTAAGCCAGCTAGGCTTCCTGATGGGCCCTTTCTCTTTGTGCGGTTGGAACTGGTGGGAGTGGCTTCCCAGGTATAGGCTTTAGAATAGACATATGCAATTCTGTTCGGCACGAATGTCTAATTTACCGAATTTAACCGTTTTCAACATATTTTGAACATTCCCGAATAGCCACGATAATACGAATAGCAAAATAATGAAAGCATTCGTTATTTCCCGAATGCATGCGGTAAATAACAAATGCATTCGTTATCCATAAACGAACGTAAAGAATTCATTCTAATAACAAAGATAAAAAGGCTACCGATACAGTTAGATTTTTCTGATACAATCGGTATTCGGGTACATTCGGTAAATCTTTTTATTCTTTTTTGGACTTTAGCGATCCTAAAAAATTATGGAGATACATTTTTTATGAAATTTTCATAGGGTACCATTAAAAAATAATAAAAAAGATACAGTAGTGATGGAAAAAATTTGTATCTAACGAAATGTATCTTTTTTATTATGAAATGTTTATTAATTTTTTAAACAGGGATCAATTTATGTGAGCGAGTAAAGCACTAAAAATATAGCCGACAATAATAAAAATGTAGTGTGTGCGTGTTTTTCACTTATTTTTAAAACATTTTTTAGGTAGTACTACTACTCCCAGCATGGAACACATTCTTCCATGATGGGAGTAGCAGTTACCTGTACTAATTGACAGATCGCCGGGGTCCCTTGCGATCCTCTTGTATAATGTATAGATGCGGCGGCAGCTCTTCTATGGTCCCCTGCACTCACGTATATATACACATATTCATATTTCCCGCAGAGCTGTGATTGGCCAGATGGTTCCAGCCAATCACAGCTCTCTGTGAGAAATAGGAATATGTGTATATATACGGCCCAGCAGGGGACCATAGGAGAGCGGCCGCCGCATCCATACATTATACAGGAGCATGACAGCGGGTGTCAGGAGTGATACCCGCAGTGATCTTTCCTTTACTACAAGTGCTACTACTCCCAACATGGAGCACACTCTGCTCCATGCTGAGAGGGCCAGTAACAATTGTCCTCGCCCACCCTGGTAACGTCAGGCTGTTGCTGTTTGGTTGGTATTGTGCTGAGAATGAAAATACGGGGAACCCTATGCGTTTTATATTTATTTTTTTTTTAAAACGTATAGGGTTCCCCGTATTTTCATTCTCAACACAATACCAACCAAACAGCAACACCCTGACATTACCAGGGTGGGTGAGGACCATTGTTACTGGCCCTCCCCAGTCTAAATAATGCCAGCCTGTTACCGCCTAGGCCCAGGAGCGCCATTTTAGACACTCCGGGCCTGTTGGTAGCGGCTCTTCCCGGCACCCCTGTGGCGGTGGGTATCGGGGTAATAATTGGGGGTTAGCGCTAGCTGTTTTTGGGGCTAGCACTAAGCCCTGGCTTAGTAAGGGATTCAGTCAATAAGACCAGCTTCCACTACTAAGCCTGAAAATTCAATAAAAAAAAAAAAAAACACAACACATTGGAAAAATTATTTTATTAAAAAAAATCACTCCCCCCAGCCCTCGTTAACCATTTTATTAAAAGAAAAAAATAAATCCGCTGTAATCCATCCAATCCGCAGTAATCCTCTGCATACACGGATCTGAAACAAGAAGAACAAAAACACAAAAAATTGGTAATGACATTTTTGGCGCTATCTGCTGGGGAGAGCACCCATGATGCAATGTCTACCCAAACAGGGAGCCACCAATTGGTGCAAAACTACAACTCCCAGCATGCCCAGACAGCCATTGGCTGTCTGGGCATGCTGGATGTTGTAGTTTAGCAACAGCTGGAGTCTCCCTGTCTTGATAGACACTGCCAGAAGGGTCTGTTCACATTATACAAAACGGACAATGTGAACAGAGCTTTAGATTAACTAGCCTTGTTCCCTTCTGTAGCCCCGCCCCTAATGACATCATCACTAGGGGCGGAGCTACACGGACCTGCCCGATACTCGAGGGAAGTAAGCGGACTTCGTCTTCTGTATACACTATATACAGCTGTATATAGTGTATACCACCCAAAGGGTTAACCTACACTGTCCAGCAGTGTAAGTTAACTCTTTCCTTGTTGGGCTTGTGCATAGCGCACAGCTCAGCAAGGGGTTAAGTGAGCCAGCAATGTGTATACTGTATACACATTGCAGGCTCACTGTAAGTTCTTGCTGGGCAGTAGATACACGATGTATACCTACGGCTCAGCGTCAGCTGTTCTCCCGGCTCTGTAGCCCTGAGAACAGCTGATCCCGACATTCACATCAGGACATCGCAGCGGGTGTCAGGAGGAGTGACATCCGCTGGGATCTGTCCCTTACTGCAGGTACTAATACTCCCAACATGGAGCACACTCTACTCCATGCTGGGAGCTGTAGTACCTGCATTAATAGACATATCGCAGCGAGTGTAACTTCTGACACCCGATGCGATCTGTCTATTAATGCAGGTACTACAGCTCCCAGCATGGAGCAGAGTGTACTCCATGTTGGGAGTAGTAGTACTTGTAGTAAAGGAAAGATCACTGCGGGTATCACTCCTGACACCCGCTGTGATGCTCCTGTATAATGTATGGATGTGGCGGCCGCTCTCCTATGGTCCCCTGCACGGCCGTATATATACACCTATTCATATTTCTCACAGAGAGCTGTGATTGGCTGGAACCATCTGGCCAATCACAGCTCTGCCAGAAATATGAATATGTTTATATATACGTGAGTGCAGGGGACCATAGAAGTGCTGCCGCTGCATTTATACATTATACAAGAGGATCGCAAGGGACCCCGGCGATCTGTCAATTAGTACAGGTAACTACTACTCCCATCAGGGAACAGTGTGTTCCATGCTGTGAGTAGTAGTACTACCTAAAAAATGTTTTAAAAAAAAGGGAAAAACACGCACACACTACATTTTTATTATTGTCGGCTACATTTTTAGTGCTTTACCCGCTCACATAAATTGATCCCTGTTTAAAAATGAATAAACATTTCATAATAAAAAAGATAAAAAGATACATTTCGTTAGATACAATTTTTTCCATCACTACTGTATCTTTTTTTATTATTATTTTTTAATGGTACCCTATGAAATTTTTATAAAAAAGGTATCTCCATAATTTCTTAGGATCGCTAAAGTCCAAAAAAGAATAAAAAGATTTACCGAATGTACCCGAATACCGAATGTATCCGAAAAAAAAAATTCAACCCGAACACCCGAATACCGAATGTATCCGAAAAATCAAAACCGAAAATATTGCCGAACCGAAAATGTTTTTCCAAAACAAAAAAAATGAAACAAAAATTTTTCTAGTGCACAAGTCTACTGTAGAACCGCGTGCATATGCTCGATCAGTCCCGGCTCGTCCCCAAAAATCCACTGGGGCACATCTGGTGAGCACGGTCATGCACTTGGCAAGCTGGATAGGGGTATTTCAGCCTCAGGGCTGGAGGAGGAAGAAAAGGCCGCCTCTGGCGGGGTACTCACTGCAGACTCCTCCGATGGGATTTCGGCCCATGAGCCCCAAGTTCTGTGGTGAGGGGACAATCTCACCGGTGATGCACCTCCAGGTGTCCCAGCACTCTCTGCTGGAGGTGTATCCGGCCAGTCATCGTCGTCATCGGGCAGTGGGGGAAGATTGCAGGCCCCCTCTTCGTCCAATGACAAGCGCTGCAGACGGTTGGCAATATCCTGGAATAGTTGGGCTGCGACTGCCACAACTTTCCGTTGTTCCGGCGCCATTTTGATGTTTTGACCACGTGGAATGCTGCTCTCCTCCATGTCTGTACTCTCCAACTCCTTGTGCAGACTGAAGAAGTTGGTGTGCATGGTGTCTTTTATATTGGGCTTCCCCAAAATGGCGGCCGGCAGGAAGGACGTCATCGGTGCAGCCCCGACTTCCGGTCCTCCCAGAAACGACTCCTCTGTTTCCAAGTTCCCTTTTGGCTGCGATACAGCAACTTGATAGCCACGTCCAGGGGTGGGGCGGGGCGCAGCGCGGGCCATTTTTGCGCGCTTCTCTGGCAGCAGGTTAACTTTTCCTGTGCTGACCAAATCAGAGGATCGTAGCATGTATTCATTTCGCAGTTTACACATTCTTGCTGCGCATACATTTTTGGCTCCCCCTTACTTTTCACGTGGCCCCCTTGTAACTTGCACCACACCCACCGCTCTTGTACACAGAAATGCGGTTTGCGACACATGAATAAAGTCCGTTATATTGGGGGAGTACAATTTCACTAGTGGCAACAGCAGCAGGCACACACCCGAATTCTGTTCGTCAGATGCCAAAAAGGCTTTGTGATAGCCTGGGGTTGTAGGGCATAAGGGGTGTTGTGGTTCTGTATAATAAAGGGCACTGTTAACCCTTGTCACTCGTGACGCCAGGGTGGGGGTTAAAACTCGGTAGTGATGCTGGGCCTATCGCCACCCTTCCCAAGAGCGATAGGTGAGTGTAAAATAAATGGATTGTCCACAGCAGTTCTGAACTTAAAACTTGCAGGAACTTTACTGAAGATTTTCTGTACATGCAGTAACGGTAACAGTCCAGATAACAGAGTCTATATAGACAGCACAGCAGTGACGGACAGTTGCTTAGGACTGGAAAGTTCTCTTAAGATTAGGAGGATTGTACTTGCATAGATCTGCTGGATTTAGGGTTTAGATTAGGTCCAGAGGTCTTGCGGAGATAGGGGGGAATTGTAAGAACTATTCATCTCTAGCACAGGCCTAGGCCGCAATGCCTAGGCCTAGTAATTGTCTTGTAAGCTGCGGAGGTCCTACCTCGTCCAGAGTCAGCAACCCAAGAGAGAAGAGAGATGCTGCTTGCTTGGCAGCGCAGGAACAAGAAAGCAATTAATGGATGCAGCTCCCTTATATGGGCTGGGGCTGAGCCGTTTTTGCATTGGTCAATATCATCTGTCACTCAACATTACAATGGATTGTGGGTGATCACCAGACTAGAACCACCAAAGGTCCTTTAGCAAACCATAGAGTTCTGTGAACCCGGTCACATGACCCGCAGGTCCTGAGACGTTGAACCGCAGCACAATTACAGAGCCTGGTGGTGGCATCAGTGTCAGGAGACCATATAGTGACTGAATGACACAACGTGGAGGTGTTGGCAGCATGAGGATACCATGTAGTGACTGAAGGACACAACGTGGAGGTGTTGGCAGCAAGAGGACACCATATAGTGGCTGAATGACACAGCATGGACAGGTTGTCAGCATGAGGAGACCATATAGTCGCTGAATGACACAGCATGGATGTGTTGGCAGCATGAGGAGACCATATAGTGGCTGAATGACACAGTGTGGAGGTGTTGGCAGCATGAGGAGACCATATAGTGGCTGAATGACACAGTGTGGAGGTGTTGGCAGCATGAGGAGACCATATAGTGGCTGAATGGCACAGCGTGGAGGTGTTGGCAGCATGAGGACACCATATAGTGGCTGAATGACACAGCTTGGATGAAGCTGAAGCATGAGGAAACCATATAGTGGCTGAATGACACAGCATGGACAGGTTGTCAGCATGAGGAGACCATATAGTGGCTGAATGGCACAGCGTGGAGGTGTTGGCAGCATGAGGAAACCATATAGTGGCTGAATGACACAGCATGGAGGTGTTGGCAGCATGAGGAGACCATATAGTGGCTGAATGACACAGTGTGGAGGTGTTGGCAGCATGAGGAGACCATATAGTGGCTGAATGACACAGCGTGGAGGTGTTGGCAGCATGAGGACACCATATAGTGGATGAATGGCACAGCTCAGAGTTGCCAGCAGCATGAGTAGGCTCTAGGCCTTCATAATCCCTAAGTTTAAAAGCTGAATTAAGAAAATTAAACTGAAGATTTTGGATAGCGGGTGCTACCTATGAGAAAATGTGAAATTCCCAGACCCAGGCCCAACAGCGGCATCAGTAAACCATATATTGCCAGAATGACACAGCCTGGAGTTGCTTGATGCACAAGTACACACCAGAGCTTCACAATCCCCCCCAAAAAAACACCACAATTTTAGAACTTTTTGAAAAAGATTTTTGATAGCCGGTGCTACCTATGAGAAAATTTGAAATTCCCAGACCCAGGCCCAACAGCGGCATCAGTAACCCATATATTGCCTGAATGACACAGCCTGGAGTTGCTTGCTGCACGAGTATACACCAGGGCTTCACAATCCCCCCCAAAAACACCACAATTTTAGAAATTTTTGAAAAACATTTTGGATAGCGGGTGCTACCTATGAGAAAATTTAAAATTCCCAAACCCAGGCCCCACCACAGCGGCATCAGTAACCCATATATTGGCTCAAGGACACAGCCTGGAGTTGGCTGATGCTCCAGTACACACAGGGCTTCACAATCCCCCTCAAAATCAACAAAATTGTATAACTTTAAAAAAAAATGTATACCTTTGTGTAAAAACAAGCGCATATCCAACAGTTCAGAAGACTCTATAATGCAGGACGGTGGACCACCCAAAGACTTTCTTCTCAAAAATAATAAACCACACAATGTTTGAAATAAAAAAAAAAAAAATATGACATATGTGTGTAAGCGGATCTGTCTCCAAAAGATCAGATCACCAAGGGAGTTTTTTAGCCAAAAATGATTAAGCAGAGTTAATCCCTCTCCGTATTTTTATATATGTTTTTCATTAAAAAATCACACGCAACAAGCGTTCCGTTGTGTAACGGTTAGCATTCTGCAAAATTCTATTTTATTACTGATAAAATTATCAGTAAATTTAAAAATAACACTACCCAAGAGTGTTTAATTACCCCATACATTGAACCAGGAACAGTCAGGAGTAGACCTCAGCAGTACCCAAGAGGCTTTAATAACCCCTTACATTGCACAATCAATTGCGAGATCGAGCAATAACAGGTGTGTAATGGCCTCAGATGTTTGGGCCGCACTAGCGCTCCACTGAACGGATTAGCGTGTCTCTATCTTTCACCGACAGGTGTGGGTAACCCACTACCTCTCTGAAAGGTAAGCTGCCTCAAAGCAGGTGGTCTCTCCCGGGCACATTTGTCTCCTGAATTTCCACTACTGCCACACCACGCTGACTGCCAACCGTGCTACCGCCTTGCTTACTCAAGGGCAACCTGCAACTCTCTTCTCCTGATGATGATTAAGCCCCTTCTGCACCCGGCTCCCGTTGGCGATAGGGATAATTTTTGCCAGGAAAGAAGAATCACAACTAAGTGCGGGTCATAAGCTATGGTTCATTATGTCCCTGCCCCTTGTACACACCGCATGTCTCTACTAACAATTGGATGGTTTAGTGAGGTCCTCGGATCGGCCCCGGCGGGGTAGGAGAAGGTCCTGGCAGAGCGCCGAGAATTTAACGATCATTGTTGAAATTTGCATTAAGCATGTATTTAGCTACTGCTAAACTTCAAAAAATTATAGGCCCAAGGCCTGAGGCACCATGGAGGCAAGTAGTTCCTGAAAGACACAGAATGATTCTAGAGCAGTCATTCGCAGTACCCAAGAGGGTTTCATAACCCCTTACATTTAAAGATCAATGTTGACAATTGCATTAAGCATGTATTTAGCTACTGCTAAACTTAAAAAAATGATAGGCCCAAGGCCAGAAGCATCAGTTTCCCCCATGTTAGGAGCATAGTTGTCCCCCAGATTAGGCAGCATAGATGTCCCCCAGATTAGTAGCATAGTTGTTCCCCAGATTAGGAGCATACTTGCCCCCAGATTAGGCATCATAGATGTCCCCCAGATTAGGAGCATAGTTGTCCCCCAGATTAGGCAGCATAGATGTCCCCCAGATAAGGCAGCATAGATGTCCCCCAGATTAGGCAGCATAGATGTCCCCCAGATTAGGCAGCATAGATGTCCCCCAGATTAGGAGAATACCTGTCCCCCAGATTAGGCAGCATAGATGTCTCCCAGATTAGGCAGCATAGTTGTCCCCCAGTCAGCGCGGGCCGGTCAGAGCCAATCAAAGGGCCGTATATGGCAAGCGGGCCATACAATGCCCAGGTCTGCCCCAGAGGGTTTCATAACCAACCATAATTGAGAAATTTTTGTTGTAGGAGCATGGTCAATCTACTCCGAGCCATCTGGCATTGGTGGCTGGAAATCCTGGCTGATCCATCCCTGATTCATCTTGACAAACGTCAGTCCCTCCACATTTTTAGTGGGCAGACGAGTTTGCCTTGGGGTGACTATGGCCCCGGCCGCACTAAACACCCGCTCTGATGGCACACTACTGGCTGGGCAGGACAGCTTTTCCAGGGCAAACTCTGCTAGTTGTGGCCATAAATCATGTTTGGCTGCCCAGAAGTCCAGCGGATCTTCAATGGTTGTTGGCATGGCCATGTCAAGGTATGCCACCACCTGCTGGTCCTGCTCCATGTCTACCTGCTGCTGATGAGTTGCTTCACTATGCGGGTGAAGAAAGCTACTCATCAGCGACTGTAGACTCAGGCTGCTGCTGATTGAGCCGGTACTGTTCCTGCCACCCCTCTCCTCCCCAGCAGCCATGGCAGTGGAAGGTGAGCGCAGAGGGCCCCCCGAGTCAGACCTGCGAGTGGATGGACCATGTGACTGATAGGCATCAGCCAACTGACTACGTAGAAACTCTCTGTAGTAGGTCATTTTGTCCTCCCTCTCAGTGGGTGTAAAAAAGGCCCCCATTTTGGGACGGTAGCGAGGGTCTAATAAGGTGGAGATCCATAAGTCATCCCGCTGACGAATTTTGACAATTCGGGGGTCACTATGCAAGCAACTGAGCATGCATCGTGCCATTTGCGCCAGTGACTCGGAAGGACTACCTGCCTCCATCTCCACTGCATACTGCCACGGTGTGTCTGGGTCCTCTGTCTCAACTTCCTCATAACCCTCCAGCTCCTCTGGCTGCTCCTGCTCCTCCTCTCCTGTCCAAAGACTAGAAGCACCGGCCATCTCATCCAACCTAAACTGTGCTCCGCTCTGCTCCTCATCATCCTCCTCCTCCAGTTCAGCCCCCACAGGGCCCATGTAGCCTGGAGATGTAGGCGCAACGTCTCCATTGCCGTGACCAGCCATGGTTTCAATCATTTGTTGTAGGAAATGTAGGAGTGGAATTACGTCATTCATGGCGTAATCCAGGCGACTCACAAATAATGTGGCTTCCTTAAAGGGCCTCAGCAAATGGCAGAGGTCACGTATGAGCTGCCACTGGTTCACATTGAAGTTACACAGGGGAGTACTCCTATCTGCTTGGATCATCAAGAAATCGGTGATGGCTTTTCTTTGTTCATATAGTCTGTCCAGCATATGGAGGGTGGAATTCCAATGTGTGGCAACATCACAACTAAGACTATGTTGTGGGATACCGTTCTGACGCTGCAGCTCAAGGAAGGTGTGCTTGGCGGTGTACAAGTGGCTGAAGTGCATGCACAGTTTACTTGCCATTTTCAGGATGTTTTGCAAATGGGGTGAAGACTTGAGAAAGCGCTTGACAAACAGATTCAACACGTGTGCCATGCAGGTCGCATGTTTCACACTTCCTTGTCGCAGCGCGGACACAATGTTCTTCCCGTTGTCGGTCACCGTGGTTCGCATTTCCAGATTTCGTGGAGTAAGCCATACTCGGATTTCTTTACGAATGAACTTTAGCAGTTCCTCCCCTGTGTGACTCCGTTCACCAAGGCAAACCATGTGAAGAACAGCATGACACCGCCATGCCCTACACACATGGTACGATGAAGGGCCACCGAGATTTGGCCGTGCAGTGGAGGCCGAGGACACAGTGGAGGATGAGGAGGCGGCGTCGCACACTGTAACAGGACCAACTGCCTGTGAGCGAGAGTGTGGAGGAGGAAGCGGTGTGACCTGTCTAAGTTGCTGTTGTGGCTGTGCAGGAGCCACATTTACCCAGTGAGCGGTAAAAGACAAGTATTGTCCCTGCCCGTAGTTACAGCTCCACACGTCAGCGCTGCCGTGCTCTTTTGAACATACCGACAGGCTCAAGGACTGGCCCGCCTTCTCTTGTACAAACTTATGCAGGGCTGTTAGTGCCTTCTTCGCAAAGAAATGACGGCTTGGGACTCTTCACCTCGGCTCGGCACAAGCCATCAGTTCTCTGAAAGGTGCAGAGTCCACCACTTGAAAAGGGAAGGATTGCAACACCAGCAACTTGGACAGGAGCACATTCAACTTCTGCGCCATTGGATGAGTGGGCGCATACTGTTGTCTCTTGGACATGGCTTCGCCGATGGATTGTTGGCAGAATGGCTGACTAAAAGCTGGAGAAGCAGGGGCGACAGAAGTAGGGTTTGACACACAGCTTCCTTCGGCTGAGGTGGTGGAGCCTTGGCTGGATGAAGGAGGGAGTGAATGGCCACTGGGTGATGCAGCAGGCTGGACCACTACATCGGAGCCACGGTTCTCCCAGGCCGCTTTATGGTGGAGAAGCATGTGTTGACGCAGGGCCGTGGTGCCGACATTGGGACCCTGGCCACGCTTCACCTTCTGCCGACAGATCTTGTATGTGACTACGTGAACCTCCTCCGGATGCCTGATGAAAAACTTCCACACCACCGAGTAGCTGATTTTCCCACCCGCAGTCCGCACTAATTGACTTGTCTCCAGGAACCCCTGTTCCATTACCTCCCGGAAAGGTAGGATGCAGCGAAGCAGGTGGTCTCCCCCAGGCACGTTTGGCTCCTGAATTTCCACTACTGCCACCACGCTGACTGCCAACCGTGCTACCGCCTTACTGCCTCAAGGGTAACCTGCAACTCTTTTCTCCTGATGATGATGAATCCCCTTCTGCACCCGGCTCCCAATTGCGATCGGCTTCATCATCATCAACAGTTGTGTGCACGTCACTGATGTCCTCCTCAGGTTCCCCAACAGTGTCTGCTTCAGGACCCTGAACGCTTGCAACACCGCCTCCCACGTCACTCTCCACATCACTACTTGGCCGCCTAGCGGAGCAAGCAGCGCACGTCTCCTCCCCTTCTTGGCTGTCCAGTAGCTGCTGACTGTTCTCTATTGGATCGTCCTCAGTAAATAGTGGAGCTGAACCCTCAGCATAAGATACTTCTTTAGGAGAGGGAACAGCATAGGACAAAGGCAATGGGAGGACACGGACTGCTCCCGGGCCATGCCAACTGAGGGTTGTGTCTGAAGAACCCACCAACTGTTGACTGGGGCTGTCAGATGTCACTTGTGATGATGCGGATGAGCGTGTTAACCAATCGACGACGGCAGATGGGTTGCTGGTGGAGACACGACCGCTGGCTGATAACAGGAGCTCAGGCCTCTCGCTGCGCCTCCTGCTGCCACTCGCCCCAAGTCTGCTGCCAACTCTGCCTGAAGTATTTAGGCCTCTGCCACTCCTATATGCACGTCCTGGCACTTCTCTGCCTGACATACTTAGTGCGTTTATGAGGGTATTACAATACGCTACACTACTCTTTAAACAGTATTTGTCTAGAACAGCAGCAGGTGATTACTTACGGCTGTCCTTGAACAGTATGTAGGCCCTTGACAAATTAACAGGTACTAGATGGTACAATACTTGGATGTATGTAAGCGGTATGCACTGATGAGGGCAGTAATATGCCTAACTATTAGCGGAAAAAAAATCTGTATTTTTATAAAACACCAGCCGGTGGATACTATTGTTTGGACTTTGACGGTTTGGAGCACCTTGACAGATTAACAGGTACTAAATGGTACAATACTTGGATGTACCTATGCGGTATGCACTGATGAGGGCAGTAATATGCCTAACTATTAGCAGAAAAAAAATCTGTATTTTTATAAAACACCAGCCGGTGGATACTATTGTTTGGACTTTGACAGTATGGAGCACCTTGACAGCTTAACAGGTACTAAATGGTACAATACTTGGATGTACCTATGCGGTATGCACTGATGAGGGCCTATTAGCAGAAAAATACTCTGTATTTTTGTAATACACCAGCCGGTGGATACTATTGTTTGGACTTTGACGGTATGGAGCACCTTGACAGCTTAACAGGTACTAAATAGTACAATACTTCGATGTACCTATGTGGTATGCACTGATGAGGGCAGTAATATGCCTATTAGCATAAAAAACTCTGTATTTTTGTAAAACACCAGCCGGTGAATACTATTGTTTTTACTTTGACGGTATGGAGCACCTTGACAGCTTAACAGGTACAAAATAGTACAATACTTGGATGTACGTTTGCGGTATGCACTGATGAGGGCCTATTAGCAGAAAAAACTCTGTATTTTTGTAATACACCAGCCGGTGGATACTATTGTTTGGACTTTGACGGTATGGAGCACCTTGGCAGCTTAACAGGTACTAAATGGTACAATACTTGGATGTACCTATGCGGTATGCACTGATGAGGGCAGTAATATGCCTAACTATTAGCAGAAAAAAAATCTGTATTTTTGTAAAACACCAGCCGGTCGATACTATTGTTTGGACTTTGACGGTATGGAGCACCTTGACAGCTTAACAGGTACTAAATGGTACAATACTTGGATGTACCTATGCGGTATGCACTGATGAAGGCAGTAATATGCCTATTAGCAGAAAAAACTCTGTATTTTTGTAAAACACCAGCCGGTGAATACTATTGTTTGGACTTTGATGGTATGGAGCACCTTGACAGCTAAACAGGTACTGAATGGTACAATACTTGGATGTACGTATGCGGTATGCACTGATAAGGGCAGTTATATATATGCGTAACTATACGCAGAAAAAACTGTTTAAAAAAAAAACAGCCGGTGAATAGTAATTTTTGGACTTGCACAGTATGTAGCCAGCCCCTTGACAGATTAACAGGTACAAAATGGTGCAAATGCACTACAGTCCACTGAACAATCACGTATTTCTGAACAGCAGCAGGACCCAACAGTGCAGCACCACAAAAAAAAAAAAAAAATCCAGGGATTAAACCCTAAATTGCACTCTGTCACACAATTCTGAGCAGCAGAAGTTTTGTGGAGCAAATAAAAATAAACTCAATTGGGCTGAAAAATGAGGAGATAAGATGCTTCAGAAAGTTCAGGCAGCTTGGAGATCTGTATGAGGCAGCTGACAGCTATCTGCCCCTCTCTGCTGCAATGCTCAATAACGTGAATAGGAGTTTTAGCAATCAATGATCCTTCTCAGTGTAACAGCACAGCACTCTGCACTCCTGCCTTTCCCTAATGCTGATGTGACTAGCAGTTGCAGTGTAACGCTGTGGTATGAGCTATTCACACACACACAGTCCCGTCCTCTCCATCTGAGTGCATAGATGAAATGAAGTGAGGCAAGATGGCCGCCGATTATATAGGGGCTGTGACATCACAGGGGTCAGTGAACACTGATAGGCTGCATCTCACATGTGATTCAGGGTAAGCCCGCCTACTTTCATTCCCGCCGCTGTTTCCCGCCCACCCATAATCCCCTGCCCCATGTACTCACATGTGGATCCGCCATTTTAAGTCCCCAATAGCCTGGAACGCTGTAAAATGAAGTTTAATGAAGCGATTCGTGCGATAGAATCTTGGCGATATTCCTATTCGTTGCGAATCGAATTTTTCATGAATTTCGTTACGAATTTGTGTTTGTCAACTTCGATTCGCTCATCTCTAACTCTAACTTTGGGGACTAATAACTAAGGCGCAGTATGAAATACGGTGCCGGGACACCACAGATAGTATAGTCGGAGGGGATCGTGGGGAGGAAGGCGTAGTCCCCTCCCACTACGGGCAGGAAGGTGTAGTCGGAAGGCATTGTGGAAGTGGAGGAAGGTGTGATGGAGGATCCTAAGTTGTAGATCTGAAAAAAGTGGTGGCTGAGGCAAGTAGATTTGTGGGATTTGGAAACAGACTGAAAAGTGAGGGGCTTTTATTTCCTTTTTTTTTTTGTAAAAATTTTTATATCAAGAAAAGGGGTTCGTCTCCGACTATACCTTCCTCCTATTCCACAATACCCTCTGAGCACTTACCTCGACATTATACGCTCCCACGACACCGGACCGCCATCTGCTCTCACACACACAGTCGGAAAGTATAGTCGGAGGCGATCGTGGGGAGGAAGGCGTAGTCCCCTCCGACGACGGGCAGGAAGGTGTAGTCGGAAGGTATTGTGGAAGTGGAGTAAAATTTTATATCAAGAAAATGATCTCCTCTCTACCAACCACAATTCTCTCAAGTCACACCCCTCCACCAAAACCCCCACCCATTTTCCTCCAATGGTACCTTCCTCTCAAACCACACCACCCTCACCCCACCACCAACCTTACTCCCTATGGTACCTTCCCCACCTATATCACCCTGGCCCACTTACTTCTACACCAGCTCCCACAGTGCTTAGTGGTTAGAGCACTGCCTTAAAAAGCAAAGGTTGTGAGTTCAAGTCCTGTGAAGACCCTGAGACTCGTTTGAAGTGATAGAAGGCAACTGCAGCTGTTAAAGGAAATGGATTGTGAGAACCCAGGAAGTTCGGTGGATTGTAAGATTATGGATCGTGGGACCAGAGAATACCGGTTGATGGAGTGAGACAAAGAGAACATCAAGGAGCGCAGATAATGTCAAGGTAATTGTGGTATAGTCAGAGGGGATCGTCAGGAGGAAGGTGATGTCTTCTTCCACTGTGGACAGGGAGGTGTAGTCTGAGGGCATAGTGGAGGAAGGCTTGATGGAGGACCCTAGGTTGTAGAGTGGCTGAGACGAGTAGATTTGTGGGGTTTGGCAAAAGTGAGTGGCTTTTATTTTTATTTTTATTTTTTGTTTAAAGTTTTATATCAAGAAAAGGGACTCCTCTCCTATACCTTCCTCCTATACCACGATCCCCTCTGAGCACTTACCTCGACTTACCTCGACATTGTACGCTCCCACGACACCGCCATCTGCTCTCACATACACACACACAGTCGGATAGTGTAGTCGGAGGGGGTCATGGGGAGGAAGGTGTAGTCCCCTCCCACTATGGGCAGGAAGGTGTAGTCGGAAGGCATTGTGGAAGTGGAGTAAAATTTTATATCAAGAAAAGGATCTCCTTTCTACCAACCACCATTCTCTAAAGTCACACCCCTCCACCAAAACCCCCACCCATTTTCCTCCAATGGTACCTTCCTCCCCAACCACACCACCCTCACCCCACCACCAACCTTACACCCTATGGTACCCTCCCCACCTATATCACCCTGGCCCACTTACTTCTACACCAGCTACCACAGGCATCTGCATCTCCAACTGACAAGCAGCTCCCGCGGCATCACCCCATCGAACTGACAAGCAGCTCCCACGGCTTAGCTGTTAGAGCAGCTGCCTTGGAATGCAAAGGTTGTGAGTTCGAGTCCCGTGAAGACCCTGAGACCCGTTTAGAGTGATAGAAGACAACAACAGCTGTTAAAGGAAATGGATCGTGAGAACCCAGGAAGTCCAGTGGATTGGAAGATAATGGACCGTGGGACCAGAGAATACCGGTTGATGCAGTGAGACAAAGAGAACGTCAAGGAGAGCAGATGGTGGGCCGGTGTCGGTGTCGGAGGGGATCGTCAGGAGGAAGGTGATGTCTCCTTCCACTGTGGACAGGGAGGTGTAGTCTGAGGGGATAGTGGAGGAAGGTTTGATGGAGGACCCTAGGTTGTAGAGCTGCTAAAAGTGGTGACTGAGACAAGTAGATTCAAAAGTGAGTGGCTTTTATTTCGTTTTGTTTTGTTGTTTAAAATTTTATATCAAGAAAAGGGACTACTCTCCTATACCTTCCACGATTCACACTCTGAGGACTTACCTCGACTTACCTCGACATCATACGCTCCCACGACACAGGACCACCATCTGCTCTCACACACACACAAACACACACAGTCGGATAGTGCAGTCGGAGGGGATCGTGGGGAGGAAGGCGTAGTACCCTCCCACTACGGGCAGAAAGATCTAGTCGGAAGGCATTGTGGAAGTGGAGGAAGGTGTGATGGAGGATCCTAAGTTGTAGATCTGCCAAAAGTGGTTTCTGAGGCAAGTAGATTTGTGGGATATGGAAAAATATTGAAAATTGAGGGGCTTTTATTTCCTTTTTTTTGTTTAAAATTTTATATCAAGAAAAGGTGCTCCTCTCCGACTATACCTTCCTCCTATTCCACAATCCCCTCTGAGCACTTACCTCGACATTATATGCTCCCACGACACCAGACAGCCATCTGCTCTCACACACACACACACACACACAGTCGGATAGTGTAGTCGGAGGGGGTCATGGGGAGGAAGGTGTAGTCCCCTTCCACTATGGGCAGGAAGGTGTAGTCGTAAGGCATTGTGGAAGTGGAGGAAGGTGTGATGGAGGATCCTAAGTTGTAGATCTGCCAAAAGTGGTGGCTGAGGCACGTAGATTTGTGGGGTTTGGCAAAATATTGAAAAGTGAGTGGCTTTTATTTCCTTTTTATTTATTGTTTAACCACTTAAGGACCCAGCCATTTTACACCTTAGGACCCGGCCATTTTTTGCACATCTGATCACTGTCACTTTAAACATTAATAACTCTGGGATGCTTTTAGTTATCCTTCTGATTCCGAGATTTTTTTTTCGTGACATATTCTACTTTAACATTGTGGTAAAATTTTGTGGTAACTTGCATCCTTTCTTGGTGAAAAATCCCAAAATTTGATGAAAAATTTTAAAATTTTGCATTTTTCTAACTTTGAAGAACTCTGCTTGTAAGGAAAATGGATATTCCCAATAATTTTTTTTTTATTCACATACACAATATGTCCACTTTATATTTGCATAATAAAATTGACGTTTTTTAACTTTTGGAAGACACCAGAGGGCTTCAAAGTTCAGCAGCAATTTTCCAATTTTTCACAAAATTTCCAAACTCACAATTTTTCAGGGACCAGTTCAGGTTTGAAGTGGATTTGAAGGGTCTTCATATTAGAAATACCCCACAAATGACCCCATCATAAAAACTTCACCCCCCCGAAGTTTTCAAAATGACATTCAGTCAGCGTTTTAACCCTTTAGGTGTTTCACAGGAATAGCAGCAAAGTGAAGGAGAAAATTCACAATCTTCATTTTTTACACTCGCATGTTCTTGTAGACCCAATTTTTGAATTTTTACAAGGGGTAAAATGAGAAAATGTATACTTATATTTGTAGCACAATTTCTCTCGAGTAAGCAAACTCATATGTCAATGTATAGTGTTCGGCGGGCGCAGTAGAGGGCTCAGAAGCGAAGGAGCGACAAGGGGATTTTGGAGAGTATGTTTTTCTGAAATGGTTTTTGGGGGGCATGTTTAGGAAGCCCCTATGGTGCCAGGACAGCAAAACCCCCCACATGGCCTACCATTTTGGAAACTAGACCCCTTGAGGAACGTAACAAGGAATAAAGTGAGCCTTAATACCCCACAGGGGTTTCACGACTTTTGCATATTTAAAAAAAAAAATTTCACTAAAATGTATGTGTCCCCCCCAAATTTCACATTTTTGCAAGGGTTAATAGCAGAAAATACCCCCTAATTTTGTAACCCCATCTCTTCTGAGTATGGAGGTACCCCATAAGTTGACCTGAAGTGCAATAAGGGCGAACTACAATGCTCAGAAGAGAAGGAGTCATATTTGGCTTTTTGAGAGCAAATTTTGCTTGGGGGGCATGTTGCATTTAGGAAGCCCCTATGGTACCAGAACAGCAAAAAAAAAAACACATAGCATACCATTTTGGAAACTAGACCCCTTGAGGAACGTAACAAGGGATAAAGTGAGCCTTAATACCCCACAGGTGTTTCACGACTTTTGCATATGTAAAAAAAAATAATAATAATTTTTCACTAAAATGTGGGTTTCCCCCAAATTTCACATTTTTGCAAGGGTTAATAGCAGAAAAGATCCCCCAAAATTGGTAACCCCATCTCTTCTGAGTATGGAGGTACCCCATAAGTGGACCTGGAGTGCACTGCAGGCGAACTACAATGCTCAGAAGAGAAGGCGTCATAATTGGCTTTTTGAGAGCAAATTTTGCTCGGGGGGCATGTTGCATTTAGGAAGCCCCTATGGTGCCAAAACAGCAAAATAACCCCCACATTGCATACCATTTTGGGAACTAGACCCCTCACAGAATGTAATGAGGGGTACAGTGAGCATTTACCCCCCACTGGTGTCTGACAGATCTTTGGAACAGTGGCCTGTGCAAAATTTTTCATTTTCACGGACCACTGTTCCAAAGATCCATCAGACACCAGTGGGGTGTAAATTCTCACTGCACCCCTTATTACATTCCATGAGGGGTGTAGTTTCCAAAATGGGGTCACATGTGGGTGTGTTTTTTTTTGTGTTTGCCAGAACCGCTGTAACAATCAGCCACCCCTGTGCAAATCACCTCAAATGTACATGGCGCACTCTCCCTTCTGGGCCTTCTTGTGGGCCCCCAGAGCACTTTGCGCCCACATATGGGGTATCTCCGTACTCGGGAGAAATTGTGTTACAAATTTTGGGGGGCTTTTTTCCCCTTTTACCTCTTGTCAAAATGAAAAGTATAGGGCAACACAAGCATGTTAGTGTAAACAATTTATTTTTTTACACTAACATGCTGGTGTTCACCTTTTCATAAGGGGGGAAAGGAGAAAAAGCCCCCCCAACATTTGTTAGGCAATTTCTCCCGAGTACGGCGAAACCCCATATGTGGCCCTAAACTGTTGACTTGAAATACGACAGTGCTCCAAAGTCAGAGTGCCATGCGCATTTGAGGCCTGAATTAGGGATTTGCATAGGGGTGGACATAGGGGTATTCTACGCCAGTGATTCCCAAACAGGGTGCCTCCAACTGTTGAAAAACTCCCAGCATGCTTGGACAGTCAACGGCTGTCCGGCAATACTGGGAGTTGTTGTTTTGCAACAGCTGGAGGCTCCATTTTGGAAAGAGTGGCGTACCAGACGTTTTTCATTTTTATTGGGGAGGGGAGGGGGCTGTGTAGGGGTATGTGTATATGTAGTGTTTTTTACTTTTTATTTTATTTTGTGTTAGTGTAGTGTAGTGTTTTTAGGGTACAGTCACACAGGCGGGGGATTACAGCGAGTTTCCCGCTGTGAGTTTGAGTTGCCGCGCAAAATTTGCTGCATCACAAACTTGCAGCCTGATACTCACTGTAAGCCCCTGCCCATGTGAATGTACCCTTTGGAGTGATAGAAGGCAACGGCAGAGAACGTCAAGGAGAGCACGCCAGTGATCTGTGTAAAAGATCAGTGTGTGCAGTGTTATAGGTCCCTATGGGAGCTATAACACTGCAAAAAAAAAAATGTTAACCCCTTAACGCAGAATGATGCAGAAGTGCTTAAGTGCATTCGCGCAGAGTGACGGGTATACCCGTCATTCACATAATTGCAACTGCTGCTGCATCCCGGGAGCTGAACTTTTCACCTCCGGTTGTCTCCGGCAGGTGAGAAGTTCAGCTTAACCCCCGTAGCGCTGGACGCCGCATTTATACGGTGGATAATGCGATACCTTCGCGCATTACGCCATACAAAGGCGGCATTCATTGTGCGCGCTCCGGCGGCGCTGATCGGGTTAATTAGCTAACGTCCCGGGGTGTCCGGCAGGAGACCACTCCTGCCGGACACCCCGGGACTCCATTTGATTAACCCGATCAGCGATCGGGTGTGTAGGGGCGGGGGGTGTGTGGCGGATGCGCAGCGATCTGGGTGTCCGGCAGCGGCGATCCGGAGGTCTGGCAGCGGCAATAGCGGGGGGAAGTGCCCCGCCATCGCCACGCACCCGCCGTAGTCGCTGCCGTGCCTCTGCCCACGTGTGTTAGTCCGGGGAGAGCAGGCACAGAGGGGTGAGGGGGAATAAGAAGTCCTTGCTCACCCGGTGGCGTTGGCGAATCCTGCAGGCTGCGGCGGGATCTGACTTGCCAGTGAGTGATGCTCCAGATGTTGCAAAACTACAACTCCTGGCATGCCCAGACAGGCATTGGCTGTCTGGGCATGATGGGAGTTGTAGTTTAGCAACATCTGGAGGACCAATGTTTGGAGACCACTGTGTAGTGGTCGCCAAACTGTGATCCTTCAGATGTTACAAAACTACAACTCCCAGCATGCTCAGACAGCGAATGCCTGTCTGGGCATGCCGGGAGTTGTAGTTTTGCAAGATCTGGAGGATCACAGTTTGGAGACCACTACCCAGTGGTCTCGAAACAGTGGTTCTCCAGATGTTGCAAAACTCCAACTCCCAGCATGCCCGGCTGCAAACGGCTGTCAGGGCATGCTAGGAGTTGTAGTTGTGTGCCTCCAGCTGTTGCAAAACTACATCTCCCAGCATGCCAAGACAGCCAATTGCTGTCTGGGCATGCTGGGATTTGTAGTTTTGCAACATCTGGAGGGCCACAGTTTGAAGATCAGTGTGCAGTAGTCTCTAAACTGTAGCCCTCCAGATGTTGCAAAACTGCAAATTCCAGCATGCCCAAACAGTTGTGTCGGCATGCTGGGAGTTGTAGTTGCGTACCTCCAGCTGTTGCATAACTACATCTCCCAGCATGCTCTTCGGCAATCAGTACATGCTGGCAGTTGTAGTTTTGCAACAGCTGGAGGCACCCTGGTTGGAAAATACTGAATTAGGTAACAGAACCTAACTGAAGGTTTTCCAACCAGTGTGCCTCCAACTGTTGCAAAAGTAGTTTTGAAACAGCTGGAGGTTTGACCCCCCCCCCCCCCCCCCACGGGCAGGTTTGCAGTAAGTTTCCTGCTTCAAGTTTGAGCTGCGGCAAATTTTCTGCCACAGCGCAAACTCCTAGCGGGAAATTCACTGTAAACCCGAATGTACCCTAAAAACACTACACTAACACATAATAAAGGGTAAAACACAACATATACACCCCTTACACTGTCCCCCCAATAAAAATAAAAAACATATTGTACGGCAGTGTTTCCAAAACAGAGCCTCCAGCTCTGCGGGTGCACAGCATGGCTCAGGAGTGAGAGCTCATTATGTAGGTTTGAGGCCTAAATTGCAGATTTTACAGCGGTTCTGACATGAACACAAAAAAATAAATACCCACATGTGACCCCATTTTGGAAACTACACCCCTCACGGAATGTAACAAGGGGTATAGTGAGCTTTAACACCCCACAGGTGTTTTACGAATTTACGTTAAGGTTTGATGGGAAAATGAAGGAAAAACTTTTTTTTCACAAAAATGCTCGTGTTACCCTAAATTTTTCATTTTCACAAGGGAATATAGGAAAAAAGCCCCCCAAAATTTGTAAGAACATACCCCATATGTGGATGTGGATGTAAAGTGCTCTGCGGGCTAACTACAATGCTCAGAAGAGAAGGAGCGCCATTGGGATTTTGGAGAGAAAATTTTTCCGGAATTCAAGGTCACATAAATTTAAAAAGCCCCCATAGTGCCAGAACAATGGACCCCCCCACATGTGACCCCATTTTGGAAACTACACCCCTCACGGAATGTAATAAGGGGTGCAGTGAGCTTTTACGCCCCACAGGTGTCTGACAGATTTTTGGAACAGTGGTCCGTGAAAAGGAAAAAAAAATATTTTTCATTTGCACAGCCCACTGTTCCAAGGATCTGTCAAAAGCTAGTGGGGTGTAAATGCTTTCAAAATGGGGTCACATGTGGTGGGGTCCACTGTTCTGGCACCACGGGGGGGCTGTGTAAATGCACAAGGCCCCCGACTTCTATTCCAACCAAATTCTCTCTCCATAAGCTCAATAGCGCTCCTTCTCTTCTGAGCATTGTAATGGGGTTACAAATTTTGAGGGGCATTTTCTCCTATTACACCTTGTAGAAATGTAAAATTTGGGCAAAAACCAGCATTTTAGTGAGAAAAAAATATGTATTCATGTACTCGTCCAACTTTAACGAAAAGTTGTCAAACACCTGTGGGGTGTTAAGGCTCACTGGACCCCTTGTTATGTTCCCTGAGGGGTGTAGTTTCCAAAATAGTATGCCATGTGGGGTTTTTCTTGCTGTTCCTGCACCATAGGCGCTTCCTAAATGTGACATGCCCCCCAAAAACCATTTCAGAAGAATTCACTCTCCAAAATCCTATTGTCGCTCCTTCTCTTCTGAGCCCTCTAGTGCACCCACAGAACACTTGACATACACATATGAGGTATTTCCTTACTCGAGAGAAATTGGGTTACAAATTTTAGGAAGATTTTTCTCCTTTAACCCCTTGTAAAAATTCAAAAACTGGGTCTACAAGAACATCCAAGTGGAAAAAAGGAAGATTTAGAATTTTCACCTTCACTTTGCTGCTTTTCCTGTGAAACACCTAAAGGGTTAACACACTTACTGAATGTCATTTTGAATATTTTGATGGGTGCAGTTTTTATAATGGGGTCATTTGTGGGTTATTTCTAATATGAAGACCCCTCAAATCCACTTCAAAACTGAACTGGTCCCTTAAAAATTCCGATTTTGAAAATTTTTTTAAAAATTGGAAAATTGCTGCTATACTTTGAAGCCCTTTGAAGTCTTCCAAAAGTAACAAAATGTCAACTTAATGATGCAAACACAAAGAAGACATATTGTATATGTGAAGCAATATATAATTTATTTGGGATTTCCATTTTCCTTATAAGCAGAGAGTTTCAAAGTAAAAAAAAAATGCAACATTTTCACATTTTTCATGACATTTTGGAATTTTTCACCAAGAAATTATGCAAGTATCGACGAAATTTTACCACTAACAAAAAGTAGAATATGTCCCAAAAAAACAATCTCGGAATCAGAATGAAAGGTTAAAGCATCCCAAAGTTATTAATGTTTAAAGTGACATCAGATTTGCAAAAAAGGCCTGCGTCCTTAAGGTGAAAATGAGCTGTATCCTTAAGGGGTTAATAAAGATCATTTAACCCCTTCCCTAATAAAATTTTGAATCCCACCTCCTTTTCCCATAAAAAAATAAATAAAACAGTGTAATATAAATCAAAATAAATATATGTGGTATCGCCGCGTGCGTAAATGTCCGAACTATAAAAATATATTGTTAATTAAACCGAATGCTCAATGGCGTATACGTAAAAAAAAATAATTCCAAAGTCCAAAAAAGCGTATTTTTGGTCACTTTTTATACAATTACAAAATGCATAAAAAGTGATCAAAAAGTCCAATCAAAACAAAAATGGTACCGATAAAAACTTCAGATCACGGCACAAAAAATTTGCCCGCATATAGCCCTGTACATGGAAAAATAAAAAAGTTATAGGGGTCAGAAAAGGGCATTTTTAAACGTATACATTTTCCTGCATGTAGTTATGATTTTTTCCAGAAGTAGGACAAAATGAAACCTATATAAGTAGGGTATCATTTTAACCGTATGGACCTACAGAATAATGATAAGGTGTCATTTTTACCGAAATATGCACTGCGTAGAAACTCACAAAATTGTGTTTTTTCTTCGATTTTGTCGCACGATGATTTCTTTTCCGTTTCACCGTGGATTTTGTGGTAAAATTACTAATGTCACTGCAAAGTAGAACTGGTGACGCAAAAAATAAGCCATAATATGGATTTTTAGGTGGAAAATTTAAAGGGTTATGATTTTTAAAAGGTAAGGAGGAAAAAACAAAAATGCTAAAACTGAAAAACCCTGCGTCCTTAAGGAGTTAACAAAATGTAAACAAAATAAGAATCTGACTTACCTATCCTCATGATAGCACTGTCTGTGCTTACTGCTACAAGGCTTTATGGACAAAAGCAGAAGGTGTACCAGCTTTTGGAGCACAATCTGGGTCATACACCAAAATCTCATTCCTTTACTGATTTTTGCCCACATAACCTCTTGGCATTAAGCTGAAGTACTGTACAGTCGGTAAGCAAGCACTGGATAAACCAGCTTCTGCTTGTGGTTATGGCCCAGCGAATCTATGATTAGTAAAATGGGAAATCATAAGGGAATGTCTCTGTTGTCCGTAGCGCTCTATACTGATACTATCGGGCACCATGGAAACTATGCAAGGAGGCATGGACATCTGTCAAAGGCAGGTGTCCCAAGCATAGCACATTTCTTTGATGGCTTGGTCTCCAGACCTTACAACTTTTTTCAGAATGATCATTTTAGCCCAATAATGTCCAAATTAAAGTTTTTCTTTTTTTACTTGGATTTGATTATAATTTATTTACTGATTGTCTAATATGTATAGGTATATAATCAAAGTAGACTGGTAAAACAGTGCAAAAAATTTTAGGCAGTCTCCAATTTGTAAATAAAATTAATTAAAAACAAGATTTAATTGATATATTGAAATATCTAATTGAATCTCTTGCAAATGTCAAAGACGTGACAATTGTAATACTGTAGTACCTTTAAAGTAAAAAATAGTTCATCCACCTTCTGCAAATTTTACAGTTTTGGTATGAAAGGATTCTGTTTGGTGAAGGCCACATCCCTGAGCATTTTCAACATTTTCATTTTTAGCCCCTCCCCGCTCTTTGGGACTTCTGGCAAATCAGTCTTCCGATTGCTGTAGTCTTGAGCTCTGAAATTGCTAACATTTTAATGCATATCCTGCCACCAGAGGCATCATTGAATGTTTGCCTTAACATCAGTAGCTGATGTGCTTTAAATTGAGTAACAGATTTTGTCCAAGGGTAATATATACATTCCACAATCCACCTGCAGAATTTGGGATGGGACCATCACCAACAAACTTCTTACCCCCTGACAAACAGGTTATAGCCCAAGGTCAATCATTTTACATGTACAGTATGTGTTAGTCTAATACCTGGCCATGTCAGCTTCTTTACCACATCTAAATTTATATAAAAGATATAGCTGTCTCGTTGCTAAAAATTACATTTCAAAAACAATCAGCTTAAATGACAGCATTTATGAAGAGAAGGTGTCCTTAGAAACATATGCTATTGAACAAAAAGATGCAATTATTATAGATGTGAAAAGTGTTATATAAACAGATATTACTTGTCATAGACCATATGTTTTTGTGTCATAAAAGTAAAAGCAGTTTATTAGTACATATTAAATTTCGAGGATGAACAGAGCTTTTGATGGGATGAAAAAGATCACCACTACAAGAAACATGAATTTCACGTTTCTTTGTCTCATAAAGGTCTAATACAAGGTTTTTGTACATTTTCTCTCAGCTCGGCGCTTTCATCAGAGATGTCAAAAGTAGCAATTACATTTTGTGATAGTCTACACTTTTGTGTTTGGTGTTCAGCAGTGCATCCATATACTATCTATTTATTTTATTTTGCCTATATATATATATATATATATATATATATATATATATATATATATACATACATATATATATATATATATATATATATATATAGACATACACATTATGCATATTTAACACATCATACATATTTAACATTAACAAACATATTTAGCTATCATTGCTAAATCTTTATTTTGGTAGATATAGTATAGTTATAGAATGAATGCTCCTTCTAGTTATTGATGAAATGTTCCCTTTGTTGTATAATATACTTAAAGGGATTACAGGTTGCAATGTTCACGTTCCATTCATACTAACATAACCTCCACTTCTACATTCAGGTGTGGGGACCCCAAATGGAAACAACAAATGGAACATACAGGGAGCCTATCTCATGTTCATAAAACCATATTTTCTAAACTAACTCAGATTTTATCCCCTAACTACTCCTAACACCCTTCTTACACTTAAAAAAAATGTTAGGGCTTTAAAAATCTCTGTATCATACCTTTCCCCTTTCTCACATTGTATGAACTCACGGCAGGAGAAAATGGGCGTTTCCCAGCAGGTGCAATGTCAATGAAGCCTGCGGGAGATGTGCCTTGCCATTCCTCGCACGCACATCCTGAGTTTGGACATCTGCAAGTCTGGGTGGAGACCAAACTAACTGTTTGACTTTTGCAGGGAACAGAACAGAGCTATCTAGTGGCCGTTTTTTCAATCATATTAAAAACATATAAAGGTTGAGAATTTTAACAGCAAGTAAATAGCAAAGTGTCTTATAATTACATAAGGAACAATATATTAACATTTTTGTTCGGTGACAGGTACTCTTTAACCCCTTAAGGACCCAGCCCATTTTCACCTTAAGGACCTGGCCATTTTTTGCACTTCTGACCACTTTCACTTTAAGCATTAATAACTCTGGGATGCTTTTACCTTTCATTCTGATTCCGAGATAGTTTTTCCGTGACATATTCTACTTTATGTTAGTGGTAACATTTTGTCAATACTTGCATCGTTTCTTGGTGAAAAATTCCCTGTATGTCCCTGTGTTGCCAGCTTTCTGGTACACTACAAAAGAGTTGTACATGGCAACCTGTACCATGTAGACCACAGCTTTTTTGTACTATACACGTGTTTTCCGCAGGACTATGTATGGCTTGAGGACTTGATCAGAAAGATCAACTCCCCCCATATACTGATTGTAGTCCAGAACACAATCAGGCTTGAGGACCGTTGTTGTGGTACCTCGCACAGGGACAGGTGAGCTGCCGTTACCATGAACAGTGGTCAGGATAAGGACATCCCTCTTATCCTTCCTTATACTTCACCAGCAACAGGTTTTCATAGATAAGGGCATGGGACTCACCCTTGGGAATAGGTGTCTGGATCAAATTTAGAGGGAGGCCTCTCTGGCTTCTCCGCATGGTCCCACAAGCGGACGTGGATCTGGCGGTAAGGGATGTGAAGAGAGGGATGCTGGTATAAAAGTTGTCCACGTACACGTGGTAACCCTTATCCTGCAATGATAGCATAAGGTCCCAAACGATTTTCCCACTAACACCCAGAGTGGGGGAACAATCTGGGGGTTCAATACGGGAATCTTGTCCCTTATACACTCTAAACTTGAGAGTGTACCCGGAGGTACTCTCACAAAGTTTATAGAGCTTCACACCATACCGCACCACTTTGAGGGAATATAATGGCGGAAGATGAGTCTCCCCTTAAAACTGATAAGAGACTCATCAACCGAGAGCTCCCTAAGCGGTACGTAGGCCTCCAAAAATTTGGCCCCAAAGTTATCTATGACCGGCCTCACTTTGTAAAGCCGGCCATAGGTGGGATCACCTCGGGGTGGACATGCCTCATTATCTGCATAATGAAGGCATTTCCAAATAGCCTGGAACCGCTTATGTGTCATGGCCATACTGTACAGCGGGGTCTGGTAAAGGATGTCCCCGCTCCAGTACTGCCTGACACTGGGCTTTTTGACCAGGCCCATATGCAGCAAGAGGCCCCAAAATGTCCTCATTTCTGCTGCACTGACGGCGTACCATTCATTGGACTTGGCCAAAAAAGAATCTGGGTGGTGGGTGATGAACTGCCTGGCGTACAGATTCATCTGCTCCACCATTAGATTGACCAAGCTGTCACTTAAAAAATAACTGAAACAGTCAAATTCCGTAAACCCAGCGGTGTCAATCCGGATTCCGGAGTTGCCAACAAACTCCGGAATCCGTGGCTGATAACCCTCTGGGGGTCTCCAGACAGGTTCACCGGAAGGGGGCTCCGGTAAAATTGATGGGGGGTTGGACTCCTAGTACGAGTGGCATCACCACTCATACTAGTGCCAGCCACTGGGGTACTTTCATGGGGGGTGCGTGGCCTCGCCTGGCGGCGTCTCTGCCGCATTCTGGGGGGCTCATCATCACTACTAGATGATGAGGAGGACGAAGAAGAACACAGGAATGTTGGATCTTGCTCGTCCTCACTGGCAGATTCGGATTCGGAGGCAAGTAAGGCGTATGCCTCCGCCGCCGAAAATGCCTGGCGAGCCATCGCCTTTTATCTACGGTGGAGGGGGGGATGGGTGTGTGTGGGCTGGGGGCGGGGGAGTGTGTAGTGAGTGCTTGGTGCAACTATGCATAATGGTGTGTGATTAGTAATAGGCAAAAAAATAAACAGCTGTGGCCAAAAAAAACAAGGGGGGGGGGGGAAATCGCAGTGCCCTGAACCCCTAATAGGGCCCTGGTCACGCTTAAAAAGATGTGGCATACTCTTGAGCCCTATTAGGGGTCGGGGAGGGGGATTTTTTTTGTTTAACCCCTTAAGGACCAAGGACGTACCGGTATGTCCTTGGTCCTGCTCTCCTGATATGACTCGGGGTTACACAGTAACCCCGCATCATATCACGGCGGGCCCGGGGTCATAGTGAAGCCGGGAACCGCCTCTAATAGCGCGCAGCGCCGATCGCGGCGCCGCGCGCTATTAACCCTTTAGCCGCGCGGTCAGAGCTGAGCCGCGCGGCTAAAAGTGAAAGTTGCCGGCTAGCTCAGTCGGGCTGTTCGGGATAGCCGCGGTGAAATTGCGGCATCCTGAACAGCTTACAGGACAGCGGGAGGGCCCCTACCTGCCTCCTCGCTGTCCGATCGCCGAATGACTGCTCAGTGCCTGAGATTCAGGCATGAGCAGTCATGCGGCAGAATCGTTGATCACTGGTTTCTTATGAGAAACCAGTGATCAATGATGAAGATCAGTGTGTGCAGTGTTATAGGTCCCTATGGGACCTATAACACTGCAAAAAAAAGTGGAAAAAAAAAGTTAATAAAGATCATTTAACTCCTCCCCTATTAAAAGTTTGAATCACCCCCCTTTTCCAATAAAAAAAAAAACACAGTGTAAATTAAAATAAAAATAAACATATATGGTATCACCGCGTGCGGAAATGTCCGAATTATAAAAATATATCATTAATTAAACCGCTTGGTCAATGGCGTGCGCGCAAAAAAATTCCAAAGTCCAAAATAGTGCATTTTTGGTCACTTTTTATATAATTTAAAAATGAATAAAAAGCGATAAATAAGTCCTATCAATGCAAAAAAGGTACCGTTAAAAACTTCAGATCACGGCGCAAAAAAATAGCCCTCACACCGCGCCATACACGGAAAAATAAAAAGTTATAGGGGTCAGAAGATGACAATTTTAAACGTATTAATTTTCCTGCATGTAGTTATGATTTTTTCCAGAAGTCCGACAAAATCAAACCTATATAAGTAGGGTATCATTTTAATCGTATGGACCTACAGAATAAAGATAAGGTGTCATTTTTACCGAAAAATGTACTATGTAGAAACGGAAGCCCCCAAAAGTTACAAAACGGCTTTTTTTTTTTTTTCAATTTTGTCGCACAATGATTTTTTTTTCCGTTTCACCGTAGATTTTTGGGCAAAATGACTGATGTCATTACAAAGTAGAATTGGTGTCGCAAAAAATAAGCCATCATATGGATATTTAGGTGCAAAATTGAAAGAGTTATGATTTTTTAAAGGCAAGGAGCAAAAAACGAAGATGCAAAAACGGAAAAACCCCCGGTCCTTAAGGGGTTAAACTTTTTTTCTACTTTTTTTTTTACTTTATAACATTGATTTCCCTACCTTTCCCTCTAGTGGACTCTGTCTCTGATCTAGGGGATCTTCGGGTCTCCTGAGGCGATCCGATGGGTGCAGAGGGGGGGTCCCTGGCTCCTCTTGCAGCTCTGACCGCTGACTGAACCCAGCTAACGGTCAGCGCTGCAGAGGATGCCGTTTAACTCCTCTCCTGCCGGCTGCTGTTGGCTGGACGATCGTCCAGCCAATAGCAGCCCTCCTGGGGGGTGGCAAAATCGCCACCTCCCCATAGATACAGTAGGTGATAGGGGGTGTATTCTACACCCTCGATCACCTTGTATCTCTGGATCATCGGGTCACACGTGACCCGTAAGACCTGGAATTGCGATTTCACTTGCGATTTGTGCCGATCGCTGACATGGGGGGGTATGACGACCCCCCTCGGCGTTTGCGCAGGGTGCCTGCTGATCGATATCAGCAGTCACCCCAGTCCGATCCCTGCCCGGCGTGCGTCAGGGACCGGAATTCCCATGGGCGTACCTGTACGCTCTGGGTCCTTTCATTCTGATTCGATTTTACCTTTCATTTTTTTTACCTTTCATTCTGATTCGAAAATTGTTTTTTCGTGACATATTCTACTTTATGTTAGTGTTAACATTTTGTCTATACTTGCATCAAAAATGAAAAGGAAAATAAACAAAATTTTCAAAAACATATGTTTTTTTTTTCTATAAAAACAGGCGGAACTGTATGCACTTTTAAAAACAGTATACAGTTTAAAAACGCATACGGTTAACTTTTTCCCATACTGTTCCATCCGTTTTTTTTGCCATATGGTTTTCTTTAGAAAAACAGATTGAAAACGGTATGGCAAAAACGTGATGTGAACCCAGCCTAAGGAAATATCTCATATGTGTATGTAAAGGGCTCTGTGGGTGCACTAGAGGTCTCAGAATGGAAGGAGCAACAATGGGATTTTGGAGAGTGAGTTTTTCTGAAATGGTTTTTGGGGGGCATGTCACATTTAGGAACCCCTATGGTGCCAGAACAGCAAAAAAAAAAAAACACATGGCACACTATTTTGGAAACTACACCCCTCTGGGAACGTTACAAGGGGTCCAGTGAGCCTTAACACCCACAGGTGTTTGACAAATTTTCATTAAAGTTGGATGTGTAAATGAGAAAAAATATATTTTTTCACTACCCCTGTGCAAATCACCAATTTATTCCTCAAATGGACATAGTGCGCTCTCACTCCTGAGCCTTGTGCGCCCTCAGAGCATTTTACGCCCACATATGGGGTATTACTGTACCGAGAAATTGTGTTACAAATTTTGAGGGTCTTTTTTCCTTTTACCTCTTGTGAAAATAAAAAGTATGGGGCAACACCAGCATGTTAGTGTAAACATTTTTATTTTTTCACACTAACAAGCTAACCTTTCCTTTTCATAAGGGGTAAAAGGAGAAAAGCCCCACAAAATTTGTAACGCAATTTCTCCAGAGTTGTTGTTTTGCAACAGCTGGAGGCTCCGTTTTGGAAACACTGCCATACGATATGTTTTTCATTTTTATTGGGGGGGGGGGCAGTGTAAAATGTATGATTGATTCTGCAGATGTTTTGTGGCTAGGAAAAGCTGTCTTGCTAGATGGGATGGATGGACAAGAAAAGAAAAAGGTGACCACTCCAATCAGAAAGATGCCCCTAAGATTTTCTCAGAGAAGATGCATCCTGTAAGTCATTTGATGTAATTGCACTGTTACAACTTATTATTATTATTTTTTTTTTTAAATTAAAAGCGCTTCAGATTTCTCTAGGGACCAATTCAGTTTTGAAGTGAATTTCTTAGGCTCAGTATAGTCAATGGCTGTCCATGCAAGAGCAAGCAGGAGACAAAAGGGCACACCACTTTTCTATTGCCGCTATCAATTGCATTTAGAGATTGGTATGGGGTCTCATGAAATCAATTGTAAGAAAAAATTGGCAGTGTATTCCATAACAACCAATGTCATCACTGTCTTCACATTTAGGCATCCTTAAAAAATTTTAAAATGTGGTGGTGGTTTTCTATGGGAGACTACTTCAGATTTTGCCTTTAATATGATGCCTAAATTATGCTCAATTATAGATATGTAATGAAAAAGCAATGCCTTTTCCCTGTAAGATGGATGGGCACTATTCAGACAGAAGAATAGTGGAAAATCTCCAATGGGTGTACCAAAAGGTGTACATGGCTGCAACAATGTTTTGGTAAGTGGTACTTGTGAATGTAATATCCATATGCCAGGAGGACCCAATGTTTCCTAACAGCTTGCCTCATGTTATAGTACATCTTCGTGCCATCTTTTTCCTAGGAAAATGAAGCATACCCAGTCATCCACATGATGAAAAGGAAAGCATGATTCATCAGATTAAGCCACCTTCTACTACTGCTCCATGGTCAAGTTTTGAACATTTCACTTGACCATGGTCTTTTGGCCATCACAATTCAGCCATTGTAAGTATATCAAATAGTTATGCTTCCTTTTTTTCTTTCTCCAATAAATCAATGTCAAGAACTAGCTGTTCACTTGCTGCCATTCCCACATATGAGCCATTGTATTAAGATAATCATTATTATTTACTTTATTAGTGGTTCTAATGTTGGGTCTGATCGATGTATTTTCTTGCCATTTATACTAAAGAATACCAAATAAGTCTAAAATGTGTGGATATACCTAAAGGGGAGAGAGATAGCAACATATTGCAAAATTTGTGAGTTAACACCTCAAAGACTGAGCATTTTTCCATTTTGCGCTTTAGTTTTTTCCTCCCTACCATTTAAAAATCATAAACCTTTACATTTTGCACCTACAGACCCATATGGTAGCTTTTTTTGTTGTGCCACCAATTCTAATTTGTAATGACATCAGTCATTTTACCTCGAAATCTACGGAGAAATCAAGAAAGAAAATATTTGTAGGACAAAAAAAAAATAAAAAAATAATGCCATTTTGCAACTTTTGTGGCTTCCATTTCTATGCAGTGCATATTTCAGTAAAAATAGCACCTTTTCTTTATTTTGTAGGTCCATACGATTAAAATGATACTATAATTATATAGGTTTGATTTTGTTTTACTTCTGGTAAAAATCATAACTACATGAACAAATGAATACGTTTAACCCCTTAAGGACTTTCGTTTTTACCTCCTTACCTTTTAAAAATCATAACCCTTTAAATTTTCCACCTAAAAATCCATATTATAGCTTATTTTTTGCATCACCAATTCTACTTTGCAGTGATATTAGTCATTTTACCCAAAAATTCACGGCGAAACGGAAAAAAATTCCTTGTGCGACAAAATCGAAGAAAAAAGCCATTTTGTAACTTTTGGGGGCTTCCGTTTCTACGCAGTGCATATTTCGGTAAAAATGCCACCTTATAATTATTCTGTAGGTGCATACGGTTAAAATTATACCCTACTTTTATAGGTTTGATTTTGTCGTACTTCTGGAAAAAATCATAACTACATGCAGGAAAATTTATACGTTTAAAAATGTAATCTTCTGACCCTTATAACTTTTTATTTTTCCACGTACAGGGCGGTATGAGGACTCATTTTTTGCACCGTGATCTGAAGTTTTTATCGGTAGGATTTTTGTTTTGATCTGACTTTTTGATCACTTTTTATTCATTTTTAAATGGTATAAAAGGTGACCAAAAATATGCTTTTTTTTTACTTTGGAATTTTTTTCGCGTATGTCATTGACCGTGCCGTTTAATTGTTGATATATTTTTATAGTTTGGACAATTACGCACACGGCGATACCACATGTATTTTTTTATTTTTTTTTTTACACTGTTTTATTTTTTTTATGGGAAAAGGGGAGTGATTCAAACTTTTATTAGGGAAGGGGTTAAAGGACCTTTATTAACACTTTTTTTTTACTTTTTTTGCAGACTGATCTCTCATGCTGATCACTGGCGTGTATTAGCACGCCTGTGATCAGTGTTATCGGCGCTTGACTGCTCCTGCCTGGATCTCAGGCACGGAGCAGTCATTCGTCGATCGGAAACCTAGGAGGCAGGTAAGGGCCCTCCCGGTGTCCTGTAAGCTGTTCGGGACGCCGTGATTTCACCGCGGCGGTCCCAAACAGCCCAACTGAGCAGCTGGGATACTTTCACTTCAGACGCGGCGGTCAGCTTTGATCGCAGCGTCTGAAGGGTTAATACAGGGCATCACCGCAATCGGTGATGTCCTGTATTAGCCGCGGGTCCCGGCCGTTGATAGCTGCTGGGACCGACCCAATATGACATGGGGACACCGCATGACCCCGCGGCATATTGCGGGAGACGGCGGAGGATGTAAATATACGTCCTGTGTCATTAAGGGGTTAAAAATGTACTCTTCTGACCCCTATAACTTTTTTAATTGTCCACATACGAGGGCTCATTTTTAGCGCCATGATCTGAAGTTTTTATAGGTAGCATTTTTGTTTTGATCAGACATTTTGATTGCTTTTCATTCATTTTTTTTCCAAAGACTGTCCACGAGGCTGTACCATCCCTTCAGCTCCATTATTTCTTTACGTTACCAGCGGCTTCCCCCCAGTCTGTGGCAGGCAGACCAGCCGCAGGACTGCACACTAGCATATACTGCAGGCGATCAGCTCTCCGTTAGCTGTTTTATTCACCTCCACGAGTGGCGGCTTCCCACTCGGTCTGTGGCCGGCAGACTAGCCGCAGGAGCACATATAGCATATCAAGTCTCATAAACCTCGGACATACATGGATCTTGGATACTTCAGACATCAACATCAGCTGGTAAATGTACACCTCAGATACGGCCGCTTATACATGGAACATTTATATTGCGGACTGTGATAATTTTCGGATTAACAGATGCTGGACTAATGGTTTACTTGTTATTCATATAGAGCGGTATAATTGTTTTATTATATTTTATACATCTATTTGCCTCCCCACAAGGGCCCTGTGTAAGGAGGTTTTTTTATGTATGTTTCTATATATGTTTTAATAAATTTACTTTGATATCATCATCAATTTGAAGCACGGTTCCTCACTTTTGTATAAATTCATCATGTATCAGGCTATCTGGTATTAGTCTTGAGGTAATGGTTTTTTCTATTCCCCCCCTTTTTTTCTAATTCTTACTGTACTTTTTTGGGTGTAAGTACTATACCAAATATTTACCTCGACTATTTTTTGGTGAGCTTCACATTCCTTTTTTCTTGTTAATTTACAAATCTGTTTAACATATATAATTTTTTTTTCTGGAATACCCCTTTAAGAAGTTAGTTGGGCTTAGTTCTAAACTCTGGAAATCCTGCACACATGCTGCGGATACCTGAAGTGGCACACTGGTCCCAGGCACACTGTCACGATGCCGGCTGGCAGGTAGTGGATCCTCTGTGCCAGAGAGGGATTGGCGTGGACCGTGCTAGTGGATCGGTTCTAAGTCACTACTGGTTTTCACCAGAGCCCGCCGCAAAGCGGGATGGTCTTGCTGCGGCGGTAGTGACCAGGTCGTATCCACTAGCAACAGCTCAACCTCTCTGACTGCTGAAGATAGGCGCGGTACAAGGGAGTAGACAGAAGCAAGGTCGGACGTAGCAGAAGGTCGTGGCAGGCAGCAAGGATCGTAGTCGGGGGCAACGGCAGGAGGTCTGGAACACAGGCTAGGAACACACAAGGAAACGCTTTCACTGGCACAATGGCAACAAGATCCGGCGAGGGAGTGAAGGGGAAGTGAGGTATAAATAGGGAGTGCACAGGTGAACACACTAATTGGAACCACTGCGCCAATCAGCGGCGCAGTGGCCCTTTAAATCGCAGAGACCCGGCGCGCGCGCGCCCTAGGGAGCGGGGCCGCGCGCGCCGGGACAGGACAGACGGAGAGCGAGTCAGGTACGGGAGCCTGGATGCGCATCGCGAGCGGGCGCTACCCGCATCGCGAATCGCATCCCGGCTGGAGACGGTATCGCAGCGCACCGGGTCAGTGGAGCTGCCCGGAGTGCTGCGGTAGCGAGAGAGAAGCGAGCGCTCCGGGGAGGAGCGGGGACCCGGAGCGCTCGGCGTAACAGTACCCCCCCCTTGGGTCTCCCCCTCTTCTTAGAGCCTGAGAACCTGAGGAGCAGACTTTTGTCTAGGATGTTGTCCTCAGGTTCCCAGGATCTCTCTTCAGGTCCACAGCCCTCCCAATCCACCAAAAAGAACCTTTTTCCTCTGACCGTCTTGGAGGCCAGTATCTCTTTCACTGAGAAGACGTCAGAAGAACCGGAGACAGGAGTGGGAGAAACTAATTTGGGAGAGAAACGGTTGATGATGAGTGGTTTAAGAAGAGAGACATGAAAGGCATTAGGAATACGGAGAGAAGGAGGAAGAAGAAGTTTGTAAGAGACGGGATTAATTTGGCACAAGACTTTGAAAGGACCAAGATAGCGTGGACCCAGTTTGTAACTGGGGACACGAAAGCGGACATATTTAGCGGAGAGCCATACCTTGTCTCCGGGAGCAAAAATGGGGGGAGCTCTTCTTTTCATATCGGCAAACTTTTTCATGCGAGATGAAGCCTGTAAAAGAGAATCTTGGGTCTCTTTCCATATGGTGGAAAGATCACGAGTCACTTCATCTACAGCGGGCAAACCAGAGGGCAAGGGAATAGGGAGGGGGGGAAGAGGGTGACGGCCGTACACCACGAAAAATGGGGATTTGGAGGAAGATTCAGAGACTCTAAAGTTATACGAGAATTCGGCCCATGGTAGAAGATCTGCCCAATCATCCTGGCGGGAGGAAACAAAATGTCGTAAATAATCACCCAAGACCTGGTTCATTCTTTCTACTTGCCCATTGGATTGAGGATGATATGCAGAAGAAAAGTTTAATTTAATCTTGAGTTGTTTACAGAGAGCCCTCCAGAATTTTGACACGAATTGGACGCCTCTATCCGAGACTATCTGTGTGGGCAACTCGTGAAGACGAAAAATGTGTACAAAAAATTGTTTAGCCAACTGAGGCGCTGAAGGAAGACCAGGAAGAGGGATGAAATGTGCCATCTTGGAGAATCGATCAACGACCACCCAAACAACAGTGTTGCCACGGGATGGGGGTAGGTCAGTAATAAAATCCATACCAATCAGAGACCAAGGCTGTTCAGGGACAGGCAGAGGATGAAGAAAACCAGCGGGCTTCTGGCGAGGAGTCTTATCCCGGGCACAGACAGTGCAGGCTCGCACAAAGTCCACGACATCCGTCTCCAGAGTCGGCCACCAATAGAAGCGAGAGATGAGTTGCACAGATTTCTTGATGCCTGCATGACCTGCGAGATGGGAGAAGTGACCCCATTTGAGGATTCCGAGGCGTTGGCGTGGAGAGACGAAGGTCTTTCCTGGAGGAGTTTGCCTGATGGAGGCTGGAGAAGTGGAAATCAGGCAGTCAGGAGGAATGATGTGTTGCGGAGAGAGTTCAACTTCCGAGGCATCCGAGGAACGAGAGAGAGCATCGGCCCTAATGTTCTTATCGGCAGGCCGAAAGTGAATTTCAAAGTTAAATCGGGCAAAGAACAGAGACTACCTGGCCTGGCGAGGATTCAGCCGTTGGGCAGACTGGAGATAGGAGAGGTTCTTGTGATCGGTGTAAATAATAACTGGAAATCTTGATCCCTCCAGCAGATGCCTCCATTCCTCAAGTGCTAATTTAATGGCTAGTAGCTCTCGATCCCCGATGGAGTAGTTCCTCTCCGCCGGAGAGAAGGTCCTAGAAAAAAAACCACAAGTAACAGCATGCCCGGAAGAATTTTTTTGTAGAAGGACCGCTCCAGCTCCTACAGAGGAGGCATCAACCTCCAATAGGAAGGGTTTAGATGGGTCAGGTCTGGAGAGCACGGGAGCCGAAGAAAAGGCAGACTTGAGCCGTTTAAAGGCGTCTTCCGCTTGAGGAGGCCAAGACTTGGGATTGGCATTTTTTTTGGTTAAAGCCACGATAGGGGCCACAACGGTAGAAAAATGTGGAATAAATTGCCTGTAATAATTGGCGAACCCCAAAAAACGTTGGATAGCATGGAGTCCGGAGGGGCGTGGGCAATCTAAGACGGCAGAGAGTTTGTCTGGATCCATTTGTAGTCCCTGGCCAGAGACCAAGTATCCTAGGAAAGGAAGAGATTGGCATTCAAACAGACATTTCTCTATCTTGGCATAAAGTTGATTGTCACGAAGTCTCTGAAGAACCATACGGACATGCTGGCGGTGTTCTTCTAGATTGGCAGAAAAAATCAGGATATCGTCCAGATATACAACAACACAGGAGTATAAGAGATCACGAAAAATTTCATTAACAAAGTCTTGGAAGACGGCAGGGGCGTTGCACAGGCCAAAGGGCATGACCAGATACTTAAAGTGTCCATCTCTAGTGTTAAATGCCGTTTTCCATTCATCCCCCTCTCTGATGCGGATGAGATTATAAGCACCTCTTAAGTCCAGTTTGGTAAAGATGTGGGCACCTTGGAGGCGATCAAAGAGTTCAGAGATGAGGGGTAGGGGGTAGCGGTTCTTTACCGTGATTTTATTAAGACCGCGGTAGTCAATGCAAGGACGTAGAGAGCCATCTTTTTTGGACACAAAGAAAAATCCGGCTCCGGCAGGAGAGGAGGATTTACGGATAAAGCCTTTTTTTAAATTTTCCTGGATGTACTCCGACATAGCAAGAGTCTCTGGGGCGGACAGAGGATAGATTCTGCCCCGGGGTGGAGTAGTGCCCGGGAGGAGGTCAATAGGACAATCATAAGGCCTGTGAGGAGGTAGAGTCTCAGATTGTTTTTTGCAAAAAACATCCGCAAAGTCCATATAGGCCTTAGGGAGACCGGTTACAGGGGGAACCACAGAGTCACGGCAAGGGGTACTGGGAACCGGTTTTAGGCAGTCCTTGAAACAAGAGGGCCCCCAACTCTTGATCTCCCCAGAGGACCAATCCAGGGTTGGGGAATGGAGTTGAAGCCAGGGTAGTCCAAGGAGGATTTCGGAAGTGCAATTGGGGAGGACCAAAAATTCAATCTTCTCGTGATGAGGTCCGATGCACATTAGAAGGGGCTCCGTGCGGAAACGTATGGTACAGTCCAATCTTTCATTGTTTACACAATTGATGTAGAGGGGTCTGGCGAGACTGGTCACTGGGATGTTGAACCTGTTGACGAGAGAGGCCAAAATAAAATTTACTGCAGATCCGGAATCCAAGAAGGCCATAGTAGAAAAGGAGAAGGCAGAGGCAGATATCCGCACAGGCACAGTAAGACGTGGAGAAGCAGAGTAGACATCAAGGACTGTCTCACCCTTGTGCGGAGTCAGCGTACGTCTTTCCAGGCGGGGAGGACGGATAGGACAATCCTTCAGGAAGTGTTCGGTACTGGCACAGTACAGGCAGAGATTCTCCATGCGGCGTCGTGTCCTCTCTTGAGGTGTCAGGCGAGACCGGTCGACCTGCATAGCCTCCACGGCGGGAGGCACAGGAACGGATTGCAGGGGACCAGAGGAGAGAGGAGCCGGGGAGAAGAAACGCCTTGTGCGAACAAAGTCCATATCCTGGCGGAGCTCCTGACGCCTTTCGGAAAAACGCATGTCAATGCGAGTGGCAAGATGGATGAGTTCATGTAGGTTAGCAGGGATTTCTCGTGCGACCAGAACATCTTTAATGTTGCTGGATAGGCCTTTTTTAAAGGTCGCGCAGAGGGCCTCATTATTCCAGGATAATTCTGAAGCAAGAGTACGGAATTGTACGGCGTACTCGCCAACGGAAGAATTACCCTGGACCAGGTTCAACAGGGCATTCTCAGCAGAAGAGGCTCGGGCAGGTTCCTCAAAGACACTTCGAATTTCCGAGAAGAAGGAGTGTATAGAGGCAGTGACGGGGTCATTGCGGTCCCAGAGCGGTGTGGCCCATGACAGAGCTTTTCCGGACAGAAGGCTGACTACGAAAGCCACCTTAGACCTTTCAGTAGGGAACTGGTCCGACATCATCTCCAAGTGCAGGGAACATTGGGAAAGAAAGCCACGGCAGATTTTAGAGTCCCCATCAAATTTATCCGGCAAGGATAGTCGTAGACCAGAAGCGGCCACTCGCTGCGGAGGAGGTGCAGGAGCTGGCGGAGGAGATGATTGCTGAAGCTGTGGTAGTAGCTGCTGTAGCATCACGGTCAGTTGAGACAGCTGTTGGCCTTGTTGCGCTATCTGTTGTGACTGCTGGGCGGCCACCGTGGTGAGGTCGGCGACAACTGGCAGAGGAACTTCAGCGGGATCCATGGCCGGATCTACTGTCACGATGCCGGCTGGCAGGTAGTGGATCCTCTGTGCCAGAGAGGGATTGGCGTGGACCGTGCTAGTGGATCGGTTCTAAGTCACTACTGGTTTTCACCAGAGCCCGCCGCAAAGCGGGATGGTCTTGCTGCGGCGGTAGTGACCAGGTCGTATCCACTAGCAACGGCTCAACCTCTCTGACTGCTGAAGATAGGCGCGGTACAAGGGAGTAGACAGAAGCAAGGTCGGACGTAGCAAAAGGTCGGGGCAGGCAGCAAGGATCATAGTCGGGGGCAACGGCAGGAGGTCTGGAACACAGGCTAGGAACACACAAGGAAACGCTTTCACTGGCACAATGGCAACAAGATCCGGCGAGGGAGTGAAGGGGAAGTGAGGTATAAATAGGGAGTGCACAGGTGAACACACTAATTGGAACCACTGCGCCAATCAGCGGCGCAGTGGCCCTTTAAATCGCAGAGACCCGGCGCGCGCGCGCCCTAGGGAGCGGGGCCGCGCGCGCCGGGACAGGACAGACGGAGAGCGAGTCAGGTACGGGAGCCGGGATGCGCATCGCGAGCGGGCGCTACCCGCATCGCGAATCGCATCCCGGCTGGAGACGGTATCGCAGCGCACCGGGTCAGTGGAGCTGCCCGGAGTGCTGCGGTAGCGAGAGAGAAGCGAGCGCTCCGGGGAGGAGCGGGGACCCGGAGCGCTCGGCGTAACACACACCAGTCCCAGTGGGTACACCGTTACTGGCTTCCGGGGAAATGCACAGGATTTCTATCCATAGCTATAGTTTAGAGTTTAGGAATTCAGTCGTGCCCCCCTCATCTGTAATAAAAGAGCACCTAATTTAAAAGATAAATTAATTCAGGCTGATACTGGTAGTAACAAAAAAAGCAGACAGGCTTTTCTCCATACTCAAAAAACAGGTACTTTTCCATGCTTGACATGTTTTCAATGCAGTAATGTGACGCAAGGTAATATGATTACACATCCACATTCAGGTAAATCATTTCCCATATCTAAGTTTTTTACATGCCATTCAAGAAATGTCGTCTATTTGATCAAGTGTCCGTGCAGTCTCCTATACATTGGGGAGACAATCCAGCGTGTAGGAGACCGCATAAATAGACATTAATCTAACATTCGGTGCAATAACTTACTTCTCCCAATTCCACATCATTTTAAGGAGAAGGGCCACACCATAGCTCAATTGAAATATCAGGTGATAGATGAGGTTGTCCCTCCAAGACGGGGCGGTGATATCAGAAAGCTCGTAGCACGTAAAGAAGCTTTCTGGATACATAGATTAGACACACTAGAACCACGGGGTCTAAATCGGGAATACGAATTATCTAGATTATTATTTTGAATTACTATATGCATATTGAATCACTGATGTTCTTTTTCTTTCATTTCCGTAGCTGCAGCGCCCGATGTGAGAACTCCGCCTCTCTTACTATTGTTGTGTTTAGGTGTTCATTCATAAAATAGTGATCACGTGTGTTTTGTATTTACACTGATAGGGGAGGTCCTTATGCCGTGTATTGGTTATCCAGTTGAAAAAGGCTGTTGTGAAGCCAGAACGCGTGCTGCGTCTATGTTTGCTTTGTCTAGGAAATAAACGAAAAAGTTTCAAGCATCATTTGAGTGCCGGGATCATCTTTTTGCGTTGGATTACCCGTCCCGGGCACCTATTTGCACAGTGCCGACCTGCTTACACCTGCCCATAGTTAAGAGTCAAGCCAGGCCCTGAATGTCAATTATTGAATAAGGAGAAGTCAGGAGGTATGGTAAGCAACAGCACTTCAGCAGCACTGCCTCTTTGACTCTTCAATGGGGAAATAAAAGATTTCATAAGTTTTGGACCTACCATCAGGACCCTCAACCCCCCCCCCCCGGTACCAAAATGACACTCAATTCTTTATATACCCCGTCTTATGGACCAATAGGAGTAGACCATGTTCTAGAAATCATAGACCTCTATAAGTAGGAGAGGGAGGGAAATCACCACAGAGAGCACCAACACCAAAACACCACACCACAGACATAACCATTCACACACACACAAGAACACATCCTGGGAGGTCACCAGTTGTCCACGTAACCACCCTAAGACTGGGAGATCCCACGAACTCGAGGATTAGTAGAAACATCCAACAACATCCACGGCACCCAAACTTTGTCAAATTTTTTGGGCAGTTCTGACTTACGTACAAGGCATGGCAGAGGGGAACATATTTATTCACTAAAGCTATCCACCGGGACAGAGGAGGGGAGGGCACGTTCTTCCAGGTCATCACTTTGACTTTGCGAGCACAAAACAGGAGAAATGGATCAATATCCGCCTATATGATCCCAACACCAAACTATTACTAACTCCCAACAAACAGATTTCCGGTGTAAAAACAAAGGGGAATTCCAGATGGTCTGACAAAAATTGCATCACCTCTCTCCAAAAGGGCACAACACAGGAATAAGTCCACACCGCATGCAAAAAAGTGCCTCTCTCATTTCCAGACCCAAAGCAAACATCTGGCCTTGAGACCCACATGCAATGCAGTCTAACGGGAGTATAATACAAGTGGTGAAAAAATCTGGATTGAATGAGCATATCTTGGGCACTAACCACCGTAGGATAATATGTCTTAACCACTTCCTTACACATATCTACAGAAAGACTAGGAACATCCTCGACCCACTTCAGCTGTGCAAGTGCAAACGGGTCTGGACCCACTGATTGCAATAAAGCATAACTCTGAGTAAGAGGCTTAGCCAGGTCGGTGGTTCCCAGGAGCAATTCCAATTCATTAAACACAGGTGTAACTTCCAGTGAACCAAACTGTGCAGAAACTGCATGTCACAACTGAATATACCAGAAGTGGGCATCATGAGGGACATTAAAGCGATCTTTTAATTCAGCAAATTAAGAAAAGACACATACATCTCCAAACAACTGCATGGCAAGTTTAATTCCCAGGGAGCTCCAAAAAAACGGCCGCCCCCAACCCCTGCAGGTGTTCCAAATGAGGATTACCCCACAGGGATGCTCTAGGAGACACCACCGGCTGAGGGAAGTGCCCAGAAACCACCAACCAGACCGCAGCCACCGTCTTAATAGGAGCCGGCAAGGATGGAGAGGGAGCATACCTGTACAAAGTATTAGCCAGTGTCTCATAGAAACCCAGGAGAGCCCCCGCCAGAGCTGTGAAAGCATTAAAGATTTCCAGGTCAATCCACCAGGCTGCGTACACCAGCTATGAAGCTAGAAAATAGTTATGCATATTAGGAGCGGCAAGTTCCCCCGCCCCCCGCACCCACTGCTTCGGCACCTGGAGCAGTGCCTGTCCCAATTTCAGAGGTTTATTCTGCCAATAGAAGGATCTCAGAGCCCTGTTAAGTGTAAAAAAAAACTCCCTGTGAGGGATAATAGGTGACAGATGAAAGAGGTAGAGGAATTTTGGAAGGAAGATCATTTTGAAATGATTAACCCTACCTGATAGGGATAAGTGTAAGGAATCCCACGCCTGTAGGCACGTAAGTGTATTACGTAGCAGAGGGTACAAAATAAGTGCCATAAACAGAATTACTAGGAGACACCTCCACTCCCAAATACCTAAAGTGGGACACAGCCTGCAAACCGTTAGACAATGGAAAAGGTAAGACCCCTCCCATGGACAAGGACATAATAGATGATTTGTCCCAATTGACTCTCAGACCCGAGACCTCCCAAAACCTATCCAAAAGACTAAACAGAGCACCTAGGGAGCTCTCCACATCAGCTAAATACACCAAGGTGCCATCAGCAAACAGGGATATCTTTTCAGTCAGGGATCCTCTAGAGCAGTGGTTCTTAACCTGGGTTCGATGGACCCCCGTGGTTCGGTGAGTCAGTCTTGGGGGTTCGGCGGAGGTCAAGACACACATCCGATTCCAGGCCCGTCGCAACAGGACAGGCAAACCAAGCAATTGCTTTGGGCCCCGAGCAGAGCCAGTGTTTGCCAGTCCTGTAGCGATGGGGAAATTCCCCCTATCACTATTAACTCCCTGCGGCCCCACGTTAAGTTTAAAAACGCAGGGGCCGCCGGGAGTCACTGATGTCCCGTGCGTGTGCCCATAGAAACGAAGGCACCGAGGACCAGAGGATCGAGAAGGAGGAAGACGCGCACTGGTCAGCTTGGTAAGTGACTAGTGGCACGTCATCTTCGGAGCACTGAAGTGGGGCAGTACACAGGCATACAGCCTCCAGCCATACACTGTATATGGCTAGAGGCTGTATGTATGTGGGGGAACACTGCCTGCGGCTAATGTGTGGGGGAACACTGCCTGCACCTAATGTGCCTTAATGGTTTTGTTCTTTAATGGTTTTGTTCATTTTGTGCACCTATGTATAAATATATACCTACTATTGTCACGATTCGGCTGGCAGGAGGTGGATCCTCTGTGCCAGAGAGGGATTGGCGTGGACCGTGCTAGTGGACCGGTTCTAAGTTACTACTGGTATTCACCAGAGCCCGCCGCAAAGCGGGATGGTCTTGCAGCGGCGGTAGTAACCAGGTCGTATCCACTAGCAACGGCTCAACCTCTCTGACTGCTGAAGATAGGCGCGGTACAAGGGAGTAGACAAGAGCAAGGTCGGACGTAGCAGAAGGTCGGGGCAGGCAGCAAGGATCGTAGTCAGGGGCAACGGCAGGAGGTCTGGAACACAGGCTAGGAACACACTAGGAAACGCTTTCACTGGCACAATGGCAACAAGATCCGGCGAGGGAGTGCAGGGGAAGTGAGGTATACATAGGGAGTGCACAGCTGAACACACTAATTAGACCAACTGCGCCAATCAGTGGCGCAGTGGCCCTTTAAATCGCAGAGACCCGGCGCGCGCGCGCCCTAGGGAGCGGGGCCGCGCGCGCCGGGACAGGACCGACGGAGAGCGAGTCAGGTACGGGAGCCGGGGTGCGCATCGCGAGCGGGCGCCACCCGCATCGCGAATCGCATCCCGGCTGGGGGCGGTATCGCAGCGCACCCGGTCAGTGGATCTGACCGGGGCGCTGCAGTAGCGAGGATGTTGCGAGCGCTCCGGGGAGGAGCGGGGACCCGGAGCGCTCGGCGTAACAGTACCCCCCCCCTTGGGTCTCCCCCTCTTCTTGGAGCCTGAGAACCTGAGGACCAGACTTTTGTCTAGGATGTTGTCCTCAGGTTCCCAGGATCTCTCTTCAGGACCACAGCCCTCCCAATCAACCAAAAAAATTTTTTTCCCTCTGACCGTCTTGGAGGCCAGTATCTCCTTCACGGAGAAGATGTCAGAAGAACCGGAAACAGGAGTGGGAGAAACAAGTTTGGGAGAGAAATGGTTGATGATGAGTGGTTTAAGGAGAGAGACATGAAAGGCATTGGGAATACGAAGAGAAGGAGGAAGAAGAAGTTTGTAAGAGACAGGATTAATTTGGCACAAGATTTTGAAAGGACCCAGATAGCGTGGCCCCAGTTTGTAACTGGGGACACGGAAGCGGACATATTTAGCGGAGAGCCATACCTTGTCTCCGGGAGCAAAAATGGGGGAAGCTCTTCTTTTCTTATCGGCAAACTTTTTCATGCGAGATGAAGCCTGTAAAAGAGAATTTTGGGTCTCTTTCCATATGGTGGAAAGATCACGAGTCACTTCATCCACAGCGGGCAAACCAGAGGGCAAGGGAGTAGGGAGGGGGGGAAGAGGGTGACGGCCGTACACCACGAAAAATGGGGATTTAGCAGAAGATTCAGAGACTCTGAAGTTGTACGAGAATTCGGCCCATGGTAGAAGATCTGCCCAGTCATCCTGGCGGGAGGAAACAAAATGCCGTAAATAGTCACCTAGGACCTGGTTAATTCTTTCTACTTGCCCATTGGATTGAGGATGATAAGCAGAAGAGAAGTTTAATTTAATCTTGAGTTGTTTACAGAGAGCCCTCCAGAATTTTGACACGAATTGGACGCCTCTATCCGAGACGATCTGCGTGGGCAAACCGTGAAGACGAAAAATGTGTACAAAAAATTGTTTTGCCAACTGAGGCGCTGAAGGAAGACCAGGAAGAGGAATAAAATGTGCCATCTTGGAAAATCGATCAACGACCACCCAAACAACAGTGTTGCCACGGGATGGGGGTAAGTCTGTAATAAAGTCCATACCAATCAGAGACCAAGGCTGTTCGGGGACAGGCAGAGGATGAAGGAGACCAGCAGGCTTCTGGCGAGGAGTCTTATCCCGGGCACAGACAGTACAGGCCCGCACAAAATCAACAACATCCGTCTCCAGAGTCGGCCACCAATAGAAACGAGAGATGAGTTGCAAGGACTTTTTGATGCCCGCATGGCCTGCGAGGTGGGAGGAGTGACCCCATTTGAGAATCCCGAGACGTTGGCGTGGAGAAACGAAGGTCTTCCCTGGAGGAGTTTGCCTGATGGAGACTGGAGAAGTGGAGATCAGACAGTCAGGAGGAATGATGTGTTGCGGAGAGACCTCTACTTCCGAGGCATCCGAGGAACGAGAGAGAGCATCGGCCCTAATGTTCTTGTCGGCAGGGCGAAAATGAATTTCAAAGTTAAAACGGGCAAAGAACAAAGACCACCTGGCCTGGCGAGGATTCAGCCGTTGGGCAGACTGGAGATAGGAGAGATTCTTGTGATCGGTGTAAATGATAACTGGAAATTTTGATCCCTCCAGCAGATGCCTCCATTCCTCAAGTGCCAATTTAATGGCCAGTAGTTCTCGATCCCCGATGGAGTAGTTCCTCTCCGCCGGAGAGAAGGTCCTAGAAAAAAAACCACAAGTAACAGCATGCCCGGAAGAATTTTTTTGTAGAAGGACCGCTCCAGCTCCCACTGAGGAGGCATCAACCTCCAATAGGAAGGGTTTAGATGGGTCAGGTCTGGAGAGCACGGGAGCAGAAGAAAAGGCAGACTTGAGCCGTTTAAATGCGTCTTCCGCTTGGGGAGACCAGGACTTAGGATTGGCATTCTTCTTGGTTAAAGCCACGATAGGAGCCACAATAGTGGAAAAATGTGGAATAAATTGTCTGTAATAATTGGCGAACCCCAAAAAACGTTGGATAGCACGGAGTCCGGAGGGGCGTGGCCAATCTAAGACGGCAGAGAGTTTATCTGGGTCCATTTGTAGTCCCTGGTCAGAGACCAAGTATCCTAGGAAAGGAAGAGATTGACATTCAAACAGACATTTCTCCATTTTGGCATAAAGTTGATTGTCTCGAAGTCTCTGAAGAACCATGCGGACATGCTGGCGATGTTCTTCTAAGTTGGCAGAAAAAATCAGAATATCGTCCAGATACACAACAACACAGGAATATAAGAGATCACGAAAAATTTCATTAACAAAGTCTTAGAAGACGGCAGGGGCGTTGCACAGGCCAAAGGGCATGACTAGATACTCAAAGTGTCCATCTCTGGTGTTAAATGCAGTTTTCCATTCGTCCCCCTCCCTGATGCGGATGAGATTATAAGCACCTCTTAAGTCCAGTTTGGTAAAGATGTGGGCACCTTGAAGGCGATCAAAGAGTTCTGAGATAAGAGGTAGGGGGTAGCGGTTCTTTACCGTGATTTTATTAAGTCCGCGGTAATCAATGCAAGGACGTAGGGAGCCATCTTTTTTGGACACAAAGAAAAATCCAGCTCCGGCAGGAGAGGAGGATTTGCGGATAAACCCCTTTTTTAAATTTTCCTGGATGTATTCAGACATAGCAAGAGTCTCTGGGGCGGACAGAGGATAAATTCTGCCCCGGGGTGGAGTAGTGCCTGGGAGGAGGTCAATAGGACAGTCATAAGGCCTGTGAGGAGGTAAAGTCTCAGCTTGTTTTTTGCAAAATACGTCAGCATAGTCCATATAAGCCTTAGGGAGACCGGTTACAGGGGGACCCACAGGGTCACGGCAGGGAGTACTGGGAACCGGTTTAAGACAGTCCTTGAAACAAGAAGTACCCCAGCTCTTGATCTCTCCTGTGGACCAATCAAGGGTTGGGGAATGGCGTTGAAGCCACGGTAGTCCAAGGAGAATTTCGGAAGTGCAATTGGAGAGGACCAAAAACTCAATTTTTTCGTGATGAGGTCCGATGCACATTAGGAGGGGCTCCGTGCGGTAACGCACGGTACAGTCCAATCTTTCATTGTTAACACAATTGATGTAGAGGGATCTGGCGAGACTGGTCACCGGGATGTTGAACCTGTTGATGAGAGAGGCCAAAATAAAATTTCCTGCAGATCCGGAATCCAAGAAGGCCATAGTAGAGAAGGAGAAGGTAGAGGCAAATATCCACACAGGCACAGTAAGGCGTGGAGAAGCAGAGTTGACATCAAGAACTGTCTCACCTTTGTGCGGAGTCAGCGTACGTCTTTCCAGGCGGGGAGGACGGATAGGACAATCCTTCAGGAAGTGTTCGGTACCGGCACAGTACAGGCAAAGATTCTCCATGCGGCGTCGTGTCCTCTCTTGAGGTGTCAAGCGAGACCGGTCAACTTGCATAGCCTCCACGGCGGGAGGCACAGGAACGGATTGCAGAGGACCAGAGGAGAGAGGAGCCGGGGAGAAAAAACGCCTCGTGCGAACAAAGTCCATATCCTGGCGGAGCTCCTGACGCCTTTCGGAAAAACGCATGTCAATGCGAGTGGCTAGATGAATGAGTTCATGCAGGTTAGCAGGAATCTCTCGTGCGGCCAGAACATCTTTAATGTTGCTGGATAGGCCTTTTTTAAAGGTCGCGCAGAGGGCCTCATTATTCCAGGATAATTCGGAAGAAAGAGTACGGAATTGGATGGCGTACTCGCCAACGGAAGAATTACCCTGGACCAGGTTCAGCAGGGCAGTCTCAGCAGAAGAGGCTCGGGCAGGTTCCTCAAAGACACTTCGAATTTCCGAGAAGAAGGAGTGTACAGAGGCAGTGACGGGGTCATTGCGGTCCCAGAGCGGTGTGGCCCATGACAGAGCTTTCCCAGACAGAAGGCTGACTACGAAAGCCACCTTAGACCTTTCAGTAGGAAACTGGTCCGACATCATCTCCAAGTGCAGGGAACATTGCGAAAGAAAGCCACGGCAAAACATAGAGTCCCCATCAAATTTATCCGGCAAGGATAGTCGTAGACCGGATGCGGCCACTCGCTGCGGAGGAGGTGCAGGAGCTGGCGGAGGAGATGATTGCTGAAGCTGTGGTAGTAGCTGCTGTAGCATCACGGTCAGTTGAGACAGCTGGTGGCCTTGTTGCGCTATCTGTTGCGACTGCTGGGCGACCACCGTGGTGAGGTCGGCGACAACTGGCAGTGGAACTTCAGCGGGATCCATGGCCGGATCTACTGTCACGATTCGGCTGGCAGGAGGTGGATCCTCTGTGCCAGAGAGGGATTGGCGTGGACCGTGCTAGTGGACCGGTTCTAAGTTACTACTGGTATTCACCAGAGCCCGCCGCAAAGCGGGATGGTCTTGCAGCGGCGGTAGTAACCAGGTCGTATCCACTAGCAACGGCTCAACCTCTCTGACTGCTGAAGATAGGCGCGGTACAAGGGAGTAGACAAGAGCAAGGTCGGACGTAGCAGAAGGTCGGGGCAGGCAGCAAGGATCGTAGTCAGGGGCAACGGCAGGAGGTCTGGAACACAGGCTAGGAACACACTAGGAAACGCTTTCACTGGCACAATGGCAACAAGATCCGGCGAGGGAGTGCAGGGGAAGTGAGGTATACATAGGGAGTGCACAGGTGAACACACTAATTAGACCAACTGCGCCAATCAGTGGCGCAGTGGCCCTTTAAATCGCAGAGACCCGGCGCGCGCGCGCCCTAGGGAGCGGGGCCGCGCGCGCCGGGACAGGACCGACGGAGAGCGAGTCAGGTACGGGAGCCGGGGTGCGCATCGCGAGCGGGCGCCACCCGCATCGCGAATCGCATCCCGGCTGGGGGCGGTATCGCAGCGCACCCGGTCAGTAGATCTGACCGGGGCGCTGCAGTAGCGAGGATGTTGCGAGCACTCCGGGGAGGAGCGGGGACCCGTAGCGCTCGGCGTAACAACTATGTTTTGAATTTGAAAAAAATCTTTTTTTATTTTTCCAATTAAGACGGGTTCAGTGAATGCGCATATGAAACTGGTGGGGTTCAGTACCTCCAACAAGGTTAAGAACCACTGCTCTAGAGATTCCTTTAATAGATTCAGAGGTGCAGACAGCTGCCACCAGATGTTCTACAGCCAAAGCAAACAGAAAGGGAGATAAAGGGCACCCTTGCCGGGTACCCCTGCCCAACGGGAAGGAACCTGAAATCTCCAAATTGATGCATACTCATGCCCTAGGCGCATCATACAGCAAACGGACCCATGCCCTAAAAACTGGTCCAAAGTGGAGGACTCGCATCAGACACCAAATATAGTGCCATTACACCGAGTCAAAGGCCGTATAAACATCAAGGCTAACTACACAACCAGGGGAACGTCCTCCTCCACTGTGGAGATGTTCAGCTGGAGTCTCTTAACATTGATATCCGTAGCCCTCCCTGGAAGAAACCCAGTCTGATCAGGGTGAGCCACTAAGTTAAGCAGATTAGGGAACAATTTCTCCTCATTTACCCTGTACCAGTCCCCAACCAAACCATCCAGCCCCAGAGTCTTCCCAGAGTGCAAATCTTTTATAACCCTTGTCACCTCCTCAGCCATCAAGGGGGTCTCAAGACCAGAAGACTGAAGTGAGGTCAATGGGGCAAGGGGGGAGCTCCCTCAGGAAGGATAGTATAGTCTCAGGGGCCACCCCAGAGGAGGAGGAGGAGTATAGGGTACTATAAATTTAGTAAAATATCCCATTAATTATCATCGAGTCAGAGCTAAGGGTCCCATCATAAATACGTATACAGGGTATGGAAGCTACCGGACGGCTCTCTTTAGACAAGTAAGCCAACAGTTTACCATTCTTGTCCCTGAATTCAAATTTGGACGCTTCCATTTGCCGCCAGTTTCAAATGTACCCGACCATTCTATATAATCAAAAGAGATCTCTGTGCCTTAGTCTACTCTCTCTCCGCCTCCGGAGTAGGATCCCTCACTACCGCTGCCTCAAGGACTTCTATTTGTGATTGTATGGCTCATTCCCGAGCACTCAATTCTGCAGAATAATCTGAGATCCCTCTACTAGTATAACACACTTTGCTTACCGCTGGGAAATGGCCAGCTGAAGCGAAGCAAAGGCTACATCAATACGAGAAAAGGACTTGTGCACCCAGTAAAAAAAGGAGAAAACAGAGTCAGCCAGATACTTTCACCTCCAGAGGTCAGTAAGGCCCAGCCCCAGATGCCAAGAAGCCAATGCAGATGAGCCGGGGTCCGCAGCACTGGTGCAATCAAGCCGGGGATCAGGAAAAGCATTGAAGTCTCCTATAAAAAGAACAGGGTCAGTAGGGAAGGAAGTCAGTTTATCCGAATCCAACAAGGCAACATGAAAAGGAGGAGGCACATTCAGAGAGACCAATGTGAAGCAGAAGGAAGACAATGCACAATGTAGGTTCACATACCAAAGTGGTCACAGGAAACCTGGGAGACTACCAGAGGCAAGGATTTATATACCAGGACTGAGACCCCTCTAGTTAGGGATGAGTAAGAAGAATGATATCCCTTCGGAACCCATGCCCTCTTAAGGGCCAACATCTTTTGACCTGTAAGGTGAGTTTCTTGCAAACAAATGATATGCAGGGAGTGTCTCCTTACAAAATCTAGGCACAGCGCTCTCTTAAACTTGGAATTAAGGATGCGGATGTTCCAACTGAATACTTTAAGGTACCCCATCATGAAGCCGGTGAGAAACACAAACAGGGCCCAACATGCCACACAGAAACCAGTCAACTAGGGGAGCTCCCAGGCACACCACATATAACCAGACAACAAGGACAGACAACAAAGACACCACACCACAGAGCAAAAAAAAAAAAGAACTTTATGACATTCCCAAAACAAATCCCTGTCTAACACTAACTAAACCAGTGCAGACCTGTATCCCAAACAAGAGAACCATATCAGGCTAGTGCAGAAGCTACTTACAATCCACCAACCACCGCCTCACGCCCACCCAGTAAACTAAGGTCAACAACCCCCTTACCCTCTAGCCAGGGAAATCCCTAGGGGGAACTCGTACCTCAGCGAACTACTAATCCAAAGACAGAGATGACAGTGAGTGTGTACTCACAAAGGTAACAGTGTTGGGCAGCCCCAGCCACGTTTTGTAAAGTCTAGAGTCTACAGCTCCACAGGATGTAGGGGAAGGTGCCGTCGTCTCCCCGTGCTCTCTTGCTGAGGGCTGGTCTCGATTGCTGCCACCACTCACACCTCTGCCGTCAGGTCCCGCTGGAGATCCGTTCACCGCCACCGGCTCCAAGAAGAAGCAGCCAGCCCCACCACCACTGCACAGGAGGGTCTCTGGAGTGCAGACACGCCACCAGGTAAGAGTCGCTGCGGGTCAGGGGATTCTTTTCAGGGTAAATGATGACAGGTAGGTGGGAACTCAGCAGACACACGACAGCTCAGTTACCCATGCAGGCCCAGAAATGGTACCAGAAAGTTAAACAGATTTGTAAATTACGTATATTAAAAAATATTAACCCTTCCACTACTTATCAGCTGCTATATGTTCCAGAGGAAGGTCTTTTCTTTTTGAATTTCCTTTCTGTCTGACCACAGTGCTCACTGCTGACACCTCTGTCCCTTTTAGGAACTGTCCAAATCCCCATAGCAAACCTATCCTGCTCCAGACAATTCCTAAAATTGACAGAGATGTCAGCAGATAACACTGTGGTCAGACAGAAAGGAAATTCAAAAAGAAAAGAACTTCCTCTGGAACCTACAGCAGCTGATAAGTACTGGAAGGGTTAAGATTTTTTAATAGTAATTTACAAATATGTTTAATTTTCTGGTACCAAATGATATAAAAAAAAAATGTTTTCCAGGCGATTACCCCTTTAACCTCTTATACAACTGACAGATTCTGTTTAATTTATGATGACTGAATTAAATTCAGAAAAAGAGAAATCAGCCTTATTTTATTTACAACATTTATTTATCATCAAAAATAGGCTGTTGAATGTGCTGTATGTGTTAGTCATGTATGTTATGGTCATGGGGATACCAAGTATGTACTGTTTTGCTATGTTTAAATAATGATATTAATAATAATAATAACAACAACAACAACTACAATAATAATAATAATAATAATATGATTCAAATAGACTTATGATTAAGTGGTTTTCTACTAAACACGTCCAGTCCTCTGTGTTCCTGTCTTGACACTGTTTGTATGTTCATTTGCACTTGCTGGATCCTTCTTCTGCTAATGTTTGATGCCGTTACAAGTGTGGAATATCCGTGTTCTCCCAGACTCCTCTCTTCTTATGGCGAGCTGTTTTACTTTCCACGATTTTTGTTATCTGTCCTGCACTGGTCGATACATGTGAAAAGCATCACATTCTCCCTGGGGAAGTAGAATATTCTTGTTAGAATGTTCTTAGGTTCCTTTTATACGGGTAGACCTATGCCTAGTACGAGCGCCTAGCTAGCATATTGGCATTTATATAGTCAGCCTTTAGACGGCTCAATGATAAAGCGGCCCTTCGCTTGCTTATTTTTTGGCTGATCTCTGGCCAATAATCCAACAACCACCTGTGCTGTGGTGACATTGGTTACTGTTTAGTAACCTAACATTAAAATAGGGCTAAAGGGTTTGCTGATAAATAATATATTGACTTATACAATTTGATCAAAATGTGTTCAAACCCCTTTTTGATTTTTGTATGTTTTTTAAATAACTGTAAAACATTTCATATACAATCCTTATGTTTCTCGTTTTTGTAAATAAACATTGCTATTACTAGATAACATGTTGGCTATATATATATATATATATTATTTATTATTGTTTTTATTTAATACCAAGATCATTTTATGTAGCCATTTAAATAAAATATTAATGGTCACTTTCAGGTTGGTTGTTAGTCAGTCATGAAAAATTAGGAGCTTACTGCTAACTGCTTACTGCTAAGAGAAAATCCCCCTAAGGAGCAGTGCACATTAACATATTCTATAGGATCTTTGAATTTTTCATTTACAACCCTAATATGAGGGCTTAAATTGCTAAATAGATAATGCATACTAAATCAGATACACCCCTTAAATGGGGTAAAGCCATTCATTTTTAATCAGTGTGAGATAACATGTAATGCTGCCAACACGCCTTATTATGGTGAAATAGATGCCACTAAATAGGGGCCAGATGTAAGTTATGCAAGTGTTCTATAGCTTAAATAACAAACCACTTTGCATGACATGCCATGACTATGTGATTTGTATAACAAAATTGTACAGGCATTTTCACCCATAAAATAGCGAGATCAGTGTATTAAGCAGGTGTCATAAAGCATACCATGCCTTGTCAGTACAGATGAAATTAACATTTTTATTAGTTACTATTAGTATCCATAGGCTACAGATGACCTTAGCCAGCAGAGTATTCTTTCTCTACCCTGACATGCACCTGTATTAGCCAATCATAAAGACATACACTTGATTATCAGGTCTCAAGACTTGTTCAATCAATATGCAGCGTAACCTTGAATCGTGGCCTTTGTGGGCTTTTTTCACATATGGGAATATACAGGAAATGAGAAAAAAAGGAAAACTTTAGTTGTGTTAATTTTTTTTTCAGTAAACATATAGACTCATCAAAAATTTCTATGGACTTTATAATAAAGATCCCAGGTACATTGTATGCAGTACAATCCAAACAAAGGACAGAATAACTCAAATAAAACATACATATACTTTTGCTGAAAATGCTGAATAAAATATTTAAAAAGGAGAAATTTGTACACCAAAAAAAACATTACCAGGGTTGCACGCAATATGGAACACATGCAATCATAGTAGGTATACATAGAAAATGTGCATCATACAAAAACAGAAAAATAGATCATGAAAAAGAAATATATTGAACCAAAAGGTATAAGTCACTTATGGTACATGAGTCATGTATACCCATATATAAGTGCAAGACAGTGCTAAAGTGCACTAGGATCGAATTATCAAAAGAGCAGTAAACCATATGGCATACCCACGTGGGATAACAGTATTAAGTGAAAGATGTGGAATGTCCACAAATCCAACACCTTTTTTCTGAGGCCACTGTTTAAGTTCAGCAGAAATGTTTTTGTATTTTTTTACAGAACTGTGCCTCTACACTATCCTGTCTCTGAGCTATACAAGCAGTTACTTTTCCCTCATGGCTTAGTCTTTGTTCTGATGCATTGTCAGCTGTGAGTTTGTGTTAACACGGTGTGATATATCTCTACGAGGCTAAACAGTACTATTATGCCCAGCATAATGAATTTCTCCCATTACTAAAAGTTATCTCTTTTCAGCTGGATGGGGATAGCTAGCTGATCAGTGAGGATTTGACTGCTGAAATCCCTACAAGCCATGAAAACGAAGATCAGATGTCACCTGAGTGAAATGAGGCACGGTGTGTATACTCAGCCAACACTTAATTTGTTTCTATGGGACTCAATGCTCCTGATTGGTTGGTCTACCAATGGTTGTTCCTACACCAATCAGCTAGTTAACGTATAGATAACTAAGTAGATGAATTTTAGACTTTTATCTTTGGGATAGCCCCTTTAACGGTATCTGTGGTGCTGATCCTGAAGGGAAAAGCATGTTCCTATTGTCCTCATCATACACAAATCCTTTCATTTTATATGACTGAAAATTATATTGCCACCATCTTCTTTCTTATATAGGTGTAAACGCTCTCCACTGGAGATGAGCAAATTTTTGAAAAATTCTCAGAATTTCCCAAGAAATCTGGTCCGGTCCGAATTTATTGACAGCGAATCGCTATTAAAAATGGCTATTTCTGGCCTACAGAGAGGCTCAATAGGGATGTAGAACGCTTTGCCTTGTCCTAACACGCATAGGGAGTGTGCTGTGTTGGTGAAATAATACTGTTATTCAATACGGCATGCAGATTACAGGCATCGCCATTAGAATCACTGCTGCAGAGCGTCTGGATGTGGCAGAATTTTTATGTACCGTATTTATCGGCGTATAACACTCACTTTTTAGGCTAAAATTTTTAGCCTAAAGTCTATATGCGTGTTATACGCCGATACACCCCCAGGAAAGGCAGGGGGAGAGAGGCCGTCTCTGCCCGCTTCTCTCCCCCTGCCTTTCCTGGGGTCTAGAGCCCTGCTGCCGGCCCTTCTCTCCCCCTGGCTATCGGCGCCGCTGCCCGTTCTCTCCCCTGACTATCGGTGCCGGCGCCCCATTGCCGGCGCCGATAGCCAGGGGGAGAGAAGCGGCGCCGACAGCCAGAGGAAGAGAAGGGGCAGCGGCACCCATTGCCGGCGCCGCTGCCCCGTTGCCTCCCCCCATCCCCGGTGGCATAATTACCTGTTGCCGGGGTCGGGTCCGCGCTGCTTCAGGCCTCCGGCGTGCATCCCCTGCGTCGTTGCTATGCGCTGCACGGCGCGGCGCATGACGTCATGCGCCGCGCCGTGCATAGCAACAACGAAGGGGACGCACGGCGGAGGTCTGCAGCAGCGTGGACCCGACCCCGGCAACAGGTAATTATGCCACCGGGGATGGGGGGAGGCAACGGGGCAGCGGCACCGGCAATGGGTGCCGCTGCCCCTTCTCTCCCCCTGGCTGTCGGCGCCGCTTCTCTCCCCCTGGCTATCGGCGCCGGCAATGGGGCATCGATAGTCAGGGGGACAGATCAGGCAGCGGTGCCGATAGCCAGGGGGAGAGAAGGGCAGGCAGCAGGGCTCTAGACCCCAGGAAAGGCAGGGGGAGAGAAGCGGGCAGCGACGGCCTCTCTCCCCCTGCCTTTCCTTGGGGTGTATCGGGGTATACACGCGCACACACGCACCCTCATTTTACCATGGATATTTGGGTAAAAAACTTTTTTTACCCAAATATCCTTGGTAAAATGAGAGTGAGTGTTATAGGCCGGTGCGTGGTATACCCCGATAAATACGGTAATTTTTATTTTATTTTATTTGAATTTATTGAAAATTTTTAATCACCCATTCTGGTGAGCATCGAGCTGGTGGTCTGCAGCAAGGCAAGCTACCACCTGTTCCAGCCCCTGCCACTCAGTGCACCCCCATACTCTAAGTGACCATTTGAAAAGGGAGGGACTGCAGTACCAGCAACTTGGACATGAGCACATTCAGCTTCTGTGCCATTGGATAACTGGGTGCATAAAGCTAGAAGTGGCTGCAGTGAAAAAGCTTGTACTTGTATCTTAAAATCTAGCTGACGGTCCTCCACCAGGCGATATACAACCTGTTCTAGCCCCTGCCTCTCAGTGTCCCCCTGACTGTGAAAGTGCGAATGTTTCATTTAATCATTTATGGTTCCTTGTTATCGCTCTATCGATTTTTTATGTATTTAAATGATTTAATAAGAAAATGTGTGGTTACAAATTACCAAATCCAACAAGGAGTCACATGTCACATGGCGGCACAATAACAGAGCCTAGAGGTGTCAGCAGCATGAAGAGACCATAATCTGGCAGAATAACACAGCCTGGAATTAGCGGCAGCAAGACATGACTATATGTGGCTGAATGACACAGCCTGGAGTTGGCGGCAGCATGAGGAGACCATAGGGCCTCACAATCCCTTAATTTTCAAATTTTTATTGAAGATTTATCGTAGCTAGTGCTACCATAAAAATGCTAAGGTAATGTCCCAGCAGCATGAGGAGACCATAGGGCCTCACAATCCCTGAGACTAAAAGATTAATTTTCAAATTTAAATTGAAGCTTTATGGTGGCTAGTGCTACCATAAAAATGTTTAGGTAATGTCCCAGCAGCATGAGGAGACCATAGAGTTTCTGAATGACACAGCCTGTAGTTGGCGGTAGCATGAGGAGACCATATACTGGCTGAATGACACAGCCTGGAGATGGTGACAGCATGAGGAAAAAATAGAGCTTCACAATTCCAAAGCTTGAAAGATGAATTTTCAATTTTATATTGAAGTTTTTTGGTAGCTAGTGCTACCTAAAAAATTTTAAGTAATGTACAAGCAGCATGAGGAGACCATATCGTGGCTGAATGACACAGCCTGTAGTTGGTGGCAGAATGAAGAGACCTTATAGTGTCTGAATGACACAGCGTTGAGGTGGCGGCAGCATGAGAAGAAAATATGGTGGCAGAATGAGACAGCCTGGAGTTGGCGGCAGCATGAGGAGAACATATAGTGGCTGAAAGACAGCCTGGAGTTGGCGGCAGCATGAGGAGACCACATAGTGGCTGAATGATACAGCCTGGAGGTGGTGGCAGCAGGAAGAGACCATATAGTGGCTGAATGACACAGCGTTGAGGTGGCGGCAGCATGAGAAGAAAATATGGTGGCAGAATGAGACAGCCTGGAGTTGGCGGCAGCATGAGGAGAACATATAGTGGCTGAATGACAGCCTGGAGTTGGCGGCAGCATGAGGAGACCACATAGTGGCTGAATGATACAGCCTGGGTGGTCAATCTACTCTGATTCATCAGGCATTGGTGGGTGGAAATCCTGGCTGATAGCATATAGCATTTTAGCAAAGGCATATGAGTATAGAAATAGCGATCAATATATCAGAATGTTATAGACCCAACAATTCCCCCCTAAGAACTTTGTTTCCTTCCATCTTTCCCTATGGTGCGTTCTGCCAAATAGTCCTAGGTTCAGGAGGAGAAAAATAAAAAAAACGGGTATGCAATGCTTCACTGATTTGAGACGAGCAGCTCCAGGTTAAACCCCCCCCCCTCTTGTACTCAGACTTGTCCTTTACCTGGGACTTCTGTTTCCACCCTACTCTACTGGGTTTGCACTTGCACCATTGGCATACAGGATAGTTGTTCTCATGGGGGGGAATTCCCTCAGTCATGTTTGAGTCTGATGAATCAATTTGGTTCAGATAAGCTGAAATAGTAGGTTTGATACCCGCATACATTGTCCCTGTTTGAAATGCGGCCTCTACAGTGGAGATTATTGTTTTCTTTACACAGGGGACTACGCAACATCCAATTGTCATTCTCTGTAGTAGAGATTTGTCGGTATTGTCTTTTCTTCTATTGGCACTCTGTGGTCTATAGTCCCAGTCAGTCCCTGTGTTCCATCCCACTGCTCTCACCAAATGTTAAGGATGGGTTAATGTACGACCTTAAACTGTGAGTGACTACCGCTGTACTATTTTGCCGAGTGTCGACGTAAGCAAATTCACACCAGACCAGGTTGGTATGAATTCCCTCCTTGAATTCCCTCCCTCCTATTGACTCCAGGGAGTTCTGTTTATTATTCGGAAATCACATAAGTTTTTTACAATCTGACAAAAAGGGGAAGGGTAAAGGGTAAAACTATGCATCGTTCTATCTGCTGATTGGTCATTTGAGCGTGGTGTAGCATAAATCATTTATGTTGCAAGCCCTCTAGCTTGAGATTTATCTATCCTTCCACAAAGCCCAATGTTTAGACTTCTTGTATTCATAGTCTCCATCTCAAGGTTCTAGTCTTAATTACAGGCAAAGAGCAGCTGAAATGGTATGAAATAAGGAAAGCAAAGTTCTTCTGCAATATTTAGCAATATCATATATAGATATGCTATTAGTATAGATATAGCGACAAATATATCAGAATATTATAGACCCACACTGCCACTAACCCCTAGTCTGCTTCAAACTCTTCCTGTGCCTGATGAATTTAGGCCTCTGCCACTCCTCTGTGCACGTCCTGGCACTTCTCTGCCTGACATACTTGCGTATTTGAAGGGAGAACAATTTACTTCACTATGCTTAAGACAGTATTTGTCTAGAACAGCAGCAGGTGTGTACTTTTGGCTGGCCTTTTACAGAAACTAGGCCCTTAAGACTTTATCAGGAACAAAATGGTACAACACTTAGATGTACGTATGTGGTATGCACTTATGAGGGCAGTAGAATGCGCTCCACTACGCTTAACAGTGTTTGTCTAGAACAGCAGCAGGTGTGTACTTTTTGCTGTCCTTTCACAGTATCTAGGCCCTTGAGACTTTAACAGGAACAAAATAGTACACCCCTTAGTTGTACGTATGTGGTATGCACTTATAAGGGCAGAAAAATATGCCACAATATGCTTAAAAAAGTATTTGTGTATGACACAAGCCAGTGAGTATTTTTGCCTGGCCTTTCACAGTATTTAGGCTCTTGAGACTTTAACAGGAACAAAATAGTTCACCACTAAGATGTAAATATGTAGTATGCACATATGAGGGCAGAAAAATGTGCTACAGTACACTTAAAAATGTATTTGCGCACAACACCAGCAGTACACACCAGTGCTTCGGCACACAGCCACTTTTTCTTTCAATCTCACTCCCTTCCCTATCAGTGCTTCTAGGTGGGATTTGCTTGAGCTGAATCGCTGAGGTTCTTCTGTGCAACACACTGCTCTCTGTAATAGAACCTTGTAGACAGTGACTGGGAGGTAAATCGCTGCTGGAAAAAAGCTTTTCTGAGTAACACACAGGGCTGTCTGTCCCTATCTATCTCTCTGCAGAGTAAGGATGAAGTGACTGGCCGCAATATGGCTGCCGATTATATAGGGTTGTGACATCATAGGTTTTGCTGGCTGCTGATAGGTTGTATCCTGCATGTGATTCAGGGTCATCCCACCTACCCTTGTTCCCTCCTTCCCAGAATTCCCTGCCCCATGTCCTCACATGTGGATCCGCCATTTTCGATGCCCTGGAACCTGGACCGCACTAAATGAAGTTTAATGAAGTAATTTGCATGATAGAATTGCGGTGATATTCGCATTTGTTGCAGATAAAAAAATTTCCTGCAAATTCATAACAAATTCGGATTTGTCAGATTCTATTCGCTCATCCCTATATTTGTCCAATAAAGAGAAATCCAGGTGGCAATGCTTCTCTACACACTCTGCATATATACAACTCTGCAGCATCACATACCTCTGACCTACAAGTCTTTCAACTCTACAGTGGTGCTCAATCGTGTAAGATGCTGCAATATCACTAAAAAACCTATGCCATGTGGTGAGTGCCATCTTTTGTTCTAACAAAGAGTGATATAGCACGCTGGTATTTGTTTTCATCACAACTAGAGAGCCATAGGTTTCCATATGTTGCACACTAGTTATGCAAATGCATGAAGTGAACCTATAAATACTTAAAGAGACAGACTCCTTTCATCCAGCAGCTTCTTTGACACTGAGCTGATTGCCTGGGTCTGGATGCTGGAACCTAGAATGAAATGTACTATTGCATGGCACCTATTAAATTATATATTCAACAATAATATTCATGTCCCACTAACTGCTTATTGAAAAAGCTTTCCACTCCAGTGAAACACCCTCATAAACTCGAAAATTACCCTAAATAATTCATGTCAATTTAAGAAAGGAGAAAATTGCTTACAGGTCAGGACATCTAGACAACTGGCTTCTCCTTTTAAGCAATCAACTGAATGAACAGATTATGAGGATCTTAAGGCAATAGAACTAAAGGAGTAAAACAAGTTCAAAGGGGTACTCCGATGAAAACCTTTTTTTTAACAATATGCCCAGGCTACAGGCATAACAAAAAAAATAACATTTACTTACCTCTCATGCTCCCCTGATACCTCCGGTATCACTGTATCAGCCTCTGGTGAAATCCTTATCTTGGTACTGGTGCTCGAGTGCAGCTCGGCGAATCACTGGCCACAGAGGTGCCATGCCATGGCCAGCAATTGGCTAAGTGGCAATGTGACATATTGGGCCCGGGCCCCATGTAGAAGGACAGGGCCTGGGTTTTTCTTTAAGATAATGACATTGCTTTCCTATTATTAAAATGGTTTTCTGTGAACTATTAAAAAAATTTTAAATAGCCGCAAATGCTTAAAAATAATAAAACAGCAGTTAGATACCAAGTTACATAACTTTAAGATCCTGCACTGTGCCCCCATTCAGACTCCTGTCAGCACACTGGTCTTCCTTTTTTAGCTATCGCTATGTGACCACGGCAGCCAATCAGCTGCTTGAGTAGTTACGAGCTGTATTCTGGGCATCACTACTCATTGATGAGAGCCAGGCTGGAATATGTCCCATGACCACTTTTGCAGCTGATGGTCACATGACTAAGGCCATAAAAGGAGGACCAGGGTGCTGATGGGAGCCTAAATGGGGAATCAGCATGGGATCGGAAAGATAAGTAGTTATTGTCTTCTCTGATGGGAGTCACTTAGTCCCTTTTGCATGTCCATTCAGCCCAGTTTGCCAGGACAATATCTCCCCCCAGAAATCTTTACAGAACCCTGACAAACATCTTATGGTATGCTCACACACACACAGAGTAACTAGTGGACATATCAGGTGGTTGCACCCTGTGGTCCTGATGTAAACGCTGCAACTATCACCAATTGAGACATGGGTTGTGCAATGTCTATTTGTTTACTCATGTCAGTCTCTTTCCCCTTTAAAGCAAAGGGAGAGATTGTGGAGTTATTTTCAATTAAATCAATGCAAGATACTTAACCCCTTAACCCCTAAAGGACTCAGCCCATTTTGGCCTTAAGGACTCAGACAATTTAATTTTTACGTTTTCATTTTTTCCTCCTCGCCTTCTAAAAATCATAACTCTTTTATATTTTCATCCACAGACTAGTATGATGGCATGTTTTTTGTGCGACCAATTGTCCTTTGTAATGACATAACTCATTATATCATAAAATGTATGGCGCAACCAAAAAATACTATTTTTGTGGGGAAATTAAAACGAAAACCGCAATTTTGCTAATTTTGGAAGGTTTCGTTTTCACGCCGTACAATTTATGGTAAAAATTACATGTGTTCTTTATTCTGAGGGTCAATATGATTAAAATGATACCCATTATTACATACTTTTCTATTATTGTTGAGCTTAAAAAAAATTACAAACTTTTTAACCAAATTAGTACGTTTATAATCCCTTTATTTTGATAACCTCTAACTTTTTTATTTTTCTGTATAAGCGGCGGTATGGGGGCTCATTTTTTGCGACATGATCTGTACTTTTTTTTTATACTACATTTGCATATAAAAAACTTTTAATACATTTTTTATAATTTTTTTTAATAAAATGTATTAAAAAATTAGCAATTTTGGACTTTTTTTTTCGTTCACGCCGTTCACCGTACAGGATCATTAACATTTTATTTTAATAGTTCGGACATTTACGCACGCGGTGATACCAAATATGTCTATAAAATTTATTTTTTACGCTTTTTGGGGGTAAAATAGGAAAAAACGGACGTTTTACTTTTTTATTGGGGGAGGGGATTTTTCACTTTTTTTTACTTTTACTTTTAAATTTTTTTACATTTTCTTTACACTTGAATAGTCCCCATAGGGGACTATTCATAGCAATACCATGATTGCTAATATTAATCTGTTCTATGTTTAGGACATAGAACAGATCAGTGTTATCGGCGATCTTCTGCTCTGGTCTGCTCGATCTCAGACCAGAGCAGGAGACGCCTGGAGCCGGACGGAGGAAGGTAAGGGGACCTCCGTGCGGCGTTCTGAATGATCGGATCCCCGCAGCAGCACTGCGGGCGATCCGATCACTCATTCAAATCGCGCACTGCCGCAGATGCCGGGATCTGTATTGATCCCGGCACTTGAGGGGTTAATGGCGGACGCCCGCGAGATCGCGGGCGCTGGCCATTGCCGGCAGGTCCCTGGCTGCAATCATCAGCCGGGATCAGCCGCGCATGACACGGGCATCGGAGCTCCGATGCCCGCGGTTATGCACAGGACGTAAATGTACGTCCTGGTGCGTTAAGTACCACCTCACCAGGACGTACATTTATGTCCTGCGTCCTTAAGGGGTTAAGGACTCAGGGTTTTTCAGTTTTTTTCATTTTCATTTTTTCCTCCTTACCTTTTAAAAATCTTAACACTTTCAGTTTTCCATTGTACATGGTACATTTTGTAACTTTTCCAGTGGGTTTGCATTCCATTCTTGCACTTATATACCGTATTTATCGGGGTATACTACGCACCGGCCTATAACACGCACCCTCATTTTACCAAGAATATTTGGGTAAAAAAAGTTTTTTACCCAAATATCCTTGGTAAAATGAGGGTGCGTGTGTGTATGCGTATACCCCGATACACTGTTTCTGACCCCGCAGAAGCCCCTAGGAAAGGCAGGGAGAGGCCGCCGCTGCCAGCTTCTCTCCCCCTGCCTTTCCTGGGGTCTAGAGCCCTGCTGCTGCCGCTTCTCTCCCGCTGGCTATCTGCCCCACTGCCCGTTCTCTCCCCCTGACTATCGGTGCCGGCGCCCCATTGCCGGCGCCGATAGCCAGGGGGAGAGAAGTGGCGCCGGCAATGGGGCAGCGGCGCCGATAGCCAGGGGGAGAGCTGCCCCGTTGCCTCCCCCATCCCCGGTTGTATAATTACCTGTTGCCGGGGTCGGGTCAGCGCTGCTTCAGGCCTTGTGCGTCCCCTGCGTCGTTGCTATGCACTGCACGGCGAAATGACGAGTGACGTCATTGCGTCTCGCAGCGCATAGCAACGACGCAGGGGACGCACACCGGAGGCCTGAAGCAGCACGGACCTGATTCCGGCAACAGGTAATTATACAACCGGGGATGGGGGAGGCAACGGGGCAGCGGCGCCGGCAATGGGTGCCGCTCCCCCTTCTCTCCCCCTGTCTGTCGGCGCCGCTGCCCTTTTGCCGGCGCCGCTTCTCTCCCCCTGGCTATCAGTGCCGGCAATGGGGCAGCGGCACCGATAGCCAGGGGGAGAGAACAGGCAGCGGAACCGATATCCAGGGGGAGAGAACGGGCAGGGGCACCGATAGCCAGGGAGAGAGAAGGGCCGGCAGCAGGGCTCTAGACCCCAGGACAGGCAGGGGCTGAGAAGCCGGCAGCGACGGCAGGTCTCTGCACCTGCAAAGCCACTGCAGTTCATTGATTTAAAGCGCCTGCTTTAAATCATTGAATTGCAGCGGCTTATCGGCGTATAACACGCAGATAGACTTTAGGCTAAAAATTTTAGCCTAAAAAGTGCGTGTTATACGCCAATAAATATGGTATGTTTGGAGACTATTGTCCATTTACCTGCATGCAATTGCATGCATAGTTCTGCCCATGATTTGCACATGGTGTACTATGTTTACATGTGATAGCAGGCGATATGAGGGCTCATTTTTTGTGCCGTGATCTAAAGTTTTTATCGGTACCATTTTTTTGTTTTCATGGGCCATTTTGATCTCTTTTTATAAATTTTCTTAGGGTAAACAAAGTGACCAAAAATACGCAATTCTGGAATTTGAAATTTTTTTTACGTGTACGCCATTGACCTTGTGGTATAATTAACATTTACACACGCGGCAATAACACATATGTTTATATTTATTTTTGTTTACATATTTTTTATGGGAAAAGGGGGTGATTCAAACTTTTATTAGGGAAAGGGTTAAATCACATTTATTAACTTTAGTTTTTTTTTTAGTTTTTTTTTAACACATTTATATCCCCCATAGGGGACTATAACATGCAATCTTCTGATTGCATACACTGTTCACACACAGCTGCCGGGAAGCATTTTTTTTTTTTTCATTTCAAAGTTGATTGCCGCATCTAAGTGGTTAATACCAGACATCACCGCGATCTCATGAAAGACCCTAATACTTCCGTGCAATAAGATATAAAAAAAAAAAGATCTGTTTTTCAAGACATGAAGTAAACAATACTTAGCAAGTCTGAGACTAGTAGAAGCTACGTAGGGCTTTTCTCACCTGATCATAGTGGAAACACGTTGCCTGAATAGTGTGTGTAAAGCTTTGCAGGCTTTTGAGACTGACACAAGGGAATTCACTTGTGAACATTTAACTACTTCAGATATACAATGTACTGGTAAAGAATTCTAAAATATTTTGTAATGTCTAAAATACCTAAAATTTACTATGACACCATCATAATATGAGACACCTACAAAAGCAATAAGAGAAATAGGATTTAAGTGACATTATTTCGATTTAATTTACTCAACTACTACGTGTCCCATCAAATTCCTGAGATTGTAGTCATTCTTAGGGGTAGATTTCAATTAATGAGTTTTAGTATTTCACTCATAGATCACGCATGACAATTTAAAAGATGTAATAAAATTGTCTTGTGTCTATATGGTGCTGTTCTATGCTTGTTATAGTGCCCCTTTGTGTGTTTTAATTTCCTCTCAGAGCAGTAACCCTTATTTATCCAGTAGAGCCCTGCTTTATTTAAATCCCTCTCCAGCTGAATTTCTGACCATTACCGTCCATTCTCGCAAGGTGTTTGTTCCACTATCACCCGCTCCTGCTTACATGTCTGTGCAATCCTACCTGCTCCCGCTAACATGTGTGCCCAATCCGGCCCGCTCCAGCTTACATGTGCGACCACTCCCACCCGCACCCGTTAATATGTGTGTTCAATCCTGCTCGCTCCCACTAATATGTCCCAGTGCCATTTAATTCCCCCCTATATCCCCCTTGTACCGTTCTATTTCCCCAACCCTTTATCGCCCCCTGTGAAACATCATTCATTCCCTTTCCATCCCCTCCTCTTCTCCTTCTGATCCTCTTGCTGTTTTTCACCTGTCCTGTGACCTCCAGTGCACTCCCGCAGGCATAAGTGCATGAGCTTGGTAGGTCCAACATCCTCTGTGCTGCACTGACAAGTGACGTCATCCTGCTCCGTGGAGTGACTTTTGGGGCGTCACTCGTCAGTGCCAGCAGCCTGATTTAAAGTGACTGTAGGTTGTGCTGCAGGTGCTGGAACTACTTAAACCCCTTAAGGACCAAGCCCGTTTTCACCTTAAGAACCAGATAATTTTTTGCACATCTGACTCCAAGATTGTTTTTTCACAACATGTTCTACTTTATGTTAGTGGTAAATTTTCAATGACTTGGTGAAAATTTTGAAAATTTGATGAAAAATTTGAAAATGTTCTACTTTTTTATTTGAATCTTTCTGCATGTAAGGAAAATAGACATACCAAAACAATTATATATGGAGTCACATATACAATATGTCTAATTTATGATTGCCTCATAAAGTTGACATGTTTATACTTTTGGAAGACATCAAATGGTTTAAAAGTTCGATAGCAGTTTTCCAATTTTTCACAAAATTTTCAAAATCAAAATTTTTCAGGGACAAGTTCAATTTTGAAGTGGATTTGAAGGGCCTTCATATTAGAAATATCCCATCATTTACCCCATTATAAAAACTTCACCCCTTAAAAGTTTTTAAAATGACATTCAAAAAGTGTGTTCACCCTTTAGATGTTTCACAGGAATAGCAGCAAAGTGAAGGAGAAAATTCTAAATCTTAATTTTTTACACTCGCATGTTCTTGTAGACCCAGTTTTTGAATTGTTACAAGGGCCAAAAGGAGAGAAATATCCCCAAATTTGTAACCACATTTCTCTTGAGTAAGGAAATACCTTATATGTGAACGTAAAGTGTTCTGTGGGTGCAGTAGAGTGCTCAGAAGCGAAGGAGCAACAATGGGATTTTGGAGAGTGACTTTTTCTGAAACGGTTTTTAGGGGGGACATGTCACATTTGGGAAGCCCCTTTGGTGCCAGAACAGCAAAAAAAAACATATGGCATACTATTTTGGAAACTACACCCCACAAGGAACGTAACAAGGGGTACAGTGAGCCTCAACACCCCACATGTGTTTGATGACTTTTCATTAAAGTCGAATGTGTAAATGATTTTTTTTTCACTAAAATGCTGGTTTTTCCCCAATTTTTTTATTTTGTACAAGGGTAGTAGGAGAAAATATCCCCCGAAATTTGTAACCCCATCTCTTCTGAGTATGGATTTACCCCATATGTGGACGCCAATTGCACTGCGGGCACACTACAATGCTCAGAAGAGAAGGAGTCACATTTGGCTTTTGGAAAGCATATTTTGCTGAAATTGTTTTTGGGGGGCATGTCACATTTAGGAAGCCCCTACGGTGACAGAACAGCAAAAAAAAAAAAAAACACATAGCGTACTATTTTTGAAACTACACCCCTAACACCCTTAACACTCCACAGGTGACAACTTTTCGTTAAAACCTGATTTGTAAAAAAAAATTTCATAGTTTTTTCACTAAAATGTAGTTTTTTTTCCCAATTTAACCATTTTTACAAGGGGTAATAGGAGAAAATGCACCCAAAAATTTGTAACCTCATTTCTTCTGAGTATGGAAATACCCCATGTGTAGACATAAAGTGCTCTGCGGGTGCACTGCAATGCTCAGAAGAGAAGGACCCACATTTGGCTTTTGGAATGGAAATTTTGCTGAAATGGTTTTGGGGGGGCATGTTGCATACTATTTTGGAAATTACACCCCTCAAGGAATGTAAAAAGCAGTACAGTAAGCCTTAACACCCCACAGGTGTTTGATAAATGTTCATTAAAGTGGGATGTAAAAAGGAAAAATTTGATTTTTTACATTAAAATGCTGGGGTTACCCCAAATTTTTCATTTTCACAAGTGGTAATAGGAGAAAATGTCACCGTAAATTTGTAAATACATTTCTTCAGAGCAAGGACATACCTCATATTTGGACATAAACTGGTCTGCGGGTGCACACCAGGTCTCAGAAGAGTAGGAGCGCCATCCGACTTTTGGTGAATTTTGGCAGGGGCCTAGAGCATTTATAGAGCTACCATGGAGCCAGAACAGTGGGACCCCCCTCAAGTGCTATAATTTTGGAAACTACACCCCTCAGGGAACATAACAGGGGTACAGTGAGTATTTAAACCTCACAGGTGTCAAACAAATCTTATTGATTTTTTTGACTGGGTGACTAAAATAATAGATGGCGGAGGGGCAGTAGACATGTCTACATATCTAGATTTTAGTAAGGCTTTTAAAACTGTCCCACATAGAAGACTTATCAATAAACTACAGTCATTGAGCTTGGACACCAATATTGTTGAGTGGATCAGGCAGTGGCTGAGTAACAGACAACAGAGGGTTATAGTCAATGGAGAATATTCAGAGCAAGGTCTTGTCACCAGTGGGGACCTCAAGGATCTGTACTGGGACCAATATTGTTTAATATCTTCATTAGCGTTATTACAGAAGGTCTTGATGGTATGGTATGTCTTTTTGCTGAGTACACAAAAATATGTAACAGGGTTGATGTTCCTGGAGGGATCCGCCAAATGGAAAAGGATTTAGGCAAACTAGAAGAATGGTCAGAACTCTGGAAACTGAACTTTAATGTGGATAAGTGCAAGATAATGCACCTGGGGCGTAAAAACCCTCAGGCAGAATATAGATTATTTGACACAGCCCTGACCTCAGTATCTGAGGAGAGAGATTTAGGAGTAATAATTTCAGAAGACTTAAAGGTAGGAAGACAATGTAATAGAGCAGCAGGAAATGCTAGCAGAATGCTTGGATGTATAAGGGAGAAGTATAAGCAGTAGAAAGAGAGAAGTGCTCATGCCGCTGTACAGAACACCTCAATTGGAGTATTGTGCGCAGTACTGGAGGCCGTATCTCCAGAAGGATATAGATACTCTAGAGAGAGTTCAAAGAAGAGCAACTAAACTAATACAGGGATTGCAGGATAAAACGTACCAGGAAAGGTTAAAGGACCTTACTTAACATGTATAGCTTGGAAGAAAGAAGAGACAGAGGAGATATGATAGAGACTTTTAAATACATAAAGGGAATCAACATGGTAAAGGAGGAGAGCATATTTAAAAGAAGAAAAACTACCACAAGAGGACATAGTTTTAAATTAGAGGGGCAAAGGTTAAAAGTAATATCAGGAAGTATTACTTTACTGAGAGAGTAGTGGATGCATGGAATAGCCTTCCTGCAGAAGTGGTCACTGCAAATACAGTGAAGGAGTTTAAACATGCATGTGATAAGCATAAGGCTATCCTTCATATAAGATAGGGCCAGGGACTATTCATAGTATTCAGATTATTGGGCAGACTAGATGGGCCAAATGGTTCTTATCTGCCGACACATTCTATGTTTCTATGTTTGGAATATTGGGCCGTAAAATGAAAAAATTGTTTTTTTTCACAAAAATTCTGGTGTTACCCCAAATTTTTCATTTGCACAAGGGGTAGTAGGAGAAAATGCCCCCGAAATTTTGTAACCTCATTGCTTCTGAGTATGGAAACACCCCATATGTGGACATAACATGCTGTGCGGGCGCACTACAGGGTTCAAGAGTTATAGAGCTATGTTTGCATTTGAGGCCTATTGCATATCAGTAGCTGATGGTTACATACATTCAGCAGAGAAAATAAAAAAGGAACACCCACCTGTGACCCCTTTCCACACAGTACATCCCCTGGGGAAGGTGTATAGGGGGAACTGGACATTTGGAATGGACGGGTGCTCCCTAAATTTATTTGCCAGGAATGGATGAAGTGTACTGGGGGGGGGGGGGGGGGGGATGAAAATTACAATGTTACTACTGATATGCCAATTATGTTCCTAGAATGATGACCCAGAGCATAGCCAAAAGTAAAAAATATGCCCGCCCCAAACCCTATTCTCTGAATCATCATTCTGGGAATGTGATGTGTGTGGCCGTCCCCAACCTGTTGCCTCAAATGGGATCACCGCTCAGGTGGAGAGAGAGCGCTGTGCATTTGAGGCAACATAAAAAAAGACCCGATACTAGTGACCCAGTGACCCATGACCCATTTTTAGAAAAAAATACCCCCAGTGTTTTTTTTTTTTTGATGAACAAGTTTTTTGGGCAATTAAGTGTTTTATAGGGTTAAAATTTGGAATGGACTCTGGACTTGGAACATTTGGGTCAAATTATGGGAAATTAGAATGAAAAGGGAAAATTTGGTGCTCCATGGAAGTGTGATACTCCCTGAAGCAGTATTTAATGCAGAGGCCTGGATGAAGCAAGTGTCACATTGAATGGTGGTGTCCTTCTGTATCCTCCTCTTGTATCCTCCTCTTGTAACACATTCTATATGTCCAGTTCCTTGGGAACTCCAGCCTGCTCTTTCCTGATCAGCAAAGATCAGGACCTTTAGGACTTCTTCTTGGAACTAGTCCAGAATACAATCAGGCTTGAGGACCGTTGTTGTGGTACCTCACACAGGGACAGGTGAGCTGCCGTTACCATGAAATGTGGACAGCATAAGGAAATCCCTCTTATCCTTATACCTGACTAGCAACAGGTTTTAAGGGGTAAGGGCACGGGACTCACCCTTGGGCATAGGTGTCTGATTAAAATTTAGAGGGAGGCCTCTCTGGTTCTTCCACACGGTCCCACAAGTGGAACGAGGATCTAGTGGCAATGTACCGTATATGCCGGCGTATAAGACGACTGGGTGTATAAGACGACCCCCAACTTTTACAGTTAAAATATAGAGTTTGGGACATACTCGTCATATAAGACTACCCCTCCTACCGCAATTTACGGTACCTTGTATTTCCCCCCACATTAGGTAGGCATCATGTTCCCCCACATTATGTAGGCAGCATGTTCCCCCACATTAGGTAGGAAGTATAGTTCCCCCCCACATTTGCCAGCTCCCCCACATTAGGTCGGCAGCCCCCCCACATTAGGTCGGCAGCTCCCCCACATTAGGTCGGCAGTTCCCCCACAATAGTAGGCAGCTCCACCACATTAGGTCGGGAGTTACCCCACATTAGTAGGCAGCTCCCCCACATTAGTAGGCAGCTCCCCCACATTAGTAGGCAGCTCCCCCACATTAGTAGCAGTTCCCCCACATTAGTAGGCAGCTCCCACATATTAGTAGGCAATTTCCCCACATTAGTTCAGCCTTTCCCCCACATTTGTAGGCAGCTCCCCCCACATTTGTAGGCAGCTCCCCCCACATTTGTAGGCAGCTCCCCCCACATTTGTAGGCAGCTCCCCCACATTAGGTCAGCAGTTCCCCCACAACAGTAGGCAGCTCCCCCCACATTTGTAGGCAGTTCCCCCACATTAGATTGGCAGCTCCCCCCAACAGACATACAGCTTCCAGCCATAAACAGTGTATGGCTGGAGGCCGTATGTCTGTACTGCCCTCACAGTGTTCCGATCACCGCTCCTCCGGCCCAGGTCACCATCTACTGCTATGGCCTATGGACCATAGCAGTAGGTGCCGGGACCGGGGAGCGGTGACCGGATCACTTAAGATAGCACAGCCGGTCACTCACCAGGCCCCGGGTGGTGCGCGTCCTCCTGCGGTCCTCCTGGTCCTGCGCTCCTCTGCCTCTATGGTTGTACGCACAGGAAGTCACTGGTGTCCTTTGCGTACAACCATAGAGACGGAGGACCGTAACGCAGGAGGACCGAAGGAGGATCGCAGGAGGACGCCGGGGAATGGTAAGTGACCGCTGGACATCCTTATGTCCGACAGGGATGTCCGGGATAGAATACCTATGATTATCTGCCTGGGCCAGCTCCCGTGTGTGGCTGCAGGCGGGGGCCAGCCAGAGCAGGTAAAAACGAATACTGTATACTAAAAACCAGGGTGCCTCCAGCTGTTGTGAAACTACAACTACCAGCATGCCTGGACAGCCTTTGCCGTGCTGGGAGTTGTAGTTTCACAACAGCGGGAGGCCCCCTGGTTTTTAGTATACTGTACAGTATTAGTTTTTACTTGCTTTGGCCGGCCCCCGCCTGCAGCCACACATGGGAGCCGGCCCGGGCAGATAATCAGAAGTTTTCCTATCCCGGAACTCAATAGCCGGTGTATAAGAAGACCCCCGACTTTTCTGAAGAAAATTCGGGGTTAAAAAGTCGTCTTATACGCCGGGATGTAAGGTATGTGAACAGAGGGATACTGGTATAAAAGTTGTCTGTAACCCTTATGTAGCAATGGGGGCACAAGGTCCCAAATGAGTTTCCCACTAACACCCAGAGTGGGGAGAAATTCTGTGGGTTCAATACGGGAATCCCGTCCCTCCTTTACTCTAAACTTGCAAGCGTAGCAAGTGTACCCAGAGGTACTTTTGCAAAGTTTGTATAGTTTCACGTCACATTGTCCCAGCTTCAAGGGAATATACTGGTGGAAGATGAGTCTCCCCTTAAAACTGATAAGAGACTCATTAACAGAGAGCTCCCTTTGGGGTACATAGGCCTCCCAAAATTTTTCCCCAAAGGTGATCTATGAATGGCCTCACTTTGTATAGCCGGTCATAGACAGGATCACTTTTGGGGGGACGGGGGGAGGGATGGCATGCCGCATTATCATTGTAATGCAGGCATTTCCATATGGCCTCGAACCATCCCCGTGCCATGGCCATACCGTAGAGTGGGGTCTGGTAGAGGACATCCCCACTCCAGTACTGCCTGACACTGTTTTTTTTTTACTAGGCCATATGCAGCACGAGGCCCCAAAATGTCCTCATTTCGGCTGCATTGATGGCATACCTTCCATTGGGGCTAGCCAAAAACGAATATGGGTGGTGGACAATGAACTGTTGGGCGTACATGTTTGTTAGCTCCACCATTAGATTCACAAAGCCGTCACTGAAATAATAACTAGAAAAGTCAATGTATTTCAAAATTTCAGTGTATCTGGCTGTGTCAATCCGGATTCCTGAGTTGCCAACAAACTCAGGAATCCGTGCCTGATATTTCTCTGGGGGTCTCTAGACAGGTTCACTGGAAGGGAGCTCCGGTACGCTTGTCTGGGGGTCAGACTCCTATTATGAGCATCATGGGCGCTCGTACTAGTGTCGGCCACTGGGTCACTATTATGGGGGGGGGGGTGGCCTCGCCTGGCAGCGTCTTTGCCACCTCATAATCAGAACTAGATGATGATGAGGAAGAATACAGAAAAGTAGGATCTTCATCGTCCTCACTGCAGATTCGGTGTCAGAGGCAAGTAAGACATATGCCTCCTCCACTGTATATGCCCGGCGGGCCATCACCTTTTTTTTTCCATGGTGGCGTGTGGGAGGAGGGGGTATGGCATGGAAGTGTGTATGTATGTGTGCTTGGTCCAAACTCTATATATTAGTATGTGATAAAACATCACACACCGTTATAAAGAAAAATGATGTGGCCAAAATTTATATTTGTACAGCGGTAGAATTATTTTCTTGTCGTGGGCATCAATGCCCCTATTGATGCATCCCATGATTTTATTTGCCTTGGCAGCAGCTGCCCGACACTGGTCACTACAGCTAAGTTTACTGTTAACTAAGTCCTTTTCCATGTCAGTCGTCCCAAGTGTTCTTCCATTTAATACATAATCCCAGCCTGGATTTTTCCCCATGTGCATTACCTTACATTTATCAGGGTTGAACCTCATGTGCCACTTCCCAGCCCAAACCTCCAACCTATCCCGATCCATTTGTAATAGTGCACTGTCCTCTATAGTGTTTACCGCTTTACAGAGTTTAGTATCATCTGCAAATGTTGTTACTTTACTATTCAACCCCTCTACAAAGTCATTAATAAATACATAAAAAAGAACAGGACCCAAGACTGACCTCTGTGGTACCCCACTAGTAACAGTCACCCAATCAGAATAAGTACCATTAATAACCACCCTCTGTTTCCTATCACTGAGCCAGTTACTTACCCACTTGAACACATTTTCCCCCAGCTCAATCCTTTTCATTTTATGCACCAACCTTTTATGTGGCACTGTATCAAATGCATTGGAAAAAGCATCTCCTGGTCTTGTCTGCTGTATGCTTATCCTCATATTTTGTTATCTTGTTTTCGGTTTCTGAACTGTATGTTAGTATGTTATATCTTGCCTTGTTTCAGGGACAGCTTCAGGGCTCACTTCTCCCTGACCCAACCCAGGGGTGGTGCTGTTTCTTTCTTTTTTTTTAAAGAAATCAGCTCTGCTTTTTTAATCCTGGATAACCCATTTAAGGGTACATTCACACGCTGGTAACTAGCAGCGGGTTTTCCGCTGCGGGAAATCCACACCGAGTTATGCTACTTTCATTTGAACTGGTCTGCTGGCAATCTGCAAATCTGCCACTATTACGCACTTTCGGCAGATCCATACAAGTGAATGGTAATGTAACTCAGTGGATTTCCGGCAGCAGGAAGTTACCAGCATGTGAACATACCCTTAGGCTATATGATTCATTTTTATGGTAGGGCTGCTACTGTGATCCAGATTGTTAGTGTAGATCAGTGTGTTCCAAACTGTTTGACACAGCACCTCGGGGAGCCATGGAGGAAATTTAAGGATGTTATTGTGTGTAGCATTAAAAGGTACAATAAATTCACAAAATATACTAATTCATAAAAAGCCAAACTTTCATATGGTTGCATTATAACTTATAACCACAAAGCTTAATAACAATTATTATGTGGATAAACTAAAAAAAAAACATATAAAGAACAAAAAAACCTTAAGAACTCTTTAAGACCTAATGAGGTGAAAAGGTGCAAAGAAGTAGAAACACCAGAGGTCAGCTAAGAAATTCAGCAAAAAAAAACAAACTCTTGAGATGTGTTGTGCTCTTAGTTTGGGGCTATTCTTAAAGGTGTGAAATAATGTGTATTGTAGCATTTGAACACATATGTATAACAGCAAGATTCACATCATTGTTTTATTTAGTGCCTTTTCCACAGTGTTTGAATTCATGAATTTTATAGGCAGATATCATAGAATGCATTATCATCCACTATTATTTAGGTTATGCTAAAGTATTTGCCTTAATTATCATATTTACCACGCTACCTTTTCAATTGGCATAACTGAAACGTTGTCTTTACATCATAGAATAAAGCATTATTTTTTATTTCATCCATGTGGTGTGCTGCATTTATCCATTTACTATTGTGTTGGAATTAGTAACCACAGTCCTTTGTATGCATGCACCCCTCTTTATTTTATTTTTTTATTTGTCTTTTTTGAATAAATGAGTAAATAGGTTTTGAAGTTGTCCAGCATTGTATGCTAATAAGCTCTCCCAGAGACAACATCCTCAGGTAGTTATTGTGCTCTGGGCTGTAATTACGCCTACTCCGGTGTGTAAGACAGCCCGGGCTCCTCCGACGTCACCGCTCTGCTTCAAAATTTTGCAAAGGCAGAGAATAAGCCCTATCCCTGTGAATGAAGCTTGCAAGACTTAAGGGTGCAATGGGAGGTGTCCGGGCTGTCAATCACACTGGAGTAGGTGTGAGTACAGCCCGAAGCTCAATGACTACCTGAAGATGCCCCAACACCTGAGGACTACTTAGAGCTAATTAGCATACAGTGCGGGACAACTTTGAAACCTATTATCATCACTTCTGCTGCTGAGGACATGGGGACATAGGAAGCAAGATTATTTTACCCTATATAACCTGTTATTAACGGGTTCCTTTGAAGCGTTGTTCCCTTAATGCAGTGGTCGTGCTTTACAATTTAAAATGTCATGACAGGTTCCCTTTAAAACACATGCAATGAACACCAATAGAGTGGAAAAACATTCTGTAACCCAGGTGCTCTTCTACAGACAATACGTTTCGGCATGCTGACTCACGGCTTTTTTTAGGTCTTTAGTTGGAGACCTGACAAAAATGTGATTCCTTGTCTGTCCTTGGTTTCATATAATAAAAGATCGTTTGTTAGAAGAACTGAAAGCCTGACCTTTATAAAAGAAGAGCAAGGCCTTGGTCACAGAAGATTTTTTTTTGTCCATTGGTGTTTATATAAGATGGCCTGGAATTTGACCAGGGTTCTAATCCCTCTGTCCTGGTACAGCAGATCTCTTGAGGTTTTGACTTCAAGCAACATAGAGTTGTGCCTATTTGAAGCACGACCACACAATGTTAGTGAGGGGTACTGTGGCATTGTTTTCCTCATACCAAGTACTATTAAGGGTATCACACTTAGAACACACCGATCTATTTTTCTTTTGGAATGGAGGTGACCATGTCAAAAAGAAATGTGGAGTTTTGTCAAGGATTTGTCACACAATTTTACGAGAAATGTTTTAGCAATGATGAAACGATAATGAATGGGTCACCATATCCGTATAACAAAGCATTATAGCATTTAGCATTTTATGGCCAGAAAACACGGGCAGACATTCCGAACATTTAAATAATCTGCCAGGCACTTGGACCACTTGAAAATGCATGTCTCATAGATCAATGCAATGCATAAATCAAGGCAATGCATTTCCAAGCGTAATCCGCAGAAAGAATAGACAAGGCTATTCTTTCTGCAGATGGCAGACTTGAGATTCCATTGTGTGCACAGTGTAGCAGAATCCCATTGAAATCAATGAGAATCTGCTGCAGCGCAATGTCTGCCTGGAATGTTCCTTTAGAATTCCGCACAGAGATTCTGCAGTGTAAACATACCCTATCATTCATAGGAAGTCATTTGAGATCAGGCCTGAGTTTGGTATTAACTCTCTTCAGGTCCCTCGCGACTGCTGTTGCAATGTTTGCCATGTCCCCCTTCAATTCCGGTTTCTGTTCCTTGTCGGCACATAGCATGTGATTGCTCCAGCCAATTGCTGGCTGTGGTGGGTGACGTTTGGTAAAAATGCATATACTTTAATAGTTGCATCATTTCTAATTGGCTTTTATTTCATATATCAGTAGTCAAATATTATGAAATGAATACATTACTTACACTTTTTTCCCCATATTTTTCTAAAAGGTGCACCACTTATCTACAGTGAATGACATTGCTAAATCACATCTCATTTTTTGATCTTACATGCTCCTTCCCAGTGTAAAACAAAGTAGGCAACATTAATATCTTTCCCTGATGACCTATAGATAGGAAAATCCATTACAATAATAAAAAAATGTTCTTTGCTACTGAAGTTTTTCATTCAGAACCAGAATGTCATTAAACAATTGTCGCTATGATTTAATAAGAACACAAGTAATGATAATTAAGGAGTAATCCTTTTTATGTAGGTGAAAGGTGCTGTACCAGACATGATATGAAAACAAGCATAGGCTGAATGAAAGTTCTAATCCCCCTTTTTATTATTGCCATGAATTAACTGATAATATGTGATCCTCTGTAGTTTGAATGGCCCCAACGCAACACATCAGTGCAAATTGCCTACATTTTATATTGGGTAAAGATTGTGCACAGATACATTTTATCGAATCAATTAATTGTTTATTTTTTTAGGATCAAAATTTTAATTTATTTACGCCATTTCATGTTTAATTTTAATTTAATGACACCATTTTCATGTTTAATTTTCAGCAAATTTATTATTTAAGCTTAATGAAAAGAAATATATAAGCTCTCAATCTAGAGTTCTATGCATAAAAGGGGAATTTAATCATAGTATAAATGTGGGGTTCAATGATGGGTATGCAGAGTTTTGATAGGTTGCAGCCAGTTCTTCTAAAAATGTACTTAAAATGAATAAGTCAGCTGTATTTGCTGCTAAGAGCTGCAGACACCATTGGATAGTTGTTAGGGTACAAAAGAAAACTGCACCTTTTCTTGATATAATGGTGGTTGAACTTATAAAATCATCTTTTGCCTTAAGCCTTTACCTAAAATCATCCTTTACCTAAAGCCATACGATCCGAGTGATTGGTCAAAGGTAGTCCAGACCAGAAAGGTCTGGAGAGTGTATTGAAGGCACAAATCTTGTAACGTCAATGTTAACACGCAAGCAATAAAGCCTTTATGCCCAGAGACATATAATATAACAATACCACATAGAATACAGACCAAGTAAGAGGTTACAAATATTCATGGCAATAAAAACAAAGGCAACATGTATAATTGGAGGCATCTTCTACTTTGCACATGAACAAAGTTGTGGCTAAGTATGATAGATCAGTAGTAAGAATATCAACATAAAGTCCGATGGGAGAGTAACAGGAAGTGATGTCTGCTGGGAGAGTCCCTGAAGTGTCCAAGTGGAAATATATTTCTCATGAACTCCAGAGTCTCAGCTGGCCAGTTTCTCAAACTTCACTAGTACCTGGACTTTAGTTGTCAACTCTGAAAGAGTGTGGGAGGAGTTTATCACACAAAAATTTTCATCGGTCAGGTTCTAGGTTCAGACCCCACTAATCATTAGAACTGGGAGTAATTACACTGCTAAGTGCCTCAGTGCACTCCCTGTCTTGCAACATGAGACAATTACTATAGTAAGCCTAAGGAGATAATCTTCTGTAGCAAGACAGGGACATAGTGAGCCAGGGAGAGAAAAACTTGCTTTTCCACGCGCCTATACAACAATTCGTGGTGGTCTGAACACCCAGAGTCCAACTAATCAAAGCTTTTTTTTTTTTATTATTAAATGACAGGGACACTTTAAAGCCCACTAGGATTACCCCAAGTCTATAAAGATTCAATCAATGTCCTTAAAGAGTACCTCTCATGATCTTGTTAAATGTTATAATCCTCCCAGTTCACTGCCCCCATCATAATAAACCACCCCTGCCTTTATTTTTATTATTTTTAGTTTTCTACCTTGATATCGCTCTGTATTTTCTGCTCAGTCTCAGTCAGATTCACAGACTGGGAAAGGGTTTTCCCCAGCAGGTGTGACATCATCTGAAGCCATTCAGGGGAGAATCTCCCTCACTCTGCTACACACAGCCCAGACCAGTTCAGTGTGTGAAATGAGCTATGATTGGATAAGGCTGCACACACACCCCACAGCATTTCCTGCTTTTGAACTTCTGCCAGGCCAGCAGGAGTCCAAAGTCTGTGCAAGAGATGGGGGAAAATGTGCTCTTTTTAAACAGAGTGCATTAGAAAGATTTTTTTTATTTACCAAGAGTCATATTATATAATGTGGAGTACAATAGCAAAATTTTTTTTAATGAGAGTGCCCATTTAAGATTCAATCAACGTCCTTAATTTAACTTGTTATAAAGTTTCCCCATTTCTTGTATTATTGTTATTATGAAGTTGTACGAAACACATTTGAATTATTTTAAGCATAATACGGTAACTTATTTGTACTTTTGCCTTGTAAGGATTAAAAAAAACTCCATGTGATACGTTCTCTGGCCCTTTAAACAGTGTAAATTACATAAATTTAATAAGAAAGACCTTCCTTCATGGCAGGGGTCCTACTTTGCCAAAAATTTGTAATAGAAAATGTCAGGTGTATGGGCTGGTGAGTGGTGACTATAATAATACTCTCCCTTGAGATTTAATTTTTGAAACATCCCATGATCAGTATTCTGAAGGCCAATCTTCTCTATGAAATCTTCTACTTGAATGAGCAAAATATACTTTAATTGGCCAGAAAATGCTTAATTGTGAATGGCAGATTTCATGTATTGTAGAAACAGCTGAGTGACTAGGTAAAATAAGCCAGCATGCTACTGATTTTATGCTTGAGATAGCAGAGGTTTCTGCTGTCACTATAAAGCATGTATCTTCTTACAACTTTTAGTCTCTGAGCCTGATTTACTAGAAATTAGTAATCCATCAGATTCATGAGCAGAAGGCAAGATGCAGCCGTTGGCGCCTCAAAATCTCTTGCATCTGTCACCAGATTATGATTTAGTAAAATAGATTCAGTGTTTGTAGTAAAGCAGAACTCTAACCACGTGTTAATAATTCATTAGGGGCTTTAAGTGCAGCTTGTACAGTATAAGACCTCGTCGAGACAAAAATACCGGACCGATACTAAAATAATGCTCGGAACACATATTTAAAGATGGCCCCGTAAAATAGGACTGCGCAGATCGCCCTGGAATGCTACTATTTATTAATACAAGTAATTTATTTTCAAATTATTTTCATTTCCTAATTAGCGGATGAGAACGCGGAGCTGGAAATGATTTATTTGTTTGCTAACTATGCCTATCTGTCACTTTAATTAAAATGCTTAAAGCTAATTTAGTACAATATGAGAGTTTTGGCTTTTTCGCTTTTTTTATATTTAGACTGTATGCAAAAGAAAAAGTATACATTTACTTTTAATTACATATATGTATGCAAAATACGTATTAACATGTATGGAGTCTTTTAAAAACCTAAATTCTTTGGAATACATCATTTTTATTGTACGTTCTAAGTCAGTGGTCTGAAACTGTGACCATGCAGATGTTTCAAAACTTCAACTCCCAGCCTGCCCGCCAGCCAACAGCTGGGAGTTGAAATTTTGCAACATCTGGAGGGCCATAGTTTCAGACCACTGGTGTAAATAAATAAATATTATTGACAATTGTAGTGACATTTGTAATTAATAATCAAGAGGACATCATTTTAAATTAGAGGGGCAAAGGTTTCTGCAGTAATATGAGGAAGTATTACTTTACTGAGAGAGTAGTGGATGCATGGAATAGCCTTTCTGCAGAAGTGGTAGATGCAAATACAGTGAAGAAGTTTAAAGGGGTTATTCAGGAATAGAAAAACACAGCAAATTTCTTTCAAAAACAGCTCCACATCTGTCTCCAGGTTGAGTGTGGTTTTACAACTTGGCTCCATTCACCTCAATAGAATGAAGCTGCAGAACCACACCCAAACTGGAAACAGACAGGGAGAGTTTTATGATAGAAAGTAGCTCTGTTTTTCCTATTCCTGCATAACCCCTTTAAGCAAGTATGGGATAGGAATAAGGCTATCCTTTATATAAGATAGGGATAGGCACAGAGGCGTAGCTTGTAGCTTCTGGGTCCTGATGCAACATCTGCAACAGGGCCCCATATGCCAATTAAAATACTGGTCTCTTATGGAGCAGATGTATTTAGGGGCCCCCTTAGGCACCAGGACCCCGATGCAACTGCTACCTCTGCTACCTCTATAGCTATGCCCCTGGATAGGCATACGTCTGTCCTTCATATAAGATAGGGCCAGGGATTACTCATAGTATTTACAGTATTGGGCAGACTAGATTGGCCATATGGGCCTTATCTGCCAACACATTCTAGGTTTCTATGTTTATAATTTATTTTCTTCTACTGGGAAAAGTTGGATTTCTTGCAACGTGTGCATAACATTTTTTTGTCAGAGGGTTTATTAACTATAGCCATTTTAACTTGACAAATAAATGTATATCCCCTTATCAACACCATACTGTCCATTGAGCTATGCAGATCCCAATAACACCATTAAAGAGTGCCTGTCATGATCTTGTTAAATTTTATAATCCACCCAGTTCACTGTCCACATCATGATAAACCACCCCCTGCCTTTATTTTTATTATTTATTAGTTTTCTACCTTGAAATTGCTCTGTATTTTCTGCTCAGATTCACAGACTGGGAAGGGGCATTACCCAGCAGGCGTAACATCATCTGGAGCCATGTAGGGGAGAACTTCCTCCCTCACTCTTCTACACACAGCCCAGAGAAGTTCAGTGTGAGATGAGTTATGATTGGCTAAGGCAGTAAGCCCCCCCCCCCCTCCACACTTGTAAATTACTTTTATTAAAAAATATGAATCCTTCCAGTACTTATCAGTTGTTGTATGCAATAGAGGAAGTTGAGTAGTTATTTTGAGTCTGACCACAGTGATCAGTCTGACAACAGTGGTGCTGACACCCCTGTCCATGTCAGGAACTGTCCGGAGCAGGAGAAGTTTGCTATGGGGATTTGCTTCTACTCTGGACAGTTCCTGACACCGACAGAGATGTCAGCAGAGAGCAATGTGGTCAGACATAAAATAACTTCACTACTTCCTCTGTAGTTTATAGCAGCTGATAAGTACTGGAAGGATAAAAAATGTTAATAGAAGTGATTTACATATATGTATAACTTTCTGGAACCAGTTGATTTGAAAACATAAAATAGTTTTCTAACAGAGTACCCCTTTAACCCCTTAACGACACCGGACGTAAATGTACGTCCTGGTGAACTGTTACTTAACGCACCAGGAGGTACATTTACGTCCTATGCATAACCACGACCATCGGAGCGATGCTCTGGTCATGAGTGGCAGGTCCGGGCTGCTGATAGCAGCTAAAGACCCGCCCGTAATGGCGGACATCTGCAATCGCGCGAATGTCCACCATTAACCCCTCAGATGCTGTGATCAATACAGATCTCGGCATCTGTAGCATCGCGGTCACTAAAATGGATGATCGGATCGAGCGTTGCCGTGGCAATCTGATCATCCAGAGCAGCAAACGGAGGTCCCCTCACCTGCCTACGCTGCCTTCCACGGGTCTTCTGCTCTGGTCTGCGAAAAAAATATATTAAAAGTTTTATATAAGCAAATATGGTATCAATAAAAAGTACAGATCACGGCGCAAAAAATTAGCCCTCATACAGCCGCTTATACGGAAAAATGAAAAAGTTATAGGTTTTCAAATTAGGGGGATTTTAAACGTACTAATTTGGTTAAAAAGTTAAAAAGTAATTTTTTTTTAAGTGCAACAGTAATAGAAAAGTATGTTATCATGGGTATTATGTTTAATCGTATTGACCCAAAGAATACATAAAACATGTCATTTTAACCATAAATTGCACAACGTGAAAACGAAACCTTCCATAATTTGCAAAATTGCAGTTTTCTTTTATATTTCCCCACACAAATGGTACTTTTTTGGATGCACCATACATTTTATGGTAAAGTGAGTGATTGCATTACAACGGACAACTGGTCGCGCAAAAAACAAGCCCTCATACTAGTCTGTGGATTAAAATATAAAAGAGTTATGATTTTTTGAAGGCGAGGAGGAAAAAACGAAAACGTAAAATTAAAATTGTCTGAGTCCTTAAAGGGGTATTCCAGGCAAAACCTTTTTATATATATATATATATATCAACTGGCTCCGGAAAGTTAAACAGATTTGTAAATTACTTCTATTAAAAAAACGTAATCCTTCCAATAGTTATTAGCTTCTGAAGTTTTCTGTCTAACTGCTCAATGATGATGTCACGTCCCTGGAGCTGTGCATGAGGGGAGAATATCCCCATAGGAACTGGACAGCTCCCGGGACATGAGTCATCAGAGAGCAGTTAGACAGAAAACAACAACTCAACTTCAGAAGCTAATAACTATTGGAAGGATTGAGATTTTTTAATAGAAGTAATTTACATAGTTACATAGTTAGTACGGTCGAAAAAAGACATATGTCCATCAAGTTCAACCAGGGAATTAAGGGGTAGGGGTGTGGCGCGATCTTGGGGAATATCTGTTTATCTTTCCGGAGCCAGTTGATATATAAAAAAAAGTTTTAGCCTGGAATACCCCTTTAAGGCCCAAATGGGCTGAGTCCTTGAGGGGTTAAGCATCCTTTACTTCCTTTGACTCTATAGTATTTATACTGTTGGTTTTGCAGATTACGCATTATTCTCAATGTAAGAGATGACGTGTTAAAAAAGAAATGAAAAGGAAAAAAAAAAAAAAAACACATAGTCCAGCACGTTTTGACGTGATGTAATTGAAAGATGCCGGTGTTGTATTTACATAGCTCATTCATTTAACATAATATACTTGCCACTAGGTGGCTATTTCTGATCATCTCATTTTACCATTTTAATTACGTTTTTAATATCCTCGGCTTCATAAACAAAGATAAATTACAGACCTTGTTCTATCTGGCTGCTTGCTCGGGCACAATCTGTAATAATATCAGCTTTTGTTTGTGCCTCTTCTAATTAGATTCTGAAATCTCGGCTGCGCCAATCAATAATTTTAATTTCAAAATCGCCTTTGATCTTCCATTTCATGTTTGTTTGCTGCAAATGATCAGCAGAACAAAGCTGATAATTTATGCAGGAAGGAGAGAAATATCTGCACAGAGCTGGGTGAGTGTTCTCGCCATCACCAGGAGCCGCAGACTTAGTATGACACAGGTCTAATTAGTATGCAGATATGTGTCGCCTCATTGGCAATTCAAATTGCCTTCTTATAATGTACCTCAAATTGTGCTACTCAAACATTGTATTTGATTTCCAAAGCCCCCCTGGGCATGCCATAATATCTTCCTTCATCCTTGGTATGAAGCATTTATTGAACAGTCTGTTTCGGCTGTTTTTGTGTGTATGTTTATAAAGCACCCAAACAATGTAACCCAAATATGTGCTTTTGTCTACAAAGACAGCAACCAGTTGTTCTATGGCATTGTACATGCCACATTAAATATGGTAGCGGTGATCTGCTGCCTCGCATTGCTTCGCTCACACTGTGGCTGTTCTGGAGAGGTCTTCGTCTTAGTGCCACTCATAGCAAAAAAAAAAAAGGGGGAGGACGTCTACTCAGCATGCATTAATATGCGGCACATAGCAACGTGTCTGAATGCCAGTCCTCAATTCTTCATTACACAAAATGGCTGGGATTGCTGTGATTGTTTTCATCTTCATATCTACATAGACATCCTCACAAGGCAGGCACTGCTATGGTGCTATCAGTGCGGTGACTTATGTCTCTGAAGTTGTCTGGGGCATGACGCGTAAGGGGATTCCTGCCAACAAAGAGGCCTTTTTATTTATTTATTTATTTTATTATTTATTTTAAGCCATCTTGCAACAAGTGGTAAAATCAATGATGTACAGTTATTCAGCAATGTAATTCATTTCACTGACTTTGGCTGGTGGCCAGATCCGCCATCTGTCTCTGCTTTCTCTCTCTCTCGCTCGCTTGAAATTGTCCTACATTTCGCAATGATACGTGCTTGCCATCTTTCCTGCACAGAAAAAAGGTAAAGTTCCAGTTCCCCCCAAATTTTTCATTGTTGGGGTTCAAGGTGGACTCTCCATCTCCAACTTGCCACAGGTCAGGAGGACAGAGTAAGAGAAGAAACAGAAGACAAACTGCAAGAGGAGATTATGTATGCTGTTGCTTCTGGCTCAGATTTTATTTTATTTTTTTTTGTTTAAAGCATTAAGATGGATCTGTCTCACAAGGGAACATTTCCTGTTTCATTAGAGTATCTTCGTTTTCTTTATCGGAGGCTGGCACCATACACCACTGCACAGCTCGTGAAGTGTCTGCTGTTGGAGACTAGTCTATCCTACTGCCACCAAGCAAAACCTTCTGCGATGGGAAACAGGGTGTCTACTTTTTTTTTTTTTTAGAATCTTATGTGTGCTCGCTGTTTGAAGCAGCAGAAAAGTGAATAATCAATTAAGTATTGATTTCTTGTACGATTTGGTAAATTTCAAAGGCAAGACAAAGAGGATGGCTTAAAGGAAAGCACTGCAGGGACTTGGCGTAAATTAGACAACTAACAGCAGTGCAGAATAAAATAACACCTCAAATGAATATTTCCCTGGAAGAATTAGTACCAGCTATTGGAAGACAATGGTGGATTTAATCAAAACGGCAAGCACCCGACCATTCCAACCTCCGAGACCGGGAAAAGGAGCTAATTATAACTGTAGAATATAATGGAGTTAATTTGACTGAGCGGATGCAAATGTGCCTTATTTATGGATGACAAAACAAGCCTACAGCATCGACTTTGGAATTATCACATACGCTTAACATCAAAAATCCTTTAGATATTGAACCAACAGTACATTCTTTTTTCTCGAACAGGTATTTAAATCTGCAGAGTAGGAGAAGACTGCATGATGAGATGTCTGTTTTAATTGTGTTTTATATGCAAGGAAGGGGGGGGGGCTTTATTTCATTCTAAATTGAGCAATGTGCACCCTTTGTAACCCATATGGTGAGTTTACCTCTTATAATAAACATATGTCTTTTTACTCTGCTGATTTTTATTTTTTTTTGCTTGTACTTTGCACTGTGTATTAGAAGCTATTTTATTGCACTGAGAATATTTCAGTATAAGGAATTATACCAAAGAATGAATATTAGAAGGTCTGTATTTATTTTTTTTTTTTCATTTAAATGTAATCTTGGTGGAGATCTGAATGAATGGTGTCTTCTAGTCGATGAGGTCTGTAATCACGAAAGAATTTTGAAATGTTGAAGGAAATAGGACACTTTCTGGATGATGGGCACAATATGGTATAATGATTGAGGGAAAAAAAGAAAAAAAAGACTCTTCTGGCTGTAATTATAATGTCCTGACTGCTTAACTCCTTCATTTTTAGCGCTGGTAATCTGGGTAAGCAAATGAGATTTTATTGTTACGGAGGCTACACTAATGTTGATGCATTTCTGCACTGTGCAAATGCTCTCGTATTAAACCTTAATGCTCTTCTTCTTTGTCGTCGTCTTCTCCACGCTTATCTCATTTTCTGCTATCTTTCTATTTTCCCCCATCCTGATTCCGTACTGTCTTGAAAGCCATGCTCCCGAAACCTATCACAGAAACCAAGCTGCATTAAGCTGAAACACAAAGACATTGTAGGAATAATGAATCCTCATTTGCATCGACATTTGTATTCAGATTTGCTAGGCTATAAACTTGGCAGATCAAGCAGCATATTAAACAGATATTCCCATAGTAGACTGTAGCTCTTTCAATTGTTGAGTCTTGTTGTATTTCAGTAGCTGCTGGTAAAGTACCAAGACTGTACAGATTGTATTGGTTAATTTTGCTTGCAGTACATGATGTCAGTCTAGGTCACAAGGAGACTTCCAAACACCAATGAGGATTTTAAGGCATGCCAGGACATGTGACTAAGCAAAATCCTTGCTATCGAGGAACTGCCATCAGAGACTCGCAAGGCTCTAGAGGAAACACTAGAGAGGAACTGCAGACGGCTTGCACTTCATTTGCTCGCTTTCAACACTTCCTACTGCATCACTTCCTATGAAATCATCTGATGGAAAAATATTGTGGGAAATGCATGTCTTATACTCTGTTTAGACCCCAGTCTCCACTGCAGGTAAAATGACGGGGGTGTGAAAAAGTGGGTGGTCCCACTCTTCATGACCAAATAAATGAAAATCAATGGAATGAATATGAAGATTACTGTATTGTAGGGGCAATAGTTAAGCATGAATGTAAAAAAAATGCCATGCATAGGCTGCAGTATGCATCATATTTACTATTACATGATGTATTTTTCCAGGTTATAGATCTGCACTTAGCTGTAGGCAACTAAAGTGAAGCTATAATGATAGAGAAGGACTAACATAATCTAGTTCATCAGGTTATAAATAATTTTATAGTTTTATACTGTGTATTATGCTATTTTATACTGTCTTCTGTAGTATACTGTACTATGTTTGGATACTGTAGACAGTCATTAGAGTGGAATGGCATTGCAAGTGATTATTTTGGCAGTTTTTAATCATAGAGGTTACATTTGGATAGATAGATAGATAGATAGATTGATTGATAGATAGATAGATAGATAGATATGAAATAGATAAATCAAATTTTCTTATCACAATTATGTGTTTACATAAAGGTCATGCAGTTAATTTATAATGGTACATGCTAAAGGGTTAAGACCATCCATAGGAAATCACTCACAAGGAAATCAATGACCAAATATAATATTCCACCAACTATGACCTCTTTTATACTTTGCTGTATGTGACATGTTTTTACATAATATGTACTTTGCTAACAAAATAAACTTAAGGAACCTTTTGGTGTATAAAAAACAAATTCATATCTGCTGGTTGTGCATGTACAGAGATTTCTCCTCTCTGTCCCTAGTGAATTATGTAAAAGCAAAATGCATGTGCTAAATGGCCGGGAGATAGATAATTATGCTATTAGCTTCCTTTACGTGATCATTGTCTTGTTTATTAAAAATACAAATAAAAATTAAATAATAATAAAAAGTTGTCAGAAGATGGGCTATGTATATCTGAATAGAAAATTCCCATGTAACTATGGTAGTCTGATAGCATAACATGACTTCATTAGAGTTTAAAAACATTATTATAACAGAATTGAAAAAAAAAAATAATTTACATATAGAAACACTTTAAGTATACAGAAAGTAAAATGTACTCTGTTACATTTACCCTTTAAATGCATTTGTGGTAGGGTATATTCACACGTACAGTACCCTGTACAGATTTGATGCACAGGACTTGAAGCTGCAGATTTTATGTTGAAAAATTCAATGCAAGGCTATTTTCACACTGCCGTTGGCAATAACGGGTCCTGATTGATCACATTTGCTACAATGGGATCCTTCGGGGGCCATTATTTTGTAGCGGAAGTAGCGGGAGAAAAAGACGGCACAAGCAGTGTTTTTTCTCCCGATATTCCCCTGGGCTCCCCCGACGCCTGTCACACTGTCGTGTCCTAACAGCTGTGTGAAAGAATCCTTAACGAAATGACTGAGCACAGCTTCAAATCACCAGCTTCAAATCCTGTGCATTAAATATGCTGTACCTGTGAATAGACCCTTAAAGGGCACCAAGTATCAGATTTTACCACATACAATGTTTAGCAATGCTTTATATGTGGTGAACTCTTTCTGCTGGAACTTTCTGCCCTCAGGGATCAGGAGGATATTAAGTTTGTAAGTTTCCCCCTTCGGGCCCATAGTTAGTCCTCTGGGCGGAGAACTATATTTACCTAGTTCCACTGATCTGGTATTAGTGACGCTCCCTTAGCGTGATTGGCAGTTCCCATCATCGCTCTGCTCCCTAATCAGACTGAGCAGAGCGGAGAGGCAGGCTGTCAATCACGCCAAGGGAAACTTTAAGGATGCAAAGGAAACTTTACTTTAGAGCTACTAAGTCTAAGGGGTTTTCCCTGAACAAGTCTAAAGGACAAAGCTGTTGAGTTGGTTTGGATGAATCACCCACAGTGGTGAACAGAAAAATCACATGAATTTGCTGTCAGCTAAAACCGGGAGAAGTTAAGTAGTATATTTGTAAAAGGGAGGCACACCTATTTAATAGTCATGAGCAGCCATCTTGATTAAGATGGATAAAAGATCACGAACATCACAGCATCCATGATCACAGCATGAGTTGCTTAGAAGAGTTTGGCCACCCAGTAACAATTTGGATGCAAAGCATAGTAAACATTATAATAAGTCCCTTACTGACATACTGTGCCTTTATGTCGGCTCTGTTTTGCATAATAATACAACTCTGTTGCTCCTCATTCCCTGTTGTCCGAACGAGACAGCTTATCCATCTGTAGGATTGCATCCTATGGCATACATATCACTCAGCCTCTTCTATAGTAGTGCAAAGGAATTAAGGTGCCATGGAGGAGGCAGAATGATGTTGTTCAACACATGCCCCTTCATAGATAACCATCTTATGGATGGATGATTTAAGGATGTCTTTCCCCAGTGGCTTTTCCCCCAATGTGTGGTGAACCCCTTTAAGAATATAACTTTCTAATAATGCAGAACATGTTCACTTTGTCATACATTTGTGGGAAAGCATAAAAAGGAGCTGAAGGAGCTATCCCAAGATGAATCCACCTATCACAGGATAAATGATAACAAGCTGATTTGTGGGAGTCCAACCATTGGGACCCAACTGATCACAAGAACATAGGTCTCCAAGAGAATGAAGTGGCAGAGCACATACTTTATAGTTGTTACATACAACACCCAGTTATCTTTGGGAGTCCCATAGAAAGTTAAAGGCATTGAGGCTGTCCTATAAAGAGAAAATGGATCAGAGGCTGAACATGTGATTCTTGGGGGACAAATGACCTCCATTGTTGTGATTGGTAAGGATTCTGGTGGTCATTAATATTTTACTAATTTTATTACTCATGATTCTAATTAAAACAACATTAATTCCGTAGCAGGGCCCAAAGTAAATAGTATTACATGTGTAGGTTTCTAGAGCATGTTAAATTTATGGGTTATATCTTACATTAAATAGCAAAACTATGCTCTTTAAAAGGAGCCAGTCATCATTATTGTTATGCTGCCTGATCCAAGAGTCATCTGCTTTCCCTGCCCACTACCTTTGGCTGATATCGCTCTCTCTCTCTCAGTTCATTGTTTCCATTTTTACAGAGTAAAATTATAGAAAGGGTTTGATCGATTTCTAAAATTTTCAGATCTTGTTTGCACAAGTTTTCATGAATAAGACCCATAATATGGTCACTACTATATTTCTATTTTTATGACCCATTGTCATGACAGCCTGAGGCCTCTGTGGCTGCTGGGTATTAACATAGCCTGCTAATGGCAGAGCTCACATGTAATGGATTAATGCACTACATAAGTACTGCATTGATCTGTATAACCAATCCAATGATTATGGTGCAAAGAATTAGCTTCCGTAAAAAGTTATAGAAGTAAAAAGTCAGAAAAAGGCAGTTTAAATATGTTTTCTAAAAAGTTTAAAATGTTTTAAAAGTAGTAAAACATTGTAGAATCTATAGAAATTGGATATTGTCATAACTATACTGCCCTGATAAATACAAGAAACATGTCAATTTTACTGCACACTGAATGGAGTGAAAACAAAACCCTCCCTAAATTATAAAAAAAAAAAAGTTTCTATTTGAATTTGCGTTATATTTTATGGTAAAATGGGGGTGTTATTATAAAATTACAATTGGTTGTGCAAAAAAAGAAGCCCTAATATGGCCCAGAGGACAGAAAAATTAGAGATCTTGCCTACTAGAATTAGTGGAAGAAAAATGAAAATGCAAAAATTAAAATTGCCTGAGTTTTCAAAGGGTTAAGAGACAATTTAAGAAAGGACATTTCTCTATATGTACAAAAAAAAAAAACTTAAAATGTACTTTTATGTTATTGTTATTAATTTTACATTGAAACTCATTGACAAATGTACATATTTACATAGTTAGTATAGTCAAAAAAAGACATATGTCTTCAAGGAACTGAAGGGAAGGGGTATGGTTGGATGAAGGGAAATGGATATGATTATTTTTCTGCGTAAGCATTAGTGTTATTTTGTTCTAGGAATGTAGCTTATCCTGTTTTAAAGCTTTCAACTGTTTCTGCTGTGACCAGTTCCTGAGGTAGACTGTTCCATAAATGTACAGTTCTTATGGTAAAGAAGGTGTGTTGCCCCTTTAGACCAAACCTTTTCTTCTCCAGATGAAGGGAGTGCCCCCTTGTCCTTTGAGGGGGTTTAACCTGGAACAGTTTTTCCCCATATTTTTTTATGGGAAATGTATATACTTATATACGTTGATCATATCCCCCCCCCCCCCCCTTAAACGTCTCTTCTCAAAACTAAACAAATGTAATTATTTTAATCTTTCCTCACAGCTAAGATATTCCATATTTACCGTATTTCTTCCTCACATTTAAAATTATGTTTTCGGCCTCTGTCCACATGACCGTACTGAATGTCCATTTCCTTGTAATGTTTTTGGAAGCAAAAATACTATAAGGATGGAGGAGAGAAACAAATGCTTCATGTGTGGAGATACAAAAGACAATGGGTGCATAAACCCCAAACCCCAAGGGGATGCTCTTATCTGACGGCCTTGTATTAATCGTCTCTGTTGGTCCTTCAACCACACTCCAGTGCAATTTTGGATCATCCAGATGGTCAGGATGCTGAAAACCTGGGTTCGGAATGCCATATAGGGATAAAGCAAGGCTTTTCTGCTGGTGCTGGTACAACAAATTCAATATTATGAACAAAAAGATCCATAGCCTGGAAAGTAGATATTAAAAAATGCAGTTTTATTAATAGACTTATTTACAATGCTGAGAACCTTCCCCTTCATCATTATATGGTGCATCTGGCCATAATATTGGATTTGTGTTATGGGTGGCAGCAGAAAAGCCCATTCTTTTATCCTCATACAGTATTAAGCATCCAGCTTTGCCAGAACCCATGCTTTTAGAACTAAAACAAAGGTTTTCTTGTTTCCATTGTTCGGGATTCTATTTTTTCACTTGTATTGACCTTTAATACAACTATATGCACAGAGCTTTAAGGTAGTACATAGAGTTCTACACTGGTGAAAGTGAAAATCATTCCAGGTAATCCTAATAAAGATCGTCCTTTCTTAAAGGTTTCATAATTGTATCCAACTAGAATAGCCATAGGCCAAAACGGGCCTATACAACATGTGCTCTTATTGTTATTAAGTTCAAATCTGGAGAGAGGTAAAACATGAAAATCATTACATGGGCGCTTGACATATTGTAGAGACTTAAATAAGATTGCAACATAGGTACTTTTTCCAAACTAAGTGAAATAATAAGGAGGCAATTACCTTGCGGTTGAGAGAGGTAACATGGAAGATTCCTTGACAATCTGATCAACTGTAGGAGAGAGTAAGAGATAGGTAAGTTTACATCATTGCCATGCTTGGCCAAATAGTTGACAGATGTGTTGAAAAATGCATATGAGAACAATTACTTTTGTGAGGTTTTATGTTATGATATATAACAAATAAACTTGCCACTGATATTACAAAAAGATTAGTTTTGAAATATATTTGCCCCTTAGAAGCTTTTAGGTACTTTCAAATGTAGACTGTAACCTGTAAGCTCAGATATGGGCTTACTCTGGCATACTTCAGAAAATACTAAATTATGATGAACCCTCCTAGGCATAAGCAGTACTATGTTTTATGTATTGACTATTTTAGTTATCTGCTCTATGTTTGTTATACTAGGGATATTTCAGCACTTAATAACTTATCCTGTGGATAAATGGGATCCCCTGGGATTTCCTGAACTGTCACCCGACTCTCCTGGCTCAATGGAAAGCCAAGACAACATGCGCACCTCTAATCTATTCTTACATAGCTACATAGTTAGTATGGTTGAAAAAAAAGACATATGTAAGTTCAACCAAGGAGGTTAAGGGAAGGGGTATGGGTAGATGAAGGGGGGTTCCATATTTCTGCAGATGCATTAAAGTTATTTTGTTCTAGGAATGTATCTTACCCTGGTTTTAAGCCTACAACTATTGCTGCTGTGACCAGTTCCTGAGGTAGACTGTCCCATAAATTCACAGTTCTTATGATAAAGAAGGCTTGTCATCCCTGAAGACTAAACCTTTTTTCTCCTTATGGAGGGAGTGCTCCCTTGACTTTTGATTGGGTTTTTACCTGGAACAGTTGTTTCCAATATTTTTTGTATGGGTCATATATATTCTTAAGTTGATCTATTCCCCCTTAAATGTCTCTTCTCAAGACTAAACAAATGTAATTCTTTTAATCTTTCCTCATAGCTAAAATTTTCCATGGCCCCTTATTAATTTAGTTGTGCCTCTCTGTACTCTTTATGGCTCCAGAATGTCCCTTATATAAACTTATCCCTAAAACTGAACAGCAAATCCCAGGCTCCTCTGTATGTAAGATAACAATAACAACATACTTTCACTCAGTCACTGAGGACATATTGTTTTTTGAACGTCATCAGTAAAATGGGGAGCATGTCATTAGGGTAAGTAAACACAGACAACAGGCAGACCACACTGCCAGCATTGGATCGGGGAGGTGAGTTTGCTGTAATTTGTTGTGCAGAGCAACCTATACTTTGTATTTATTTATTTATTTTATAGATTGTAATGCTTTTTATGTTGTTGTATCACTGCAAAATATATATTCACCACTAGTGTTGCCAACAAAATAATTCACAGAAAACACTAAAATGCTACTTTTAATAATAATCCAATAAAATAACACAAATGAAAAAAGAAGAATTGGTCAACCAACACATAATCTCGTGATGTGCCACCCATGCTGATAAGTGGTGGGGCCACATGGTACAAAGAGAATATACTGATTATTTAAAAAAGACTACAAAAGGCTCCCCAATAATGAATCTTACAACAATGTTGGGTCCAGAAAAGTGGTAGAGCGCTAAAGGGAAGGATGAGGGAGAAGGAGGCGGATAGGGGAGGGTCTAGATGAAGCAGCCCTTACCTGTTGATCCTGAGGCTCATACCCTACTCTACCCCTGATCCTATGCGGAGTGTAATGTCCTAAATAAGGACGGCCCCACACCGGAACCTACCCCTGACAGTCCGGAAAATACCTTAAATAAATTACAATTAAAAGGCTCTCTAACTCACGAAAGTAGTGCTATCTAGATAAAGAGGTATAGTAGAAGGCAAAGAGGAGGCCTGATGCCTATCAACAAAGATAACCCCAACCAGTAATGCAATGGTGTAATGTCAAATTATACAGATGGTAAATATTCTTAATTAAAGATGTAACATAGTGACATAGTTCATTAGGTTGAAAAAAGACCAGAGTCCAAGTTCAACATATAACCCTAATGAGTCCCTACTGAGTTAATCCAGAGGAAGGCAATAAAAACCTCATACTAGAGGTAAAAAATTCCTTCCCGACTCCAAATACGGCATCAGAATAAATCCCTGGATCTGTCCCTATAATTCTAATATACATAACCAGTGATGTTCTTACTCTGCAAAATGCATACAGACCCCTTTTAAATTCTTTTACAGAGTTCCCCATGACCACCTCCTCCGGGAGAGAATTCCACAGTCTCACTGCTCTTACAGTAAAGAACCTCCGTCTGTGCTGGTGTAGAAACTTCTTTCCTCTAAACGGAGAGGATGCCCACTTGTTATAGATACAGTCCTGGGTATAAATAGATCATGGGAGAGATCTCCTTACGGTCCCCTGATATATTTATACATAGTTATTAGGTCACTCTAAGCTTTCTTTTTTTCTAAACAGCTACTGTCCTAATCTCTGAACAGCTACCGTCCTAATCTCTCTATATATAATATGATGCTTGTATAGACTATGATGCATACATAAGAGCTTAAAGATATATCAATTTGAGTTGAGAGCAAATTCACAATAAAGGTATAAAAAAAAGACACAGTAATCTCTCAAGAATCATTAACAAATGTGAAAGTCATATTATAACTGTGTCACCAAGCACATACCCTGGATAGTGCAACTAGAAAATAAGTAAGCCGTGCAAATAGACAGGGACTTAACTGGATTCAAAAGAAAACATAAAAATGAAAAGTCCAACACTTTTTTTGCCCCACTTGTCAGGGGACGATAGGAAGTTAAGATGATTCCATACTAATACTCATGGCGACAATGGTGTACATCTGCACTATCTACCAGCCAGCCAGAGATTTCGTGTTGGTTGACCAATTATTTTTTCTTAGGTGATTTTAGTGGATTATTATTAAAAGTTATATTTAAGTTTTTTATTGTTGTCATCTATTTTTTTAACTTGCATCCCAACCCACATGTATGTGATGGTCATCCCATGGGGTTAAGAAGCTGGTGATCACGTGCTGGAGGAGAGCTGTAATTGACCACTCATCACTATGGGTGGTATGATGAAAAATTCTGATCTTAACTGTTCAACCCTTTAAAACCAATTGCAATTGTGGTGTGAACATAAGCAGAGGGCTCCCTTTGTATTATATACTCATATATACTCATCAGCCCAATTTGCAAGTGCCGGCATTGACTAGGTAACTGAGTATGCCCTGGGACTAATAAAGGTTACATACTATGCTAGTGCATACCTCGGGTATGCATTATTTTAGGTTTTTTGTAATGTATTGCATGTACATGTAGTGTATTGCCATATAGACCAGTGTTTCCCAACCATGGTCCTTCCAGATGATGCAAAAGTACAACTCAACTATCTGCTGAGAGCTGTTTTTCAACAGCTAGAGGCACCTTGGTTGAGACATACTGATACAGACATACAATAAAATAGTCACTAGTAAAAGAAATCTCTAAAAATGTAGAAAAAATACACCAATAGTAAAGTACACAAAAAAAACACACACATGCACAAAATATACAGGGTGGGCCACTTATATGGATACACCTTAATAAAATGGGAATGGTTGGTGATATTAAATTCAAGATGGGTGGTGACCATGGCGGCCATATTGAAGTCGGCCATTTTGAATCCAACTTTTGTTTTTTCAATAGGAAGAGGGTCATGTGACACATTAAACTTATTGGGAATTTCACAAGAAAAACAATGATGTGCTTGGTTTTAACGTAACTTTATTCTATTCTATAAGTTATTTACATTTCTGACCACTTATAAAATGTGTTCAATGTGCTGCCCATTGTGTTGGATTGTCAATGCAACCCTCTTCTCGCACTCTTCCCACACTGATAGCAACACCACAGGAGAAATTATAGCACAGGCTTCCAGTATCCGTAGTTTCAGGTGCTACAGAATGGGCAAAACAAAAATTGGAACAGGACCCTCAGTTTACACAGAATATTTTGTTCAGCGATGAGGCAAACTTTTATGTGAATGGTGAAGTTAACAAATAAAACCACCGCTATTGGTCTGACAATAACCCACATTGGATAGATCCCTCCAAGACTGTTGGAACACAAAAATTGATGGTATGGTGTGGTATATGGGGTACAAAGATAGTGGGGCCAGTCTTCATCAATGGAAATCTCAAGGCCACTGGATATGTGAAATTGCTACATGATGATGTGTTTCCCTCTTTATGCACTGAAGCTGGCACGTTCCCTGAGTTTTCCAGCAAGATGGTGCACCACCACATTATGGGTGTCAGGTCCGAGCATTCCTAGAGGAACAGTTTCCTGGAAAGTGGATTGGTCATCGTGGGCCAGTTGAATGGCCCCCAAGGTCTCCCGATCTGACCCCCTTAGACTTTTATCTTTGGGGTCATCTGAAGGCAATTGTCTATGCTGTGAAGATAAGAGATGTGCAGCACCTGAAACTACGGATACTGAAAGCCTGTGCTAGCATTTCTCCTGCAGTGTTGCTATCAGTGTGTGAAGAGTGGGAGAAGAGGGTTGCATTGACAATCCAACACAATGGGCAGCACATTGAACACATTTTATAAGTGGTCAGAAACTTGTAAATAACTCATGAAAGAATAAAGTTACGTTAAAAACAAGCACATCATTGTTTTTCTTGTGAAATTCCCAATAAGTTTGATGTGTCACATGACCCTCTTCCTAATGAAAAAACTAAATTTGGATTAAAAATGTCCGACTTCAAAATGGCCACCATGGACACCACCCATCTTGAAAAGTTTCCCCCCCTCACATATACTAATGTGTAACAAACAGGAAGTTAATTTCACCAACCATTCCCATTTTATTAAGGTGTATCCCTCTAAATGGCCCACTCTGTAGTACTGTACGCATTATTTTTTTTAAATAAATGAATGAATAAATTAATGGATGAATAAACAAAGGATTTAATCAGTGAAGCAAAAATACATAAACCATTTATGCATTTCTTTATTTATGCATTCCTCCTTTAAAAAATGTATTAAATGCTACCATAGAGATACCTGAAAATAAATAATAATAAAAAAAACAGTTTGTCCCATAATTGAAACAAGACAAGAAATAACTCTTTGATTAAAGGGTGAACAATTGACAGTGATCTGTTTTTTTTATATGGTTTTCTATGGTTCAAATCAATCAAAATGGGAATATTAGTAAAATCTCTAAACTTCATTGTGATTGAACTTCAATGTGAGTGAGCTGCTGTATTTGCAATTTAGTGAATAAAGGTCATGCCAGTCCATATAACAACACAATTCACTATTACATATGTCAATAGTATTGATAGTTGATTTGTCACCTTTAATTGGGATATCTTTCACATTGTTTTAGAAGTGGGACCATTAGGATACATCTCCAAGGACCTTACAGGGATAATTCAAAAGCCAAATCCTATACCTTGTCATTTTGTTAATGAAATCTGGTACAACAGTTTTAAATCTCTACCTAAAGAAATGTGTGGTTTATCATTGTTCTAACAAAGCAACAACACTTGGGAAATTGTAACCTTTAGGAATGTAAATCAGGATATGTACATCTCATAAGCTGTGCTTTATTAAATACGTACTCAGGGATTATTTAATTGCTGATTTATTTGTGTATTCATTCATTAATTTTATTTAATTATTTATTTGTTATTTATTTGTTTGTTTGTTTATTTATTTTGCTTTTAGAGTGCTGCGATTAAAGCGAATGATATAGCAGCTCACGTGAATGCCTTGTGCTTAACGGGCAGGCTTGGTAGGCTCCATTTTGAATGAAAAAACATCCCTAAAAATGACTTGATAATGCCTGTATTTCCTATGAATCTTCTTGCTTTGCAGAGAGATTGTGTTTGGCATTTGATCACTGCACATGGTCATTCAAATAGGCCATTGGAACTCAGACTCATAAGTAGGGTATGGTCAGTTCATGTTATGTGCAGTGTTTATGGGTTCATTTATTCAAAGTCTGTTGTGAGAAATATTGCCAGAGAAGGGGGTCTGGGAGCTAGCAAGAGGATTTAATAGTTGATAATGTCATCCTGTAGTTTACAGGAAGTCATCTGACCAGGACTTACTACTTCCTCTGAAACATTAAGCCATGCAATTTTACATGACCAGATTACAGTAATGAAACACATAGATACAGCTGTTCTGGAATGAAACAAATGGCACTGTACAACTAGTGATGGTAAGCATGCATGATATGCCCCTCCCCCAACACATGGTGCTTTTTTAAAGGAGTTGTAAAAATAAAGGACACCAATATAAATTTAATGAGGATATAACAAGAAACAACTTACCTTCTAACTAGGATCGAACAGGCCCCACCAGCATACCTCTGGTGGGCCCAGGTTCTGATGCAAAAATGGGCCCCTACTAGAGCAGGTCCCAGAGGTCCAGCAGAACACAAACTCTCCACACTCCAAATTTGGAGGCAATTAGTTGAGTCATGGGTATTCTTTGAGTTAATTCTCAAATCATCAATAATATCTTCTTGATAATAGACCTTAGATAACAGTGCAACCAAAAGTGGACATGGACGTGATCTGCATAAATAGGGGGCAGGTCTTTTGAATGGTTTCAACTAATGGCTGAAGTCAATCTATCATATGTGGTCTTCAATCCAGAATTGTTGCACCTCAGCTATGAACATTTCAGAAAAAACATATTATTGAATATTTAAAGTTGCACAAATGACCCTATACAGATTGTTGAGAATTGATATATCAGCGATTACAGTGACTATGCCGATCTATGCCTGAATTACAGATTAAGACAAGTAGTGGAGACCATAGCAAGAAAGAGTGAAATCTATATAATATTCTAAAAGCAGTACTTAAGAATAAATGTAAAACTACCTGTAAGAGAACTGCAAAGCTATCAATGGGAGATAAACTAAAAGGGCACAGTATTTAGGGAATAAAGCTTTCAGATAAATACATATATTAATGTCAAGAATGACTCAGTTTGCATTGAAAAGTCAGAATATAGGATACCATCTGCATGTAAAGCACAACATGAAACCTATCTATTTTCTTCAATTATGCCTCATGCAGTAAATGCCAAATGTGTAACTTTTGAAAAGTTGATGTGGTAATGTATACACGATAACTACATTTTAAAATTACAATTCATCATACAAATTCACAAAAGAGCAGACTCCTAAATGTGTTATAAAGGTTGCTCTAATGTTATATGCAGGATGTCGTGACTCATTCAACAGTCTATCTACTACTCTCGATCTAACCTCTCCAAAAGACCACCTTAAAAAAAAAAAAAAAAAAAAAAAACACCCCCGTAGTGAGACAAGATTTCCCCTAAGGCTTGGTTCACATATATCAGGCGTCCGGCATAGTTTCTCTCCAGCGTCCACCGGAGGGAAACTGATGCGAGAACTGATCCCATTCATTTGAATGGGACAGTTCACACTCATCCAGCATCTCAATTTTGATGCCAGATGTTTGGACACGCCAGAGGGCACTGCAGAATGGTGCACTCCCCTGTCCACCATCCAGAAACAATGGACGCCAGATGCAATACAACTGATGACAACTTGGCATCAGTTGTGGCATCGGTTGCGCCGAGATCTAGGCTGAGTTCCCCTGTGCCATATGATGGACACATGTGAACCCAGCATAAAGCATATACAGTGATCCCTCAACTTACAATGGCCTCAACATACAATAATTTCAACATACAATGGTCTTTTCTGGACCATTGCAACTTAAAACCAGACTCAACATACAATGCTATGGACAGTCCAGATCTACAAAACATGTCAGGAAACATGGCAGGAAGATCGTACGAATTAGAATGGGCATTCACTGGTAAAAAACCTGTATTACTGAAGTGCATGCACTGACTCACTGTCTAGTAGCGCCCCCTACAGTACAGGGAGCTATGATATGTTCTGTACTACTCTTTACCTGTGCCATGGTTAGCTGCTCCTTTGGACACCAAGTAAGGGCGGCTCCATTTTACTTTTTTTTAGGACATTGTACTGTACAGAACCCTGAAGAAGCTCCTGTCCTCTACATAGACAGTGATTTACAGCTCCCAGCAGATCTTTCTTACTTTTATATGTAAGGACATGCTTTATCTATATTAGTTATCTACTTATTTTTCTTAAATCCTCACTTTTTCCTATTTTTTGATGACATTTTGGTGGCTTCAGAACCAATTACCAGGTTTCCATAGAGTTATGGTCTCAACAATGGTTTCAACATACAATGATCGTCCTGGAACCAATTAATATTGTAACTTGAGGGACCACTGTATGCATTTTTTTATGCAATGTATTTTTATATGTCCATTGCATTTTTTTTTTTACTATACTTTTATTTTTCTCAAGTTTCTCAAAAAGGAAAAGGGACACCAAGTTCTTCAAAAAAAAAGTATCCTTTAACTCCAAAAGTAACTCCAAAATGTATTTGTGGGTGTACCACAATTAGAGATGAGCAAATCGAAGTTGACGAATTTCATGAAAAATTTGATTCGCAACGAATACAAATATCGCTCGAATCGATTCATTAAACTCCATTTTACAGCGTTCCAGGCTATTGGAGACCTAAGATGGCGGATCCACATGTGAGTACATGGGGCAGGGGATTATGGGAGGGCGGGAAACAGCGGCGGGAATGAAGGTAGGCGGGCTGACCCTGAATCACATGTGAGATGCAGCCTATCAGTGTTCACTGACCCCTGTGATGTCACAGCCCCTATATAATAGGCAGCCATTTTGCCTCTCTTCATTTCATCTATGCACTCAGATGGAGAGGACGGGACTGTGTGTGTGTGTGAATAGCTCATACCACAGCATTACACTGCAACTGCTAGTCACATCAGCATTAGGGAAAGGCAGGAGTGCAGAGTGCTTTGCTGTTACACTGAGAAGAATCATTGATAGCTAAACCTCCTATTCACGTTATTGAGCATTGCAGCAGAGAGGGGCAGATAGCTGTCAGCTGCCTCATACAGATCTCCAAGCTGCCTGAACTTTCTGAAGCATCTTATCTCCTCATTTTTCAGCCCAATTGAGTTTAATTTTGTTTGCTCCACAAATCTTCTGCTGCTCAGAATTGTGTGACAGAGTGCAATTTAGGGTTTAATCCCTTTTTTTTTTTTGTGGTGCTGCACTGTTGGGTCCTGCTGCTGTTCAGAAATAAGTCATATTAGTGTGGACTTTAGTGCCTTTTTACCATTTTTCACCTGTTACTCTGTCTCTGTGCTAAATTCAGTGGTATACCACACGTTATACACCTGCCGATGTATGAAAGAAAAAAAAAAGTTTTTCCTGCGTACAAATACACTTAACAGTGGCCTTATCATTGCAAAGGGCCTACATACAAGCAAATAGCGTACCATATACTACTTTTTTTCTCTGTCTCTGTGCTAAATTCAGTGTTATACCACACGTTATACACCTGCCGGTGTATGAAATTTTTTTTTTTTTTTCCTGCGTACAAATACGCTTAACAGTGGCCTTATGATTGCAAAGGGCCTACATACAAGCAAATAGCGTACCATATACTACCTTTTTTTCTGTTTCTGTGCTAAATTCAGTGTTATACCACACGTTATACACCTGCCAGTGTATTAAAGAAAAAAAAAAGTTTTTCCTGTGTACAAATACGCTTAATCATTGCAAAAAGCATACATACAACCAAGTAGTGTACTATTTAGTACCTGTATTTCTGTATCGGTGCTAAATTCAGTGCTATTCCACACATTAGTATACATCGACTGGTGTATACAACAAAAAAAATAGTTTTTTTCTGCGTATAAATATGCTTAACAGTGCGCTCATCATTGCAAAGGGCATACATAGAACCAAGTAGTGTACTATTTACTACCTGTTATTCTGTCTCTGTGCTAAATTCAGTGCTATTCCACACATTAGTATACACCTGCTGGTGTATTTAAAAAAAAAAAGTGTTTTTTCTGCATAGAAATACACATACAAGTGCGCTCATAATTGCAAAGAGCATACATACAACAAAGGAGTATACTATTTAGTAACTGTTATTCTGTCTAGGGCCTATATACTTTGAAAGGACAGCCGTAAGTAATCGCCTGCTGCTGTTCTATACCCTCATAAACGCACAAAGTATGTCAGGCAGGGAAGTGCCAGGACGTGCACAGAGAAGGGGCAAAGGTCTACATACGTCAGGCAGCTCCCGTTAACACCCAGCGGTCGTGTCTTCGACCCATCTCTCCTCGTCAATTGGTTTGCACACTCATCCCCATCATCACAAGCGACATGTGACAACCCCAGTCAAGAGTCGGTGGGTTCCTCAGACACAACCCTCAGTTGAGAATACACTTTAAGGGAGATATTACAGGGTCCCTATAACCCTATCTAGAGATAAACACCCTTGGTGTTAGATTTAACAAAACCACATAAGAAATACACCAATTAGGTAAATAAAACTTAACCTTTACTTAGAAATAATATTAAAAGATACATTACAATTCATGGTTACTGTGATGAAGCCACCATTGTAAGGGAATGGGGAAAGTGGTACAGGTGAAAACCTAAACAACCTATGATGGGCCCTTTCTATTAGTGTGTGGATAGGGAGAGGAAAATCAAATAAAAACAGATACTGGCGAAACTCCAACGTGTTTCGTCCTGCGATGTCCAGGACTCATCAGGGAGTATTTGTATTAGATAATATAGATGCTCAAATTCAAAACAATATTACACACAGTAACACATGCTCAGATCGATAGATAGAACAAGAAATGGTAAAATAGTATGGTCTGTCAGGCACTGTCCTTAAAGGGGTACTCCACCCCTAGACATCTTATCCCCTATCCAAAGGATAGGGGATAAGATGTCAGATCGCCAGGGTCCCGTTGCTGGGGACCCCGGGGATCGCTGCTGCAGCACCCCGCTATCATTACCGCGCAGAGCGAGTTCGCTCTGCACGTAATGACGGGCAATAAAGGGGCCAGAGCATTGTTACGTCACGGCTTCGCCCCTTGTGACGTCACGGCCCGCCCCCGTCAATACAAGTCATGAGGGGCGGAGCCATGACGTGAAGCTGCTCCGGCCCCTGTATCGCCCGTCATTACGCACAGAGTGAACTCGCTCTGTGCAGTAATGATGGCGGGGTGCCGCAGCGGCGATCCCCGGGGCCCTCAGCAGCGGGACCCCGGCGATCTGACATCTTATCCCCTATCCTTTGGATAGGGAATAAGATGCCAGGGGCGGAGTACCCCTTTAAGCAGTCAATGGTCAGAGAAGTCAATAGACAACAAATAGAAAGTAATATATTACATTACATAGAGTAAGCAGACATTTGGTAACACCTTAATAGTCAGTACTGCAAATAATAAGTGGAAAAATCCACCTCATTAATAAATACGGATAAAACTCTCAATCCGAGAAGGTATCCCAGACACTATGGGTTCCTATCAAATCATAGGTGTTAACATGTACACAATGCTTGTATATTCCGAATAACCGCTATCTATGAAAAAATGATAGTTCTCTATCAAAAATAATATTTGTTGTCAGATAAGGTGATAGTATAGGTATGGAGATGAGCCCATAACATATTGGAAATCCAAATGAACTTGGACTGCTAGTCAGGTGATGAATTAATAGCAGAACCCCATCAGAGCAGGCAGATGCAATAGCCTGAACTTTAAAGAATATAGGGTTAAGATGTTTCAAGAGATCAGTGAATAGACGGTGCCTGTATTCCGTCCTGGATGGAGGATGCCCTCAGTTGGCATGGCCCAGGAGCAGTCCCCGTAATCCCATTGCCTTTGTCCTATGCTGTTCCCTCTCCCAAAGAAGTATCTCATGCTTTGGGTTCAGCTCCACTATTTACTGAGGACGATCCAATAGAGGACAGTCAGCAGCTAATGGGCAGCCAAGAATGTGAGGAGACATGTGTCGCTTGCTCCGCAAGGCGGGCAAGTAGTGATGCGGAGAGTGACGTGGGAGGCGGTCTTTCAATTGTTCAGGGTCCTGAGGCAGACACTGTTGTGGAACACGAGGAGGACATCAGTGATGTGCCAACATCTTTTGATGATGATGAAACCGATAGCAATTGGGAGCCGGGTGCAGAAGCCGGAGCTTCATCATCATCAGGAGAAGAGATTTGCTCTTTGTCTATGAGGCAGCAAGGCGGTAGCATGGTTGGCAATCAGCGTGGTGGTGGCAGTAGTGGAAATTCAGGAGCCAAACGTGCCAGGGGGAGACCACCTGCTTCGCGGTTAGCTACCATTCAGGGAGGTAGTGGAACAGAGGTTCCTGGAGACGGCACCAATAGCAGTGAAATAGTGCGGACTGCGGGTGGGAAAATGAGCTACTCTGCGGTGTGGTTGCTCTTCATAAAGAATCCGGAGGACCTTAGCGTAGTCACATGCAAAATTTGTCGGCAGAAAGTGAAGCGTGGCCAGGGTCCCAATCTCGGCACCACGGCCCTGCGTCAACACATGATTCGCCACCATAAAGCAGCCTGTGATAACCGTGGCTCCGATGTAGTGGTCCAGCCTGCTGCATCACCCACTGGCCATCCGCTCCCTCCGTCATCCAGCCAAGGCTCCACCACCTCAGCTGAAGGGAGCATTGTGTTAAACCATCCTTCTTGCGCTCCTGGTTCTTCCGCTCGTAGTCAGCCATTCCGCCAACAATCGATCGGCGAAGCCATGTCTAAGAGACAACAGTATGCACCCATTCATCCAACGGCACAGAAGTTGAATGTGCTCCTGTTCAAGTTGCTGGTGTTGCAGTCCCTCCCTTTCCAACTGGTGGACTCTGCAGCTTTCAAGGAATTGATGGCTTGTGCCGAGCCGAGGTGGAAAGTCCCAAGCCGTCATTTCTTTGCGAAGAAGGCAGTACCAGCCCTGCATAAGTTTGTACAAGAGAAGGTGGGCCAGTCCTTGAGCCTGTCGGTGTGTTCAAAAGTGCACGGCAGCGCCGACATGTGGAGCAGTAACTACGAGCAGGGACAATACATGTCTTTTACGGCCCACTGGGTAAATGTTGTTCCTGCACAGCCACAACAGCAACTTGGACAGGTCACACCGCTTCCTCCTCCATGCTCTCGCTCCCAGACAGTTGGTCCTTTTACAGTGTGCGCCTCCTCCTCCCCCGTGTCCTCGGCCTCCACTGCTCGTCCAAATCTCGGTGGCCCTTCATCGTACCATGTGTGTAGAGCACGGCGGTGTCAAACTGCTCTTCACATTCGCCCTGCATGGCACACGTGTTGAATCTGGTTGTCAAGAAGTTCATCAAGTCTTCACCCCATTTGCAAGACATCCTGACAATGGCAAGGAAACTGTGCATGCACTTCAGCCACTCGTACAACGCCATGCACACTTTGCTTGAGCTTCAGCGTCAGAACGGTGTCCCACAACATTTGCCACACGTTGGAATTCCACCCTCCATATGTTGGACAGACTATATGAACAAAGAAAAGCCATCACAGTTTTTTTGATGATACAAGCAGATAGGAGTACTCCCTGTGTAACTTCAATTTAAACGAGTGGCAGCTCATAAGTGACACCTGCCGTTTGCTGAGGCCCTTTGAGGAAGCCACATTTTTTGTTAGTCGCTCGAATTACGCCCTGAACGATGTAATTCCACTCCTACATTTACTCCAAAATATTATTGAAAACATGGCTGGTCACGGCAATGGAGACGTTGCGCCTACATCAGAAGGCAACTATGCTGCCTAATCTGGGGGACATCTATGCTGCCTAATCTGGGGGACATCTATGCTGCCTAATCTGGGGGACATCTATGCTGCCTAATCTGGGGGACATCTATGCTGCCTAATCTGGGGGACAACTATGCTCCTAATCTGGGGGACAATTATGCTCCTAATCTGGGGGACAACTATGCTCCTAAACAGGGGGACAACTAACCTCCTAATCTGGTGGACATCGATGCTACCTAATCTGGGGGACAAGTATGCTCCTAATCTGGGGGACATCTATGCTGCCTACTCTGGGGGACAAGTATGCTGCTAATCTGGGGGACATCTATGCTGCCTAATCTGGGGGACATTTATGCTGCCTAATCTGGGTGACATCTATGCTGCCTAATCTAGGGGACAACTATGCTCCTTATCTGGGGGACAACTATGCTCCTAATCTCTGGTGGACAACTAAGATCCTAATCTGGTGGACATCTATGCTGCCTAATCTGGGGAACAAGTATGCTCCTAATCTGGGGGACATCTTTGCTGCCTACTCTGGGGGACAAGTATGCTCCTAATCTGGGGGACAACTATGCTCCTAATCTGGGGGACATCTATGCTGCCTAATCTGGGGGACATCTATGCTGCCTAATCTGGGTGACATCTATGCTGCCTAATCTGGGGGACATTTATGCTGCCTAATCTGGGTGACATCTATGCTGCCTAATCTAGGGGACAACTATGCTCCTTATCTCGGGGACAACTATGCTCCTAATCTCTGGGGGACAACTAAGATCCTAATGTGGTGGACATCTATGCTGCCTAATCTGTGGAACAAGTATGCTCCTAATCTGGGGGACATCTTTGCTGCCTACTCTGGGGGACAAGTATGCTCCTAATCTGGGGGACAACTATGCTCCTAATCTGGGGGACATCTATGCTGCCTAATCTGGGGGACATCTATGCTGCCTAATCTGGGTGACATCTATGCTGCCTAATCTGGGGGACATTTATGCTGCCTAATCTGTGGGACAAGTATGCTCCTAATCCGGGGGACATATATGCTGCCTACTCTGGGGGATAAGTATTCTCCTAATCTGGGGGACATCTACGCTGCCTAATCTGGGTGATATCTATGCTGCCTAATCTGGGGACAACTATGCTCTTAATCTGGGGGACTTCTATGCTGCCTAATCTGGGGGACATCTATGCTGCCTACTTTGGGGACAAGTATTATCCTAATCTGGGGGACATCTATGCTGCCTACTCTGGGGGACAAGTATGCTTCTAATCTGGGGGACATCTATGCTGCCTAATCTGGGTGACATCTATGCTGCCTAATCTGGGGGACATCTATGCTGCCTAATCTGGGGGACAAGTATGCTCCTAATCCGGGGGACATATATGCTGCCTACTCTGGGGGATAAGTATTCTCCTAATCTGGGGGACATCTACGCTGCCTAATCTGGGTGATATCTATGCTGCCTAATCTGGGGACAACTATGCTCTTAATCTGGGGGACATCTATGCTGCCTAATCTGGGGGACATCTATGCTGCCTACTTTGGGGACAAGTATGATCCTAATCTGGGGGACATCTATGCTTTCTACTCTGGGGGACAAGTATGCTTCTAATCTGGGGGACATCTATGCTGCCTAATCTGGGTGACATCTATGCTGCCTAATCTGGGGGACAACTATGCTCCTAATCTGGGGGACATCTATGCTGCCTAATCTGGGTGACATCTATGCTTCCTAATCTGGGGGACATCTATGCTGCCTAATCTGGGGGACAAGTATGCTCCTAATCCGGGGGACATCTATGCTGCCTACTCTGGGGGACAAGTATGCTCCTAATCTGGGGGACATCTATGCTGCCTACTCTGGGAGACAAGTATGCTCCTAATCTGGGGGACATCTATGCTGCCTAATCTGGGGGACAACTATGCTCCTAATCTGGGGGACATCTATGCTGCCTAATCTGGGGGACAAGTATGCTCCTAATCTGGGGGACATCTATGCTGCCTAATCTGGGTGACATCTATGCTGCCTAATCTGGGGAACAACTATGCTCCTAATCTGGGGGACATCTATGCTGCCTAATCTGGGGGACATCTATGCTGCCTAATCTGGGGGACATCTATGCTGCCTAATCTGGGGGACATCTATGCTGCCTAATCTGGGTGACATCTATGCTGCCTAATCTGGGGGACATTTATGCTGCCTAATCTGGGTGACATCTATGCTGCCTAATCTAGGGGACAACTATGCTCCTTATCTCGGGGACAACTATGCTCCTAATCTCTGGGGGACAACTAAGATCCTAATGTGGTGGACATCTATGCTGCCTAATCTGTGGAACAAGTATGCTCCTAATCTGGGGGACATCTTTGCTGCCTACTCTGGGGGACAAGTATGCTCCTAATCTGGGGGACAACTATGCTCCTAATCTGGGGGACATCTATGCTGCCTAATCTGGGGGACATCTATGCTGCCTAATCTGGGTGACATCTATGCTGCCTAATCTGGGGGACATTTATGCTGCCTAATCTGTGGGACAAGTATGCTCCTAATCCGGGGGACATATATGCTGCCTACTCTGGGGGATAAGTATTCTCCTAATCTGGGGGACATCTACGCTGCCTAATCTGGGTGATATCTATGCTGCCTAATCTGGGGACAACTATGCTCTTAATCTGGGGGACTTCTATGCTGCCTAATCTGGGGGACATCTATGCTGCCTACTTTGGGGACAAGTATGATCCTAATCTGGGGGACATCTATGCTGCCTACTCTGGGGGACAAGTATGCTTCTAATCTGGGGGACATCTATGCTGCCTAATCTGGGTGACATCTATGCTGCCTAATCTGGGGGACATCTATGCTGCCTAATCTGGGGGACAAGTATGCTCCTAATCCGGGGGACATATATGCTGCCTACTCTGGGGGATAAGTATTCTCCTAATCTGGGGGACATCTACGCTGCCTAATCTGGGTGATATCTATGCTGCCTAATCTGGGGACAACTATGCTCTTAATCTGGGGGACATCTATGCTGCCTAATCTGGGGGACATCTATGCTGCCTACTTTGGGGACAAGTATGATCCTAATCTGGGGGACATCTATGCTTTCTACTCTGGGGGACAAGTATGCTTCTAATCTGGGGGACATCTATGCTGCCTAATCTGGGTGACATCTATGCTGCCTAATCTGGGGGACAACTATGCTCCTAATCTGGGGGACATCTATGCTGCCTAATCTGGGTGACATCTATGCTTCCTAATCTGGGGGACATCTATGCTGCCTAATCTGGGGGACAAGTATGCTCCTAATCCGGGGGACATCTATGCTGCCTACTCTGGGGGACAAGTATGCTCCTAATCTGGGGGACATCTATGCTGCCTACTCTGGGAGACAAGTATGCTCCTAATCTGGGGGACATCTATGCTGCCTAATCTGGGGGACAACTATGCTCCTAATCTGGGGGACATCTATGCTGCCTAATCTGGGGGACAAGTATGCTCCTAATCTGGGGGACATCTATGCTGCCTAATCTGGGTGACATCTATGCTGCCTAATCTGGGGAACAACTATGCTCCTAATCTGGGGGACATCTATGCTGCCTAATCTGGGGGACATCTATGCTGCCTAATCTGGGGGACATCTATGCTGCCTAATCTGGGGGACAACTATGCTCCTAATCTGGGGGACAATTATGCTCCTAATCTGGGGGACAACTATGCTCCTAAACAGGGGGACAACTAACCTCCTAATCTGGTGGACATCGATGCTACCTAATCTGGGGGACAAGTATGCTCCTAATCTGGGGGACATCTATGCTGCCTACTCTGGGGGACAAGTATGCTCCTAATCTGGGGGACATCTATGCTGCCTAATCTGGGGGACATTTATGCTGCCTAATCTGGGTGACATCTATGCTGCCTAATCTAGGGGACAACTATGCTCCTTATCTGGGGGACAACTATGCTCCTAATCTCTGGGGGACAACTAAGATCCTAATCTGGTGGACATCTATGCTGCCTAATCTGGGGAACAAGTATGCTCCTAATCTGGGGGACATCTTTGCTGCCTACTCTGGGGGACAAGTATGCTCCTAATCTGGGGGACAACTATGCTCCTAATCTGGGGGACATCTATGCTGCCTAATCTGGGGGACATCTATGCTGCCTAATCTGGGTGACATCTATGCTGCCTAATCTGAGGGACATTTATGCTGCCTAATCTGGGTGACATCTATGCTGCCTAATCTAGGGGACAACTATGCTCCTTATCTCGGGGACAACTATGCTCCTAATCTCTGGGGGACAACTAAGATACTAATGTGGTGGACATCTATGCTGCCTAATCTGGGGAACAAGTATGCTCCTAATCTGGGGGACATCTATGCTGCCTAATCTGGGTGACATCTATGCTGCCTAATCTGGGGGACATCTATGCTGCCTAATCTGGGGGACAAGTATGCTCCTAATCCGGGGGACATATATGCTGCCTACTCTGGGGGATAAGTATTCTCCTAATCTGGGGGACATCTACGCTGCCTAATCTGGGTGACATCTATGCTGCCTAATCTGGGGACAACTATGCTCTTAATCTGGGGGACATCTATGCTGCCTAATCTGGGGGACATTTATGCTGCCTACTTTGGGGACAAGTATGATCCTAATCTGGGGGACATCTATGCTGCCTACTCTGGGGGACAAGTATGCTTCTAATCTGGGGGACATCTATGCTGCCTAATCTGGGTGACATCTATGCTGCCTAATCTGGGGGACAACTATGCTCCTAATCTGGGGGAAATCTATGCTGCCTAATCTGGGTGACATCTATGCTTCCTAATCTGGGGGACATCTATGCTGCCTAATCTGGGGGACAAGTATGCTCCTAATCCGGGGGACATCTATGCTGCCTACTCTGGGGGACAAGTATGCTCCTAATCTGGGGGACATCTATGCTGCCTACTTTGGGGACAAGTATGATCCTAATCTGGGGGACATCTATGCTGCCTACTCTGGGGGACAAGTATGCTTCTAATCTGGGGGACATCTATGCTGCCTAATCTGGGTGACATCTATGCTGCCTAATCTGGGGGACAACTATGCTCCTAATCTGGGGGACATCTATGCTGCCTAATCTGGGTGACATCTATGCTTCCTAATCTGGGGGACATCTATGCTGCCTAATCTGGGGGACAAGTATGCTCCTAATCCGGGGGACATCTATGCTGCCTACTCTGGGGGACAAGTATGCTCCTAATCTGGGGGACATCTATGCTGCCTACTCTGGGAGACAAGTATGCTCCTAATCTGGGGGACATCTATGCTGCCTAATCTGGGTGACATCTATGCTGCCTAATCTGGGGAACAACTATGCTCCTAATCTGGGGGACATCTATGCTGCCTAATCTGGGGGACATCTATGCTTCCTAATCTGGGTGACATCTATGCTGCCTAATCTGGGGAACATCTATGCTGCCTATTCTGGGGGACATCTATGCTGCCTAATTTGGGGGACAAGTATGCTACTAATCCGGGGGACATCTATGCTGCCTACTCTGGGGGACAAGTATGCTCCTAATCTGGGGGACATCTATGCTGCCTAATCTGGGGGACATCTATGCTGCCTAATCTGGGGGACATCTATGCTGCCTAATCTGGGGGACATCTATGCTGCCTAATCTGGGGGACATCTATGCTGCCTAATCTGGGGGACATCTATGCTCCCTAATCTGGGTGACATCTATGCTGCCTAATCTGGGGAACATCTATGCTGCCTAATCTGGGGGACATCTATGCTGCCTAATCTGGGGGACAAGTATGCTCCTAATCCGGGGGACATCTATGCTGCCTACTCTGGGCGACAAGTATGCTCTTAATCCGGGGCACATCTATGCTGCCTAATCTGGGGGACAACTATGCTCCTAATCTGGGGGACATGTATGCTGCCTAATCTGGGTGACATCTATGCTGCCTAATCTGGGGGACAACTATGCTCCTAATATGGGGAAAACTGATGCTCTGGCCTTGGGCCTATCATTTTTTGAAGTTTAGCAGTAGCTAAATACATGCTTAATGCAAATGTCAACATTGATCTTTAAATGTAAGGCGTTATGAAACCCTCTTGGGTACTGTGAATGACTGCTCCAGACTCATTCTGTGTCTTTCACAAACTTCTTGCCTCCCTGGTGCCTCAAGCCTTGGGCCTATCATTTTTTGAAGTTTAGCAGTAGCTAAATACATGCTTAATGCAAATGTAAACATTGATCCTTAAATGTAACGGGTTATGAAAACCTCTTGGGTACTGCAAATGCATGATCCAGACTCATTCTGTGTCTTTCAGGAACTACTTGCCTCCCTTGTGCCTCTGGCCTTGGGCCTTACATTTCTGGATGTTTAGCAGTAGCTAATTACATGCTTAATGCGAATTTCAACAATGATCGTTAAATTCTCGGCGCTCTGCCAGGGCCTTCTCCTACCCCGCCTGGGCCGATCCAAGGACCTCACTAACCAACTCACTAACTAATCCAATCGCTTATAGCGACGGTCAGTGTGTACAAAGGGCAGGGACTTAATCAACACCAGCTTATGACCCTCACTTACTGGTAATTCCTCGTTTTAAGGTTAAATAATTGCAATCCCAGATCCCTATCACGAACTGGTTTCAGCGTGCAACACGCTCCTGTCCTTGAAAGATAGAGACACGCTAATTCGTTCAGTGGAGCGTTAGTGCGGCCCAGGACATCTGAGGCCATAACACACCTGTTATTGCTCGATCTCGCAATTGATCGGGCAAGGTAAGGGGTTATTAAAGCCTCTTGGGTACTGCTGAGGCCTACTCCTGACTGCTCCTGGTGCAATGTATGGGGTAATTAAACACTCTTGGGTAGTGTTATTGTTAAATTTACTGATAATTTTATCAGTAATAAAAATGAATTTTGCAGAATGATAACCGTTACACAACAAAACGCTTGTTGCGTGTGATTTTTTTAATGAAAAAAAAAATATGGAGATGGATTAACTCTGCTTAATCATTTTTGGCGATTAGAATCCTTTTGTGATCTGATCTTTTTGAGACAGATGCGCTTACACACATGTAATCATTTTTTTAACCAAATTTCAAACATTGTGTGGTTTATTATTTTTGAGAAGAATGTCTTTTGGTGATCCACCGTCCTGCATTATAGAGTCTTCTGAACTGCTGTATATGCGCTTGTTTTTTTGGGGTGGATTGTAAAGCCTGGGTGTGTACTCGTGCATCAGCCAACTCCAGGCTGTGTCTTTCAGGCAATCTATGGGTTCCTGATGCTGCAGAGGTGGGGCCTGGGTCTGGAAATTTCTCATTTTTGGATAGCGGGTGCTACCTATGAGAAATCGATGTCAAAAATTTCATATATTGTGTTGTTTTTTTGGGGGGATTGTGAAGCCCTGGTGTGGAGTGCCAACTCCACGCTGTGCCATTCAGCCTCTAAATGGTCTCCTCTTGCTGCCAACATGTCCACGCTGTGTCATTCAGCCTCTATATGGTGTCCTCATGCTGCCAACACCTCCACGCTGTGCCATTCAGCCACTATATGGTGTCCTCATGCTGCCAACACTTACACGTTGTGCCATTCAGCCACTATATGGTGTCCTCATGTTGCCAACACCTCCACGCTGTGCCATTCAGCCACTATATGCTGTCCTCATGCTGCCAACACCTCCACGCTGTGCCATTCAGCCACTATATGGTGTCCTCATGCTGCCAACACCTCCACGCTATGTCATTTAGTCACTATATGGTCTCCTGACACTGATGCCACCACCAGGCTCTGTCATTGTGCTGCTGTGCAGCAGTGATTCTAAGAGCGATGCCGGTAATCTGCATGTCATTCTGAATAACAGTAATATTTCATTACCCCAGCACACTCCATATGCGTTTTAGGACACAGAAAAGTGTTCTATACCCCTCTAGAAGCTGTATGTAGGCGAGAAATAGCCTTTTTTAATATTGATTCGCCGCGAACAAATTCGGATCGAAACAAACTTTTCGGGAAAATTCGGCGAATCGGCCGAATCAAATTTTTCAAGTTCGCTCATCTATTACCACAATAGTGGGCAGCATGGTGGCTCAGTGGTTAGCATTGTTACCTTACAGAATTGGAATCCTGGTTCAGAACTACAAGAAATGTGTATGTTCTTTCTGTCCATTTGTGGGTTTCCTTCCACCCTCTAAAAAACACTGATAGCATGGAATATAGATATGAGTTATGATAAAATGTGTTGTAAAGTATTAGCACTATAAAAACAAAGATTATTAGTATTTTTATAATTAATGATATTAATTAATAACCCTTTAATCCCTTGGGGACAGAGCCCATTATAACCCTAAGGATTTTTTGCAAATCTGACCACTAGCACTTTATGTATTAATAACTCTGGGATGCTTTTACTTATAAATTTGATTATGAGATCGTTTTTTCATGACATATTCTACTTTATGTTAGTGATACATTTAAGTAGATACTTGCATAATTTCTTGGTGAAAAATTCAAAAATGTCAGGAAAAATTTGAAAATGTTGCATTTTTCTAAATTTGAAGCACTCTGCTTGTAAGGAAAAGTGACATGTCAAATAAATGACATATTGATTCACATATACGATATGTCTACCTTATGATTGCATCATAAAGTTGAATTGCTTTAACTTTTTGAAGACATTAGAGGGCTTCAAAGTACAGCAGCAATTTTCAAATTTTTCCCGAAAATTTCAAAATCAGAATTTTTCAGGAACCAGTTAAGTTTAGAAGGGAATTTGAGGCTCTTTATGTTGAAAATCCCCTTTAATGGATCCCATTATGAAAACTGCACCCCTCAAAGTATTCAAAATGACATTCAAAAAGTTTGTTAACCCTTTAGGTGCTTCACAGGAAGAGCAGCAAAATGAAGGAGAAAAATAAAAATCTCCATTGTTTACACTAAAATGCTATTGCAGCCCCATCTTTTCATTTTTAGAAGGGGTAAAAGGTAAAAAGGCCCCCCAAAATTTGTAATTAATTAAATCTTGAGTAAGGAAATACCCCATATGTGGATGTAAAGTGCTCTGTGGGTGCACTAGAGGACTCAGAAGGGAAGGAGCAACAATGGCATTTTGGAGAGCAAATTTAGCTGAAATGGTTTTTGGGGGGCATGTCCCATTTAGGAAGCCCTCATGATGCCAGAACAGTAAAGAAAAAAACACATGGCATAAAATTTTGGAAACTACACCCCTCAAGGAACGTAACAAGGGGTACAGTGAGCCTTAACACTACACAGGTGATTGATGAACTTTCATTAAAGTGGGACGTGAAAATGAAAATTAGATTTTTTAGCACTAAAATGCTGATGTTGCCCCAAAATTTTCATTTTCACAAGGAATAATAGGAGAAAATGCCCACCAAAATTTGTAACCCCATTTCCCTCGAGTAAGGAAATACCTCCTATGTGGATGTAAAGTGCTCTGTGGGTGCATTAGAGGGCTCAGAAGGGAAGGAGCGACATTGGGCTTTTGGAGAGCGAATTTTGCTTAAATGGTTTTTGGGGGGCATGTGGCATTTACAAAGCCCCCATAATGGCAGAACAGTAAAAAAAAAAGAACACATGGCATACAATTTTGGAAACTAATCCCCTCAAGGAACGTAACAAGGGGTACAGTGAGCCTAAATACCCCATAGGTGATTGACGAACTTTCGTAAAATTGGGACATAAAAATAAAAAATAAAAATGTTCAATAAAATGCTGGTGCTACCCCAAATTTTTCATTTTCACAAGGAGTAATAGGAGAAAAAGCCCCCAAAAAGCCCCATTTCTTCTGAGTATGGAAATCCCCCATATATGAACTACAATGTTCAGAAGAGAAGGGGCTTTTGGAGAGAGAATTTGGTTGGAACGGAAGTTGGGGGCCATGAGCATTTACAAAGCCCCCCATGGTGCTAGAACAGTGGACCCCCCCACATGTAACCCCATTTTGGAAACAACAACCCTCACAGAATGTAATAAGGGGTGCAGTGAGTATTTACCCTCCACTGGCATTTGACAGATCTTTGGAACAGTGGGCTGTGCAAATGAAAAATTACATTAAAAAAATCTGTCAGACACCTGTGGGGCGTAAATGCTCACTGTACCCCTTATTACATTTTGTGAGGGGTGTAGTTTCCAAAATGGGGTCACATGTGGGGTCCACTGTTCTGGCACTGTGGAGGCTTTGTTAACACACATAGCCTTCAATTCCAGCCTAAATCTCTCTCAAAAAGCCCAATGGTGCCCCTTCTCTACTGAACATTGTAGTTTGCCCGCAGAGCACTTTACATCCACATATGGGGTATGTTCTTACTAAGAAAAAATGGTGTTACAAATTTTGGGAGGCTTTTTACCAATTACCCTAAAATTTGGAGTAACACCAGCATTTCAATGGGAAAAAACTAATTTTTTATTTTCATGTCCAACTTTAACGAAAATTTGTCAAAGATCTGTGGGGTGTTAAGGCACACTGTACCGCTTGTTACGTTTCGTGAGGGGTGTAGTGTGGGTGTTTTTTGCGATCATGTCAGAACCGCTGTAACGATCAGTCACCCCTGTGCAAATTACCAATTTAGGCTTCAAATGTACATGGTGCTCTCTCACTCCTGAGCCATGTAGTTTGTCCGCAGAGCCTTTTACGTACACATATGGGGTATTTCCGTACTCGGAAGAAATTTCGTTAGAAATGATGGGGGTCTTTTTCTCCTTTTTCTCCTTTTCGTGAAAATGAAAAGTATGGGGCAACACCAGCATGTTTATGCAAAAATTTTAATGTTTTACACTAGCCCCCAACTTTACCTTTTCATAAGGGGTAAAAGGAGAAAATCCCCCCCAAAATTTGTAACACAATTTCTCCTGAGTACGGAAATACCCCATATGTGGCCCTAAACTGTTGCCTTGAAATACAACAGCGCTCCAAAGTGAGAGAGTGCCATGCACATTCGAGGCTTAAATGAGGAATTTGCAATAGGGGCAGACCCGGATAAAAGGATGGGGCTTGTCTCCACCAAAACTCAACAGCAGTTTTTCCCAAATAGGTACCTCCAGCTGTTGCAAGTAAGTCTATGGCTGTCCGGCAATACTGGGAGTTGTTGTTTTTCAACAGCTGGAGGCTCCGTTTAGGAAACACTGCCGTATGAGACATTTTTCATTTTTATTGGGGGGGGGGGGGGGACGTGTAAGGGGGTGTATATGTAGTGTTTTACTTTTTATTTTGTGTAGTGTAGTGTTTTTAGCCATTCAAACAGGCGGGGGTTCACAATTTTGCGCTGGAAGTTTGAGCTGCGGCAGAGAATTTGGGGACCTCGGTCTATCATGTTAGCTGATCTGATCCCCGTGCTCGTGCTGTGGTCGATCAGATCAGCATAAAATGTAGCCACGCTCCCACAGATGCCATGCTCTGTATTGAGGGGTTAATGGCAGACATCCGCGCGAACGCGGATGTGAGCAATTACCAGCGGGTCTCTGGCTGCTATCAGTAGCTGGGACCTGCTGCACATGACCCGATCATCGCTCCGATGCTCGCTGTCATGTACATGACATAAATGTACGCCCTGGTGCGTGAAGTACCGCCGCACCAGGACGTACATTTACATCCGAGGTCATTAAGGGGTTAATATTATTATGAAATACAGTCCTTTGAATAATATTGACAGAGCCCAGATGAAGAGTCTTATCATAGAGTGCATGTTTACTACATGTGTACATATTGCACATGAGACACTGTATGCGCACACTATATCTTTCAGAGTGCTATTTTTTTTCCAAATAGTAACATACAGTGCCCATGTGAATACAAGCAATATGCATGTTGCTCACATAGAGCTTTATGGTGCCCTAATAATAATAACAATATTTATATAGTTCCAAGAGATTATGCGGCCCTTTTCAATTTTGAGGGTACAAAGCAAGATAAATATTACAATATTACATACTAAATATTCAAACAGTAGGAGTGAGGGCCTGCTAGTGAGAGAGATGAGAGTTTATAAAGGTAGAAAGTGCTTTTTTGATGCAATGGTCCAGCAATATTTTATTAATAGTGGAGGTTACATATAAATGACTATACCAGTTCCCAACTAATTGTTGAATGTCTAAAGTGCATGGAGCATAAGGCAAAACATAGCCCAGGAAAGCTCTACAGAGAGACACACTACAACCCAAGGCCAAATAATCATTCTATGTCCCCATATAATATAATGTGTCAAAGGTGTTTTCCAGAGCTACGCATGTAAGGAGTATGGGCTTGGACTGGCATAAAAATGTTACATACACCAGCCCTGAGGGTATATTCACATGTATCGTACTCACGAAACATACGATGCTGCGGATTTAAAGCTGCAATTTTTATGCCATGTTAACTTTTCATTTTTATGGAATTAAAGACATCAGATTGGAACTGCAAATGCTGATTGATAGGGTGCCAACATCTGACAACTCCGCCAATAAGCTTTATGGCAGAACCTTGGCACCCCACACTACAATGTAAACAGGGCTGGTAGCCATGTGCCATTCATTGTGTAGTGGGGGCACCAGGTTTCTGCAGCTTAGCTCCCACTGACTTGGACAAAAGCTATGCTGCCAGAACACTGCGTCACCACTACACAATTAATGGCACCAACTGATCACTGTGACGTGTGGACACCGAACAGTCGGATCTGTGGGGGTACTAGATGATGGCACACTGGTGATCTGTATTAAACAGTCTATTTTGAGGATAGGCCATATTACAATGGAAAACCCCTTTAAAGGGGCATTTCAGGACTTTTGGTTCTTTGAATGTGAGACAGGGGCAGCAAAGTTAGTCTAGTTACAAACATACTGCACTTACCTGTGTTTGGTGGCTGGTATTAAATTTCTTTCTCTTTCTTTTCCTGGATGTTCATTTTCTGCTGCCTGCAAACTGAGTGTTGTTTTGGACCATTCCCAGCTTTCTGTGCGGCCTGAGACAATACATCACAAGTCAGGTGCTGAAAGGGGGCTTGGCTGCTTTGTCTGTTGTCTGTAAAGCATGTCCCATGATGACGTTACTGACGCATGTGTATGCATTCATCATCACACAGATCCACAGATTTTGTGTCAGGGGATGTTAGGAAAGTCATGTGATCAAAGGGAGCTTGGCCGTGCTGCAAAGGGGGAGGTGACCAATGTATAGGAGGAAAATAAGTTGCCTTCCACCTTGAAAGAAAGGATCCTGGGGATTGTAGTCTGAGGGAGGCCACAGAAACAGGAAGTTGCCAGTTCCCAAAAACAACCCAGCAGTGTGATGAGGGATGAGGACATGGCCATTTACCACCAACACAAGCACAGATCCTTGGTAAGAATGTTTATTGCTGTATGACACTTAATTACTAAAGTCACCTGATTTTGGATAACCCCTTTAAAGGAAATCTGTTATCAGTATCACTCTTATTAACCTGTCATACAGGCTTGTAGTGCGGGTGATACTGATCAAAATTATACTTAGAATGTCCTGAATGTCGGTTGTGCCATTATGGCTGTTTTTCTTTTTATGCAAATTAGGTCCTTGGGGCATGGGAGGAGCTAGGACCAGAGCTCCAGGCATCCCACGTAATCTTCTGCCGGCTCATCAATGTGCAAAGGTTCCCTCCCTGCTCTCGCAGCACTGTGCATGCGCCCCTTCCAGAGAACACCCGGAAGCGGCGTTAGTTTCAGCCTCCTTCACCCTCATGCCTTCGTGCATCCTCACACATCACTGCTGGCTGTGGAAATGAGGCTGAAACTGACGCCGCTCCCGGGTGTACTCTGGGAGCAGAACATTCGCCGTGGCGAAAACCTGCCGGGAGAGCAGGGAGGGAGGTCGTGCATATTGATGAGCTGGGCCAATCCTAGCTCCGCCCATGCCCCAAGGATCTAATTTAAATAAAAAGAAAAACAGCGATAACGGCACAACAGCGGGGCCATTCAGGACATTGGCCCTCATTTACTATTGCAAACCCGACATGTTTTGTCAGGTTGTGTTCCAGAATCTGTCGCATTGTGCCAGATTCTGTCGCTTTGCGCCAGAAATTCTGTCTGCACCAGAATTTGCACCGGAACTCTCCATTTTGCTAAGAAAACCCGAAAAAGGGGTGCCGGTAAAAGGGGGCGTGGTCTCGGAAAAGGGGCATGTTCCCAACATTTTCACAAAAAAAACAACATATTTACTAAGGTTTCCACATAAAATGTGGTGGATTTGAGCTGAGGAAAACCCTACAGATCAGAGCATGTGTAAAAAAAAAAAAAAAAAAAAAAAAAAAGTGTAGGGAAAGTGGAAAATGTAGGGAAATCTTAGTAAATACTGTGGAAAATAAATTGTAGGGAATTAAAAGCCACAAAGAAACCTACACTCTACTATTCGTAAATGAGGGCCATTGTAAGTATCATTTTGATCAGTATAACTCGCACTACAAGTCTATATGACAGGTTAGTGCAGGTGATACTGTTAACAGATTTCCTTTAACATAGATCTCTTTATTTGCCATTTCATGTGAAATATTGCCCAGATGGAAAACTGCATTCAAATCTACTGTAATTATTTATACAATGATGTTGCATTTCTTAAATCTATAAATCTTGCAATAACCTCTACATCTATACTACAGAGATGATCTCATGCACTTACAGTCAGGCCACATTTACCTGAGCTATTCTTACCAGGGCCTATAGTAACAAAATACATTAAATCTGTCTAAAACAGTCTCTGCTATGAGAACTTTCCTTCCGGGTTGAGCTGCTTGCACCGTTAAATCTAGATTACAATAAAATTGTTATGTTAAAAAGCCTGAACAGGTCTAGAAATTATTAATGGAAGATGGTAGAATCACAGAGGTAATGGAATATTTATCTTAGTAAGACACATTAAAACAAATCAGAAAGAGCCTCTGTCATACTTAATTGCCCTAATATAGGCCATTGGTCTCAAATGCATCTGGTTTATACAGATTGTTGTAAACACTGGGATGATATCTCAATAATTGAATCTTTGGGATGTGCATAATTCCAACCGGTAACAAACGTACTTTAATATAAAGAGGGTCCTGTGATTTATTACCAGAGGTATCCAAACAGCTGTCTGTTAACATACATAGTACATACACATATACTTGTTATTTAGTAGTTTAGCTTATGTTGTGAGGCCGAAAACCCATCAAGGTTGGTAAATATTAATAAACACAGATAATTGCTTTCTCAGCTCTGAGTTTTTAAGACATTTTGTACAAATGTAGACTCCATTAAAAAACCTTGAACGGATGATAACATTCGCCATTCCTTCTGTAAATGCCATAATTTAAAGTTGTTTATTTATTTTTTTAAACAAGATCATTAAATATGTATACTAAATGTGCAGTTTTGCTGAGAATGTACCCAAGAGAGTGCAGCTTCTTTACCATTCAGTAGAATACTGTAGATTTATAAAAACATGGATTTTTTTTCTCATAAATACAAGAAACCCAAATGACTAATGCTAGAAAAACCATAAATTGATGTACATACAGTTGTGGTTACTGTGCTTGTTTTCAGAAACTGTGATATTTGGTTCATCTGGGGATACTTCTGAAATACTGTATAATGGTGTAATCGGAGAACAATCTGTTTGCTAAATGCATAAAGATTAATGGGAAAACTAGATCGCTGATAAAAGGCATTGTGTAAAACTGCAAAATTGTAAATAAAAAGTTGTGTGCACAACAAAGCAGTGTGTACTGAGCCTTTACGGCAGCAGAAGAATTCCCCTTTGTGGAGTTATACGTTGCATGCATAAGGTTCTGCATTTTCCTCTGGAATCATGGAAAGACACATTGATGGATATACCTGGAATTACAGTTTAGACCCATAGATTTCAATGGGTGGAGTGTTGTGGATGTGTAAAATACAGATGGATAATATGGTTGTGTGCATAAGTTTTATGTGAGGCATAGTTAACTTCTACTATACTGCTGTAATCCTCTAACAATAAAATAGGACAGTAAGCTAACAAAAAAAAGAAAAAAACAAGAAGCACTTCATGTGCCAGTTCACAACCGTATGGGGGTGTGTACCTCCAAGTGATTGTGCGCAGCTTGAAACATTGCACAAGTGGCAACAGCTATATATGCCTTATATCAATTAATACTATGGGCTCTGCAGCCATTCTCACACTCTGGTAGGTTACTGGTTGTGAAGCAGATGCTCAGCATTACCGGGAAGCTATAGTGCTAACAAATTACACAGCAAATGTTGAGGGTACAAATACAGAGAAATATCAGACATTACAATATAAGACAATATCTAAATATTTAAACAAGTGGTATGAGGGCCATGCTGGCAAGAGCCTACCATCTATGAGAGATGGGATACAGACGGAAGGTGAAAAGTGCTTAATTTATACAATGGTCCAGCCATGTTTAATAAATAGGATAGAATACATATAGTAGGTAAACCAATCATATAGGGTTTTAAGTATTTTTGATGGGTCGGAAACCCCTTAAACTGTTGATTTTCATTCCAATTGCATGTGCTAAAAATTAATGTAATCATAGTTTTTATTTACAATCCTACAGACTCTCTGTATTTTCTAGACTTGTGCACTAGAAACATTTTCTCTCCGTCTTTTCGTTTTGGAAAAAAATTTCGGTTCGGTAATATTTTCGGTTTTGATAGCTGTATATAGTGTATACCGCCCAAAGGGTTAACCTACACTGTCCAGCAGTGTAAGTTAACTCTTTCCTTGCCGGGCTTGCGCATAGCGCACAGCTCAGCAAGGGGTTAAGTGAGCCAGCAATGTGTATACTGTATTCACATTGCAGGCTCACTGTAAGTTCTTGCTGGGCAGTAGATATACGATGTATACCTACGGCTCAGCGTCAGCTGTTCTCCTGGCTATGTAGCCCTGAGAACAGCTGATCCCGACATTCACATAAGGACAATCGCAGCGGGTGTCAGGAGGAGTGACATCCGCTGGGATCTGTCCATTACTGCAGGTACTAATACTCTCAACATGGAGCACACTCTGCTCCATGCTGGGAGATGTAGTACCTGCATTAATAGACATATTGCAGCGAGCGTAACTTCTGACACCCGAAGCGATCTGTCTATTAATGCAGGTACTACAGCTCCCAGCATGGAGCAGAGTGTACTCCATGTTGGGAGTAGTAGTACTTGTAGTAAAGGAAAGATCACTGCGGGTATCACTCCTTACACCCGCTGTGATGCTCCTGTATAATGTATGGATGCGGTGGCTGCTCTCCTATGGTCCCCTGCACGGCTGTATATATACACATATTCCTATTTCTCACAGAGAGCTGTGATTGGCTGGAACCATCTGGCCAATCACAGCTATGCAGGAAATATGAATAGGTGTATATATACGTCAGTGCAGGGTACCATAGAAGAGCTGCCGCTGCATCTATACATTATACAGGAGGATCGCAAGGGACCACGGCGATCTGTCAATTAGTACAGGTAACTACTACTCCCATCATGGAACAGTGTGCTCCATGCTGGGAGTAGTAGTACTACCAAAAAATATAAATTTAAAAGTGAGAAACACGCACACACTACATTTTTATTATTGTCGGCTAAATTTTTAGTGCTTTACCCGCTCACATAAATTGATCCCTGTTTAAAAATTAATATACATTTCATTATAAAAAAGATACATTTCGTTAGATACAATTTTTTCCATCACAACTGTATATTTTTTATTATTTTTTTTGTTAATAGAATGAATTCTTAACGTTCGTTTACGGATAACTAATGCATTCGTTATTTACAGCATGTATTCGGTAAATAACGAATGCATTCGTTATTTTGCTATTCGTATTACCGTGGCTATTCGGGAATGTTCAAAATATGTTTTCGTGCATTCGGATCGGTCCGAATGCCCGAAAACGGTAAAATTCGGTAAATTAGACATTCGTGCCGAACCGAATTGCACATGTCTAGTATTTTCACATTTACAAACTATTTAAGCCATTCACATTGTGAAACATTCTGTGTTACTGTGTTCTACATTTCCTTTTATAGCATTCTACAATACAAATTAAATAAGTAATATACAAGATGTTGTGATCAAAACTGAGACATATGCATTATTGATTGCTAGAATATTGAACACCAACACAATAAGCAACTTTGATGATGTTTGTCACAGCCAGAGGCAAGATGAATAACATCCACCACGATCTTTTCACATTACATGCCTTTAGCATTCTGTTTGTTTGCTGACTTTCCGGCCCTCATCGATAACTTTGCATTCTAGATCGCAAGTTATGATTATTTTATGATATCATCTGTTTAGTTGGCCTCATTATTTTAGATAATTCTCAGCCATATGTATACTGAAGTGGGAGTCAATATTTTTAACTAGCTGTGTGCACATTGGCCCTGATTTAATAAGAGTGGAGTGTAGGTTTATTTGCAGGTTTAAATTCCCCCCCAAAAAATTTCCACAATATTTACTAAGCTTTCCCTATATTTTGTCCTTTCCCTTCATTTTGTCCTTTCCCTACATTTTGTACTTTCCCTACATTTTGCTTTTTTACACATGCTATGATCTGTCTGGTTTTCCTCAGCTCAAATCCACCACATTTTCTGTGGAAACCTTAGTAAATATGTTGGGTTTTTGTGAAAATGTCGGGATCACCCCCCTTTTGTGTGACTACATTCCCTTTTGCTGACAGACACGCCCCTTTTTTGGGATTTCTCAGTAAAATGGAGTTGGTCAGGTTTTTAATTTCTGGCATTGACAGAATTTCTGGCGCAATCTGCCGGTTTCTCATGCACAACATGACAAAGCATGTCGGGTTTACAATAGTAAATCAGGGCCATTATCTTGAGGATTAGAAATTGGTATTCGATTTTAAAAACACATAAAAGGTGCTTAACTGCTAAAGATACTGTATGTACAGTAGTAAGATACCACCATATACTGATCATCCAGAATTTTAAGAACATTTTGGAGATACCATTGATGCAAGCAAAGCAGCTCTAATCGATTCCGACCAGGACTTCACAAGACCTCTGATGGTGTTCTGTGGTATTTTTTCCTAAGACACTAGAAGCAAATCATTTAATGGGGTATTGTGGTGGTGGTGGGGGGGGAAGACTATTTTCAAAACAATTAATACTAAAAAGTTGTGAATTACCTCTACTTATAAAAAATGTATGTTTTCAATTACTTATCAGCTGTTGTATGCCCTAGAAAAATGTGTCTTTTTTTTCTAGTCCAATATAGTGATTCCTTCTGCCACCTCAAACCATGTCGGAAAGTGTTCAGGTCCGGAGCAAACTTCTTTGTTCTCCTTTTCTGGACAACTCCTAACCGTGACAGAAGGGAGCACTGTTTGGACTACAGAACTTCCTCTGGTGAATACAGAAAGCCTTGGGATTTTTGGTTATAAAATGAATTTACATGTCTGTATTTCTGGCAACAGGTGATTTGAAAATATTTTTTTTTTCTCCAGAGTACCCATGTAAGTAAGATATCAAAGGATCAGACATGCATCATTAAACTTTGGGCACCCTTGACACTGACCCTGCAGATCAATTATCCCCATCCCCAGACAATTTTTTAGCAAATACTAACCACTGCATACCAGAAACAACCCACAAGACTGGGTAGTAACACATCAACTTCAAGAACTGACTGTTCAAGTGTTGCCTTATACAGTATACCCCACCTTTTAACATGTGCCTTTGTTAAGAAGAATTCAATATTATCCATTTCAACAGTTAGTAGTGTTGAAATAATGGCTACCGCTAGACCTCACTGCAAGGACCTTTGTCACTTGATATTGAGAAAAAAGGCAATTATCCTACTGATTTCTAGTAAAAGTACCAAAACTGCACCTTTATGGACTTAGGGTACTTACAACCATCCTCTATTAGTGCAAGGTTCACAGGCAAATCTTATAAACACTCATGAGTCTTGACCATTGCTATTATCTCATTTGGATTTCACACACTCCGTGATGATTAGAAATGAACAAACATTTCAAAAGTTTAATGTGGACATAACTCAATTTGTCAGAACCAGATGCTACTTTACATTACTTTTAATACATTTCTCTGGGCCAGGACCACTGCATCCAACCTGGTTGGCTTGCAGCCAACTAATGCCTGCTATTGAGTTTTCCAGGCAGAAGGAGGAAGTTTTCTGGCTGGACTCCAAATACTTTCAGCTTTTAGCTGGGAAGCCCCGTGGCAGTTTGCAGCAATCCAACGGTATGTACAGCAGTGTTGAATTGCTGTGTACTGCAGTGAGAGCTATAGAAGATTTTTTGTTATTTTTTTTACAGGAAGAAGACTAAAACTACTTTGAATCAAGAGCCAAAATAAAATTTTCTTTTAATTAAAGGATTAAGGAGAGGTATAATGAAATAGTACAATACAGGTTTGTTCTTTGTTTTTTTCACCTGGTGTGGGCCTTTTATTTTTTCCTTACTTTTCTTACTTTTTACTTTGGTACCTTTGTCCTTTGTGGGGGGAACAAAATGTATTTCTTTTCACTTGCAGGTTAAGCCACAGCTTTCTAACCCACTGGCCTTTGAAGCATCTGAGATGACTGTCTCAAATTGGGTGTTATGGTATGAATTGATCAGCCCACTATTACCTGAGTGTTCACAATATGTCTACAGCTTTTTGGTTAGCATACACTGCAACATGAATGCCTTTTACTAATAGATTTGATTATTGCTTTGAGATATTTGTCTTTATATCTGTGTACTCACAGACAGGGACAAACTATACTTCATTATTAACTCCTTAAGGACTTAGGGTGTATCTGTACACCCTGAGTCCGCTCCTGTTCTATAACGTGGGGCCACAGCATGGCCCCGTGTCATAGCAGGTCGTGCTGGGACCCATGACTAATAGCGGGCAGCACTAATCGCCGTGCCGCACACTATTAACCCTTTAGACGTGGCGTCCAAAGTTAATCGCTGCGTCTAAAGTGAAACTAGAAAAACTCTGCTGGTTAGCTCAGGGGGCTGTTCGGGACCGCCACAATGAAATGGCAGCATCCCAATCAGCTGTCGCACAGCAGGAGGGTCCCCTACCTTCCTCCTCGCTGTCCGATCGCCTAATGACTGCTCAGTGTCTGAGATCAGATCCAGGCATGAGCAGTCAAGTGGCAGAATCATCTATCAATGGTTTCCTATGAGAAACCATTGATCAATGTAAAAGATCTGTGTGTACAGTGTTATAGCCCCCTATTGGAGCTATAACGTTGCAAAAAAAAAAAAAAAAAAGTGAAAAAAAAGTGAATAAAGATCATTTAACCCCTTTCCCAATAAAAGTTTGAATCACACCCCTTTTCCCATTTAAAAAAAAAAAAAAAAAACTGTGTAAATAAAAATAGACATATGTGGTATCGCTGCGTGCGGAAATGTCCAAATTATAAAAATGTATCATTAATTAAACAGCACGGTCAATGGCCAAAATAGTGTATATTATGTAACTTTTTATAAAATGGAAAAATGAATAAAAAGCGATCAAAAAGTCAGATTAATACAAAAATGCTACCGCTAAAAACTTCAGATCATAACACCCCGTACGTGGAAAAAAAAAAGTTATAGGGGTCAGAAGATAATATTTTAAACGTATACATTTTCCTGCATGTAGTTATGATTTTTTTTTCAGAAGTACAACAAAATCAAACCTATATACATAGGGTATAATTTTAATTGTATGGACCTACAGAATAAAGTGGTGGTGTCATTTTAACCAAAAAATGTACTGCGTAGAAACGGAAGCCCCCAAAATTTGCAAAATTGTGTTTTTTCTTCAATTTTGTCGCACAATTATTATTTTTTTGTTTCACCATAGATTTTTGGGTAAAATGACTGATGTCATTAAAGGGGTACTCCGGTGGTCAACGTGTTTTTCCATTTTTGACTTACCTTATTTGTTTTGTTTAATTTCTATTCTTGTTGTTTAGCCTACTCTATTTCCGTTCTTTGTTGTCTGTTTATCCCCCTCTTTGTTTTCCTATCTTTGCTTCTATTTCCTGTTTCTTGCTGTGCTGAAAACTACAAATCCTAGCATGCCACATGCCTTGCTGGTTTGGGGCGGCTCCTTTTTTTTTTGTTCCGCCCTTTACCCACCCTACTATTTTCCCGGGTCAGCACCCTTATACACAGCACACTAATATAATCAGCCTTGTTTGGGATACACTGGCATACACACACAAAAGTGACTACAACTCCCAGCATATGTCATTCAAGAGTTTTCAGTCTGTGGTATAACACCAGCATGCTGCCTCTGTAGTTTCCTGGGGGTTGTAGTTCACCATACCTCGGTAGGGCATACACCAGTGTTTCCCAACAAGGGTGCCTCCAGGTGTTGCAAAACTACAACTCCCAGCATGCCCTGACAGCCTTTGGGCATGCTAGGAGTTGTAGTTTTGACACAGCTGGAGGCACACTGGTTGGGAAACACTGGTGTAACATGATGTGTATGCTGAATAGGCTAGAACAGTGTTTCCCAACCAGTGTGCCTCCAGCTGTTGCAAATCTACAACTCCCACCATGTCCAAAGTCTGTCAGGGCATGCTGAGAGTTGTAGTTTTGCAACAGCTGGAGGCTCACTGGTTTGTAAACACTAGCATACACACACACACACAACAGGGACTACAACTCCCAGCATGTGTCATTCAGGAGTCCCCCCCCCTCCCTCTTCACATATAGAGATCATTCCCAGTATGAGATTTATTCCCCTGCAGTCCATGCATCCCCAGCCCGTGCACCCTGTCATTATCCCTTTCAGATAACACTTATCTTCTCTATGTTTCTTCTCCTGTGCAGACCTGCGTCCTGAGAATACAGAGCAGGGGGGAGGGGAGGTGAGGAGCTGTGTACTCAGCTGGATGAGATGAGGAGGCGTGGCTTATTTTTCTCATGCAGACAGAGAGGAAAAAAAAAAGGTGTGACATCTTGTCCACAACAGACTCAGAACTGTGGACAAGAATAAAAGAAAACTCTCTGAACTACAGAACTTCCTGCCCAACAAACAGGTAAAAAAAACACACACATGCTTCCAAAACATATTATACATGTATATTGCAAAAAAACAAAACTTACAAAGAAGATGCCATATAGTCAAAAAAATGGACATCACGCCCCCTCCCATAGACATGAATGGAGGGGGTGTGGCGTCATGTCCCCAGCCCCGGAAACCCGGAGGTTTCTGAAACTAGAGACACAGTCCCCGCATAGAATGCGGGTGCTGCAGGGAGATCGCGGCGGGTCCCAGCAGCTGGCCCCCTTGCGATCAGACATCTTATCCCCTATCCTTTGGATAGGGGATAAATGTTTTTGCCCGGAATACCCCTTTAAGTTTTATGCACTTCCCACCTGGACTAAAATGATTCTTCAGGACTCTTTGGGTCAAAAAACTAAGAAATATGGCATCAATTACAAAGCCAGGGCATAATATAAACCTGTAAAATGGCTAGCGCTAACCCTCCCAGCTGGTTAACATTCAGCCTGGGCCATCAAAAAATACATTCTGGGACTGGGCGGCAGCTGGCTGGTATTACTAGGCTGGCAATGGCCAAAAGAAATGGCCCTTCCCACCCTGCTGATTTCAGGCTGCTGTTGCTTGGTTATGTACCATTAAACATGCAGTCTGGTTACATACCTTTGTACACACAGGTAGGTAGCAAAGGTAAATATTAGCTAGTTTTTTTTTTCTGTTTTATAATGTAAATAAAATAAAAAATCCTTAAAACAGAGCATGGTGAATATTGCCTTGGATAAAAACTATCCCTTTCTAATTTCCATATAAAGAGCAAGATAAATATCACAGAAAAGTGTATAAATTGTGCTTGTTAATAGAATGTTTGATTGATTAAACAACCATAGAGCACTTTATAAACTTTCTAATGCTTTGTTCTCTTTGTTTAATTTTGGCTAGTGATACATAGCAAGTTCAATTAGAGCCAAGCTTTATAAGACTTGGAGTCAAATGAAAAGTGGAACAAGGTTTAAAAATAAGATTTGCCTTGTTTCAGCATTGTAAAATATCTGCATATTCATGGAAATAACTGCCCTTCTTAAAAAGTGCACTATTTAATGTCCTTAGTTTTAAAAGAAATTCACGAGATTTGTCTTGAGATTACATATTTCTGCAGGGTGAAAGCATAAAAATGCGTACTATTCCAATATTATTTTATCAGTCTAATTTATATAAGCCATAATGCTCTGTGAGTATTCATAAGTTGTAAAGTCAAATGACGGTACTCAAATACTACATCAGCTAGTTGTTCTAAGATAGATACTGATACGCTTTATTTAACTATTTCACATAACCTTATCTTATTTTTATTTAAAAAAGTGTCAGGTTATCCATGGTTCTTACTGCATGAAACATATATGGGGAGATTTATCAAAACCCTTGCAGAGGAGAAGTTGACCAGTAGCTCATAGCAACCAATAAGATTGCTTCTTTAATTTTTAAAAAGGCCTCTGAAACATAAAAGAAGCAATCTGAATGGTCCTCCACACAGGTTTTAATAAGTCTCTGCAATATTGTTTACAGAAAATTGTCATTAAACTTTCAGGTTAAAGGAGTAGTCTACTGTAGACTATTCCCACTCTGTTGTGCCTTGGCTGTAAAAAAAATAGAAAACAAACTTGCACTCACTTTCCTGCATCCCCCCGGAGTGCCGCTACAGCTTATTGGTCCTCCGGTCCGGTCTTCATCCTTCTTCCTGAGCACGGATTGTCACACGGCGCTCAGCCTGTCACTGGCTGCAGTGATGTCCTGCCTCGGCCGATTATAGGCTGAGCGCCTTGTGACGATCCGTTCCCAGTTCCCAGGAAGAAGGGTGAAGTCCGGACCGGAGGACCGATCAGCTATAGTGGTGCTCCGGAGGAACGCAGAAAGATGAGTGAAAGTTTGTTTTAATTTTTTTTCAGCCCAAGACAACAGGGTGGGAATAGTCTGCAGTAAACTACTCATTTAATTCTGGATTGATGGCCAAAATTTGTTGCTAAAAATCGAAAAGTTTCAAAATGTCATATAACAAATACACAATTTAATCTTTCATCTCTAAATTATGAATAACATATACCTATGTTAAACACTTATAATGGATAAATTGAATGCATGTATGCTGTCAAGCCTGTTCTTTATACATAGAATTATTCTATAGTAAAACGGTTATTGAGTCCATTCTATTGTGTGAAACCATAATACAACGCATATAATTACTTGTTCTGATTAGAGTGCTGCTATTATTTAAAAAAAAAAACTTTGGACATGTTGCCCAAACATGTCAAAAGTTTTAATCATACCATGTCTCAATTCTGAAACCTGAAATTGTTGTAAGTCAGGGAAGTGTGCGGCATCACTTTTGACTTCCCATCCGGCTGCCAAATCTGACAATTTTTACAGGGTAAACTTGCTGCTGTTAATGTCCCCGGCTGAAATATGGGTTTCAGAAGTGAAACCAAAATTATATTAATGCTTTAATGACTCTTTTGGCTATGGTCAAACATAATATGTGTTATAGTATTTAATTTCAACTGTATCCCTCCTGTCCCATATTTCCAGCAGGGGAAAAAAAAAAACATTATACATTTTGACATTACTATTTTGTTCATTGAGGACAAGCAGGGATCTGTGCACTGAGGACAAGCAGGTCTCTGTGCACTGAGGACAAGCAGGGCTCTGTACACTGAGGACAAGCAGGGCTCTGTACACTGAGGACATGCAGGGCTCTGTACACTGAGGACAAGCAGGGCTCTGTACACTGAAGGAAAGCAGGGCTTTGTACACTGAGGACAAGCAAGGCTCTGTACACTGAGGACAAGCAGGGCTCTGTGTGCTGAGGACTAGCAGGACTCTGTGCACTGAGGGCAAGCAGGGATCTGCACACTGAGGACAAGTAGGGCTTTGTACACTGAAGACAAGCAGGGCTCTGTACACTGAGGATAAGCAGGGCTCTGTGCACTGAGGACATGCAGGGCTCTGTACACTGAGGACAAACAGGGCTCTGTACACTGAGGACAAGCAGGACTCTGTACACTGAGGACAAGCAGGGCTCTGTACACTTAGGACAAGCATGGCTCTGTACACTGAGGACAAGCAGGGCTCTGTGCACTGAGGACAAGCAGGGCTCTGTGCACTGAGGGCAAGCAGGGATCTGCACACTGAGGACAAGTAGGGCTTTGTACACTGAAGACAAGCAGGGCTCTGTGTAGTAAGGCTCTCTGACACGCTCCAGACAGCAGGCTGATTGACAGGCCAGGAGCTTGTACAGAGCCTCAGTGCACAGAGACCTGCTTGTTCTGCTCACACTTCCTGTATTTTGTCTATGAACAGAGACACACACAGGCAATAGTTACAGGGACATAATTTTTTCACCGAAAATTATATAAATTATTTTAACCAATATATTTTTCAAATATACATATAATGTTGTTTACATTATATAAAAAATTTTTTGCAATCCACAGGTACACTTTAAATGACTATGGATGATCAACCAAATCAACATCTCCTCCAAAAGGAAATTCTGGTTTGTGTGAAAGTCCCTAGTCATGTTTGAAGGCTCTTTAAGAAGTAATGTTTTAAGCAGGGAAGGTACATTAAATAGGTGTAACTAGAGAGCAGAGTTTTTCTTCTGAAAGACAGCTACTTTGCATACATTTTCCTAGGGAACATTGTATGACCTATAATTCTCCCTATTGCTTCTGCAATGAGGCACATTACCATATCTCTCTCTCACACACACAAACACACACCTTTCCCAGACCCTTCTATAATTAAAAATAGTCATAAAGCTAAAAACAGTTTTTGTTTCCTGGAGGTACCATAGAAGGCATATTTTAGTCAAAATAAATGTATGACACTCAAATGGGTCAAATATCTTCAATGGGGTTAAGGTCAGGGCTCTGCATAATCAGTCGAGCTCTCCCACATCAAATTCACCCAACCATTTCCTTATGGACCTTCCATCATGCACTGGTGCACAGCCATGGTGAAACAGTTAAGGGCCAAACCACAACTGTTCCACAATTTGGAAGCATACAATTTTCAACCAAAGTTTTAGTACAATGCCGCCAGGCAGGAAAAATTTTAAGCACTTGGAAACCGATGAATGCAAATCATGATAAGGTAAGAATCCCATTTCCTAGATGCCTATTTATATCATTGGAAATATCTCTAGTTTTGGCTCTATTTACCCATATCTTTACACTTTTCAATTTAATCTGCTTTAAACACATCAACTTTAACAATTGACTCTTTCCCTAACAGACTGCAAAACTTTACAGGTGCAATGAGATAATCTTAGTGTTCTTTGCTTCATAATATGTGTTTTTTATTCTATAGCGTGCACATATATATCATAATTTAAAAACGTAAAAATGCTAAGTAAAAGTCATGTAGAAGTAATTGTTAACTTTTGACCTTCACTTTATGTGCAGAATCTCTATTAGTCGTTCCCAATTACAATTCACACCACATTCCCATGCCATGATTTCATCATAGCATGATGTAGCATTGATAAGGCAAGTTCTCCTTTTTGTGTTTTCTGTCAGTTCATTTATAGCCTATGTTATCCCAGCAGGTTTGATTTAGCATTACCTGTTACTTATCTTTATATTCATACAAAACAGTGTCTCATACAGTCCTATTGTTAAACATTTCATTCAATTATTAATTGGTGTCATTACATCTCATAGTTAGCAGGGTATCTTTATCATTAGCCAGTTAGTATGTCGGGGGTTCCATTGAGCTATATAGTCTTTGATAGCTGTCAGATCCACCATATTCTATGGTATGTATAGTAATCCACAAGGGTAACCTTTTTGTCTCTTCAGATGTATTCTTGTAACATTTTCTGACTTAAATAGTTGTAAGAACGTTGAAAAAAAATATGAGGTATGGGAATCATTTAAGGTTTAAAATGAATAAAGTGTCAGAAAATGACCTAGTGTTTACATCATTTTACACTAAGTATATTGTACATTTTTTTGTGGAATTTTCATGTCACTATTAAGATAAAAAAAAAAAAAAGGTGATATCTTTTTCACACTGACCACTGAGCCTTACGATAGTTTGACACTTCCTGATCTGTAAAGATCATTGTTCTGCAGTGATCTCATCACCATCACAGACAGGATTATAATAGAAGGTAACATCTCTATGAAAAAGCCGCAGGCAGATAAAATAGGACTTACTGGAAATAGGTGATGGGGGTAGTTGGCGTACTTTTCCCTATTCTCTATACAGTGATCTTTCCACGTGTCACAGAGCGTGCCCACAATACACTTCTAGAGAAGCCAGCAGTGTATTGACTTCAATGGGAGACAAAGAACTGTGCAGAAAAAAAGTGGCTGGAGAGCTGTTGCCAAATTGTTTAAGGTATTATCTACATGCATCTGTACTTGTTTTCTCTTTCTTCTTTCTATTCTTTGTTCATATCCAGTAATTATTCAGTAATGACCCTGTATATTATGCATATTTTTATTGTATATTTATTTTGTAATGCTTACCATGCCTGTTTTGTATAGTCATTAGATCCATGACGGGTATTCTATATTACCTATTTTCTTCCCCCTCCCCTTCCTCTCTCTCCCTCCCCTCCCATTCGCTTATCCATCAGTGTTTAGGATTATATAAGATTGGAATTTTCATGCTGTTTTTATCTATATATACGGTTACTGAAGAAAAGGCTTGCGGCCTTAAACTGCATCAAGCCCCTTCTATAAGTTTGCTGTACCACATACTAATAGAAATCACCATACTAAATTTATTATGACCTGTGACCTGAAGAAGTGCCGGGAGCGGCATGAAATAGCTATCGTTGCATACGGATGTGTCTCCTGAACGCCCCGCTGCGCTATGCTTGAAAATGCACCTTGTATAAAGAAATAAAGAAGCTTATACATGTTCACCTAAAACATGAGTGCCCCCGTGTGTCTTTCTATTCGGATGTATTGTGGACATTGCTGTCGCTCATACGGGTAGAGCACCTAGGTGGGACAGTGTTAAAGATTCGTGCTATACCGCGGCTGCGGCTGCATGTTGTGATCCTCTGAGTTACTTACACAGTACCAGTGCCAGCCAACTCCTGCTTGAATTGTGTGACTAAATTTAAAATAGAATCACTGAAAAACACTAAGACTTAACTTTTAATATAAACAACGCTAAAAGGGAATCCAAAACAAATAGGTCCCAAACCACCAATCACAAAAAATAAGCAAAGAGCATTAATATCAAACAATTTGTCTCTCTGTACTAAAAAATACCTACCCCCAATCAGGGTCAAAGACAAGGACAAAGAGTCAAGTGTATCTGTTTGAGCGGTCCAAATGATAATAAAAATACAAAAATGGAGAAAAAGATGATAACAAATATTTATTTATTTGATACAATCACCTAACTAAAGGTGGGTGTGAGGTCAAGGTAAGAGAGAGGAAAGGGGCTAAGGGAATAGGTTAGATATAGCAATAGGCCGCTACCCTAGCATCTCCCTAGGCGGAGTTTGCGCCCTGATAAGGGCGGCCCCGCTCTGGAACCTAAACCTCTCCTGATCCTAAATACCCTATAATAGGAGGTTAAGAGGAAGGGGAATCACTGTCTCACTGGGGTACCCTGAATAACTGAGAGGATGGGGAGAGAGAACCCTTCTTGGTATTGTACTCTTGGTATTACCCTTGGTATAGTAGGGTTCTCTCTCCCCATCCTCTCAGTTATTCAGGGTACCCCAGTGAGACAGTGAGTCCCCTTCCTCTTAACCTCCTATTATAGGGTATTTAGGATCAGGAGAGGTTTAGGTCCCAGAGCAGGGCCGCCCTTATCAGGGCACAAACTCCGCCTAGGGGTAGGTCTTAGTGAGAGGGTGTTATAGGGAGATGCTAGGGTAGTGGCCTATTGCTATATCTCGACCTAACCTACTCCCTTAGCCCCTTTCCCTTCTCTTACCTTGACCTCACACCCACCTTTAGTTAGGAGATTGTATCAAATAAATAAATATTTGTTATCATCTTTTTCTCCATTTTTTCAGATACACTTGACTCTTTGTCCTTGTCTTTGACCCTGATTGGGGGTAGGCATTTTTGAGTACAGGGACAAATTGCTTGATATTAACGCTCTTTGCTTATTTTTTGTGATTGATGGTTTGGGACCTACTTGTTTTGGATTCCCTTTTAGCATTGTTTATATTAAAAGTTAAGTCTTAGTGTTTTTCGGTGATTCTATACCACGTACTAATATCCCCAATGTGAACTACCTGTGCACAGAATTTGGATAGTGTGCGCTCCTGCCACGAGGACACCATAGCTATCCGTGCCTTGTCCATCCAAAGATAACAATTCCACCATCTGATCTATCAGACTGCATATTGGACACACATACTAAGCACATCAGGAGGCGCACACTCGCTCCATAGTGGGAAGTGAACACTCCTCCGTTCTGTAACCTGGAGGTGCACGCCCGCCGCTTACGCTGATAATACAGAAGCTAGACGGCTGCGCTACAAGCACACAACCCCTCTGTGAATTTCCTCACATCGGCAGCTCACCCCGCACATCAGGCCAGGTGGCTGGAGCCATGCTCGGAGGTTTGAGCACAGAATCTCACATACACTTTTGGAATTGGTGAGCGGTGTAGTGCACCACAGTGTGTGTTAGGATCATCATCATTACTGACTTTGTCTTCTATAGAGGACTTTTCATTATGGCCATACAGTGATAAAGTGATCAATCTATGCTACATATAGGCATTATAGTTGTAATAGAGCTGGATGTGGATCCTCTTACCTGTGTGGCTGATGACTCGGACCGTATCGGGGAGCGGAGTCTAAGGTGCCGCTGGTCTTCACCAGAGCCCACTGCAAGGAAGGATGGGCTTACTGCAGTAGGCGACACCCAGGTCGCTACCCCCGACATGGCTTGACCACACAAGTAGCTGGGCAAGGCGGGGTGCCGAAGGATAAGGCAGTAGCAGAAGGTCAAGGAAGGGGTGGCAAAGGTGCGGAGTCTAGTAACGTAGCTGAAGGTCTGGATACACGGGAAAGACAAACAGGCAATAGGGAATGCTTAATCTCAGGCTACGGGCACTGAAGATCCAGCAGGGATGTGTGGGAGGTGCAGGGATTCATAATGTGGTGACAGGTGCAAACACTAATTATGGGCGCACTGGCCCTTTAAATTTCAGCGCCCTAGGAGACGGGGATGCGCACGCCGGAGCTGAGACAGAGTGACAGCGGAGCGTGGTGAGTGACGGGCTGGGATTTCGCGATGCGAAACCCAGCCCCGCCGGTGATGGGGACCCAGAGACATTGTGCTTACGGCTGGAGCTTGCGGCCGGAGTGCAGTGTATAACAATAGGGATTTATCTATGCTATACTGTATATGGACATTTTATTTTAATCAGGGATTACTATTTGTAGTTAGGTGGTCTTAATAATTTTTATGCATATTTGTGTCTTTTGCCCCTTTCACACTGCCGGTATGCCCTGTCAAATGCAGCCATCAAACTACCATTTTTTTTTTTTGCAGTTTGACGGACATAAATTTTGGTGGGTCATAAAGGCCAATAACGGGTCCCGATCGACCCCATTATAGTCAATGGGGTCCGTCAGGAGCCGTTATTTTCAGAGAGAACAGTGGGAGAAAAACACGTTGCAAGCACAATTTTTTCTCCTGCTATTCTCAATCCTAAAATAATGGTCTTTCCACTGCCAAAAACAACCGGCAGTGTGAATGCAGCCTTAACATGTTTTATTACTGATATCTGAGTCTGCAACAGTTCTCTATATTATATTTACCTATCTTAAACTATCTTTACGTTATTCTTACTGGATATATAATTCCATCATTCTTACAATATTCCTTTCCTTTCTATTTGACGTACCTTTGAGGACTGGTTTATATTATATAGCCTTATATAATTAATTCTTCATTATTAATAAAATACCTGACCTTTGGTGGGACTAACTGAATTCTAACTACTGTAGCCATTTGATAATCTATTTGCAATGCACCATTGGATCTCGGGATAAGGTGACTGTGAGCGTGTGAGGAGCTAAGTATGAGGGGGGAAGGTGAATTTAGCCCCCATCCCCTCGCTGTGAAGTAAGTTATAATCTGAATGTCTACAGTTGATTTAGTGTTATAAACCCTGGAGCGCTAGCTGTTAGACTTTTGTATTTTTATGCTTCTTTGTATACAAATCGGGAGGAGGGCAGTGCTCTTCACTTTAATGGTGGATGATGGGAATGACTAGCCTAGATTTGTGATAGTCATCTTTGGCCTTTGTTGTTGTTCTGGGCCAGTGAATTTTACTTTGCAGCCCCCCATAATCACCCGGTGAGTCCCATCCTTTTTCACAGTATGGATAAAGTTGAAGTTGGTTTAGATCAGTGGTTCTCAACCTTTTTCTCGCCTGTACTCCCAAAGGGTGAAAGTACCCAGGTACCCCTTGCGTGTAAATTTGCATGGAACTTACGCGCAATGGGTACCCGTGGACAAAATAAGTCCTAAAATCATGTGTGCTTACTGTTACGCCGAGCGCTCCGGGTCCCAGCTCCTCCCCGGAGCGCTCACAGCGTTCTCCTATTCGCAGCGCCCCCGTCAGACCTGCCGACCGGGTGCGCTGCGATAATGTTCCCAGCCGGGATGCAATTCGCGAGGCCGGACGCGCCCGCTCGCGATGCGCATCCCGACTCGCTTACCAGACCCGTTCCCCGTCTGTGCTGTCCCGGCGCGCGCGGCCCCGCTCCTTAGGGCGCGCGCGCGCCGGGTCTTTGCGATTTAAAGGGCCGGTGCACCACTGATTGGCGCATGAGGTTTTAATCAGTACCTTCACCTGTGCACTTCCCTACTTATACCTCACTTCCCCTGCACTCCCTTGCCGGATCTTGTTGCCATTGTGCCAGTGAAAGCGTTTCCTTGTGTGTTCCTAGCCTGTGTTCCAGACCTCCTGCCGTTGCCCCTGACTACGATCCTTGCTGCCTGCCCTGACCTTCTGCTACGTCCGACCTTGCTCTTGTCTACTCCCTTGTACCGCGCTTATCTCAGCAGTCAGAGAGGTTGAGCCGTTGCCGGTGGATACGACCTGGTTGCTATCGCCGCTGCAAGACCATCCCGCTTTGCGTCGGGCTCTGGTGAATACCAGTAGCAACTTAGAACCGGTCAACCGACACGGTCCACGCCAATCCCTCTCTGGCACAGAGGATCCACCTCCAGCCAGCCGAATCGAATCGATCCGGCCACGCCCCTCCGGACTCCATGCTATCCAACGTTTTTTGGGGTTTGCCAATTATTACAGACAATTTAGTCCGCACTTTTCCACTATTGTGGCTCCTATCGTGGCCCTAACCAAGAAAAACGCCAACCCTAAGTCCTGGCCTCCTCAAGCGGAAGACGCATTCAATCATCTCAAGACTGCCTTTTCTTCTGCTCCCGTACTCTCCAGACCTGATCCATCTAAGCCCTTCTCGCTGGAGGTAGACACCTCCTCGGTGGGAGCTGGAGCAGTACTCCTACAAAAAAATTCTTCCGGACATGCTGTTACTTGTGGTTTCTTTTTTGGACCTTCTCTCCATTGGTGATCGAGAACTACTGGCCATAAAATTGTCGCTTGAGGAATGGAGGCACCTGCTGGAGGGATCCAAATATCCAGTTATTATATACACTGATCACAAGAATCTCTCTTATCTTCAGTCTGCCCAACGGCTGAACCCTCGCCAGGCTAGGTGGTCGTTGTTCTTTGCCCGTTTTAACTTTGAAATTCATTTTCGCCCTGCTGACAAGAACATTAGGGCTGATGCCCTCTCTCGTTCATCGGATGCCTCTGAAGTGGAAGCTTCCCCGCAACACATTATTCCTCCGGACTGTCTGATCTCCACTTCTCCAGCTTCCATCAGACAAACTCCTCCAGGGAAGACCTTCGTCTCTCCACGCCAGCGCCTCAGGATTCTCAAGTGGGGACACTCCTCACACCTCGCAGGCCATGCTGGCATAAAAAAATCCATCCAGCTCATCTCTCGATTTTATTGGTGGCCTACCCTGGAAGCTGATGTTGTTGATTTCGTGCGGGCTTGTACAGTCTGTGCCCGGGACAAGACCCCTCGCCAGAAGCCTGCTGGTCTCCTCCATCCTCTGCCTGTTCCTGAATGACCATGGTCTCAGATTGGTATGGACTTTATTACTGACTTACCTTTATCCCATGGCAACACAGTTAATTGGGTGGTCGTTGATCGATTCTCCAAGATGGCACATTTTATCCCTCTTCCAGGTCTTCCTTCTGCGCCTCAGTTGGCGAAACAATTTTTTATACACATTTTTCGCCTTCACGGGCTGCCTACGCATATCGTCTCGGATAGAGGAGTTCAATTTGTGTCTAAATTCTGGAGGGCCCTCTGTAATCAACTCAAAATCAAATTAAACTTCTCATCTTCTTATCATCCCCAATCCAATGGGCAAGTAGAAAGAATTAATCAGGTTCTGGGTGACTATTTGCGACATTTTGTTTCCTCCCGCCAGGATGACTGGGCAGATCTTCTACCATGGGCCGAATTCTCGTACAATTTCAGAGTCTCTGAATCTTCCGCTAAATCCCCATTCTTCGTGGTGTACGGCCGTCACCCTCTTCCCCCCTTCCCACTCCCATGCCCTCTGGTTTGCCCGCTGTTGATGAGGTGACTCGGGACTTCTCCACCATATGGAAAGAGACTCAAAATTCTCTCTTACAGGCCTCATTCCGGATGAAAAAACATGCCGATAGGAAAAGAAGAATTCTCTCCATTTTTTCTCCCGGAGACAAAGTATGGCTCTCCGCCAAGTATGTCTGCTTTTGTGTCCCCAGTTATAAACTGGGACCACGTTATCTTGGTCCTTTCAAAATCAAGTGCCAAATCAACCCTGTCTCTTACAAACTCCTTCTTCCTCCTTCTCTCTGTATTCCCAATGCTTTCCATGTCTCTCTCCTTAAACCACTCATCCTTAACCGCTTCTCTCCCAAAGTTGTTTCTCCCACTCCAGTTTCCGGGTCCTCTGACGTTTTTTCGGTGAAAGAAATTCTGGCATCCAAGACGGTCAGAGGTAAAAAAAATTTTTGGGTTGATTGGGAGAATTGCGGCCCAGAGGAGAGGTCATGGGAACCTGAGGACAATATCCTGGACAAGAATCTTATCCTCAAATTCTCAGGTTCCAAAAAGAGGGGGAGACCCAAGGGGGGGGGGTACTGTTACGTCGAGCGCTCCGGGTCCCCGCTCCTCCCTGGAGCGCTCACAGCGTTCTCCTATTCGCAGCGCCCCGGTCAGACCTGCCGACCGGGTGCGCTGCGATAATGTTCCCAGCCGGGATGCGATTCGCGATGCGGGACGCGCCCGCTCGTGATGCTCATCCCGACTCGCTTACCAGACCCGTTCCCCGTCTGTGCTGTCCCGGCGCGCGCGGCCCCGCTCCTTAGGGCGCGCGCTCCCCGGGTCTTTGCGATTTAAAGGGCCGGTGCGCCACTGATTGGCGCATGAGGTTTTAATCAGTACCTTCACCTGTGCACTTCCCTACTTATACCTCACTTCCCCTGAACTCCCTTGCCGGATCTTGTTGCCATTGTGCCAGTGAAAGCGTTTCCTTGTGTGTTCCTAGCCTGTGTTCCAGACCTCCTGCCGTTGCCCCTGACTACGATCCTTGCTGCCTGCCCTGACCTTCTGCTATGGCTGACCTTGCTCTTGTCTACTCCCTTGTACCGCACTTATCTCAGCAGTCAGAGAGGTTGAGCCGTTGCCAGTGGATACGACCTGGTTGCTACCGCCGCTGCAAGACCATCCCGCTTTGCGGCGGGCTCTGGTGAATACCAGTAGCAACTTAGAACCGGTCCACCGACACGGTCCACGCCAATCCCTCTCTGGCACAGAGGATCCAGCCAGCCGAATCGTGACACTTACCTTTATACTAATGCAATACTTAATCCCCTTGTGCCATTATTCCCCCCTCATTCTGATACCCTTTGCCATTATTCCCCCTCCATCTTAATCCCGTTGTGCCATTATTGTCCGATATGGCAAAAGGGGATCAGAGGGTGGGAGGGAATAATGGCACAAGGGGATTAAGATGGAGGGGGAGGGATAATCATTACTCGCCCCCCACCCCTCCATATTAATCCCCTTGTGCCATTATTCCCTCTTTCATCTTAATCCCCTTGTGACATTATTATTTGATATGGCAAACGGGAATCAGAGAGGGGGGACAGAATAATGACACAAGGGGATCAGAAGGAGGGGGAATAATGGCACAAGGGGTTTAACCACTTAGGGACCTAGGGCGTATGGATACGCCTTGACGCCCTGGTACTTAAGGACCCAGGGCATGTCCATATGCCCATCTGAATTTCGGTCCCCGTCGAGCGCCAGGCGGGGACCGGACCGGGGTGACTGCTGATATCTATCAGCAGGCACCCGCGCATATTGCCCAGGGGGGTCATCAGACCCCCCCATGTCGGTGCAAATCGCCAGTGAATTCACAACGGCGATTTGCGCCGATTCCAGGTCATACTGGTCTATGGTGACCCGGTGACCCGGAATATAAGGGGGATTGCAGCTGTCCAAGACATCCACGAACCCCCTGAATGGACAGGAGGTAGGTGGAAGGGGCGCCACCCCTCCTTTCCCTGCTATTGGTCATCTGAAGCAACGACCAATAGCAGATCGTGCGGCTGGCTCCCTTGATCCTACGGATCTCTAAACGGTAGCCCTCCAGATGTTGCAAAACTACAAGTCCCAGCATGCCCAGACAGCTGTTTGCTGTGTGGGCATGCTGGGATTTGTAGTTTTGCAACAGCTGGAGGACTACAGTTTGGAGATCACTGTGCCTTCCAGATGTTGCAAAACTGCAAATCCGAGCATGCCCAAACAGCAAACAGCTGTCTCGGCCTGCTGGGAGTTGTAGTTGCGTACCTCCAGCTTTTGCATAACTACATCTCCCAGCATGCCCTTCGGCAATCAGTACATGCTGGGAGTTGTAGTTTTGCAACAGCTGGAGGCACACTGGGTGGGAATTACTGAGTTAGATAACAGAACCTAAATGAAGGTTTTCCAACCAGTGTGCCTCCAGCTGTTGCAAAAGTACAACTCCCAGCATGTACTGATTGCCGAAGGGCATGCTGGGAGATGTAGTTATGCAAAAGCTGGAGGTACGCAACTACAACTCCCAGCATGAACGGTCTGTCAGTACATGCTGGGAGTTGTAGTATTGAAACTGCTGGAGGTCCCCCCCCCCCCCATGTGAATGTACAGGGTACATTCACACGGGCAGGTTTACATTAAGTTTCCTGCATCAAGTTTGGGCTGCGGCAAATTTTTCGCCACAGCGCAAACTCCTTGCGGGAACCTCACCGTAACCCACCAGTGTGAATGTACCCTTAAAACATGAAACTACACATAATAAGGGGTAAAACACTACATATACACCCCCTTATTCTGTCCCCCCCCCCAATAAAAAGGAAAAACGTATTGTACAGCATTGTTTCCAAAACGGAGCCTCCAGCTGTTGCAAAACAACAACTCCCAGCATTTCCGGATAGCCACTGACTGTCCAGGCATGCTAAGAGTTTAGCAACAGCTGGAGGCATCCTGTTTGAGAACCACTGGCGTAGAATACCCCTATGTCCAACCCTATGCAATCCCTGATGCAGTCCTCAAATGCGCATAGCACTCTCTCACTTCGGAGTCCTGTCGTATTTCAAGGAAACCGTTTAGGCCCACATATGGGGTATTTACGTACTTGGGAGAAATTGCACTACAAATTTTGGGGTCTTTTTCTCCTATTACCCCTTATGAAAAGTAAAAGTTGGGGGCTACACCAGCCTGTTAGTGTTGTAAACGCACATGGCACCAGACTACCATTCCAAACAAATTCCCTTTCCAAAAGCTCAATGGCAATCCTCCTCTTCTGAGCATTTTTGTGCGCCAGCAGAGCACTTGACGTCCACACATGGGGTATTTCCATACTCAGAAGAAATGGGGTTACAAATTCTGGGGGTCAGTTTCTCCTATTACCCCTTGTAAAATTTGGGGAAAAAAATGCATTTAAGTGAAAAAATGTTTTTTCATTTACACTTTAACAAAAAGTCGTCAAACACCTGTGAGGTGTTAAGGCTCACTGTACCCCTTGTTATGTTCCTTAAGGGTGTAGTTTCCAAAATAAAATGCCATGTTTTTTTTTTTTTTTTTTTGCTGTTCTGGCAAGTGCAACATGCCCCCGATAAACCATATCAGCAAAATTTGCTTTCCAAAAGCCAAAAGTGACTCCTTCTCTTCTGAGCATTGTAGTTCGCCCGCAGAGCATTTTACATCCTAACATGGTTTATTTCCATACTCAGAAGAGATGGGGTTTCAAATTTTGGGAAACATTTTCTCCCATTACCCTTTGTAAAAATGGTAAATTTGGGGGGAAAAACAGCACTTTAGTGAAAAAATAGTTTTTTTTTTTCATTTACACATCCAACTTTAACGAAAAGTCTTCAAACACCTGTGGGGTGTTGAGGCTCACTGGACCCCTTGTTTCATGCCTTGAGGGGTGTAGTTTCCAAAATGGTATGCGGGATGTTTTCTGCGTTCCTTGCACCATGGGGGCTTCATAAATGTGACATGCCCCCCAAAAAACTTTTCAGCAAAATTCACTCTCCAAAATCCCATTGTTGCTCCTTCCCTTCCGAGCTCTCTACTGCGCCCTCCAAACACTTGACATACACATATGAGGTCTTTCTTTATTCGAGAGAAATTGAATTACAAAATTTGTGGGGCTTTTTCTCCTATTACCACTTGTAAAAATTCAAAAACTGGGTCTACAAGAACATGCGAGTGTAAAAAATTAAGATTTAGAATTTTCTCCTTCACTTTGCTGCTATTCCTGTGAAACACCTTAAGGGTTAACACACTTACTGAATGTCATTTTGGATACTTTGAGGGGTGCAGTTTTTATAATGGGGTCATTTGTGGAGTATTTCTAATATGAAGGCCCTTCAAATCCACTTCAAAACTGAAAACTTCGATTTTGAAAATGTTGTGAAAAAATTGAAAATTGCTGCTGAACTTTCAAGCCCTCTGATGTCTTCCAAAAGTAAAAACATGGCCACTTTATGATGCAAACATAAAGTAGACATATTTTCTATGTGAATCAGTACATCATTTATTTGGAACATCCATTTTCCTTAAAAGCAGAGAGCTTCAAAGTAAAAAAAAAATGCTAAATTTTATATTTTTTCATAAAATTTTGGAATTTTTCACCAAGAAATTATGTAAGTATCGATGAAAGTTTTCCACTAACATAAAGAATAATATGTCACGAAAAAATACTCTCGGAAACAGAATGAAAGGTAAAAGAATCCTAGAGTTATTAATGCTTAAAGTGACAGTGGTCAGATGTGCAAAAAATGGCAAAGTCCTTAAGGTGAAAATGGGCTGGGTCCTTAAGGGGTTAAGATAGAGGGGGTTAATCATCACCCCCATATGAATCCCCTTGTGCCATTATTCCCCCTCCCTCTGATCCCCTTTTGCCATTATTCCTCCCCCTCCTTCTTAATGCCCTTGTGCCATTATTTCTCTACCCCCCCATCCCCAATCTCATCCCCCCTCCGATCGCCCTGGGCTTATACATATATATATGTTACAGGAGCTAAGCTGATACCAGGGAACACTACCCGAATAAGGTGGTGTAATGAGCTGCTTTGCATATTCCTATATATATATATATATATATATATATATATATTGAAAAAGGATCCTGTGTGATCTGAAACGTTGCTATGCTATGACGTGAAGTGAATAAATCTTTTTTGCACCTTGGATTTACTTATGGAGTGCTGCACCATTTCTTTGGATATATATATATATATATATATATATATATATATATATATATTTATATATAATGACAGTGTGGCAAGGAAAGGGTGTATTTCCCTAGCTAACCCTGGAGAAACCTCCCCCTGTGGCCTAATTAATGAGGTAGCAGAGAGGGGAAGTCTGTTTAAAAGGTAGTCAGACAGTGTAGTCTGAGCTCTCCCCAGAAGACAGCAAGGTAGCTGTAGGGGGGAGTCAAGGGTCCTGGTGAGGAACACACAGGCCCAACTGTGAGTGGCCCCAAGTGTGGACGAGACATACAGCAAAAGGTTGCAAACGTTTTGTGTGAACAGTGAGTAGAAGGTTGCAGGAGGCATAAGTTTAACTGACCGGGAAAAGTCCACCAATTGATAGTCAGGGCATGCTGGATTGTTTAGTTAGTGACTAGACGGTCTAGGGTTTAGTTTGTTCCTGTCTTATGTTTTTATTTATCCTGCAACCTGTCTAATAAAGCTGGCGAAGTGCCGGACTTGCATAAAGTACTGTTATTTGCCTGCTGATTGAAGTGGAAACGTGTGCTGTGGCAGTCTCAAGGACGATCCAAGAGCTATCCCCAGGGAGAAATCCTTACTATATATATATATATATATATATATATATATATATATATATATATACAAAAACCCTCCATCCCTTCCTATACACTTTTTTTCAACTTTTTTTTTTTGTATTACCCGACCTATTCGGCTGTACAGCTCGTCCTGTGTGGCCTGTCCGAGTATATAGGGCATATCAGAGTCCCGTTTGGTGTGGCCGCACTGACGCGTGACGTCATCCTGCGCTGTGCGGCACCTCCGCGCAACATCATGGGAGGTCACATGGCTCCCCAGCAAACATGCAGCTCCTGTACAGTAGCTGCGGACGTGTTACTATACAGAGAGCTGCCACAGCCATTCTCCACTGTATACTGACAAATACTGGCCAATGTATGGCCGGTATTTGTCAGCGCATTGGTGTACCCCCGCACAACCCATGGCGTACCCCTAGGGGTTCGTGTATTTTCTTGTGAAGATATATACATAGATAGATAGATTGATTAGAAAATTTGCAATTTTTAAACAGCTACAGAAAAGCTAAAAAGCTATGCAAAACCTTTTATGTCATCAAAATACAACTATACCATCTAACACCAGTTGTATTATCTCAAAAATACTCCTATGTGGCAGTAAAGTCTTTGGAAGTCATACCTACAGTGCAAAGACAGTTTAAAGTAGCAATGTATCCCGAAATAAATATCCCATCTTAAAGTCTGCAAGTGCCTTCTCCAAATCCCAGTATCTCCATTACTGATTGTTTAACTGAGTTAACCAGATACCGCACCTTACAACTCATAGATAGATACAGCAGGAAGAAGCAGCACAGCCACATGTATAATAAAAGGATGATGGGTGCCAGCAGATAACCAACTCAGGTAAGGGGTTACAAAGAATATCCACACTAAAGCGAATAATCCAGCAACACTCCGATGTGTGAAATTTCACTGCATTTTATTTACCCAATGTCATAGCAACGTTCTGGCTGCCCACTTTCAGCCTTTCTCAAGCAAAAAGTGATACAGGCAGGATATTTATAAAGGTTGTTTACAATTACAGAGACAATCAGTTTACTGAGTACACAATAGTACATAAAGTGCAAAAAGTGCAGTTTATCATAAAATTATCATAGCAGTACAAAAATCATTATAAACAGTGGCTAGTGTACTAATGGCTAAAGGAATAACCATTTATCTAGGTTTATACATATTCCTGGGCTACATTGTCTGGAGATAAAAGAACTAAAATGGTGCAGGACGCCATCTGTGCTCTCCTGCGCGACACGCCGGCCAGTGAGTCTATGCACATATGCGCTAATGACTCACTAAATTTCAGAGCCAATCGTAGACAAGCATCCCGGCCGTCTTGCCAACTCCTTCCCTTGCTGACGTGCGTCTGCGCTAAAGGAATTGGAGAGGTTGTGGCAGCCATATTCATTGCTAGCTACCTATAGTGCAGCATGAGTGGAAAAAAATGTCTTTAACTGAACCCATTGGGTAGACCGGCATGCATGACCTCGCGCAGATCACGCAAGGAGGGACACCTAACTAGTTACTACGGACCCCGTCATAGACGTGGGACCACAAGGACCAGATTATCCATGCCAGCCGGTCCATAGGATTCCCTAAACAAGAGCAAAAGATGTAGTAAATGAAAAGAATAAACATTTGGTATAAAAATCTATTTTTGTTTCAGCAGACAATCATCCGGGGTTTCAAGTTGTAATATGCCGCCTGCTCTTGTATGTGATCTATAAAAACAGAGATCAAAATTAGCTTACATATCAGTAACAAAATGTACATATCACGTAATTGATACTGGCAATAAACATATCATATAAACAATGTCATATAAGTTCCCTATCCAAATACATTCAATATACTTGGTGTAACTTCAAATTCAACATTTAAACCACGGGGGCGTAAAGAATTAAGTGTATGCATGCAGCACAGCTCTCGTTTTTTCAAAATGCTGGTACGATCAACACCGTATTTTAAAGGGTAAAAAAAAAAAAAAAAAAGACGTGGTCTCAAAGGGCAGGACGTGCTCAACCCCAAATGCAGTTGTGCACGTATACTGGGGAGCAGATCCTGCCCTTGTGGTCTGTTGCTAGGGGCGATCCCCATCATAAAAATGCATACAATGGAGGATGCCTGCAACAGACTGCAAGTGCCACAATAGAATCCTACACCAGATAGACGGTGTGGATGTGTAACAATTGGAATAATACAATACAGGAATTTAGGTGCACTACTGTGATAGATGTATACAATGATATTGGCTATCCCTCAACACTGATGTTAAAATTGAGACATTTGCCAGTATATCTTTAGATGAAGGACATACCAGAGCCCGCACACCAACGCCAAGGCTTCTAAAGTGGCACAGGACCTATCACTAAAACTACCTGTGTGTGATAAGCAAAACCAGGGGCCAGTGGGCAATTATAGAAGCATTAGGCCTGACTTACAGCCTTCTCCCAAGTTACCTCCAGTGTGACTGGGCACACATACAATGGGAGGAGGGAGACAGACTATAAGCCCCACCTAAGTTGGCTGATATGTGTGCCGGCCTCACAGGTGGACCTTAATGCTGCCTTAAAAGTGATCATAGCGCATTAAATGTGGAGTTTATGCACCTCCAAGTATAAGATTTAAACAACAAAAAAGATGTGGTCTGAAATGGCAGGAGGTGCTCAACCCAAATGCAGTTGTGCGTATATATACTGGGGGAGCAGATCCTGCCCTTATAGTCTGTTGCTAAGGGAAATCCCCAGCATAAAAATGCATACAATGGGGGATGCCTGCAACAGACTACAAGTGCCACAATGGCATCCTACACATCAGTGTTGAGGGATAGCCAATGTCATTGTATACATCTACCACAGTAGTGCACCTAAATTCCTGTATTGTATTATTCTAATTGTTACACATCCACACCATTTATCTGGTGTAGGATGCCATTGTGTAGTCTGGGAATAAAAGGGTCAGGAATCAAAGAAAACCAATGTGGATGAGTAAAAATGTTAAGGGGGCAAAAAATACAAAAATAAAGCATTTAAACAGGATGGCAGTGAAGAAGCATTAAAAAGCTATAGAGAAAAATGTAAAATATGTAAAAACCAGATACAAACTTCAAAAATAGAGACAGTAAGATTCATTGCCAAAGAAAGTAAAACTAGCCCCTAAATGTTCTTTAAATATATAAATAGCAAAAAATTCAAAAATGAAAGTGTTGGTCCTTTAAAAAATGATGAGGAAGAAATTATAGACGGGATCAGTAAAAAGCAAATATTTTAAACAAATTCTTCTCCATTGTATTCACCGAGGAAAATTAAATGCCATGTGAAATACAGCAAGATAATATAAACTCCACCGTACAGGTCACCAGTAGAGATGAGCGAACTTTTCAAAAATTCGATTCGGCCGATTCGCCGAATTCTCCGAAAAAGTTTGTTTCGTTCCGAATTTTTTTGCGGCGAATCTATATTAAAAAAGGCTATTTCTAGCCTACATACAGCCTCTATAGGGGTATAGAACACTTTGCTGTGTTCTAAAACGCATATGGAGTGTGCTGGGTTAGTTAAATAATACTGTTATTCAGAATAACATGCAGATTACCGGCATCGCTTTTGGAATCTCTGCCGCACAGCAGCACAATGACAGAGCCTGGTGGTGGTATCAGTGTCAGGAGACCATATAGTGACTGAATGACAGCGTGGAGGTGTTGGCAGAATGAGGAGACCATTTAGTGGCTGAATGGCACAGCGTGGAGGTGTTGGCAGCATGAGGACACCATATAGTGGCTGAATGACACAGCTTGGATGAGGCTAAAGCATGAGGACACCATATAGTGACTGTATGACACAGAATGGAGGTGTTGGCAGCATGAGGACACCATATAGTGGCTGAATGGCACAGTGTGGAGGTGTTAGCAGCATGAGGACACCATATCGTGGCTGAATGACACAGCTTGGATGAAGCTGAAACATGAGGACACCATATAGTGGCTGAATGACACAGCGTGGAGGTGTTGGCAGTATGAGGAGACCCTATAGTGGCTGAATGGCACAGCGTGGAGGTGTTGGCAGCATGAGGACACCATATAGTGGCTGAATGACAAAGCTTGGATGAGGCAGAAGCATGATGACACCATATGGTGGCTGAATGACACAGAATGGAGGTGTTGGCAGCATGAGGACACCATATAGTGGCTGAATGACACAGTGTGGAGGTGTTGGCAGCATGAGGACACCATATAGTGGCTGAATCACACAGCTTGGATGAAGCTGAAGCATGAGGACACCATATAGTGGCTGAATGACACAGCGTGGAGGTGTTGGCAGCATGAGGAGACCATATAGTGGCTGGATGGCACAGCGTGGAGGTGTTGGCAGCATGAGGAGACCATATAGTGGCTGAATGACACAGCATGGACATGTTGTCAGCATGAGGAGACAATATAGTGGCTGAATGACACAGCATGGAGGTGTTGGCAGCATGAGGAGACCATATAGTGGATGAATGGCACAGCCCCGAGTTGCCAGCAGCATGAGTAGGCACTAGGCCTTCACAATCCCTAAAATTAAAAGATGAATTAAGAAATTTAAACCGAAGATTTTGGATAGCGGGTGCTACCTATGAGAAAATTTGAAATTCCCAGACCCAGGCCCCATAGCGGCATCAGTAACCCATATATTGCTTGAAAGACACAGCCTGGAGTTGGCTGATGCACGAGTACACACCAGGGCTTCACAATCCCTACAAAAAAACACCACAATTTTAGAATTTTTTTTAAAAAGATTTTGGATAGCGGGTGCTACCTATGAGAAAATTTGAAATTACCAGACCAGGCCCCACAGCGGCATCAGTAACCCATATATTGCCTGAATGACACAGCCTAGAGTTGGCTGATGCACGAGTTCACACCAGGGCTTCACAATCCCTCCCAAAAAACACCACAATTTTAGAAATGTTTGAAAAAGATTTTGTATAGCGGGTGCTACCCATGAGAAAATTTTAAATTAACAGACCCAGGCCCAGCAGCGCCATCATTTTTTTATTTGAAATTTAAAACAACCTTTGTGTATCCCGGACCCCAGCGTGTGGGTACGAAGGACCAAATCCAACAAGCCCCCACAGGGCTCATGTGGCCATGAGATTTAGGCAAAACATCTCCATTGCCCTGACTGGCCATTGTTTTCAAGACTTCTCGCCAAGGCGAACCATGTGAAGAACAGCGTGACACCGCCGTGACCTGCACACAGACTTGTCCGGGCAGTAGAGGATTAAGACACAGTGGAGTATGTGGAGGCGGAGTAGCACATTGTCGCAGGACCAATGGGCTGACAGAGTGTAGCAGGAAGCAGCATTGAGTACACACCAGGGCTTCAGAATCCCTAAGAAAAAAACCTTTTTAAAATAATTTTAAGAATATTTAGGACAGCGGGTGCTACCTATATGTTGCCTGAATGACACAGCCTGGAGTTGGCTGATGCAAGAGTACACACTAGGGCTTCACAATCCCTCCCAAAAAAACACAACAATTGTAGAAATTTATGAAGAAGACTTTTGGATAGCGGGTGCTACCTATGAGAAAATTTGAAATTCCCAGACCCAGGCCCAGCAGCGCCATCAGTAAACCATATATTGCCTGAATGACACAGGCTGGAGTTGGCTGATGCATGAGTACGCACCAAAGCTTCACAATCCCTAATAAAAAAGACAAACATTTTTGACAAAAAATGTTAACGAAAATTTAGGACAGCGAGTGCTCTCTATACATTATCAGAATGACGCAGCCTGGAGTTGGCTGCAGCATGAGGAGACCATTGAAATGTGTGATTTTTTATTTGAAATTTAAAACAACCTTTGCGTGTCCCGGACCCCAGCGTGTGGGTACGAAGGACCAAATCCAACAAGCCCCCACAGGGCTCATGTGGCCATGAGATTTAGGCAAAACATCTCCATTGCCCTGACTGGCCATTGTTTTCAAGACTTCTCGCCAAGGCGAACCATGTGAAGAACAGCGTGACACCGCCGTGACCTGCACACAGACTTGTCCGGGCAGTAGAGGCTTAAGACACAGTGGAGTATGTGGAGGCGGAGTAGCACATTGTCGCAGGACCAATGGGCTGACAGAGTGTAGCAGGAAGCAGCATTGAGTACACACCAGGGCTTCAGAATCCCTAAGAAAAAAACCTTTTTAAAATAATTTTAAGAATATTTAGGACAGCGGGTGCTACCTATATGTTGCCTGAATGACACAGCCTGGAGTTGGCTGATGCATGAGTACACACTAGGGCTTCACAATCCCTCCAAAAAAACACAACAATTGTAGAAATTTATGAAGAAGACTTATGGATAGCGGGTGCTACCTATGAGAAAATTTGAAATTCCCAGACCCAGGCCCAGCAGCGGCTTAAGTAAACCATATATTGCCTGAATGACACAGGCTGGAGTTGGCTGATGCATGAGTACGCACCAAAGCTTCACAATCCCTAATAAAAAAGACAAACATTTTTGACAAAAAATGTTAACGAAAATTTAGGACAGCGAGTGCTCTCTATACATTATCAGAATGACGCAGCCTGGAGTTGGCTGCAGCATGAGGAGACCATTGAAATGTGTGATTTTTTATTTGAAATTTAAAACAACCTTTGCGTGTCCCGGACCCCAGCGTGTGGGTACGAAGGACCAAATCCAACAAGCCCCCACAGGGCTCATGTGGCCATGAGATTTAGGCAAAACATCTCCATTGCCCTGACCGGCCATTGTTTCCAAGACTTCTCGCCAAGGCAAACCATGTGAAGAACAGCGTGACACCGCCGTGAGCTGCACACATGGTATGCTGAAGGGCCACTGAGACTTGTCCGGGCAGTGGAGGCTTAAGACACAGTGGAGGATGTGGAGGCGGAGTAGCACATTGTCGCAGGACCAACGGGCTGACAGAGTGTAGCAGGAAGCAGCATTGAGTACACACCAGGGCTTCAGAATCCCAAAGAAAAAAAACATTGTTAAAATAATTTTAAGAATATTTAGGACAGCGGGTGCTACCTATACATTGCCTGAATGACACAGCCTGGAGTTGGCTGATGCATGAGTACACACTAGGGCTTCACAATCCCTTCAAAAAAACACAACAGCAGCGCCATCAGTAAACCATATATTGCCTGAATGACACAGGCTGGAGTTTGCTGATGCATGAGTACGCACCAAAGCTTCACAATCCCTAATAAAAAAGACAAACATTTTTGACAATAATTTTTAACGAAAATTTAGGACAGCGAGTGCTCTCTATATATTACCAGAATGACACAGCCTGGAGTTGGCTGCAGCATGAGGAAACCATTGAAATGTGTGATTTTTTATTTGAAATTTAAATCAAAATTTGTGTCCCGGACCCCGCCGTGTGGGTACAAAGGACCTAATTTTACAAGCACCCACAGGGCTCATGTGGCCATAAGATGTAGGCGCAACGTCTCCATAGCCCTGACCGTCCATTTTTGGTTTTTGTACCTTTGTTTAAGAACAAGCGCATATCCAAGAGTCCAGAATACTCGGTGGAGGATGAGGAGGCGGCGTCGCACACTGTAACAGGACCAACTGCCTGGGGGCGAGAGCGTGGAGGAGGAAGCGGTGTGACCTGCCCAAGTTGCTCTTGTGGCTGTGCAGGAACCACATTTACCCAGTGAGCCGTAAAAGACAAGTATTGTCCCTGCCTGTAGTTACAGCTCCACACGTCGGCGCTGCCGTGCACTTTTGAACACACCGACAGGCTCAAGGACTGGCCCACCTTCTCTTGTACAAACTTATGCAGGGCTAGTACTGCCTTCTTCACAAAGAAATGACGGCTTGGGACTCTCCACCTCGGCTCGGTACAAGCCATGAATTCTCTGAAAGGTGCAGAGTCCACTACTTGAAAAGGGAGGGACTGCAACACCAGCAACTTGGACAGGAGCACATTCAACTTCTGCGCCGTTGGATGAGTGGGCACATACTGTTTTCTCTTGTACATGGCTTCGCCGATGGATTGTTGGCGGAATGGCTGACTAAAAGCGGGAGAAGCAGGAGCGACAGAAGGAAGGTTTGACACACAGAGGTGGTGGAGCCTTGGCTGGATGAAGGAGGGAGCGGATTGCCACTGGGTGATGCAGCAGGCTGGACCACTACATCGGAGCCACGGTTCTCCCAGGCCGCTTTATGGTGGCGAATCATGTGTTGACGCAGGGCCGTGGTGCCGACATTGGGACCCTGGCCACGCTTCACGTTCTGTCGACAGATCTTGCATGTGGCTATGTGAACCTCCTCCGGATGCCTTATGAAAAACTTCCACACCGCCGAGTAGCTGATTTTCCCACCCGCAGTCCGCACTAATTGGCTGCTACTGGCGCAGTCTCCAGGAACCCCTGTTCCACTACCTCCAGGAAAGGTAGGCTGCAGCGAAGCAGGTGGTCTCCCCAAGGCACGTTTGGCTCCTGAATTTCCACTCCTACCACCACGCTGACTGCCAACCATGCTACCGTCTTGCTGCCTCAAGGGCAACCTGCAACTCTCTTCACCTGATGATGATGAAGCCCCTTCTGCACCCGGCTCCCAATTGTGATTGGCTTCATCATCATCAACAGTTGTGTGTACGTCACTGATGTCCTCCTCAGGTTCCCCAACAGTATCTGCTTCAGGACCCTGAACACTTGCGACACTGCCTCCCACGTCACTCTCCGCATCACTACTTTGCCGCCTAGAGGAGCAAGCGTCGCATATCTCCTCCCCTTCTTGGCTGTCCAGTAGCTGCTGACTGTCCTCTATTAGATCGTCCTCAGTAAATAGTGGAGCTGAACACACAGCATAGGATACTTTTTTATGAGAGGGAACAGCTTAGGAAAAAGGCAATGGGAGGACACGGACAGCTCCCGGGCCATGCCAAGTGAGGGTTGTGTCTGAGGAACCCACCGACTGTTGACTGGGGGTGTCAGATTTCACTTGTGATGATGTGGATGAGCGTGTTAACCAATCCACGACAGCAGATGGATTGGTGGTGGAAACACGACCGCTGGCTGATAACGGGAGCTCCTGCTGCCACTCGCCCCAAGTCTGCTGCCAACTCTGCCTGAAGTATTTAGGCTTCTGCCACTCCTCTGTGCACGTCCTGGCACTTCTCTGCCTACCATACTTAGAGCGTTTATGAGGGTGTTACAATATGCTACACTACTCTTTAAACAGTATTTGTCTAGAACAGCAGCAGGTGATTACTTACGGCTGTCCTTTCACAGTTTGTAGGCCCTTAACAGACTAACAGGTACTAGATGGTACAATACTTGGATGTACCTATGCGGTATGCAATGATGAGGGCAGTTATATGCCTAACTATTAGCAGAAAAAGTCAGTATTTTTGTAAAACACCAGCGGGTGGATACTATTGTTTGGACTTTGACGGTTTGGAGCACCTTGACAGCTTAACAGGTACTAAATGGTACAATACTTGGATGTACCTATGCGGTATGCACTGATGAGGGCAGTAATATGCCTAACTATACGCACAAAAAACTTTGTATTTTTGTAAAACACCAGCCGGTGGATACTATTGTTTGGATTTTGACGGTATGGAGCACCTTGACAGCTTAACAGGTACTAAATGGTACAATACTTGGATGTACCTATGCGGTATGCACTGATGATGGCAGTAATATGCCTAACTATACGCACGAAAAACTTTGTATTTTTGTAAAACACCAGCCGGTGGATACTATTGTTTGGATTTTGACGGTATGGAGCACCTTGACAGCTTAACTGGTACTAAATGGTACAATACTTGGATGTACCTATGCGGTATGCACTGATGAGGGCAGTAATATGCCTAACTATTAGCCGAAAAAAATCTGTATTTTTGTAAAACACCAGCCGGTGGATACTATTGTTTGGACTTTGACGGTTTGGAGCACCTTGACAGATTAACAGGTACTAAATGGTACAATACTTGGATGTACCTATGCGGTATGCACTGATGAGGGCAGTAATATGCCTAACTATACGCAGAAAAAACTCTGTATTTTTGTAAAACGCCAGCCGGTGGATATTATTGTTTGGACTTTGATGGTATGGAGCACCTTGACAGCTTAACAGGTACTAAAAGGTACAATACTTGGATGTACCTATGTGGTATGCACTGATGAGGGCAGTTATATATGCATAACTATATGCAGGAAAAACTATTTTAAAAAAAACAGCCGATGAATACTATTGTTTGGACTTGCACAGTATGTAGCCCCTTGACAGATTAAAAGGTACAAAATGGGATTAACCCCTTAAGGACGCAGGACGTAAATGTACGTCCTGGTGAGGTGGTACTTAACGCACCAGGACGTACATTTACGTCCTGTGCATAACCGCGGGCATCGGAGCGATGCCCGTGTCATGCGCGGCTGATCCCGGCTGCTGATCGCAGCCAGGGACCCGCCGGCAATGGCCGACGCCCGCGATCTCGCGGGCGTCCGCCATTAACCCCTCAGGTGCCGGGATCAATACAGATCCCGGCATCTGCGGCAGTGCGCGATTTGAATGAATGATCGGATCGCCCGCAGCGCTGCTGCGGGGATCCGATCATTCATAACGCCACACGGAGGTCCCCTCTCCTGCCTCCGTCCGGCTCCCGGCGTCTCCTGCTCTGGTCTGTGATCGAGCAAACCAGAGCAGAAGATGACCGAAAACACTGATCTGTTCTATGTCCTATACATAGAACAGATCAGTATTAGCAATCATGGTATTGCTATGAATAGTCCCCTATGGGGACTATTCAAGTGTAAAAAAAATGTAAAAAAATGTAAAAGTAAAAGTAAAAAAAAAGTGAAAAATCCCCTCCTCCAATAAAAAAGTAAAACGTCCGTTTTTTCCTATTTTACCCCCAAAAAGCGTAAATTTTTTTTTATAGACATATTTGGTATCGCCGCGTGCGTAAATGTCCGAAATATTAAAATAAAATGTTAATGATTCCGTACAGTGAACGGCGTGAACGAAAAAAATAAAAAAAAGTCCAAAATTCCTACTTATGTAATACATTTTATAAAAAAAAATTATAAAAAATTAATTAAAAGTTTTTCATATGCAAATGTGGTATAAAAAAAAAGTACAGATCATGGCGCAAAAAATTTGCCCCCATACCGCCGCTTATACGGAAAAATAAAAAAGTTAGAGGTCATCAAAATAAAGGGATTATAAACGTACTAATTTGGTTATAAAGTTTGTGATTTTTTTTAAGCGCAACAATAATATAAAAGTATGTAATAATGGGTATCATTTTAATCGTATTGACCCTCAGAATAAAGAACACATGTCATTTTTACCATAAATTGTACGGCGTGAAAACGAAATCTTTCAAAATTAGCAAAATTGCGTTTTTCGTTTTAATTTCCCCACAAAAATAGTGTTTTTTGGTTGCGCCATACATTTTATGATATAATGAGTGATGTCATTACAAAGGAAAACTGGTCGCGCAAAAAACAAGCCCTCATAATAGTCTGTGGATGAAAATATAAAAGAGTTATGATTTTTACAAGGCGAGGAGGAAAAAATGAAAACGTAAAAATTTAATTAAGAGTCCTTAAGGCCAAAATGGGCTGAGTCCTTAAGGGGTTAAACCCTAAATTGCACTATGCACTCTGTCACACAATCCTGAGCAGCAGAAGATTTGTGGAGCAAATAAAAATAAACTCAATCGGGCTGAAAAATTAGGAGATAAGATGCTTCAGAAAGTTCAGGCAGCTTGGAGATCTGTATGAGGCAGAATGACAGCTATCTGCCCCTCTCTGCTGCAATGCTCAATAACGTGAATAGGAGGTTTAGCTATCAATGATCCTTCTCAGTGTAACAGCAAAGCACTCTGCACTCCTGCCTTTCCCTAATGCTGATGTGACTAGCAGTTGCAGTATAATGTTGTGGTATGAGCTATTCAAACACACGCAGTCCCGTCCTCTCCATCTGAGTGCATAGATGAAATGAAGAGAGGCCAGATGGCCGCCGATTATATAGGGCCTGTGACATCACAGGGGTCAGTGAACACTGATAGGCTGCATCTCACATGTGATTCAGGGTCAGCCCGCCTACCTTCATTCCCACCGCTGTTTCCCGCCCTACCATAATCCCTTGCCCCATGTACTAATATGTGGATACACCATCTTAGGTCTCCAATAGCCTGGAACACTGTAAAATGGAGTTTAATGAAGCAATTCGCGCGATAGAATCGCTGCAATATTTGTATTCGTTGCAAATCGAATTTTTCATGAAATTTGTAACAAATTCAGGTTTTTCAGCTTCGATTTGCTCATCTCTAGTCACCAGTCTAACCCAGAAAGAAGTACAGGTCACATGTCTAACCCAGGAAGAAGTACAGGTCACCAGTCTAACCCATGAAGAAGTACAGTGCAGCCTACTAAAAATCTAAATAGACAAATCCCCAGGTCCAGATGTCATTCACTCTCGTGTTCTAAAATAATTGAATGGGTTATTCAGCATAAGGTGATTTTAGTACGTACCTGGCGGAAAGTAATGGACATGCTTAGGAAGGATCTGCGCTTGTCTTGGGGCTAAATGGCTGTGTTGTGAGATTACCATAACACTGTGGCTAGCTGTTTGTGAACCAGTATTTCCTGTTTGACTTTTCTTTTTTTGACTACAAATCCCACAATTCCATCTTCCTCCATCCCACACATCAGCCACCCCGCCCATTGAAACATAAATGAGCTGCATCCATTCAAATCAGTGTGGTTTTCAATCAGGGTGCCTACAGCTGTTGCATTAGTTGCAGATTGATCCCTCCACCCATTAAGCAGACAGGCTCCCTGTCATCAGCTGACTAGTGAGTCAGATCTCGGCCGCATTGCAAGCTGGGAAAAATCTGAGACAACAGTCATTTTGTGTGCTGGTAAAAATAAGTATTGGAGTGAAAATCACAGATGAATTGTGAGAAAACCGTCACACACAGGTACAGACACTATATTATGAAATACACTAACTTTACAGCCCCTGTAGCATAGTCACATAAAAAAATTCCTGGAATACCACTTTAAGTGATGTAATAGACAGACCTCTATTTTTAATATTCAAGGACTCTATAGTGACAGTTTCCTCAGGACTGGTGCATAGCAAATGTGGTGCCAATATGTAAAAAGGGGTCAAAAGGTGACTCCGGGAATTAGAGACCTGTTAGTTTAACCTTCATTGTATGTAAATTGTTTGCGGGTTTTCTAAGAGATACATTTTGGAGTATCTTGATAAAAATAAATGCATGACTCCATATCAGCATGGCTTTATGAGGAATCGGTCCTGTCAAACTAACCTGATCAGTTTTTATGAGGAGGTGAGCTCCAGACTGGACCAGAGGCAATCGCTGGATGTCGTATATCTGGATTTCTCCAAAGCATTTGATACTCGGCCACATAAAAGATTGGTGCATAAAATGAGAAGAATTGGGCTGGGGGAGAATACCTGTAAGTGGGTAAGTAACTGACTCAGTGATAGGAAACAGAGGGTGGTTATTAATGGTACTTATTCTGATTGGGTGACTGTTACTAGTGGGGTACCACAGGGGTCAGTCTTGGGTCCTGGTCTATTTAATATATTCATTAATGACCTTGTAGAGGGGTTGAATAGTAAAGTAGCAATCTTTGCAGATGATACTAAACTCTGTAAAGCGGTAAACACAATAGAGGATAGTGCACTGTTACAAATGGACTTGGATAGGTTGGAGGTTTGGGCTGGGAAGTTGCAGATGAGGTTCAACACTGATAAATGGAAGGTAATGCACATGGGGAGGAAAAATTCTGGTTTGGATTATGTATTAAATAGAAGAACACTTGGGACGACATGGAAAAGGACTTAGGGGTTTTAGTTATTAGTAAAATGTAGCTGTAGTGACCAGTGTCGGGCAGCTGCTGCCAAGGCAAATAAAATCATGGGGTGCATCAATACTGGCATAGATGCCCATGACAAGGAAATAATTCTACCGCTGTACAAATCACTAGTCAGACCACACATATAATACTGTGTACAGTACAGGACACCAGTGTACAAGAAAGATATAGTGGAGCTGGAGAGGGTTCAAAGACGGGCAACTAGGGTAATATGGGGAATGGGAGGACTACAGTACCCAGAAAGATTATCAGGGTTTTTTTAGTTTAAAAAAAAGAAGGCTTAGGGGAGACCTAATAACTATATAGAAATATATCAGGGGACCGTACAGAGATATCTCCCATGCTCTATTTATACCCAGGACTGTATCCATAACAAGGGGGCATCCTCTACTCCTTGAGAAAAGGTTTCTACACCAGCACAGACGAGGGTTCTTTGCTGTAAAGGCAGTGACACTATGGAGCTCTCTGCCAGAGGAGGTGGCCATGGTGAACTCTGTAAAAGAGTTCAAAAGGGGTCTGGATGCATTTTTGGAGAATGATAACATTGCTGGTTATTAGTGTTGGGCGCGAATATTCGCATTTCTAATTTTTATCGTGAATATCGCAAATTTGCGAATAATGCAAATATATTCGCTGTGTATATTCGAAATTGCGAATATTAATTGTCCCGCCTATGCGCATATGTGAATATTCGCATATGCGCATATTCGCATATGTGAATATTCGCATATTCCTTCTTTTTACTTGTGTGCCCTTTAGAATGATGCAAAAACACTTGTCAGAGGTTATCAACAACATCCCTAGCAACCAATAGTAAAGTTGCACACCCCTCACTGCTTTCTTCCGCGAATATGCAATATGCAAATATTCACATATGCGAATATACACATATACGAATATTCACATATGCGAAAATGCGAATATAACGAATACACGAAATTTGCGAATATAGGACAATTATTCGTGTATATATTCGCAAAATATTGCGAATTCGAATATGGCCAATGCCACTCATCACTACTGGTTATGTATACTGCATTTATGGTCTATTCCACGTACAGGATTTTCTGCTGCAGATTTCAATGTAAACTGAACGCAGCTTGAAATCCCGCGCATCAAATCTGCACAGAATACTGTACGTGTGAATAGACCCTTATAGGGACAGAACATAGATCCAGGGATTTATTCTGACTGCCATATTTGAAGTCGGGAAATCATTTTTACCTATAGCATGAGGGTTTTTTGCCTTCCTCCGGATCAACTCAGTAGGGACTGATTAGGGATATAGGTTGAATTTGGTGGACTCTGGTCTTTTTTCAACCTGATGAACTATATTACTATGATTGATAGACAAATAGATAGATTGCAGAATGACTGTTGTATGAATGCTTAGGTTTTTGGGAGCACCTGGTTGTCCCTCTCTGGTGGGGTGAATGGTGGCCTGTGCAACCTTACCCTAAAGGTGGTCCGTGTCCGTTGCCTTCTCACACACATTATATATGTGCCCCCCTGTTTGGGACATTGGGCCTGACTCTTGGGTGATTTGTTTGTGTGTTAGCCTCTTTCAGGTCCCACCACTCACGCAATTTAGATTACCATTACTCAGACACGAATGGTTTGTCATGTCTGTTGTTTACTGCTATGTTTACCATGTAATTTGCAGTCACGTGCATATCGTATCTATTTTTAGCATCCAATTAGTCCTCTACTGGACATCTTGCATTTACATATATAGTCAGCTGATTTTTACCCAACCGGTTGCCTAGGGTCACCACCCTATCTCCTGACTTATTCATTCCCTTGTGTAGTTACGCATGTTCGATTTGCACTGAATGTCCATATATGTGGTCACTTATGTCCACTGTTCTATATGCATTTTCCATTCTTATCTTATTTTCGACCAGCTTATGTCCTCTTTTTTATCTTGATTGTTCTGTCTATTTTTGCTGTGTTGTTTTATGTTATGCTCTTCACTTCTGTACACCTTGCCTCACTTTCAGCTCCACCCTCACTTGCGCAAACCTCCTTTTTATTTTTGCTACTGTTTATTGCTTATATCTTACATATAGTAACATAGTAACATAGTTTGTAAGGTTGAAAAAAGACCAGAGTCCATCAAGCTCAGCCTAAAACCCTACTGTGTTGATCCAGAGGAAGGCAAAAAAAAAAAGCCAATTGCTCCAGTGACAGAGTAAAAATTCCTTCCCGACCCAATATGGTGATCAGAATAAATCCCTGGATCAATGTTCTATACCCATAAATCTAGTATTCATAACCTGTAATATTATATTTTTCCAGAAAAACCGCCAGCCCCCCTTGAACTTGTTTATTGAGTCAGACATCACAACATGATGTGGCAGAGAGTTCCATAGTCTTACTGCTCTTGCAGTAAAGAATCTCTGTCTGTGATGATGGTGAAACATTCTTTCCTGTAGACGTAGAGGATGCCCCTTTTTCATGGTAACCTGCCTAGGTATAAAAAGATCACTAGAAAAATCTCGGTTCATATATTTGCACATTGTAATCAGATCACCATTAAGACATATTTTCTCTAAACTAAATGACCCCAAGCTTGATAACCTGTCTTGGTCTTGTTATCCTCCCATACCATTAATTATCCTTGTTGCCCTCCTCTGCACCCTCTCAAGTTCAGGCATGTCCTTCTTATTTACAGGTGCCCAGAATTGGACACAATACTCCATATGTGGTCTGACAAGTGATTTATACAGAGGCAAAACTATGTCCTTAGCACGTGCCTCTATGCTCCTCTTGTTATTCTCCATCTCTCCACTTTACTTTATATATATTTATTATCTCACTCTCCCTTTTTCTTCTTTCATTTCAACCCCACATGTATCTTCACACCACATTCATTCTCCATTCCCATATACCCTTCATCTATATCTCATACACACTCCACAAACATGCCACTTACTCATACTCTCCACATCCCCATTTCTTTCACGGTCATTTAGAGCTCCTTTCATTGATGCTATTATTCCTTTTGCTAGCTGAATACTCATTTATCCACCTCCAGTCTTTTGCTCAGACTCAGATCCTTTTTTACTGCTGCCCACACCTTACATGGCTGCTGAGAGCCCCTGTACCTAGCGCACATGCGCTAACTCCCCACTTCTGATGTCCTATTTCTGGCCACTCCGGACTCCATTTCTCCTAGTGCGCGTGCGCATCGCTTTACATTGTCATGGCGCCCACTGTAAACTGTCATGGCACCAGCCAGTGTCTCTCACTGTCTATTTGGGGTTATCCAGTTCCTGCATCAAGTAAGTTTTAATCGCTTTATTCACCTGTGCACCAATTAGGGATTTATGCCGCTGTATGTTCCAGGAAAAAAATTTGCACTGTATATTGATACTGATTGTGATTGTAATCTGCCATCATTGTGTGATGTATTGTCAAGTTATAAACTATTTAATGTACATTTGTGTATTCTTCTTTGCTTATCCTATTTATTGCACTGGTTGATTGTAAATTGATCACTGATGTGCGTGCACATATCTACCACCATTTGTCCACTTGTAAGCTGCTAGAGAAATGTCATAATGGTGTGATCAAAACGTTGCCAGTCTGTGTTCCATTTTTGCATGTGTGCTTGTGCTAACGGTTATTCTTTTTTCCTTTGTAAATAGATAGATAGATATGAGATAGATCATAGATAGATGGATAAATAGATCATTGATAGACGCATCAATAGATCATAGATAGATAGATAGATAGATAGGCCGGTTAGTGCTAATGTATTGCATTTGACACACATCAATGGTAATAATACAGTCACAACAAAAATACTGATCATTTCTTAGAGCTTTTACTAACATGCATATCTTTTAATTTCTCAAATCATTTCAAATACTCCCAAAAATAATGTGTGTATATATATATATATATATATATATATATATATATATATATATACATATATATATATATATATATATATATATATATATATATATACATTTAGAATAAACATTATAGCAAGCTGCTGGAACATAATACATTTTTAATAAGTTTCTTTCCGTATTAGGTGTTCTGTTCTATTTCTATTGCTGCATAAACCCATTATGCAAATTAAAAAAGACCGGTAATGATATTCTCTTTCTTTAGTTGTAAGGTCTGCACTAAGATGCTCACTTGGAGAAAATGAATCCTATTTAATTTTAATAGTATAGCAAGGGATTCAGAAATCCCAACATAATAGCGGTTAGAAACTGGCTAGTTTTGAAAGTAAAATCTTTTCAACAGCTCCTATAATTAACTGTCAATATTTAAAAACATAGACAAATGTAGATTTTAGATAGATATTTTTTAATTATGCATTCACTAAGTTATTTATTACCCGGCTCTATCGCATAACAGGAAAGCTGAATACATTCCCATCTGAGTGCATTAAAATGCACTGTGGTGTTTTCATTGCAGGATACACGTAATGCAATTAGCCTCAATTTATTGTTGAAACAAACAGTGAAATTTAAATATTAAATTTCCAAAATGTAAAGTTGATTTTAAATCTTACATTAAACAACTGTTTTAGGCAGCCATCCTATTCTTAATTCAATTTGGAAAATCATTATCTAGGAAATAATAAAGGCCCTAATGTAGTCTAATGATATTAGAGTAACCTAACACTGTTACATACTCAACATAGTGAGCACACTGCACACCCTGCAGATGAATTAGAATTCTCGAAATTAAGGGATATTAAAGGCAGCAATGCTACAACATTTTTTATGGCCATGACTTGGAGTATAAAGTGACAGGAAAAAATGTAATGTTTTCTAAATGACACTTTTCAGATTTGTATGGCCCGGGGTGGATAAGATAAACAATAAACCATAATTTGATTGATGTATAGTAATATTGAAATGGTTCATATAACTTGCGACTGCTGCTTGTGCTTCTTAAATATGTATATATGGAAATACTGAGCAGATTTACCAAAAAATACTGTGTATTACAAATATTACATTTCATTTATTGAATGATATGAATATATTTTAGGCAAGGTACAGTATAGCATGTTATGTACATGAATGCTATATTTCTGAAAGTTACTCATTTTACCAATGGGTGGCCGCTCTACCCCAAAATTTGGTTGTCGGAACTTAGAATTTGACCAGAAAACTTCTATAAATGCTTAAAGGGGTACTCCGCCCCTAGCATCTTATCCCCAATCCAAAGGATAGGAGATAAGATGTAAGATCGCGGGGGTCCCGTCGCTGGGGACCCCTGGGATCTCCGCTTCAGCACCCCGCTATCATTACTGCACAGAGTAAACTCGCTCTGTGCGTAATGGCCAGCAATACAGGGGCCGGAGCATCGTGACATTACGGCTCCGCCCCCTCGTGACATCTGCCCCCTTAATGCAAGTCTATGGGAGGGGGTGTGATGGCCATCTATGGGAGCGGGCTGAGGTTGTATGGCTCCAGAAAGTTAAACAGATTTGTAAATTAAAGTAGATATATAGGGGTCCCATTCACCTCTAGACTAATATCAGAAAAACTGATACATGACGATAGTATATATATATATATATATATATATATATATATATATATATATATTATAAAGATTGGAACTGTGCTTCAGATTTATGATGAAAACAAATTGTTTTTATTCATAGATATTTATATAAAATAACCGCTAATAAAGTATCTTAGATATGAAAATAATAGCAAAATATGTGACAATAACTCCTTACACAGGGCCCTTGTGTGGAGAAAAAGGTAACAATGATTTTAAAAAATATCAATGGTTTTAAAAATATATATAAAATATTGTGATACCGCAGAAGAGTCTTAAATCCAGTAATCCAGTATAAAGGTGAGGCAGTTAAGCAGGTTAAACATATATCCAAGTCCGCATTTAGATACATTTTTGCAGCAAATATTTACCGGCTTATGGCAATAGACATGCCTAGCTTTGGAGCTGTGGTTCCTGATCGTCCTATAGAGGCTGATATGCGCTGGCGTGCGCACCGAAGGTGAAAGTACTATCCATTCATACCTTGACTACATTTATTTGTGAGCTGCACTTCCACTTATTTTTTTCCATAGATTTGTAAATTACTTCTATTAAAAAATCTTAAACCTTTCTGTACTTATGAGCTGCTGAAGATGAGTTGTTCTTTTCTGTCTAAGTGCTTTCTGATGACACCTGCCTCGGGAACTGTCCAGAGTAGAAGCAAATCCCCATAGCAAACCTCTTCTAGTCTTTGCAGTTTCTGATACAAGCAGAGATGTCAGCAGAGAGCACTGTTGCCAGACAGCACAACTTCAGCAGCTGATAATTATTGGAAGGATTAAACATTTTTTGATAGAAGTAATTTACAAATCTGTTTAACTTTCTGGAGCCAGTTGATATAAGAAAAAAAAGTTTTTTTTACTGGAATACCCCTTTAACCTCTTAAGGACTTAGGGCGTACCTGTACGCCCTAAGCCCGGTGTGAAAAACGGGGTCACACCGTGACCCCGCATTTCACAGGGTCGGTCCCGGCAGCTAACGATAGCCGGGACCCTGGGCTAACAGCGTGCGGCACTGATTGTTGTGCCGTGCGCTGTTAACCCTTCAGACGCGGTGGTCAACTTTGATCGCCGCGTCTGAAAACTAAAGTAAAAGGTTCCCGGCAGCTCAGTCGGGCTGATCGGGACATCGCAATAAAATCGTGATGTTCCGATCAGCTGGGACGCAGGCGGAGGTCTCCTTATCTCTCTCCGCTTGTCCGATCTAGTCCGATCGGGGATTGATTTCTCCAAGCCTGCGCTACAGGCTTGAGCAATCGAGCCCCTATCTGACTGATCTCTGCAAAGCTATGGCTTTGCAGGGATCAGCATAGGAGATCAGTGTGTGCAGTGCTATAGCTCCCTATGGGAGCTATAACACTGAAAAAAAAGTGGAGAAAAAAAAGTTAACAAAGGTCATTTAACCCCTTCCCTATTAAAAGTTTGAATCACCCCCTTTTCCCATAAAAAAACCTGTGTAAATAAAAATAAACATATGTGGTATCGCTGCGTGCGAAAATGTCCGAACTATAAAAATATATTGTTAATTAAATTGCACGGTCAATGGCGTGCGCGCAAAAAAAATCCAAAAGTTATAGTGGTTAGAAGATGAGAATTTGTAACATATACATTTTCCTGCATGTAGTTATGATTTTTTTCTGAAGTACGACAATATCCAACCTATATAAGTAGGGTATCATTTTAACCGTATGGACCTACAGAATAAAGATAATAAAGATAAGAAAAATGCACTGCGTAGAAACGGAAGTCCCCAAAAATTACAAAATGAATTTTTTTCTTCAATTTTGTCGCACAATGATTTTTTTTTCCGTTTCGCCATGGATTTTTTGGTAAAATGACTAATGTCATTGCAAATTAGAATTGGTGGCACAAAAAAATAAGCCATCATATGGATTTTTAGGTGCAAAATTTAAAGCGTTATGGTTTTTAGAAGGTAATGAGGAAAAAATGAAAATGCAAAAATGGAAAAACGCTGAGTCCTTAAGGGGTTAAGCCTTAACCCCTTAATGACCAAGCCCATTTTCACCTTAAGGACCAGGCCAATTTTATTATTGCGTTTTTGTTTTTTCCTCCTCGCCTTCAAAAATCCATAACTCTTTTATATTTCTATCTACAGACCTATGTAAGGGCTTGTTTTTTGCGTGACCAATTGTACTTTGTAATGAAACCTCTCATTTTACCATAAAATGTACGGCAAACTCAAAAAATAATAATTAGGGAGGAAATTTAGATGAGAACCAAAATTTTGCACATTTTGGAGGGTTTTCTTTTCACACTATACACTTTACGGTAAAAATGACATTTGTTCTTTATTCTGTGGGTCAATACGATTAAAATGATACCCATGGCTAGATACTTTTATATTTTTGTACCGCTTAAAAAAAATCTAAAACTTTTTGTACAAAATCAGTAATCTAAAATCGCCCTATTTTGACCACCTATAACCTTTTCATTTTTCCGTATATAGGGCGGTATGAGGGCTCATTTTTTGCGCCGTTATCTGTACTTTTTTTTCGATATCACATTTGCATATATAAAACTTTTAGATCATTTTTAATATTTTTTTTTAAATAAAATGTGACAAAAGCAGCATTTTTGGACTTTTTTTTGTTTTTTACGTTTACGTCATTCACCGTACAGGATCATTAACATTATATTTTGATAGTTCAGGCATTTACGCATGCGGCGATACCAAATATGTTTATTAAAAAGAAAAATACGCTTTTTGGGGGTAAAATGGGAAAAACGGAAAATTTTCATTTTTTGGGGGGGAGGGGATTTTTCACTTTTTTTTTACTTTTTATTTTTACATTTTTCAACTTTTTTTTACACTTTTTATGTCCCCATAGGGGACTATCTATAGCAATCCTTTGATTGCTAATACTGTGCAGTGCTATTCATAGGACACAGCACTGCTCAGTATTATCGGTCATCTTCTGCTCTGGTCTGCTCGATCGCAGACCAGAGCAGAAGACCCTGGGAGATGGCCGGAGCCAGGTGAGGGGACCTCCAGCCGCCATGCTGGAGGATCGGATTGCCGCGGCAACACTGCGGGCAATCCGATCATCCAATCAAGGTACCGCAATGCCGCAGATGCCGTGATCTGTATGGATCACGGCATCTGAGGGGTTAATGGAGGACATCTGCGCGATCGCAGAGAAGTGCTTGGAAGGCGACATAGGTGTGGCAGAGGCATAAATTTATCAGCAGAGTACGTGCGTGTGGCAGCAGGAATCGCAGCAAGATGTCTGAGCTCCTAGTGTCAGCTAGCAGCCGTGTCTCGACCAGCAAACCATCAGCTGTAATTGATTGGTTCACTCGGTCATCCACTTCATCCCAAGTGACATCTGACACCCCCAGTCAACAGTTGTTGGGTTGCTCAGACTCAACCCTCATTTTGGCATAGCCCTCATGCTGCTGCTGCCACCTCCAGGCTCTGTCATTGTACCATCATATGGTCTCCTTATACTGATGCTGCCACCTCCAGGCTCTCTCATTGTGCTGCCATATGGTCTCCTCATACTGATGCTGCCACCTCCAGGCTCTCTCATTGTGCTGCCATATGGTCTCCTCATGCTGATGCTGCCACCTCCAGGCTCTGTCATTGTGCCGCCATATGGTCTCCTCATGCTGATGCTGCCTCCTCCAGGCTCTGTCAAAGTTCCGCCATATGGTCTCCTCATGTTGATGCTGCCACCTCCAGGCTCTCTCATTGTGCTGCCATGGATACTGCCAAACATAATTAAGGTGCTACTCCCCAGTTACAGAAATTCCTCTGCATCAGACCACAAATAAGTATTGAGGATATGCATTAGCTTAACTTTTCTTGGATAAAAATATATGGATCCAAAATGTTTTTGAGATCTAACAAAGGGAAAGGTGTGCAAAAAACACCATGTGCAACCTACACCACCAAGAATTGATGTGATGCAAAGACCTCTAAAAGGTGGAAGGAAACAACGTATGGTCCATTGTAACAGGTGGAGGTAAAAACTTCTCCTGTAAGGCCCTAGTCTCGCTCTATTAATTCCCTTCTTTGTCAGTGTTACTCGCCCTAAAATGAGCGGCCCCACACACGAACCTCTCCCTATTTCCACCTAAAAACACTGCCATTTCCCATGATTTTTATGTGGAATTAGGGAGAGGTTCCTGTGTGCGGCCACCCTTTTTAGGGTGAGTAACACTTGCCAAAAAGGAAATTAATAGGGCGAGAGTAGGGCCTTACAGGGGAAGTTTTTACTCCACCTGTTACAATAGACAATACATTGATCCCTTCCACCTTTTAGAGGTCTTTGCATCACATCAATACTTGGTGATGTAGGTGGCACATTATGTTTTTTGCACACCTTTTCTGTTAGATAAAAAAAAAAATTGGTCCATATTTTTTATCCTAAACATTATACGTAATGCATATCCTCAATACTTACATGTGCACACCCCCACTTTGACAAAAGAGACTGTTTTCTTCTGCCTACCTGCCTCAGCTACAATTATGATCCTGCCACCCACCTTATGTCACATATCTGATGCCAAGTTCAACTTCTTTCACCCATCTTCGTCACCGGGTGCTGGTATTAACACCCACCACCCCATTCTGTCACTGGGTAACTTTCAGGACTTCTGATGCTAATGATGCCACCTCCCGGCTGTGTCATTCTGTCACCATATATTCTCCTCATGCTGATGCCACCTCCAGGCTGTGTCATTGTGCCGCCATATGGTCTCCTCATATTGATAATTCCACCCTCCACATGTTGGACTGACCATACAAACAGAGAAAAGCCATCACTGATTTATTGATGATCCAAGCGGATAGGGGGACTCCCTTGTGTAAATTTAATGTCAACCAGTCGCAGCTCATACGTGACACCTGCAGTTTGCTCAGGCCCTTTGAGGAAGCCACATTATTAGTCAGTCACCAGAATTACGGGATGAACAACGTCAATTCACTGCTTCATTCCCTACAACATGTGTTGGAAACGATGGCTGGTCAGGGCACTGGAGACATGGCGCCTTCATCTCAAGGCCACATGGGCCCTGTGGGGGCTGAACTGGAAGAGGGCAGTGGAGCACAGACAAGGTTTTGCGAAATGGGTGTTTTTTTATAGTCATCTGAAAGGATGGGTGGAGCAAGAGCAGGCTGTGGAGCTACAGAGTGATGAGGAAGATTAGACAGAAGACCAAGACACACCGTGGCTATGTGGTCTCCTCATGCTGCTGGCTTATTAAATAAAACATTTTAGGTTCATCTATTTGAAATCTTCAATTTAAATAAAATAAATAGCTTTAATATTTTCAATTGTGAGGCCCTATGGTCTTGTCAGGCTTTTGCCACCTCCAGGCTGGGTCATTCTGCCACTTTATGGTCTACTCACGCTGCTGCCACCTCCAGGCTGTGTCATTGTGCCACCATGTTGTTTCCTCATGCTGCTGGCACAATAAATGAAACATTTTAGCTTCATCTATTTGAAATCTTCAATTTAAATTAAAAAAAATATATTTAATCTTTTCAATTGTGAGGCCTTATGGTCTCGTCAGGCTGTTGCATCCTCCAGGCTGGGTCATTCTTCCACTACATGGTCTCCTCATGCTGCTGCAACCTCCAGGCTTTTTCATTGTGCCGCCATGTGGTCTCCACATGCTGCTGGCACATTAAATGAAACTTTTTAGGTTCATCTATTTGAAATTTTCCATTTAAATTAAAAAAAATAATGTATCTTTAATCTTTTCAATTGTGAGACCCTATGTTCACATCAGGCTGTTGCAACCTCCAGCCTGGGCCATTCTGCCACTATATGGTCTCCTCATGCTGCTGCCTCCTCCAGGCTGCATAATTGTGCCACCATATGGTCTCATGCTGTTGGTACATTAAATTAAACTTTTAACATTTTAATCTAATTAAAATCTTCAATTTACATTTAAAAAATATCTTTAATCTTTTTGATTGTGAGTCTCTAGGGTCTCCTCGGGCCACCTCTAACCTCTTTCATTGTGCCACCATGTGACTTCTTGTTATATTTGGTTTTGTGGTCATACAGTATTAGTTCAAAATAAACGCTTCAGGCACCAGGGACTTTAAACTTGTGAATCTGATCAAAATCTTCAATTTAAATTTTAAAAAACCTCTTCAATCTTTTCAATTGTAAAGCCCCATGGTCGTCATCCTATATTACCTCTGGAATTACCACAAGAATCCAATGAAACAGGTTGGATTGATAACAATGAACCATAACCTATTAAATGAAGCATTCACAGTTTCACAGTTGGGGGGGCGCTGAGATGCAGGGGCAGGAACAGATGGTAGCTCGCCTTGCGGAGGATCGCTAGCTCCATTTTAAGATACAAGTACGAGCTTTTTCACTGCAGCAACGTCTAGCAGTATGAGCCCACTTATCCAACAGCGCAGAAGCTGAATGTGCTCCTGTCCAAGTTGCTGGTACTGCAGTCCCTCACTTTTCAAGTGGACACTCAGAGCATGATGGTGCGCTGAGAGGCAGGGGCTGGGACAGGGGGTAGCTCGCTTAACGGCGGACCGCCAGCTGGATGCTCACATGAATGGGTCCTCAAAAAAGGATTTTAACCTCTTAAGGACGCAGGGCGTATTGATACGCCCTGCATCCCGAGTCCTTAAGGACGCAGGGCGTATCTATACGCCCGTGGGAATTCCGGTCCCCACCGCTAGCCGGTTGGGGACCGGAGCCGGATGCCTGCTGAAATCGTTCAGCAGGCATCCCGGCATATCGCCCAGGGGGGTCATTATGCCCCCCCATGTCGGCGATCGCCGCAGATCGCTGGACAATTCAGTCCAGCGATCTGCGGCGATTCCGGGTCAATCGGGTCTCCAGTGACCCGGTGACCCGGAATAACTGGCTGTTCGGGGCCGTCTCTGACGGCCCCAAACAGCCAAAGCCTGCAGGGGTGAGGTGGCACTGGTGCGACCTCACGATCGCCCTGATTCGTCGGCCGGATTACCGGCTGACCAATCAGGGCGCCTGCTGCGGGTGTCACTCCCGCACCCGCTCCGCCCCTCTTCCGGAGGGTGTGAGCGGATACGGGAAGACGACCCCGGGTGCTGGGGACCCCGATCCCCGGCGTCCATGTTGGGATCGGGGCCCCAGGAGCGACGGCGGCGGCGAGGGACAGCCTGCGATGGAGCAGCAGCAGGAGGTGAGTTACAGCCTCCTGCTGTTGCTTAGCAACAGCTCCCAGCATGCAAAAAGGGCATGCTGGGAGCTGTAGTTATGCAACAGCAGGAGGCAGACCACCACAACTCCCAGCATTCCCTTATGGGCATGCTGGGACTTATGGTTTTGCAACAGCTGGAGGCACATTTTTTCTATGGAAAAGTGTACCTTCAGCTGTTGTATAACTACAACTCCCAGCTTGCACAAACAGCTAAAGTGCATGCTGGGAGTTGTAGTGGTGCATCTGCTGGTTGCATAACTACAACTCCCAGCATGCCCGTTGGCTGTCGGTGACTGCTGAGAGTTGTAGTTTTGCAACAGCTGAAGGCACACTGGTTGTGAAACTCAGAGTTTTTTTTTACCTAACTCATTGTTTCACGACCGGTGTGCCTCCAGCTGTTGCAAACTACAACTCCCAGCATTCACCTTACACCATGCACCGTACATGCTGGGAGTTGTAGTTTTGCAACAGCTGGAGGCACACTGGTTTTGAAACACTGAGTAAGGTCACAAACTCCGTGATACATAACCAGTGTGCCTACAGCTGTTGCAAAACTAAAACTCTCAGCATGTACAGTCTCTCAGCGCATGCTGGGAGTTGTAGTTTTGCAACAGCTGGATGTCCCCCCCAATGTGAACGTACAGGGTACACTCACATGGGCGGAGGCTTACAGTAAGTATCGGGCTGCAACTTTGAGCTGCAGCAAATTTTCTGCAACAGCTCAAACTGCCAGCGAGAAACTACTGTGAACCCCCGCCCGTGCGACTGTACCCTAAAAACACTACACTAACAAAACATAAAATAAAAAGTAAAAAAACACTACATATACACATACCCCTACACAGCCCCCCTCCCCTCCCCAATAAAAATGAAAAACGTCTGGTAGGCCACGGTTTCCAAAACGAAGCCTCCAGCTGTTGCAAAACAACAACTCCCAGTATTGTCGGACAGCCGTTGACTGTCCAGGCATGCTGGGAGTTTTGCAACAACTGGAGGCACCCTGTTTGGGAATCACTGGCGTAGAATACCCCTATATCCACCCCTATGCAATCCCTAATTTAGGCCTCAAATGCGCATGGCGCTCTCACTTTGGAGCCCTGTCGTATTTCAAGGCAACAGTTAAGGGTCACATATGGGGTATCGCCGTACTCGGGAGAAATTGGGCTTCAAATTTTGGTGGGTATTTTCTGCTTTTACCCTTTTTAAAAATGTAAAGTTTTTGGGAAAAGAAGCATTTTAGGTAAACATTTTTTTATTTTTTTTTACATATGCAATAGTCGTGAAACGCCTGTGGGGTATTAAGGTTCACTTAACCCCTTGTTACATTCCCCGAGGGCTCTCGTTTTCAAAATGGTATGCCATGTGGGTTTTTTTTGCGGTCCTGGAACCATAGGGGCTTCCTAAATGCGGCATGCCCCCAGAGCAAAATTTGCTTTCAAAAAGCCAAATGTGACTCCTTCTCTTCTGAGACCTGAAGTGCGCCAACAGAGCGCTTTTCACCCCCATATGGGGTGTTTTCTGAATCGGGAGAAATTGGACTTCAAATTTTGGGGGGGTATTTTCTGCTATTACCCAGTTTAAAAATGTAAAACTTTAGGGAAACCAAGCATTTTAGGTAAAAAATATATATTTTTTTTTTACATATGCAAAAGTCGTGAATCACCTGTGGGGTATTAAGGTTCACATTACCCCTTGTTACGTTCCACGAGGGATCTAGTTTCCAAAATGGTATGCCATGTGGTTTTTTTTGCTGTTCTGGCACCATAGGGGCTTCCTAAAGGTGACATGCCCCCAAAAACCATTTGACGCTCCTTCCCTTCTGAGCCCTCTACTGCGCCCGCTGAACACTTTACATAGACATATGAGGTATGTGCTTACTCGAGAGAAATTGGGTTTCAAATACAAGTAAAAATTTTCTCCTTTTTACCCCTTGCAAAAATTCAAAAATTGGGTCTACAAGAACATGCGAGTGTAAAAAATGAAGATTGTGAATTTTCTCCTTCACTTTGCTGCTATTCCTGTGAAACCCGTAAAGGGTTAAAACGCTTACTGAATGTCATTTTGAATACTTTCGGGGGTGCATTTTTTATAATGGGGTCATTTATGGGGTATTTCTAATATGAAGACCCTTCAAATCCACTTCTAACCTGAACTGGTCCCTGAAAAAAAGCGAGTTTCAAAATTTTGTGAAAAATTGGAAAATTGCTGCGGAACTTTGAAGCCCTCTGGTGTCTTCCAAAAGTAAAAACTCATCAATTTTATGATGCAAATATAAAGTAGACATATTGTATATGTGAATAAAAAAAAATTATTTGGAATATCCATTTTCCTTACAAGCAGAGAGCTTCAAAGTTAGAAAAATGCAAAATTTTCAAATTTTTCATCAAATTTTGGGATTTTTCACCAAGAAAGGATGCAAGTTACCAAAAAATTTTACCACTACGTTAAAGTAGAATATGTCACGAAAAAACAATATCGGAATCAGAATGATAACTAAAAGCATTCCAGAGTTATTAATGTTTAAAGTGACAGTGGTCAGATTTGCAAAAAATGGCCGAGTCCTTAAGGTGAAAAAGGGCTCAGTCCTTAAGGGGTTAAAAAACAAAAGTAAATTTAAATAAAATAAAATAAATATTACATAAAAATATATCTTTAATCACTTCAATTGAGACGCCATATTGTCTCCCGACCCTGCTACCACATCCAGATGCTCTGTGGCAGTGATTCTAATAGTAATGCCTGTAATCTGCATGTCTTATTGAATAATAATATTATTTCACTGACACAGCACACTCCCTATGCGTGTTACGACAACATTGAGCCCTATAAAGGCTCTCTGTAGCCCAGAAATAGCCATTTTTAATAGCTATTCGCCGTGAATAAATTCAGACCGAACCAATTTTTTTCGGGAAATTTGGCAAATCAGCCGAAAAAAATTCTCCAAAAATTCGCTCATCTCTAGTGAACGCCTCAAAAAGAAAAAAATAATAATTTTGTGGAATAAAATATGGAATAGCATGTAGGAAGGTAGCATATATCACAAAATGGTACATAAAAAGTACAGCTCGTCGTGCAAAAAACTAAGCCCTCAAACAATGGCATTGCCCAAAAAATAAAAAAAGATATCGCCGTCAGAACACGGCAACACTAAAAAAGGGGGGGAAAATAATTTTATTGTGAGAAGAAATAAGAACATACAAAGCTATCTAAATTGGGTATCAACATAATTGTCCAGATCCACAAAATTAACATAATTTTTTTTTTTTTTTTACCACACAGTGAATGCAACCCTGCATCCTTAAGGGGTTAAAGGGGTTGTCCAGGAATAGAAAAACAGAGATTATTTCTTTAAAAAAGAAATAAGGGTGTGTTTCTGCAGCTCAGTTCCATTGAAGTGAAAGGAGCCAAATTGTAATACCACACCCAACCTCGGGAGAGACAGGGAGCGTTTTTTAAAGGAAATTAGCTCTGTTTTTCTATTCCTGGATAACCTTTTTAAGGTAAAAACAGGTGACATCCTTAATGGGGTTAATACTGCTAAAAATATTTACTACCTTTTATGAAGAAAATTATAGTTACTAGCAAGATGAGACTTTTCTGATCTGAGCACGAATACCCTAGGTTTGTTAAAATGAGAGTGAATAATTATTTAAAATCATGCATGGGTTTTATGCTGTTATTTTTCTTGGCATTTTCTGTCTATGTAGAACTTTTGTCCTTTACATTTGTTACCCCAACCTTATATTTCCTTTCTCCTCCCTTTTACTTACTAGCTCAGATTTATTAATCTAAGGGAGACAAAGACTGGAGTGTTGTGACCACAAAAACCAATTACAACTCAGCTTTTATATCTGGTAAAATGGAAACTGAGAGCTGTGATTGGTCATTGGGGGCAAATTCTCAGTTTTTTCTCATACAGTTTGATACATTTGTGCCACTGTCCCTTCATGTCCTTTTTTTTTAACAATTATATAAACACAAATATAAATTTTACATAAAATCAGCTTGCATCAGTTGTAAGTTTGTGTGAAAAGTTTGTGTGAAAAAAAAAATAAAAAATTGTGAACTTGTGCCCCGATGGTGGTGACCAAAGGTTGTATTGGTATTAAATGTGTTTGTGTTTTTTTTTTACATGCCTGTCATATGAGAGATGTTTCAATGGATAAAGCTCATGAATCCTAAGAAGTGCCGAACTACCATTCTCCTGCTTGGTTTTCAAAATAAATTTCATTGGCACCAAGAATCCAGACACGTGTGGTTTGTGCTTGCTGGCTGGGATACTGTGATCTTGCTGACTGGGGTACAGTGATCTAGTCATAAAGATATATATTGTTATAAGGATGGATTTTCAAGAATAAATCAGTCTAAACATCCTTTAGCTTTCAATTCCATGGATGGCCATGACCCTTTCTACCTGGAAACAAAGTTTAAAGGGGTACTTCGGTGAAAACATTTTTTTTCATGTCAACTGGCTCCAGAATGTTTAACAGATTTGTAAATGGCTAGAGATGAGTGAATTTAAAAAAAATTTGATTTGGCTGATTCGCAGAATTTTCCGAAAAAATTGGTTTGGTCCGAATTTATTAGCGGCGAATCGCTATTAAAAACGGCTATTTCTGGCCTACAGAGAGCCTTGATAGGGATGTAGAACACTTTGCCTTGCTGTAAGACGCATAGGCTGTGTGCTGGGTTAATGAAATAATACTGTTATTTAGTATGACATGCAGATCAGAGGCGTCACTATTAGAATCACAGTTGCAGAGCAGAAAAACCTGGACAAACCTGGACAAACCTGGACAAAATGACAAAACCTGGAGGTGGCATCAGTATGAGGAGATCATATAGTGGCTGAATGACACAGCGTGGAGGTGGCGGCAACATGAGGAGAACATATAGTGGTTGAATGACACAGCGTGGAAGTGGCAGAAGCATGAGGAGACCATATAGCCTCAATAGGGGTGTAGAACACTTTGCCTTGTCCTAACACGCATAGGGAGTGTGCTGTGTTAGTGAAAAATTACTGTTATTCAGTATGGCATGCAGGTTACAGGCATCGCTATTAGAATCACTGCCACAAAGCGTCCGGATACAGCAGCAGGGAAACCATATGGCGTTAAATTGAAGAGAAGAAAGATAATTTTAATATAATTAAAATTTATTTCCATTTTTTGAGTACCCATTCTAGTGAGCATCGAGCTGGTGGTCCTTCGCCAGGCAAGATACCACCTGTTCCAGCCCCTACCTCTCAGCCAAGCCCCCCCCCCCCCCCCCCCGACTGTGAAAGTGCAAATGTTTCATTTAATCAGTTATGGTTCATTGTTATCGCACTATCGATTTTTAGAAATGTAAAATTTTATTTAAGATTTCATAATAAAATGTGTGGTTACAAAAGACCAAATCCAACAAGGAGTCATATGTCACATGGCAGCACAATGGCAGAGCCTAGAGGTGGCAGCAGCATGAGGAGACCATAATCTGGCAGAATGACACAGCCTGGAATTGGCGGCAGCAAGAGTAGACCATATAGTAGCTGAATTACACAGCCTGGAGTTGGTGGCAGCATGAGGAGACCATAGGGCCTTACAATCTCTATGATTTAAAATTTAAATTGAAGATTCATGGTAGCAAGTGCTAACATAAAAATGTGTAGGTAATGTCCCAGCAGCATGAGGAGACCATATAGTGGCTGAATGACAAGGCCTGGAGTTTTACAATCTTTACAATCCCTAAAATTAAAAGATGAATTTTCATATTTAAAGCATACCCGTCAGATCCAACAATTTATTTTTTTAAATATATCACTCAGTACCTAATCCTGACCATGTGCATCTCATTTTTATGTGTCGAGCACCTTTATTAATTTTTTATTACACTTTTAATTTAGCTCACTAGTCTGAATTCCTCTTAAAGGGAGGGGGAGTGGCCTCACTGAGCAGGTCTCTGCCCCTTCCCTCAGTATGCTCTGCTCACATCTCCCCTAGCTTTAGCAAAACTACAACTCCCAGCTTGTCCTCACTAACAGTAGCGGGACACAAGCTGACAGTGGGAGGATTTTTCCTCCAGCTGTGAGCCCTGTGCTCACAGCTGTCAATCAAGGACACAGCAGGACTAGAATGTGTCCAAGAAGGCAGGGGGGCAGTTGTTTGACTGGCTTTTTCAGTATGAAATACAGAACATTTTCTAATGAAAGCAATAGCAAAACCTATTGGTTTAGCATGCTTTACAACATATCAAAAGTTTTTTGTATCTGACAGTGCCCATTTAAATTGAAGATTTACAATAAAAATGTTTAGGTAATGTCCCGGCATCATGAGCAGACCATATAGTGGCTGAATGACACCGCCTGGAGCTGGTGGCAGCATGAGGAGACATAATATTGGCTGAATGACACAGCCTGGAGCTGGCGGCAGCATGAGTAGACCACATAGTATGCTGAATGATACAGTCTGGAGTTTGTGGTAGCATTAGGATACAACATGGTGGGACATTGACAAAGGCTGGAGGTGGCGGAAGCATGAGGAGACCATTAGTGTTGCTCGCGAATATTCGCAATTCGAATTTTATTCGCATATGCGAAAATAAAACGAGAATATTACGAATATGCGAATATTCGCGAATATGGCGAATATTCGTCCATATATTCGCGAATATTCGCGAATTCGAATATGGCCTATGCCGCTCAACACTAGAGACCATATAGTGGCTGAATGACACAGCCTGTAGTTGGCGGCATCAAGAGCAGACCATATAGTGGCTGAATGACACAGCCTGGAGTTGGCGACAGCGTGAGGAGACAATAGGGCTTCACAATTAAACAGATTAAAAGATGAATTTTCAATTTTAAATTGAAATTTTATGGTAGCTAGTGCTACCTTAAAATGTTTTATGTAATGTACAAGCAGCATGAGGAGACCATATTGTGGCTGAATGACACAGCCTGGAGTTTTTGGCAGCATGAGTAGTGGCTGAATGACACAGCTGGAGTTTGTGGCAGCATGAAGAGACCATACAGTGGCTGAATGACACAACTAGGAGTTTGCAGCAGCATGAGGAGAACATATGGTGGCAGAATGTCTAGCACCTTTATTAATTTTTATTACACTTTAAATTTAGCTCACTGATCTGAATTCCACTCAAAGGGAGGGGGAGTGGCCTCACTGAGCAGGTCTCTGCCCCCTCCCTCAGTATGCTCTGCTCACATCTCCCCTAGCATTAGCAAAACTACAACTCCCAGCTTGTCCTCACTGACAGTAGCGGGACACTAGCCATATTTGTGAAGTGTTGTTGATGCACCATGGTCAATCTACTCTGATGCATCAGGTATAGGTGGGTGGAAATCCTGGCTTACCCATGCCTGATTCATCTTCACAAAGGTCAGTCATCCACATTTTTTGCGGACAGATGAGTTCTACTTGGGGTGACTGTGGCCCCGTGGCATTAAACCTTAACAACCACGGATGTAAATGTACGTCCTGGTTTGGCAGGACTTCGCGCACCATTTACGTCCCGTGTATGACCATGAGCATCGGAACGGTGCTCGCGTCATACATGGCAGGTTCCGGCTGCTAGCAGCCGGGGACCCGCCGGTAATGGCCGACATCCGCGATCGCGCAGATGTCAGCCATTGAAACCCCTCAGATGCCGTGATCAATACAGATCACGGCATCTGCCGCAGTGCAGAACTTTGAATGGATGATCGGATCGCCCGCAGCGCTGCCGTGGCGATCCAATCATCCAGCATGGTGGCCGGAGGTCCTCTCACCTTGCTCCGGCCATCTCCCAGGGTCTTCTGCTCTGGTCTGTGATCGAGCAGACCAGAGCAGAAGATCACCGATAATACTGATCGGTGCTATGTCTTATGCATAGCACTGAACAGTATTAGCAATCAAATGATTGCTATAGCTAGTCCCCTATGGGGACATAAAAAGTGTAAAAAAAAATTGAAAAATATTTAAAAAAAAAGTTAAATAAAAAGTGAAAAATCCCCTTCCCCAATAAAAATTTAAATTGTCTGTTTTTCCCATTTTACCCTCAAAAAGCGTTATTATTTTTTTTTATAAACATATTTGGTATCGCCCTGTGCGTAAATGTCCGAACTATCAAAATATAATGTTAATGATACCTTACAGAATAAATAACACTTGTCATTTTTACTGTAAAGTGTACAGTGTGAAAACAAAACCCTCCAAAATGTGCAAAATTGTGGTTTTCATTTAAATTTCCTCCCTAAATTTTTTTACATTTTATGGTAAACTGAGAGGTTTCATTACAAAGTACAATTGGTCAAACAAGCCCTTATATGGGTTTGTAGATGGAAATATAAAAGAGTTATGGATTTTAGAAGGCAATGAGGAAAAAATGAAAACGCAAAAATAAAATTGGCCTGGTCCTTAAGGTTAAAATGTGCTTAGTCCTTAAGGGGTTAAACACCAGCTTTGATGGCACACTACTGGCCGGGCAGAACAGCTTTTCCAGGGCAAACTCTGCTAGTTGCAGCCACAAATCCTGTCCAGCGGATCTTCAAGGTGTATTGGCATGGGCATGTCAAGGTTTGCCATCACCTGCTGGTTCAGGTCCTGCTCAAGGTCGACCTGCTGCTGATGAGTTGTTTCGCTATTCGGGTGAAGAAAGGTACTCTTCAGCGACTGTAGATTCAGGCTTCTAGTGATGGAGCTGATACTGCTTGTCACTACACCCCCCCTCCCCAGCAGCCATGGCAGTGGAAGGTGAGCGCAGAGGGCCCCCCGAGCCAGACCTGCAAGAGGATGGACAATGGCGCCGATAGTCATCGGACAACTGACTACGTAGGATGTCTCTATAGTAGGTCAATTTGTCCTCCCTCTCAGTGGGTGTAAAGAAGGCCCCCATTTTGTGACGGTAACGAAGGTCCAATAAGGTGGAGAGCCAGAAGTCATCCCTCTGCCGAATGGTGACAATTTGGCGGTCACTACGCAAGTAACTGAGCATGCATTGTGCCAGTTGTGCAAGTTATTCGGAGAGACCCCCTGCCTCCATCTCCACTGCATACTGCCACGGTGTGTCTAGGTCCTCTGACTCGCCTTCCTCACAACCCTCTAGCTTCTCTACATAGTTACATAGTTAGTATGGTTGAAAAAAGACATACGTCCATCAAGTCCAACCAGGGTATTGAAGGGAAGGGTGTAAGGGGATAAGGGAAAGGGATGTAGTTTTATAATTCTGCATAAGCATTAATGTTATTTTGTTCCAGGAATGTATCTAACCCTGTTTTAAAGCTGTTAATTGTTCCTGCTGTGAGCAGTTCCTGAGGTAGACCGTTCCATAAATTCACAGTCCTCACGGTAAAGAAGGCGTGTCGCCCCTTTAGACTAAACCTTTTCTTCTCCAGACGGAGGGAGTGCCCCCTCGTCCTTTGGGGGGGTTTAACCTGGAACAGTTTTTCTCCATATTTTTTGTATGGGCCATTTATATACTTATATACGTTTATCATATCCCCCCTTAAACGTCTCTTCTCAAGACTAAACAATTGTAACTCCTTTAATCGCTCCTCATAGCTAATATGTTCCATGCCCCATATTAGTTTAGTCGCGTGTCTCTGCACCCTTTCCAACTCCGCAGTGTCCCTTTTATGAACAGGCGACCAAAACTGAACAGCATATTCCAGGTGAGGCCGTACCAATGCTTTATAAAGGGGAAGCATTATGTCCCTGTTCCTTGAGTCCATGCCTCTTTTGATACATGACAATATCCTGCCGGCTTTGGAAGCAGCAGCCTGACATTGCATGCTATTTTGTAGTCTGTGATCTACAAGTACACCCAGATCCTTCTCTACCAGTGACTCTGCCAGTTTAATCCCCCCTATGACATACGACGCATGCAGGTTATTAGTACCCAGATGCATAACTTTACATTTATCCACATTGAACCTCATTTGCCAAGTGGATGCCCAGACACTTAGTCTATCCAAGTCATCTTGTAACCTATGCACATCCTCTATAGACTGTACCGTGCTACAAAGCTTGGTGTCATCTGCAAAGATAGAAACAGAGCTGTTAATACCATCCTCTATATCATTGATAAATAAATTAAACAAAAGCGGGCCCAGTACTGAACCTTGGGGTACACCACTAATAACCGGGGACCAATCAGAGTACGAATCATTGACCACCACTCTCTGGGTACGATCCATGAGCCAGTGTTCAATCCAGTTACAAATTAAAGTTTCCAAGCCCAAGGACCTTAACTTACCTGTCAGACGTCTGTGAGGGACAGTATCAAACGCTTTGGCAAAATCCAGAAACACTATATCCACAGCCATTTCTCTGTCAAGGCTTCTACTCACCTCTTCATAAAAGCAAATTAGATTGGTTTGACAACTTCTATCCTTAGTAAACCCATGCTGGCTATTACTTATAATACTATTATCCCCTATGTATTCCTGTATGTAATCCCTTATAAGTCCTTCAAACAATTTACCCACAATGCACGTTAGACTTACCGGTCTATAATTGCCTGGCAAAGACCTAGAGCCCTTCTTGAAGATTGGTACCACATTCGCCTTGCGCCAGTCCCTTGGCACAATACCAGACACCAGAGAATCTCTAAATATCATGAACAAGGGTACAGATATTACTGAACTTACCTCTCTAAGAACTCTTGGGTGTAGTCCATCCGGCCCTGGAGATTTGCTTACATTTACTTTACTTAACTTACCTTGTACCATCTCTACGTTAAGACAGTTCAATACATTATATGATGTGTTACCAGCACTGAACTGGCCAATGTCAGCTCCTTTTTCCATAGTGTATACAGAACTAAAGAACCCATTCAGTAGCTCCGCCTTCTCTTGATTGCCCGTGACAACCTCCCCATTATCATTATTAAGGGGTCCTACATGCTCTGTCCTTGTTTTTTTGTATTTATAAATCTAAAAAAATATTTAGGATTAGTTTTGCTTTCGTTGGCCACCTGTCTCTCATTTTGAATTTTTGCTGTTTTTATTACATTTTTACAGATTTTATTAAGCTCCTTGTACTGTTTAAATGTTAAAGCTGACCCATCAGATTTGAATTTTTTGAAGGCTATTTTTTTATTGTTTATTGCTCTTTTAACATAATTTGTCAGCCATGTAGGATTTAGTTTTAATCGTTTATATTTGTTCCCCTTTGGTATATATTTAGCTGTATAGTTATTTAGAGTTGATTTAAAGATGTCCCATTTACCTTCTGTATCCGTATTTGAGAACACCTCCCCCCAGGCTATGTCCTGTAGTGCAGCTCTCAGACCAGGGAAATTTGCCTTTTTAAAGTTATATGTTTTTGCTTTCCCCGTCTGTCTTTGTTTTCTACATTTTAAGTCAAAAGTAACTATATTGTGGTCGCTATTACCAAGGTTTTCCCGCACAGTTACATTACCAATCAGCTCTGCGTTGTTGGAAATGATCAGATCCAACAAGGCATCACTTCTTGTTGGGTCCTCCACAAACTGGCCCATAAAATTATCCTGCAATAAATTTAGGAATTTTCTCCCCTTTGTAGTTTTAGCCAGCCCCCGGCCCCAATCTATATCTGGATAGTTAAAATCTCCCATTATTACCACTGTACCTGCCCGGGCAGCCCTCTCTATTTGTTTATACAGCCGACCTTCTATCTCTTCAGTGATATTAGGGGGTCTGTAGATTACTCCAAATATTATTTTTTCAGTATTTCCCTCCTTTTGTAATTCTACCCACAGTGATTCCACATTCTCAGAATCATCACACACTATGGCATCGTTCACACTGACTTTCATACCACTTCTTACATACAGACAGACTCCACTACCTTTTCTGTTCATTCTATCCTTGCGAAACAATGTAAACCCCGGCAGATTAAAGGCCCAGTCATGCGAGGAGTCCAGCCATGTCTCAGTGACCCCAACTATATCAATATGTTCCTCCAGTATCAAGGCCTCAAGCTCCCCCATTTTATTTGCTAGGCTTCTGGCATTTGTGAACATACACTTTCCATTTCCATTAAGTTTTACACATATAGTCTCACTAATGGGATTTTCAGAGTTATTGGAGTTAATGTTATTATTTGAGTTATAAGGGCAAATTGTACTATTTAAGTTATTGGGGCTAATGGGATTTTTTGCGTTATTGCGTCTAACGTTGTTATTTAAGTTATTGGGGCTAGCGGTATTTTTTGAGTTAATGGGGCTTATTGTAGTCATTGAGTTATTGGGGCTAATGGAATTTTTTGTATTATTGTGATTACAATTTTTCGGGCTATATTTATTTTTACAGCTGGTTTGTAACGCATGAATCTCCGTATCCACTGCTCTTAACCTCCCCCCACAGGACTCCTCTCCACCCACCATTATGTCCTGACCCCTCTCTAACCTATCCATCCCACTGTCTGCTTTCTTTGCTTTATTATCCTCCCCCCACTCACCTAGTTTAAATATTCAGCCACCCCTTCCAGGATTCTCTCCCCCAGCACAGCAGACTCCCTTCCATTCAGGTGCAAATTATCCGTAGAATAGAGATTGTACCCCAATGAAAAGTCAGCCCAGTGCTCTAAAAACCCAAACCCTTCCCCATCAAACCACGACTTAAGCCATGCATTTAACTCCTTACGCTCCCGCTGTCTTTCCTGCGATGCGCATGGCACAGGAAGTATTACAGAGAACACATCCTTAGAGGTCCTTCCCTTCACCTTGGCACCTAGTTCCTTGTAATTATTCTTCAAGGACCTCCACCTACCATGTATTCTGTCATTGGTTCCCACATGGACCACGACAGCTGGGTCATCCCCAGCCCCCCCTAGTAATTTGTTCACCCTTTCCACCACATGCCGAACCCTGGCACCAGGGAGACAGCAAACCATTCGGTTGAGGTGGTCTTGGCGACAAATTATTCTATCCGTTTTCCCTACCACAACTAACTGTCTTGGCCTACCTGCGTTACCATCCCCCACACTACTAGTTGAGCTGTTCCCCCGGCTGTTAGGGAGACCAGTATCCACTAGGGTTGCCATCTCTGATACTGAGGCCCTCGCATCATTGTCCAACTTGGCAATTTTACTTGGGAGATCAGAAGCGAAGTGACCTTCCTTTTCCTTGCCCCCTTTCCAGTCCCTCTAACTACATTAACCCAGCTCCCTACTTGGGCCTCCTGGCTAGTTTCTCCAACCTCCATTTCTACCCCACTAACTGCTTGCTCTGTAAGATTGTCAATCGCCCTCAATGTTGCATTTTGCTCCTCCAGATCTCTAATACTGTCACGATGCCGGCTGGCAGGAGGTGGATCCTCTGTGCCAGAGAGGGATTGGCGTGGACCGTGCTAGTGGACCGGTTCTAAGTTACTACTGGTGTTCACCAGAGCCCGCCGCAAAGCGGGATGGTCTTGCTGCGGCGGTAGTAACCAGGTCGTATCCACTAGCAACGGCTCAACCTCTCTGACTGCTGAAGATAGGCGCGGTACAAGGGAGTAGACAAGAGCAAGGTCGGACGTAGCAGAAGGTCAGGGCAGGCAGCAAGGATCGTAGTCAGGGGCAACGGCAGGAGGTCTGGAACACAGGCTAGGAACACACAAGGAAACGCTTTCACTGGCACAATGGCAACAAGATCCGGCGAGGGAGTGCAGGGGAAGTGAGGTATACATAGGGAGTGCACAGGTGAAAACACTAATTGGAACCACTGCGCCAATCAGTGGCGCAGTGGCCCTTTAAATCGCAGAGACCCGGCGCGCGCGCGCCCTAGGGAGCGGGGCCGCGCGCGCCGGGACAGGACCGAGGGATAGCGAGTCAGGTACGGAAGCCGGGGTGCGCATCGCGAGCGGGCGCCACCCGCATCGCGAATCGCATCCCGGCTGGAGGCGGTATCGCAGCGCACCCGGTCAGTGGATCTGACCGGGGCGCTGCCGTAGCGAGGATGTTGCGAGCGCTCCGGGGAGGAGCGGGGACCCGGAGCGCTCGGCGTAACAAATACGAGCTTCCAGGTGGGCAACATGCTCACATTTGTCACAGCGGTATTCACCCTGAAGCTGCTGCTCCAGAGATGTATACATGTGGCACAATGTGCACTGAAGAAAACCTCCAATCCTGCTGTCCATATCCTTGGTGACAAACAGCTGTTATTAACTATTAAGAAAAACTACTTTTATCAAGGGAGTGTAATACGTACAGTTACAGTGGGTCCTGCTTACAACTCCTGCTTTTTAAACTTCTGCTTATAAAACTTCTCAGATGTAACACTTAATAATACAACACTTTAGGATACAAACCCAGCTTCAGTGAGACTCAGTCAGAGCTCTAGCTGCTCCTGCTCCTCCTTTTCTCTTTAGATGAGTTGAAAAACCGTCCATTTCACGAAACCTAAACTGTGCTCCACTGTGCCCCTCCCCCTCCTCCTACTTCAGTTCAGCACCCAGAGGGCTCATGTGGCCTTGAGATGTAGGCGCCACGTCTTCAGTGCCCTGAATAGCCATCGTTTCCAACACGTGTTGTAGGAAATGAAGCAGTGGAATGACATTGTTCATCCCATAATCCTGGGGACTGACTAATAATGTGGCTTCCTCAAAGGGCCTGAGCAAACGGCAGGTGTCACGTATGACCTGCCACTGTTTGACATTGAAGTTACACAGGGGAGTCCCCCTATCCACTTGGATCTTCAAGAAATCGGTGATGGCTTTTCTCTATTCGTATAGTCGGTCCAACATATGCAGGGTGGAATTACAATGTGTGGCAACATCGCAAATCAGACTATATTGGGGAATGCTGTTCTGACGCTGCAGCTCAAGGAGGGTGTGCTTTGAAGTGTACGAGTGGCTGAAGTGCATGCAAAGTTTCCTTTCCATTGTTATGATGTCTAGTAAATGGGGGGAAAACTTCAGCCTCCCTTGTCGCAGCGCAGACAAGATGTTCTTCCCACTGTCAGTCACCATGGTTGCCATTTCCAGTTTTCGTGGAGTTAACCATGCTCCGATTTCTTAATGAATGACTTTTAGCAGTTCCTCCCCTGTGTGACTCCGTTCGCCAAGGCAAACCATGTGAAGAACAGCGTGACACCACCGTGCCCTGCACACATGGTATGCTGAAGGGGCACTGAGACTTGTCCGTGCAGTGGAGGCTGAGGACACGGTGGAGGATGAGGAGGCAGAGTCACACACTGTCACAGGAGCAATGGCCTAAGAGCATGGAGGAGGAAGCGGGGTGACCTGTCCAAGTTGCTGTAAATGACAGGCTCAAGGACTGGCTCAAGGAATTGCCCACCTTCTGTTCCACAAATTTTTTGCAGGGCTGGTACTGCCTTCTCCGCAAAGAAATGACGGCTTGGGACTATCCCCCTTGGCTCGGCACAAGCCATAAGTTCTCTGAAAGGTGCAGAGTCTACCACTTTAAAAGGGAGGGACTACAGCACCAGCAACTTGGACAGGAGCACATTAGACTTCTGCGCCGTTGGATGAGTGGGCGCACACTGTTGTGTCTTGGACATGGCTTCACCGATGGACTGACTGACTCAAGGTAGGAGGAGCAAGAGCATCTGTAGTGACAGAAGGAGGGTATGACACACAGATCCCTTCGGCTGAGGTGGTTTAGCCTTGGCTGGCTGAAACAGGGAGTGAAAGGGTCGTTTAACTAAGTACCCTGAAACGCGTCTAGAGGAATACCGCATGTGTACCGCAATCTATCCCATTCGAAAAATTGGAAATTCTATTCCACTACTTTGAAGGACCGCTATTATCCACTACACAGCCGTCTACCATTGCTCAAATTGCCTAAACCAGCACTCCACCTTGCCGGCTTTTTTCCATTCTTACCTGGCTGACGTCAGACGCTGAGGTGTCTTCCGCGAGGCTGTTTCCCTCTCCAGAGCGATTCCATCTACCTCCGAGACCAGCGGCTTCCCAAGGGTCTGTGGCATGCAGGCCAGCCGCTACAAAGCACTCCAGCGCTTCAAGACAGCCTCGGTCCTGCATACCATCTACCTCCCTGACATTTAGCATCACGGTGTATCACTACGAACTATCTTCTCCATCAATAGCTAGTAATTATAAATGGTGATTTCTGCTTAAATTTGGATATCCACCATATACATATATGGACTGTATTCTATATATCAGGGATTGTGGTGAACTATGCCGATCCTCCTTCAGATGTCGGACTAGTGGAATTCCACACATATTCTGCGGTTTTTACTATTTTTCTTATTGTATATTCTTGTATGATTTATATTCCACCTCCCCACAAGGGCCCTGTGTAAGGAGGTTGTTTATATATATATATATATATATATATATATATATATATATATATAAATGTAGAAAAAGCGCAGCACTCCTCAATAACGTGAAAAAAAGTGGTGGTTTATTGGCTCACATAGCAGCAACGTTTCTGTCCTACCATAGGACCATTTTCAAGCTTAGTGACACAACTCAAGTAGGGGGTATATATACCCAAACATATGTGTGTAATCAACATCATACTCAATATAATCAATTATCAAAATAAAGTGCATAAGTGCAAAAATTACAAGCAGTGTAAACAGTATCAAAAGTGTACAATCATATTATATAAAGTGCATTGCATAAAATGTGCGGTAGATTAAAAACATGCTTGAAAATCTCATAATACATATAATTGTCTATTAATAACTACAGCTGATAACAATATTAAATAATATATAGTAGTAAGTGGAGATACCTGTGAGATGCTCCTAAGCATAACAGTATGGCGCCCGCAGCATGGGACGCCGTTCTCGGCGTCTACTATTGCGAGCGACCGAGTTCCGGTCAGGTGAACATGTCACATGACTAACAGCAATCACGTGATGCTGTAGTCATGGAACCCACAGACGCCTGAACTTGCGCCCGTGAGAAGCATATGGATCAGATGGAGAATGGTCTAGAGTGTGAACAGCGCCCGAGGGATGGCACACAATCAATCCCAATGTACAAAGTAATAAGATATTGCACAGGATAGGAGAAATGAAATGAAATGAAATAGAGATAAAATAAATTCAAATAAAAACATACTAATGAAATAAACGAAAATGCATATAACAAAATAATAAAATAAAATTAAAAATTAAAAAATAAAAATAAAAATAAATAGAAATTAATATAAATTGATAAATAAATCAAAAGATACTGGTACACTAAACCAATGTAATTTTTTATTATTAATCTTCTCTCCCTTGGGCTAGGGAAGGAGGATAAAGGCCATCTACTAAAGACCCTCCCTGGTTTGTAGGGCGACCCCGGATGTGTCCAGAAACCGAGTCACCACCCGAGGATGCCAAAGGTTCATCCAACGAACACGAGGTTCTGTTAGGAATCCCCGGTTCGCTGGAGTTCCCACTACAGCCAAATTTGGGAGTGTGCTAATATTTAAATAGCACCATAGACTCATGCATATATATTAATATTTAGGCCAACCTCCAAATGTCAAAATGATGAAAGTAAATGATAAATTAAAATAAAAAAATAAAACATAACATGACAAATAATGATTATATAAAGTATAAAAATAATAAAATAATGAAAAAACTAAATACAGTGCTGCAGATTTTCTTCATTGATATATATATATATATATATATATATATATATATATATATATATAAATAATTTTTATATTTTTTCTTTATTATACATAAAAAAAATGTCATCATTAAAGTGAAGCATAGTTCTATCCAATACATTCATCATGTACCAATGTATATGGTTTTAGTCTAGAGGCTTATGGTACCTTTTTTTCCCCATAATTTATAAATCTGTGTAACTTTCTGGCACCAGTTTTCCACCGGAGTACCCCTTTAAGGCTATGTTCACACATGAGAATGTCTGCAAAGAACATTTCAAGGCAGACATTCCCCCGACAGCGGATCCCGGCAGAACAAGGGCTAGGACCCCAAGCGCTAGGACCCCTCGAACATGTGCCATCTCATAGATGGCAATGCATATTCATGCAGACTCCGCAGAAAGAACACACGTCTATTTTTCCTGCAGACTCCGGAACTGGGATTTCCACAGCAGAAACATCTGCCTCTGAAATTAACACATTCAATGTGTTTCTGCTGCAAAGCGTATGCTGTAATAACATTATATAACTGCATTATGAACTATTACATTTCACATATATAATATACAGTGTTGCCTTAATGTTAAAGATGTTTTGTATAATTTGCTTTTGTTTTTAAATATTAATGGTATATAATATCTCTCTCTTTCTCTCTTTCTCTCTCTCTCTCTCTCATCTATATAATTATACAATAAAGTAAACTATTTGTTTCAAATGCATTCCTTGCTTATAAATATTAAAATTGAGCCTCCTTTAAAAAACAAAATTATGAACAATGACTTTTAAAAGACGTAAAATACAGACCTTCCCTATTTTGTATACTTTGTTCATATTCTGACATGTCTATAAATTATCTATCTAATCTCTATAATTGTACAATATTGAACTGACTACAATAATGTGCAGTACTAAAAATTGCATTCCCTGTTTATAAATATTAAAATCTACTTTTAAAAAACAAACCAAAAAAACAGGTTTTCTCCTCTGTATTAAATTAATGGCTTACAATAACACCCGTGTCAGCGATTTTAAGAAGCACAAATATTGTGCCGCTAGATACAGAAATGAAATGAGTAGGAAGTGATCTGCTGGCTGCAAAAAGGGTAACAATAGATTTAAAACATATATTGCAGATATTAATCTATCATTTAGTAGTTTTACACACACACTACCGTCAGCACTATTCCAATTAGTTTTTCCCTTGAGCAACACAGTAATTTTAGTAGAAGTTTCTGAAAATGAGTTAGTTTATTGAAAGAGAAAGAACACATAGTGTAACAGCCAGGTGTATCAAGAGCTGACCGGAATCAGTTTTCTTTTTTAATTTCTTCTTTTCCAAAATAAAAAAAAATAAAAATGAAACAAAGATATTGTGAAACTTTAACTATGCACTTCAAGTTGGATGTACTGTACAACAATATTCTGCTAAAAAAAAACTAAACTTTGTTAAAAGAAGATTTATGTTTTTCCTTTTGCTTATCTTCAGTAGCTCGAACATATTTTTAGTGCTTACAGTTTAGTTTTCCAGTAGTCTTTTTTCCCAATCCTTTTTCCCAAGTACCTGTCTTACACATATACACTCCAGGGCCAATGTTCTTGGAAGGGCAATTAACCTCTCGCTATGTTTTTTGGATTGGAACAGAAAAAGAACAGTACCTGGAAAAACCTATACAAATATGGGGAGCATGTAAACTTTGTGTAAGTTTAAAGCCAAAACCTGAACGCAAAACGACCACAGAGCTAGCGACAGTGTAATGGTTCATTTGTCTTTAAAGGGGTACACCACCCTAAGACATCTATCCAAAGGATAGGTATAAGATGTCTGATTGCGGGGGGTCTGGCTGCTGGGACCCTCCCCCCCCCCCAACCCCCGTGATTCCTGGGCCAGTGCCATGGCATTCTGAACACAGAAGATTGGAATTTCCATGTTCATTAAGCCTCCTAGTTTATAGCCTCCATGCTTCCTCCCACAGACATGAATGGAGGGGGTATGACAGCTGTGGTTGCGCCTTATCCAGCAGGGAGCGGAGTGTGCTCCATGCACTCAAAGACTGGGGTGGTGCACTGGAGAACGCGGTGGGTCACAGCGGCTAATGGCGGAGTACCTTTTTAAACTTAAAAAGTACATGTCAGGAAGTTGTTGCAGCAGGATATGTTTTAACATCCTAGGCAATCTCATAGTCAAGACTATTCCTGACACTGACACGTTCAAGAGTCAAAATGTCAGTAGCCCCATGCAAGTCTATAGGACTTCCATCATTTCGACTCCTGATCACATCAGTCTCAGAGAAGGTCTTGGGCTATGAGATTGCCTGCAATGTTTAACCTCTTCAGGACATAGGGCGTATGGATACGCCCTGCATCCCGAGTCCTTAAGGACCGAGGGCGTATCCATACGCCCGTGGGAATTCCGGCCCCCACCGCTAGCCGGTTGGGGACCGGAGCCGGATGCCTGCTGAAATCGTTCAGCAGGCATCCCGGCATATCGCCCAGGGGGATCATTATGCCCCCCCATGTCGGCGATCGCTGCAGATCGCTGGACAATTCAGTCCAGCGATCTGCGGCGATTCCGGGTCAATCGGGTCTCCTGTGACCCGATGACCCGGAATTACTGGCTGTTCGGGGCCGTCTCTGACGGCCCCGAACAGCCAGAGCCTGCAGGGGTGAGGTGGCACTGGTGCCACCTCACGATCGCCCTGATTCGTCGGCCGGTAATCCGGCCGACGAATCAGGGCGATCGTGAGGTGGCACCAGTGCCACCTCACCCCTGCAGGCTCTGGCTGTCCAATCAGGGCGCCTGCTGCGGGTGTCACTCCCGCACCCGCTCCGCCCCTCTTCTGGAGGACGTGAGCGGGTGCGGGACGTGCACCCCGGGTCCTGGGGACCCCGATCCCCGGCGCCCCTGTTGGGATCGGGGCCCCAGGAGCAGCGGCGGCGGCGGGACTGACCTGCAGCGTCTGGATCGTTGGAGGTGAGTGACAGCCTCCTGCTGTTGCTTAGCAACAGCTCCCAGCATGCAAAAAGGGCATGCTGGGAGCTGTAGTTATGCAACAGCAGGAGGCAGACCACCACAACTCCCAGCATTCCCTTATGGGCATGCTGGGACTTATGGTTTTGCAACAGCTGGAGGCACATTCTTTCTATGGAAAAGTGTACCTTCAGCTGTTGTATAACTACAACTCCCAGCTTGCACAAACAGCTAAAGTGCATGCTGGGAGTTGTAGTGGTGCATCTGCTGGTTGCATAACTACAACTCCCAGCATGCCCGTTGGCTGTCGGTGACTGCTGAGAGTTGTAGTTTTGCAACAGCTGAAGGCACACTGGTTGTGAAACTCAAGAGTTTTTTTTTTACCTAACTCAGTGTTTCACGACCGGTGTGCCTCCAGCTGTTGCAAACTACAACTCTCAGCAGTCACCGTACACCATGCACCGTACATGCTGGGAGTTGTAGTTTTGCAACAGCTGGAGGCACACTGGTTGTGAAACACTGAGTTAGGTCACAAACTCAGTGATACATAACCAGTGTGCCTACAGTTGTTGCAAAACTGCAACTCTCAGCAGTCACCGACAGCCAACGGGCATGCTGGGAGTTGTAGTTTTGCAACAGCTGGATGTCCCCCCCAATGTGAACGTACAGGGTACACTCACATGGGCGGAGGATTACAGTATGTATCTGGCTGCAAATTTGAGCTGCCGCAAACTTTCTGATGCAGCTCAAATTGCCAGCGAGAAACTACTGTGAACCCCCGCCCATGCGACTGTACCCTAAAAACACTACACTACACTACCCCAAAAAATAAAATAAAAAGTAAAAAACACTACGTATACACATACCCCTACACAGCCTCCCTCCCCTCCCCAATAAAAATGAAAAACGTCTGGTACGCCACTGTTTCCAGAACGGAGCCTCCAGCTGTTGCAAAACAACTCCCAGTATTGTCGGACAGCCGTTGACTGTCCAGGCATGCTGGGAGTTTTGCAACAGCTGGAGGCACCCTGTTTGGGAATCACTGGCGTAGAATACCTCTATGTCCACCCCTATGCAATCCCTAATTTAGGCCTCAAATGCGCATGGTGCTCTCACTTTGGAGCCCTGTCGTATTTCAAGGCAACAGTTTAGGGTCACATATGGGGTATCGCCGTACTCGGGAGAAATTGTGTTACAAATTTTGGGGGGTATTTTCTGCTTTTACCCTTTTTAAAAATGTAAAATTTTTGGGAAAACAAGCATTTTAGGTTAAAAAAAAATATTTTTTACATATGCAAAAGTCGTGAAACACCTGTGGGGTATAAAGGTTCACTTAACCCCTTGTTACGTTCCCCGAGGGGTCTAGTTTCCAAAATGGTATGCCATGTGGTTTTTTTTTTGCTGTCCTGGCACCATAGGGGCTTCCTAAATGCGGCATGCCCCCAGAGAAAAATTTGCGTTCAAAAAGCCAAATGTGACTCCTTCTCTTCTGAGACCTGTAGTGCGCCAGCAGAGCACTTTTCACCCCCATATGGGGTGTTTTCTGAATCGGGAGAAATTGGGCTTCAAATTTTTAGGGGTATTTTCTGCTATTACCCTTTTTAAAAATAAAAATTTTTTGGGAAAACAAGCATTTTAGGTAAAATTTTTTTTTTTTTTTACATTTGCAAAAGTCGTGAAACATCTGTGGGGTATTAAGGTTCACTTTATCCCATGTTACATTCCCCGAGGGGTCTAGTTTCCAAAATGGTATGCCATGTGTTTTTTTTTTGCTGTTCTGGCACCATAAGGGCTTCCTAAAGGTAACATGCCCCCCAAAAACCATTTCAGAAAAACGTACTCTCCAAAATCCCCTTGTCGCTCCTTCCCTTCTGAGCCCTCTACTGCGCCCGCCGAACACTTTACATAGACATATGTGCTTACTCGAGAGAAATTGGGCTACAAATACAAGTAAAAATTTTGTCCTTTTACCCCTTGTAAAAATTCAAAAATTGGGTCTACAAGAACATGTGAGTGTAAAAAATGAAGATTGTGAATTTTCTCCTTCACTTTGCTGCTATTCGTGTGAAACACCTAAAGGGTTAAAACGCTGACTGAATGTCATTTTGAATACTTTGGGGGGTGTAGTTTTTATAATGGGGTCATTTATGGGGTATTTCTAATATGAAGACCCTTCAAATCCACTTCAAACCTGAACTGGTCCCTGAAAAATACTGAGTTTGAAAATTTTGTGAAAAATCGGAAAATTGCTGCTGACCGTTGAAGCCCTCTGGTGTCTTCCAAAAGTAAAAACACGTCAATTTTATGATGCAAACATAAAGTAGACATATTGTATATGTGAACCAAAAAAAATGTATTCGTAATATCCATTTTCCTTACAAGCAGAGAGCTTCAAAGTGAGAAAAATGCAAAATTTTCCAATTTTTCATCAAATTTACGGATTTTTCACCAAGAAAGGATGCAAGTATCGACAAAAATTTACCACTATGTTAAAGTAGAATATGTCACGAAAAAACAATCTCAGAATCAGAATGATAACTAAAAGCATTCCAGAGTTATTAATGTTTAAAGTGACAGTGGTCAGATGTGCAAAAAATGCTCCGGTCCTTAAGGCCAAAATGGGCTCCGTCCTGAAGGTGTTAAACATATCCTGCCACCACAGCATTCCGACATGTACTCTTTACATGTTCACATATTTTTTCAGCTGCCTTTTGCGCCTTTTTTGTTTATTATTAATCTGTTTTACGGTTCAAAATACAAATTATGCATACATTTTATTTTTAAATGGCTGTTTATTAAGGATAGCCCTCTTTTAGCAAAAGCTAGTTGCAAAAAATTAGTTTTTTGTGCGTAAAAATACAGAACCAAAAATTGTGTCCACACACTGTTTGTTGAGCCTCATTTTTAGCCATAAACATCTGGAAAAAGCAAATCGGACTAAAAATTTGGCTCAAAAAGGTGTGTGAACGTGGCCTAAATGTAAAAAAAAACTAACGTATATCACTAAAAACAAAAGTTAAAGCTTTGGTCAAATTTATGGAATTATGTGTATTCCACTTACTAATACTATAGTTTTTATATACAGCTGTGGCACCCACTCAGCAAGAAGAGGAACAGTTATATTGGTTAGGTTGCTGGCAGCTTATGTTAAAGTTGTATACCATGACCAACACTACTACTCAAATAATATTAGTAAAGACAACTATGAATGTGGTTAACATTGTTGCCGTAAACGGGTACTCCAGTGGAAAACTATTTTCTTCATATCAACTGGCTCCTGAAAGTTAAACAGATTTGTAAATTACTTCTATTAAAAAATCTTAATTCTTTCAGTACTTATCAGCTGCTGTATACCACAAAGGAAGTTGTTCTTTTCTGTGTGACCACATTGCTCTCTGCTGCCACCTCTGTCTGTATCAGGAACTGTCCAGAGCAGGAGCAAATCCCCATAGCAAATCTCTCCTGCTCTGGACAGTTCCTGACATAGACAGAGGTGTCAGCAGAAAGCACTTTGGTTAGACTGAAAATAATTACTCAACTTTCTGTAGATCATACAGCAGATGATAAGTACTGGAAGGATTAAGATTTTTTAATAGAAGTAATTTACAAATCTGTTAACGTTTGTGGCACCAGTTGATTTAAAAAAAAAAAAAAATTCCACTGGCGTACCACTTTAACCATTTAAGGACTAAGCCCATTTTCGCCTTAAAGGGGTACTCCAGTGGAAAACATTTTTTTTAAATCAGAAAGTTGTAGATTACTTTTATTAAAAAAATCTTTACCCTTCCAGTACTTTTTAGCAGCTTTATGCTACACAGGAAATTATTTTCTTTTTAAATTTCTTTTTTTTTCTTGTCCACAGTGCCCTCTGCTGACACCTGATGCCCGTATCAAGAACTGTCCAGAGGAGGAGTAAGTCCCCATAGCAAACCTATGCTACTATGGACAGTTCCTGACACGGACAGAGGTGCCAGCAGAGAGCACTGTGGACGAGACAAAAAAGAAATTCAAAAAGAAATTAATTTCCTCGGTAGCATACAGTTGCAAATCTTTTTAACTTTCTGGCACCAGTTGATTAAATAAATAAAAAAATGTTTTCCACCGGAGTAACCCTTTTAAGGACCAGAGCATTTTTTGCACATCTGACCACTGTCACTTTAAGCATTAATAACTCTGGGGTGCTGTTACTTATGAATTTGATTCAGAAATTGTTTTTACGTGACATATTTTACTATAACCTCTTCAGGACGCAGGGCGTATGGATACGCCCTGCATTCCGAGTCCTTCCGGTCCCCACCGCTAGCCAGTTGGGGACTGGAGCCGGATGCCTGCTAAAATCCTTCAGCAGGCGTCGCGGCATATCGTCCAGGGGGGTCATTATGTCCCCCCATGTCGAAGATGTCCGCAGATCGCTGGACAATTCAGCCCAGCGATCTGCGGCGATTCCGGGTCAATTGGGTCTCCAGTGACCCGGTGACCCGGAATTACTGGCTGATCGGGGCCGTCTCTGATCGGGGCAGCCATAGCCAGCAGGGGTGAGGTGGCACTGGTGCCACCTCACGATCGCCCTGATTCGTCGGCCGGTTTACCGGCCGACCAATCAGGGCACCTGCTGCGGGTGTCACTCCCACAACCCGCTCCGCCCCTCTTCCGGAGGACGTGAGCGGGTTCGGGAAGTTGACCCCTGCAGCTGGGGACCCTGATCCCCGGTGTCCCTGTTGGGATCGGGGCCCCAGGAGCGACGGCGGCGGCGAGGGACTGACCTGTGTGCAGCGGCGTGGAGCAGCAGTTGGAGGTGATTGACAGCCTCCTGCTGTTGCTTAGCAACAGCTCCCAGCATGCAAAAATGGCATCCTGGGAGCTGTAGTTATGCAACAGCAGGAGGCAGACCACCAAAACTCCCAGCATCCCCTTATGGGCATGCTGGGACTTATAGTTTTGCAACAGCTAGAGGCACATTTTTTCTATGGAAAAGTGTACCTTCAGCTGTTGTATAACTACAACTCCCAGCTTGCACAAACAGCTAAAGTTCATGCTGGTAGTTGTAGTGGTGCATCTGCTGGTTGCATAACTACAACTTCCAGCATGTCCGTTGGCTATCGGTGACAGCTGAGAGTTGTAGTTTTGCAACAGCTGAAGGCAAACTGGTTGTGAAACTCAGAGTTTTTTTTTTTACCTAACTAAGTGTTTCACGACCGGTGTGCATCCAGCTGTTGCAAACTACAACTCCCAGCATGCACCGTACATGCTGGGAGTTGTAGTTTTGCAACAGCTGGAGGCACACTGGTTGTGAAACACTGAGTTAGGTCACAAACTCAGTGATACATAACCAGTGTGCCTACAGCTGTTGCAAAACTAAAGCTCTCAGCATATACAGTCTGTCAGCGCATGATGGGAGTTGTAGTTTTGCAACAGCTGGATGTCCCCCCCCCCCCTCCTCAATGTGAACATACAGGTTACACTCACATGGGCGGAGGTTTACAGAAAGTATCCGGCTGCAAGTTTGAGCTGCGGCAAATTTTCTGCCACAGCTCAAACTGCCAGCGAGAAACTACTGTGAACCCCCGCCCGTGCGACTGTACCCTAAAAACACTACACTACACTAACACACAATAAAATAAAAAGTAAAAAACACTACATATACACATACCTCTACACAGCCCCCCTCCCCTCCCCAATAAAAATGAAAAATGTCTGGTATGCCACTGTTTCCAAAATGGAGCCTCCAGCTGCTGCAAAACAAATACTCCCAGTATTACCAGACAGCCGTTGACTGTCCAGGCATGCTGGGAGTTTTACTACAGCTGGAGGCACCCTGTTTAAGAATCACTGGCATAGAATACCCCTATGTCCACCCCTATGCAAGTCCCTAATTTAGTCCTCAAATGGGCATGGCACTCTCACTTTGGAGCCCTATTGTATTTCAAGGCAACAGTTTAGGGCCACATATGTGGTATCGCTGTACTCGGGAGAAATTGTGTTACAAATTTTGGAGGATATTTTCTGCTTTTAACCTTTTTAAAAATGTAAAATTTTTGGGAAAACAAGCATTTTAGGTTAATTTTTTTTTTACATATGCAAAATTTGTGAAACACCTGTGGGGTATAAAGGTTCACTTAACCCCTTGTTACATTCCCCGAGGGGTCTAGTTTCCAAAATAGTATGCCATTTTTTTTTTTGTTGTCCTGGCACCATAGGGACTTCCTAAATGCGGCATGCCCCCAGAGCAAAATTTGCTTCTGAGACCTGTAGTGCGCCAGCAGAGCACTTCTCACCCCCATATGGGGTGTTTTCTGAATCGGGAGAAATTGGGCTTCAAATTTTGTGGGGTATCTTCTGCTATTACCCTTTTTGCTGCTGAACTTTGAAGACCTCTGGTGTCTTCCAAAAGTAAAAACTTTTTATGATGCAAACATAAAGTAGACATATTGTATATGTGAACCAAAAAAAATGTATTTGGTATATCCATTTTCCTTACAACCAGAGAGTTTCAAAGTTAGAAAAATGCAAAAAAAAAATTTCATCAAATTTTTGGGACTTTTCACCAAGAAAGAATGCAAGTTACCATATAATTTTACCACTATGTTAAAGTTGAATATGTCACGATAAAACAATCTCGGAATCAGAATGATAACTAAAAGCATTCCAGAGTTGTTAATGTTTAAAGTGACAGTGGTCAGAATTGCAAAAAATGGCCGAGTCCTTAAGGTTAAAAAGGGCTAAGTCCTTAAGGGGTTAACATATTGGTAAATTTGTGTTGATACTTGCATAATTTCTTGGTGAAAATTTCCAAAATTTCATGAAAAATTTGAAAATTTTGCATTCTTTTAACTTTGAAGCTCTCTGCTTGTAAGGACAATAGACATATCAAATAAATTATATATTTATTCACATATACAATATGTCTACTTTATGTTTGCATCATAAAGTCAACATGTTTTTACTTCTGGAAGACATCAGAGGATCAGAGGGCTTCAAAGTTCATCAGAAATTTTCCAATTTTTCACAAAATTTTCAAAATCTGAATTTTTCAGGGACCAGTTCAATTTTGAAGGGGATTGGAACGGCCTTCATATTAGAAATATCCCATTAATGACCCCATTATAAAAACTGCACCCCTCACAGTATTCAAAATGATATTCAGAAAGTGTGTCAACCCTTTAGATGTTTCACAGGAATAGCAGCAAAGTGAAAGTGAAAGGGGTAAAAGGAGAGAAATCCCCCCAAAATTTGTAACCCAATTTCTCTTGAGTAAGGAAATATGTGTATGTTCAGTTTTCTACTGGCGCAGTAGAGGGCTCAGAAGGGAAGGAGCAACAATGGGATTTTGGAGAGTGAGCTTTTCTGAAATGGTTTTTGGAGGGCACCCCTATAGTGCCAGAAAAGTAAAAAAACAATATAACATACTATAGACACCTAACAAAGGGTACAGTGAGCCTTAACACCCACAGGTGTTTGATGACTTTTACTTCAATTTGGATGTGTAAACGAATTTTCTTTTCACTAAAATGCCGTTTTTTCCCCAAATTTTACATTTTTACTAGGGGTAATAGGAGAAAATGCCCCCCAAAACTTGTAACCCCATATGGAAATGCCCCATGTATGGACGTCAAGTGCACTGCGGGCGCACTACAATGTTGAGGAGAGAAGGAGTCACATTTGGCTTTTGGAAAGCAAATTTTGCTGAAATGGTTTTTAGGGGGCATGTCCCATTTAGGAAGCCCGTATGGTGCCGGAACAGCAAAAAAAAAAAACAAAAAAAAACATGGCATACTATTTTGGAAACTACACCCCTCAAGGAACATAGCAAGGGGTACAGTGAGTCTTAATACCCCACAGGTGTTTGACAAAGTTGTACGTGAAAATGAAAAATGTTATTTTTTTCACTAAAATGCTGGTGTTACCCCAAATTTTTCATTTTCACAAGGGGTAATAGGAGAAAAAGCCTCCCAAAATTTGTAACCTCATCTGAGTATGGAAATACCCCATATGTGGATGTAAAGTGCTCTGCAGGCAAACTTCAATGCTTAGTAGAGAAGGAGCGCCACTGAGCTTTTGGAGAGAGAATTCGGTTGGAATAGAAGTCAGGGGCCATTTTTCATTTTCACAAAATTTTCATTTTCACAGACCACTGTTCCAAAAATCTGCCAGACACCTGTGGGGTATGAATTCTTACTGTACCCCTTATTAGATTACGTGAGGGGTGTAGTTTCCAAAATGGGGTCACATGTAGGGGGGGTCCACTGTTCTGGCACCATGGGTGCTTTGTAAACACACGTGGCCTTCAATTCTGGACAAATTTTCTCTCCAAAAGCCCAATGGCACTCCTTCTCTTCTGAGCATTGTAGTGCGCCTGCAGAGTAATTTACATCCACATATGACGTATGTTCTTACTCAGAAAAAAATGGGAAAACTACATTGACATGGTCTGAAGTGGCAGGAGGTGCCCAACCCCAAGTGTAATTGTGCACCTTCGCTGGGGGGAGGTCCTGCACTTGTGGACCACAATATAGGTTCACTACTGTGGTAGATGTAAACAATGACATTAGCTAACCCTTAAAACTGATGTAAAATTGAGACATTGTCCAGTATATCCTTATATGAAGGACATACCTGAGCCCGCACACCAACGCCAAGGTTTCTCAAGTGGTACGGGACCTAACACTAACCTATCTGTGCTGGATAAGCAAAACCAGGAACCAAATTAAAGCAGCATTAGGTCCGACTTGTAGACTGCTCCCCGGTTACCTCCAGTGTGACTAAGCACACATACAATGGGAGCGGGGGGGGGGGGGGGGGGGGACAGGCTACAAGCCCCACCCTGGTAGGGCTAATATATTGCCGACCTCACAGGTGAAACCTTAATGCTACCCAATATGATAAAAGGGTGCATTAGTATAAACTTTAGACATTAGACAGCTTCCATTAAACGTGGTCTGAAATGGCAGGAGGTGCTCAACCCCAAGTGCAGTTGTGCACCTGCAGTGGGGTGGAGGTTCTGCACTTGTGGTCCATTGCTGTGGGCAATCCCCGGCATGATATGCATAGAATGGAGAATGCCTGTGGGCAGTCACAAGTACCACAATTACATTGCACTTGGGGTTGGGCACCTCGTGCCACTTCAGACCACGTCAATGTAGTTGTTTAAATTATTAGTATTTTGCATCCACACATTTATCTGGTGTACGATGTCATTGTGGTACTTGTGACTGTCTGCAGTTTTCCTCCATTGTATGCATATCATGCTGGGGATCACCCATAGCAACAGACCACGAGTTCAGGACCTCCACCCCAGCGTAGGTGCACAACTGCACTTGGGGTTGAGCACCTTCTGCCATTTCAGACCACGTTTAATGGAAGCTGTCTAATATCAGAAAAAATTGGGCTACAAATTCTGTGGGTGGGGGGTGGGGGGGGGGGTGGGGTGCTTTTTGCTATTTTCCCTTGTGAAAATGAAAAATGTAGGGTAACACCAGCACACCATTTTAGTAAAAAAAATTTTTTTTTTCATTTTCACATTCAACTGTACTGAAAATTCGTCAAATACCTGTGGGGTGTTAAGGCTCACTATACCCCTTGTCACATTCCATGACGGGTGTAGTTTCCAAAATGGGGTTGCATGTGGGTATTTTTTGTTTTGCGTTTATGTCAGAACTGCTGTAAAATCAGCCACCCCTGTGCAAATCACCAATTTAGACCTCAAATGTACATGGTGCGATTTCCCTTTTGAGCCATGTTGTGCGCCCGCAGAGCAGTTTGCTTCCACATATGGGGTATTTCCGTACTCAGGAGAAATTGCGTTAAAAATTTTGGGGGTCTTTTTTTCCTTTTATTGCTTGTGAAAATTAAAAGTATGGAGCAACACCAGCATGTTAGTGTAAAAAATGTATGTTTTTTTACACTATCATGCTGTTGTAGACCCCAACTTTACCTTTTCCTAAGGGGTAAAAGGAGAAAAAGCCCCCAAAAATTTGCAACACAATTTCTCCTAAGTACAGAAATACCACTAAACTGTTGCCTTGAAATACGATAGGGCTCAAAGGCGGGAGAGCGCCATGCACATTTTAGGCCTAAATTGGGGATTTGCATCCACCACCAAAATACCCTACTGCAGTGTTTGCCAAACAGGGTGTTTCCATCTGTTGCAAAACTCCCAGCATGCCTTGACAGTCAGTGGGAGTTGTTGTTTTTCAACAGCTGGAGGCTCAGTTTTGGAAACAGTGCCTTAAAAGACTTTTTTATTTTTATTTGGGGGGGGGGGGGGAGTGGACTGTGTAAGGGGGTGTATATGTAGTGCTTTACTTTTTATTTTGTGTTGTGTAGTGTAGTGTTTTTAGGGTACATTCACACGGGCGGGGGTTTACAGTGAGTTAGTCGCTGAGTGTTTGAGCTGTGGTGGAAAATTTGCCGCATCTCAAACTTGCAGCAGAAAAACCTACAAAGACCATACTTACTGGGAGTTGTAGCTATGCAACAGCTGGAGGCACATTGGTTGCGAAACACTGAGAGTTTGTTACTTAACTCAGTGTTTTGCAACCAGTGTGCCTCCAGCTGTTGCAAAACTACAACTCTCAGCATTCCCTTTGGCTGTCCTTGCATGCTAGGGGTTGTAGTTATGCAACAGCTAGAAAAAATGTGCCTCCAGCTGTTGAAAAACTACAACTCCCAGCATGCCCTTTGGCTGTGCATGTTGAGAGTTGTTTCTAAGCAACAGCAGGAGGTGAACAGGCCTCACCTCATGCTGTATCCTGCCCCCACCCCCAGCGTCCCGATTGCCACCCTGATCCCCACCCAGCACCCATCAATCACGTGATCACCGCCTACCACCCATCAATCACATGATCGTGAGATGGGTAAGGGTGAATAGGGCTGTCTTAGACAGACCCATTGACCCTTCTTTTCAGGGTCACAGGTACCCTTGGTCCTAAAAGGGGTATTCCCGTGGAAAACTTTTTTCTTTTAAATCAACTGGTTCCAGTAATTTTTAGGGGCTATTTACTACAGATGAAATTCTTATCTTTTTAGATTTCTCTGATGTCATGAAAACAGTGCTCTCTGCTGACCTCAGTTGTCCATTTTAAGAACTATCCAGAGCAGGAGAAAAGTCTCAAAGCAAGCATATGCTGCTCTGGACAGTTCCTAAAATGGACAGCAGAGGTCAGCAGAGAGCACTGTGGTCATGACAACAGAGAAATCTAAAAAGATAAGCATTTCCTCTGTAGTAAATAGCCCCTAAAAAGTTCTGGAAGGATTAAAATTTTCTAATAGAAGTAATTTACAAATCTGTTTAACTTTCTGGCAGCAGTTCATTAAAAGAAAAGTTTTCCACAGGAGTACCCCTTTAAGTACCAGGACGTCAAGACATACCTGTACGTCATTGGTCCTTAAGTGGTTAAAGCACTTGGATCCTAGCTCCAAGACTAAGGAAAACATATGCATAAAGTTTGTCCTCATGTTTTATTGGGTTTTCTCCCACACCCCAAAAACAAACTTTTTGGTAATTTGAGGAGTAAGGGCCCTGATCACAAGAGCTTACAATCTATTAGATACAGGTAAAGGTGCCTGCCCTGGGTCCAAGGTATACTGTAGAACAGTGGTCTAAAACTGTGGCCCTTTAGATGTTGGAAAACTTCAACTCCCAGCATGCCCGATAAGCCAACGGCTGTCCGGGCATGCTGGGAGTTGAAGTTTTCCAACATCTGGGGGACAAAAGTTTTAGACCACTGCCACATAAGGACGATGTGAGGGGGGGGGGGGGGGGGGGGGGCAGATTATTTTTTTCAAGATAAGTATATAAGAATAAATAAAAGTAAATTAGGAGAATTTAGATAAATTGAGTAAGGTGCTTTATAATAAACTAAAACAATAAGGATCAATCAACAATAAGCTACTGGGAAGCCATTGAGCAGCTGTGTGGTGCAGCACAATAGCAAGTATACTACAGGGGTAAACAAGCATTATAAGATGTCCTTGAAATCAGCGTAACGCATTGACCTACCTGGTCTTCCAAAATAAGAGATTTTCTCTTTGTCCACGTGAACAAGTCTTCTCTAATAAAAAATATATGAAATTAATATTTTAAACCAAATAGCCTCTTTAATTAACTTTAGCATGCAAGGACACTTCAACAACAGACTCATAATAGGACACAAAATTCCAGCTACACAAACTCTCCCTATTCATCAGTCTTTATGTACGTGTTACTTGTAATATGTTACTTAAATACTTTCTTTTATTTATTTATTTTTATTTTATTTCCAGTATAAATGCGCAAAAAGTTAAAAGGGAAAATAAATCTAAAAATCAGGTCTCCACAAGTAACCGTGCGGAGAAATTACTTATTGTATGGTAATAATTTTTCTCTGTCATGTACAGGTGCACTGCAAAATCCTGCATCATTTTTGATTGACTCATAAATATGTGGAAAGAATGCCAGATCAAAGTACCACCTGCAGAATCAAAGCGCGCGGCATTAATCACACCAAAGTTATGACAATAATATTACATTTATTGGAGCTATAAGGACAGTACTCTAATAGTAAGCCTGTTTAACCACCCTTTTATGGATTGAAAATCTTTACACAAACTCGGCAGTGTACACACAGTGAGAAAATAATGTCCGGACTTTCTACACATATGCTCGCAGAATGCGAGACGTAATGTTTTAGTCAATATTAAAATCTAGGAGGATGAACTTCTGAGACACATAATCAAAATGCAGTTTTAATATGCTCTGTAAAACGGGATAGCATTGATTTTTTTTTCTAATGTGCTTAAAAATGCAGAATTATTTTCTTAGTGGAATGCAGTTCATTTTACTGCATGTGAATATCGGCAGTGTAAAACTTTGTGTGAATATATATAGGTGTGATCTAATAGAAATATCCTGATGTGTTGAGAATAATACATTAGTTGTTTTTATTGCCCATGGCTTACCTCAAATAGTTGCCCTTAATATTTATTAGCCCTTTAGGAAGGTGACTTGTATTCATCCCTGTCCACAATTCTATAATGCTATGTAGTACAGTGACCCCCCGACCTACGATGGCCCTGACATACAACAATTTCAACATACGATGGCCTCTCAGAGGCCATCGCATGTTGAAGGCAGCATCAACATACAATGTTTTTGTATGTCGGGGCCATCGCATAAATGGTTATCCGGCAGCGCAGACTGCTTCAGCTGCCACCGGATAGCTGTTTAAGGTGCCCCGTGTGGTCCGGTGATGATCACTCACTTGTCCCTGGCACTCCGGACGGTTCTCTTCAGGATCCCCTGCATGGCCGCCGCTCTCCTTCATCGTCATCACGTCGCCGCGCACGTCGTCCCATCATCCAATAGGAGCGGCGTGCACAGAGACGTGATGATGGCGATGAAGAGCAAATATCCCAGGCCGCAGAGAAGGTCTGGAGCGGTGGGGACACCCCGGGGACGCGGCAACAGCGATGGAGGGCGACATCCAGGTCAGCGGTGATGATCCGGAGCTGCGGGGACAGGTGAGTATAACTTCCTATACTTAACATTGCATGGATCCCTCGACATACAATGGTTTCAACTAACGATGGTTCATTTAGAACAAATTACCATCGTATGTTGAGGGACCACTGTATGTGATATGTTCATAACATACATTAAAATCTACCTAACATTTTAGAAACTTGAACCATTATGGTATATAATTCAATGTGCATGAATTATTACAAAAATATCTTAGAAAGTACAGTTCAAAAACATTGTGACAATTACATTTTTGCATTTTTCCTCAAATGTTTACTTAGCTTTTAGCAGTCATGATCAGAATGCTCCTGTAAAAGGAAGATTCACCTTTTCCCGCCTACACGCTGTAGGTGGTGGATAATATTGGGTGGATAAGGGACCACACAGCTGCCTCTGACATCCCCTTTTTTTTGTGGCAGGAGGAGCCAAGGACCAGCACAAAGGATATAAGGAACATAGGAAACATGGAAAAGAGGCTGGAGGTGGAGAATATCGGGTGGCTGTTGAGAGGATGAACTGAAGAGGTTAAGAGCCATTATGAAAAAAGATAGGCCAGACAGAAAAGGGTCCTGTGAAGAGCAGCTGCAAGCAGAGTGACGGAGCATAAGCCCTGAGCACACACAGGACGTAGGAACAATTGAACATCACATAATACAGTGGTTTATTAGCCCAAACCCAAATCTCCATACCCCCTGTGACAACCATGAATTTGGTACCCAATGGCCTTTTACCACTGGAAAAGAGCCATGTAATCTGTTTGGCTACTTGTTAGAGCTTCTATACCATCCATACTGTCCCATGGGCTCTCTTCATAACTCTGGAATTAGCAGGCATTTAATATTTGATGAAGGTACCAGAGACATTAAGGAACTAATATCAATACACCAAGCGAATCACTAGAATAATCCAAGATGGATATAGAAAAAACTGTAAAAATTTAAACCAGAGATCCTCTGATAGGTGGGGTACATAAATTTTTCATTTGGTTCTTATTTCTATAAAGTTTCTTTGGAATAAACATAAATCACCGTCCCAAACCACTGACCACTTTCATGTGGGATTGTATTGGCCTCTGATGTTTGTTTACTAGTTATTTACCCATCTCTGCATTCTTGAAAAGTTCATATTTATTACCAAAGTCCATGAGTATATATATATATATATATATATATATATATATATATATATATCTTTAAACATGAAACACGTAGAATGGAAAAAAAACACACAAATAACGTACACTAGACAGAACATTAGAACATTGTACATGTGTGTCATAATCGTTACAGCAAATAACTATAACATTTACCAACAAATAGCTCAGATAAACAACTTTCCATGTTAAAGCTTTTTTTTTCTTTCTCATATTTAGACCCCATGCACATTTTTGTGTAGTGGATTTTCACTCTGAAATCCACAGATTATTTCATAGTTTTGGACACAGGCATACTTGGTGACTAATGAACTTTCCATGAAGAATCCACATAGAAACCAGGTCAATAATTTCAAATCTGCATCAGAAAAAACATGCTGTTTAATACTAAATGGAGCAGATGCCCAATGAAAATAATGTGGTTTGGAATTAGAAGTCAATTAAAGTCCCTGGGAAAATCCATTGTGTGAATGTGCCTTAAGTAAATGATTGCCTTTTTTATTATAATTATTATTATTATTATTATTATTATTATTATTGTTATTATTATTATAATTAATAATAACAATAATATATATATATATATATATATATATATATATATATGTATATATATATATATGTATATGTATGTAATTTATTTACAGTACCTTCTGTTGTTTATTATGCATATTTAGAAAGCATCAGCTTTTAACTGGGCTATACACAGATTGTGGTCATTGATGTTTTTGACATTTGCTTCTACTCACACAAATACTATTATGACAAAAAAATGTACAACAAGAAGTGAATAGAGCACTTTAAATGAATAGTGAATAAAACACTTTATTGTCTGATGTCATCACATTGAAGTACAGAAATCATAAAAAGCCACCTATAAATGTAGAAATAAAATATGTTGACATGATCAACACACATTGCAGCTAATAAAGGCATATGCACTTTTGTGACACCATTGCAAGAAATCCTATAAACACACACAACACACAATAAGCTGTATCCTCTAGCATAGGTAAATAGCAATATTTCCCTTTTAACCCCTTTACCTTTATGATGTTTACATCCTGTCATTTGAGGAAGATACCTTTCTCATTAATTTACAAAATGTGAAAGAGCAATAAAAAAAAGTAAATGGCGAAAAAAGTACAAAGCATTCTTTACTCAACATATATGTCAAGACTATACAATGTTAGATAGAGTTCTCGATGATTCGCTGTAGAGAATAAACTGGTGTTTTAGAAGTGTAATACTACCCAGAAGTAAAGATGGGCAAATTTTTCAAAAATTAGATTCGGACGATCCACCGAATTTACCGAAAAAATTTGGTTCGATCTAAATGTATTTTCGGCAAATCACAATAAAAAATGGCTATTTCCGGGCTACAGAGAGCCTCAATAGGGGTGTAGAGCACTTTGCCTTGCCGTGACATGCATCGGGAGTGTGCTGTGTTAGTGAAATAATACTGTTATTCAGTTTGACATGCAGATTACAGGTGTCGCTAATAGAATCACTGCGGCAGAGCGGCACAATGAGTCTGGATGCACTATGTTTGCTTGCAGTCTTTGAATGGGAAGTGCTTCCTGTGATGATCTCAATTGGCAGACTATGAAACAACTTCCAAACTCTCCCTACCTGTCTGCCTGCCTGCAGTGATCCGGGCTTGAGTTCAATGGATTTCTCTTGTGCTGATCTGTATTGTCAGTAAAGGTGATAAAGAGACGAACAAACAATAAACCATTAACTAACAATCTAACAAGTAGGATGTCTTTAAAATATCCAAAAGAGGTGTAACTAAACATGTTCAACTAGTGAGCATCTTTACTAACATTTTATTTATTTCTTTTAGGACAAAAAAGTGACTAAAAACAACCTTATTAACCCCTTAAGGACGCAGGACGTAAATGTACGTCCTGGTGAGGTGGTACTTAACGCACCAGGACGTACATTTACGTCCTAAGCATAACCGCGGGCATCGGAGCGATGCTCGTGTCATGCGCGGCTGATCCCGGCTGCTGATCGCAGCCAGGGACCCGCCGGCAATGGCCGACGCCCGCGATCTCGCGGGCATCCGCCATTAAACCCTCAGGTGTCGCGATTTAAATGAATGATCGGATCGCCCGCAGGATCCGATCATTCATAACGCCGCACGGAGGTCCCCTCTCCTTCCTCCGTGCGGCTCCCGGCATCTCCTGCTCTGGTCTGTGATCGAGCAGACCAGAGCAGAAGATCGCCGATAACACTGATCTGTTCTATGTCCTATACATAGAACAGATCAGTATTAGCAATCATGGTATTGCTATGAATAGTCCCCTATGGGGACTATTCAAGTGTAAAAAAAAATTTTAAAAAATGTAAAAGTAAAAGTAAAAAAAAAGTGAAAAATCCCCTCCCCCAATAAAAAAGTAAAACGTCCATTTTTTCCTATTTTACCCCCAAAAAGCGTAAAAAACATTTTTTATAGACATATTTGGTATCGCGTATTTGGTATCGTGCGTAAATGTCCGAACTATTAAAATAAAATGTTAATGATCCTGTACGGTGAACGGCGTGAACGAAAAAAAATTAAAAAAGTCCAAAATTCCTACTTTTTTAATACATTTTATTAAAAAAAAATTATAAAAAGTGTATTAAAAGTTTTTTATATGCAAATGTGGTATCAAAAAAAAGTACAGATCATGGCGCAAAAAATGAGCCCCCATACCGCCACTTATACGGAAAAATAAAAAAGTTAGAGGTCATCAAAATAAAGGGATTATAAACATACTGTTACGCCGAGCGCTCCGGGTCCCCGCTCCTCCCCGGAGCGCTCGCTACACTCTCCTCACTGCAGCGCTCCGGTCAGATCCACTGACCCGGGGCGCTGCGATACCGCCTCCAGCCGGGATGCGATTCGCGATGCGGGTAGCGCCCGCTCGCGATGCGCACCCCGGCTCCCGTACCTGACTCGCTCCCCGTCGGTCCTGTCCCGGCGCGCGCGGCCCCGCTCCTTAGGGCGCGCGCGCGCCGGGTCTTTGCGATTTAAAGGGCCACTGCGCCGCTGATTGGCGCAGTGGTTCCAATTAGTCTGATCACCTGTGCACTTCCCTATATCACCTCACTTCCCCTGCACTTCCTTGCCGGATCTTGTTGCCATCGTGCCAGTGAAAGCGTTTCCTTGTATGTTCCTAGCCTGTGTTCCAGACCTCCTGCCGTTGCCCCTGACTACGATCCTTGCTGCCTGCCCCGACCTTCTGCTACGTCCGACCTTGCTTCTGTCTACTCCCTTGTACCGCGCCTATCTTCAGCAGCCAGAGAGGTTGAGCCGTTGCTAGTGGATACGACCTGGTCACTACCGCCGCAGCAAGACCATCCCGCTTTGCGGCGGGCTCTGGTGAAAACCAGTAGTGACTTAGAACCGATCCACTAGCACGGTCCACGCCAATCCCTCTCTGGCACAGAGGATCCACTACCTGCCAGCCGGCATCGTGACAGTAGATCCGGCCATGGATCCCGCTGAAGTTCCTCTGCCAGTTGTCGCTGACCTCACCACGGTGGTCGCCCAGCAGTCGCAACAGATAGCGCAACAAGGCCAACAGCTGTCTCAACTGACCGTTATGCTTCAGCAGTTACTACCACAGCTTCAGCAATCATCTCCTCCGCCAGCTCCTGCATCTCCTCCGCAGCGAGTGGCCGCTTCTGGTCTACGACTATCCTTGCCGGATAAATTTGATGGGGACTCTAAGTTTTGCCGTGGCTTTCTTTCCCAATGTTCCCTGCACCTGGAGATGATGTCGGACCAGTTTCCCACTGAAAGGTCTAAGGTGGCTTTCGTAGTCAGCCTTCTGTCTGGAAAAGCCCTGTCTTGGGCCACACCGCTCTGGGACCGCAATGACCCCGTCACTGCCTCTGTACACTCCTTCTTCTCGGAAATTCGAAGTGTCTTTGAGGAACCTGCCCGAGCCTCTTCTGCTGAGACTGCCCTGTTGAACCTGGTCCAGGGTAATTCTTCCGTTGGCGAGTATGCCGTACAATTCCGTACTCTTGCTTCAGAATTATCCTGGAATAATGAGGCCCTCTGCGCGACCTTTAAAAAAGGCCTATCCAGCAACATTAAAGATGTTCTGGCCGCACGAGAAATCCCTGCTAATCTACATGAACTCATTCACCTAGCCACTCGCATTGACATGCGTTTTTCCGAAAGGCGTCAGGAGCTCCAACAGGATATGGACTCTGTTCGCACGAGGCGTTTCTTCTCCCCGGCTCCTCTCTCCTCTGGTCCCCTGCAATCTGTTCCTGTGCCTCCCGCTGTGGAGGCTATGCAGGTCGACCGGTCTCGCCTGCCACCTCAAGAGAGGACACGACGCCGCATGGAGAATCTCTGCCTGTACTGTGCTAGTACCGAACACTTCCTGAAGGATTGTCCTATCCGTCCTCCCCGCCTGGAAAGACGTACGCTGACTCCGCACAAAGGTGAGACAGTCCTTGATGTCTACTTTGCTTCTCCACGTCTTACTGTGCCTGTGCGGATGTCTGCATCTGCCTTCTCCTTCTCTGCTGTGGCCTTCTTGGACTCCGGATCTGCAGGAAATTTTATTTTGGCCTCTCTCGTCAACAGGCTCAACATCCCGGTGACCAGTCTCGCCAGACCCCTCTACATCAATTGTGTAAACAATGAAAGATTGGACTGTACCATACGTTTCCGCACGGAGCCCCTTCTAATGCACATCGGACCTCATCACGAGAGGATTGAACTTTTGGTCCTTCCCAATTGCACTTCTGAAATTCTCCTTGGACTTCCCTGGCTTCAACTTCACTCCCCAACCCTGGATTGGTCCACTGGGGAGATCAAGAGTTGGGGGCCCTCTTGTTCCAAGGACTGCCTAAAACCGGTTCCCAGTAACCCTTGCCGTGACTCTGTGGTTCCTCCCGTAACCGGTCTCCCTAAGGCCTATATGGACTTTGCGGATGTTTTTTGCAAAAAACAAGCTGAGACTCTACCTCCTCACAGGCCTTATGATTGTCCTATCGACCTCCTCCCGGGCACTACTCCACCCCGGGGCAGAATTTATCCTCTGTCCGCCCCAGAGACTCTTGCCATGTCTGAATACGTCCAGGAAAATTTAAAAAAGGGCTTTATCCGTAAATCCTCCTCTCCTGCCGGAGCCGGATTTTTCTTTGTGTCCAAAAAAGATGGCTCTCTACGCCCTTGCATTGACTACCGCGGTCTTAATAAAATCACGGTTAAGAACCGCTACCCCCTACCTCTCATCTCTGAACTCTTTGATCGCCTCCAAGGTGCCCACATCTTTACCAAACTGGACTTAAGAGGTGCTTATAATCTCATCCGCATCAGAGAGGGGGATGAATGGAAAACGGCATTTAACACCAGAGATGGACACTTTGAGTATCTGGTCATGCCCTTTGGCCTGTGCAACGCCCCTGCCGTCTTCCAAGACTTTGTTAATGAAATTTTTCGTGATCTTTTATACTCCTGTGTTGTTGTATATCTGGACGATATCCTGATTTTTTCTGCCAATCTAGAAGAACACCGCCAGCATGTCCGTATGGTTCTTCAGAGACTTCGTGACAATCAACTCTATGCCAAAATAGAGAAATGTCTGTTTGAATGCCAATCTCTTCCTTTCCTAGGATACTTGGTCTCTGGCCAGGGACTACAAATGGATCCAGACAAACTCTCTGCCGTCTTAGATTGGCCACGCCCCTCCGGACTCCGTGCTATCCAACGTTTTTTGGGGTTCGCCAATTATTACAGACAATTTATTCCACATTTTTCTACCGTTGTGGCTCCTATCGTGGCTTTAACCAAAAAAAATGCCGATCCCAAGTCTTGGCCTCCTCAAGCGGAAGACGCCTTTAAACGGCTCAAGTCTGCCTTTTCTTCGGCTCCCGTGCTCTCCAGACCTGACCCATCTAAACCCTTCCTATTGGAGGTTGATGCCTCCTCTGTGGGAGCTGGAGCTGTCCTTCTACAAAAAAATTCTTCCGGGCATGCTGTTACTTGTGGTTTTTTTTCTAGGACCTTCTCTCCGGCGGAGAGAAACTACTCCATTGGGGATCGAGAGCTTCTAGCCATTAAATTAGCACTTGAGGAATGGAGGCATCTGCTGGAGGGATCAAGATTTCCAGTTATTATTTACACCGATCACAAGAACCTCTCCTACCTCCAGTCTGCCCAACGGCTGAATCCTCGCCAGGCCAGGTGGTCTCTGTTCTTTGCCCGATTTAATTTTGAAATTCACTTTCGGCCTGCCGATAAGAACATTAGGGCCGATGCTCTCTCTCGTTCCTCGGATGCTTCTGAAGTTGAACTCTCTCCGCAACACATCATTCCTCCTGACTGCCTGATTTCCACTTCTCCAGCCTCCATCAGGCAAACTCCTCCAGGAAAGACCTTTGTTTCTCCACGCCAACGCCTCGGAATCCTCAAATGGGGTCACTCCTCCCATCTCGCAGGTCATGCAGGCATCAAGAAATTTGTGCAACTCATCTCTCGCTTCTATTGGTGGCCGACTCTGGAGACGGATGTTGTGGACTTTGTGCGAGCCTGCACTATCTGTGCCCGGGATAAGACTCCTCGCCAGAAGCCCGCTGGTTTTCTTCATCCTCTGCCTGTCCCCGAACAGCCTTGGTCTCTGATTGGTATGGATTTTATTACTGATTTACCCCCTTCCCGTGGCAACACTGTTATTTGGGTGGTCGTTGATCGATTCTCCAAAATGGCACATTTCATCCCTCTTCCTGGTCTTCCTTCAGCGCCTCAGTTGGCTAAACAATTTTTTGTACACATTTTTCGTCTTCACGGGTTGCCTACGCAGATCGTCTCGGATAGAGGCGTCCAATTCGTGTCTAAATTCTGGAGGGCTCTCTGTAAACAACTCAAGATTAAATTAAATTTTTCTTCTGCATATCATCCTCAATCCAATGGACAAGTAGAAAGAGTTAACCAGGTCTTGGGTGATTATTTACGACATTTTGTTTCCTCCCGCCAGGATGACTGGGCAGATCTTCTTCCATGGGCCGAATTCTCGTATAACTTCAGAGTCTCTGAATCTTCCTCCAAATCCCCATTTTTCGTGGTGTACGGCCGTCACCCTCTTCCCCCCCTCCCTACCCCGTTGCCCTCTGGTCTGCCCGCTGTGGATGAAATTTCTCGTGACCTTTCCATCATATGGAGAGAGACCCAAAATTCTCTCTTACAGGCTTCATCACGCATGAAGAAGTTCGCGGATAAGAAAAGAAGAGCTCCTCCCATTTTTTCCCCTGGAGACAAGGTATGGCTCTCCGCTAAATATGTCCGCTTCCGTGTCCCTAGCTACAAGTTGGGACCACGCTATCTTGGTCCTTTCAAAATTTTGTGCCAGATTAATCCTGTCTCTTACAAACTTCTTCTTCCTCCTTCTCTTCGTATTCCTAATGCCTTTCACGTTTCTCTTCTTAAACCACTTATCATCAACCGTTTCTCTCCCAAATCTGTTCCTCCCACTCCTGTTTCCGGCTCCTCGGACATCTTCTCCGTCAAAGAAATTCTGGCATCCAAAAAGGTCAGAGGGAAAACCTTTTTTTTAGTGGATTGGGAGGGTTGTGGTCCAGAAGAGAGATCCTGGGAACCTGAGGACAATATCCTAGACAAAAGTCTGCTCCTCAGGTTCTCAGGCTCTAAGAAGAGGGGGAGACCCAAGGGGGGGGGGTACTGTTACGCCGAGCGCTCCGGGTCCCCGCTCCTCCCCGGAGCGCTCGCTACACTCTCCTCACTGCAGCGCTCCGGTCAGATCCACTGACCCGGGGCGCTGCGATACCGCCTCCAGCCGGGATGCGATTTGCGATGCGGGTAGCGCCCGCTCGCGATGCGCACCCCGGCTCCCGTACCTGACTCGCTCCCCGTCGGTCCTGTCCCGGCGCGCGCGGCCCCGCTCCTTAGGGCGCGCGCGCGCCGGGTCTTTGCGATTTAAAGGGCCACTGCGCCGCTGATTGGCGCAGTGGTTCCAATTAGTCTGATCACCTGTGCACTTCCCTATATCACCTCACTTCCCCTGCACTTCCTTGCCGGATCTTGTTGCCATCGTGCCAGTGAAAGCGTTTCCTTGTATGTTCCTAGCCTGTGTTCCAGACCTCCTGCCGTTGCCCCTGACTACGATCCTTGCTGCCTGCCCCGACCTTCTGCTACGTCCGACCTTGCTTCTGTCTACTCCCTTGTACCGCGCCTATCTTCAGCAGCCAGAGAGGTTGAGCCGTTGCTAGTGGATACGACCTGGTCACTACCGCCGCAGCAAGACCATCCCGCTTTGCGGCGGGCTCTGGTGAAAACCAGTAGTGACTTAGAACCGATCCACTAGCACGGTCCACGCCAATCCCTCTCTGGCACAGAGGATCCACTACCTGCCAGCCGGCATCGTGACACATACTAATTTGGTTTAAAAGTTTGTGATTTTTTTTAAGCGCAACAATAATATAAAAGTATATAATAATGGGTATCTTTTTAATCGTATTGACCCTAAGAATAAAGAACACATGTCATTTTTACCATAAATTGTACGGCGTGAAAACAAAACCTTCCAAAATTAGCAAAATTGCGTTTTTCGTTTTAATTTCCCCACAAAAATAGTGTTTTTTGGTTGCGCCATACATTTTATGATATAATGAGTGATGTCATTACAAAGGACAACTGGTCACGCAAAAAACAAGTCCTCATACTAGTCTGTGGATGAAAATATAAAAGAGTTATGATTTTTAGAAGGCGAGGAGGAAAAAATGAAAACGTAAAAATTAAATTGTCTGAGTCCTTAAGGCCAAAATGGGCTGAGTCATTAAGGGGTTAATAATGATGCATTCAAATGCTTTAGTGAACAGAGAAGAGAAAAAGAAAAGTGGCACTCACCAATGTAGGGGAGTCTGTAGAAGCATAATCAGGATGCAAAACAGCTGTCACCTTATCTAAGTACACTACCATCCATGCTCGCTTGTGTGCCAGATATGTTTGTCTGCACCATGTGTGAATAAAAGCAAAATAAAAACCATCAGTGAGTGCTACTTTTCTTTTTTCTTGTTTGGGATTAAAGGGAACCTGTCATCAGATTTTATGATATATAACGTGAGTATTTTTCCTCACCATCCCTGGAAGCCATTCCTGCCCGCAAGGATGGTGAGGATACAAAGTTAGAAAGTCTCCCCCTCCATAAGTAGTCACATGGGCAGGAAGCTATAGTCACCTAGTCCTGTCTTCTTGGGCTGTAATCATGCCCGCTCAGTGTGATTACCAGCCCAGGCATGGCATGCATCCTCGCTCTGCTCCATCTGTTTAGGGAGCAGAGCGGTGATGTGGGCTGTCAATCACACTGAGGGGGCGTGAGTGCAGTATAGCTCCCCGCCCAGGGCCTTACTTATGGGGTCAGCAGGGGAGACTTTCTAACTTCATATCCTCACAATTACTGTGGCCAGGGACATTCCCCGAGAAAGGCGAGGAAGATGATTTTATCATATATAACGCGTTGCCACGTGTTATATATGTTAAAATCTCATGACAGGTTCCCTATAACTTGGACTATGAGCTCTTAAAGGAGAAATGCAGCACTAAACTTTTAACTCCAATAGTGCCCGGGCTGCAAAAAACTAAAAAAAAAAAAACTTTAACTCACCTTCCAACATTCCCCCGTTGCTCCGGTATTGGCGTCCCTATCCTCCGGCGCTGCTCGGCTCCTAGCTTTTTAGGCTCGAAACATCACGCTGTGGTCAGTGGTTTAAAGGAAGGAATAAAGGTGTAGTGCCCGTACTGCCTGATAATCTTCTAATAATAAACATAAGTTTTGTCGGTCAAAATTTTCTTAACAAGAATTCAGAAGATCTATAGATAGATATTCCTGTAAGCCTCGCTTACAGATTATTACGTACAAATTTCTTTCAGTAATTGTTCGCCACGAAAATATGCATTGTGTCTGTAATCTTATAAGCCCCTTTAGTTCTGCACGACCAACTTTTACTTTTCTATCATACCCTAACTATTGTTTTCAATACATTAATCTTGGTTTCATTTTTTACACCATTTTGTAATAATAATAAAAAAACATCTACTATGGTCTGGGACAGACTTCTCAGTGCCACAACTGATATCCCGATGGCAGAATAACCTGCTAAGTGTCTGAAACTTGGGGGACAGGAAATGTAGCCCAGAGCTATCAGAAATATTATTACTCCTGTCCTGAACACATGGCAACCTCATATGGATCGCAAAGCCTGACGTAACATATGAAAATACAATCTATGAGCAATGAAGTAAAATGATAGAAAATGATAATATCATGTAAAATCTTTGCTACTCAGGATTTTGCAATAATTCATTTAATTTTAAACATTCGGTATAACAGAAAGAGTCTCCCGCGCTGGTTATTGATGAGATACTGGAACCTAAATAAGTTCTTTTTGAACATTTCAGTCATTTTCATTATATTATTGAATTATTTATTTAGTAGATCTAAACCATCTGCTATACTACAGTCACTCTTGGAGACATTTGTGGAATCTGTACTTTTCTTGAAGTCATTCAGCTAATTGTCTCAAAACATCTGGGAAATTAAATAACCTGGCACAAATACTGGGCAGGTAGCAGATGAAAAACATTTGTGTAGATATTTTTCATCTAGAAAATTGGAGCCATTTTGGTACAGGTGTTTCTAATTTATGTTACATTTCTGCTACTTCTAAGTAATTCTGGTCTTTTTTTTTACTCATACTGGAGAGCTGGTTATTATATTAACCTTAATCTGGGTCTGCAACCAGATATAGTGCCATTTCTTTTAAGCAGCTACATAGGATTTACTTGGTGCATATTACCCCAACAAAACAGAAGCCTTTGTCTTTATTGCCATCTTACTTACACCTCAAACATCTTACAAATAAAATAGCTAATGTAATATTTTCACTTTGATGTATTTTCATGTAATTGAATCACATTTGATGTCTAAATTGTTTTGTTTGAACAAAACATTAAAATCTAAATAATTAATAGTTAGAAAAACTGACATTATTTTTCAGCTTTATGCTTTATTCAGCTTTAAAAAATCTAAGGATGAATTTATCGCTCACATAAGTTCTAGTTTTCATTAGAGAAGTTGCAAGGAATATTCTCTTCATTAAAAAAATGTAAAAATATATGTGGATCAGAAAATGTGAATCAAATGCATCTTGGCATCATTCAAAAAAGAAGGGAAAAGACAAATTGGCAGTCAAAGGAGAAATTCGGCAGAAAGGATTAAATAAACAATTCTTAAACAATTTTTTTTCTATAAAAGTTTATTTCTGCTGTATATTATTAACAATTCTACACTGTATCATGCAAAATTCTAATTAGGGAACTGCTTTCTGGAGGCGCGATGTGGTCTCAACCTCACTGACATGCTATCAGCAAGGTATTAAACTGCATGAACCGAAGTCAATTTTAAAAGAATAACAATTTTTTGTTTACAAAGCGCACACAGGTTTTGTAGCAGAGTACACTCACCGGTCCCTGACCCCACAATCTAAATTCACCTTTCAGTTCTTTTTAAAGTGTGGGAGATACCAGATGAAACCCACAAAACTACACCATGCAGATGTTGTCCTTGGTGAAATTTTAACCCAGGACCCCAGCACTGTAAGACAACACCACTGAGTCACTGTGCAGCTTTTGGCCGTAGTGTGGTTGCATTTTGGCTGGAACATGGCTGCTAAGGTAAAACCCAGTCAAAGTGTTTATGCCTGTGTTTTTACTAGCTGAAAACATATGTGAAGCTGTTTACTGCTGGGCCTTGTCTGAGCCTAGTTACAGCCCAAATCATGCATTGCGACCTTCAAGGTGAACTATTCTATGTGCAGCAAAGCCTGGGATTCGATGTGTATTTCCTGATGTTGCAGAATTTTAAAAAGGTGGAGAAATATGTGTAACTGTAACGTACTGGTCAGGAGACAGGAGGTGGATCCACTGAACCAGAGGGGCGATGACGTGGGCCGTACCAGGGGAACGGAGTCTAAGGGACTACCACCGCAAAGCGGGATGGTCTTGCTGCGGCAGGTAGCCCCAGGTCGTTCCACCCGATTGCGACTCGACCCCTCTGGTAGCTGAGAATGGCGCGGTATAGGAGGAGCAAGCAGAAGCATAGTCAGATGTAGCGGAGGTAAGGGCAGGCGGCACAGGTTCACAGGCGATAGTCAGGCAACAGGTCAGGCCAGGCAGCACAGGTTCACTAGCGGTAGTCACGGGCAATGGTTCGGCAACAGGCAAGGGCAACACTGAACAGAGGGAATGCTTTCACTAGGCACAAGGCACTAAAGATACGGCGAGGGCAGGAAGGGGCAGGAGACATTTATAGAACAGTGAGGACCAGGCACCAATCAATGGTGCGCTGGCCCTTTAAACTTCATGAATCCGGTGCGCGCGCGCCCTAATGAGCGGGGCCGCGTGCACCGGGGGACAGAGGCAGCACACGAGGACAGAGCTGCAGGTGAGGAGGAATGGGATGCAGCGCGTGTGCGGTGATCAGCCGAGGCAGCGAGCACTCTGGTACAGAGGAGGGGACCGGAGCGCTCACTGTTACAGTACCCCCCCCCCCCCTTAGGTCTCCCCCTCCTTTGGTACCAAGGAAACTGAGGATTAGGCTGCTGTCCAAGATGTTCTCTTCAGGTTCCCAATATCTCTCCTCAGGACCGCAGCCCTCCCAGTCGACCAGAAAAAATCTTCTCCCCTGGATGAACTTCAATGCCAAAATTTCCTTGACAGAGAATACATCTGTAGTGCCGGTCACAGGGGTAGGAGTAGAAACCTTGGGGGAGAAGCGATTAAAGATGGCAGGTTTTAGGAGGGAGACATGGAAAGAGTTGGGAATCCTGAGGGAGGAAGGAAGATGGAGTTGGTAGGATACTGGATTGATTTGCTTCTTGATCTTATAGGGTCCCAGGTAGCAGGGACCCAACTTGTAGCTTGGAACCCGGAATCGGATATATTTGGAGGAGAGCCAAACTTTGTCACCAGGAGAAAATTCTGGAGGAGCTCTGCGTTTCTTGTCGGCCTGTGACTTCATGCGGGCAGAGGCTTTGAGGAGAGCAGTGCGGGTTTCTCGCCAGATGGAAGAGAAATCTTGGACAAGGTCGTCAACAGCCGGTACGGGAGAAGAGGAGGACAGCGGCAGAGGTGGAAGAGGATGGCGACCAAAGACTACAAAAAATGGAGACTTGTTAGAGGCAGAGGAGTGTTTGTAATTATAAGAAAATTCTGCCCAGGGAAGCAGATGAGACCAGTCACTGTGGCGTGAGGACACGAAATGACGTAGATAGTCTCCCAAAATTTGATTCACCCGTTCCACCTGGCCATTGGACTGACCACGTAGAGCCCTCCAATATTTGGAGACAAATTGTACCCCACGGTCAGAGACAATGTGCTTGGGAAGACCGTGGAGGCGAAAAATATGCTGAAAAAACTGTTTGGCTAACCAGGTGCAGATGGAAGACCAGGCAGAGGTACGAAGTGGGCCATCTTCGAGAAGCGGTCAACTACGACCCAAATGACCGTCATTCCATGGGAGGAGGGGAGATCGGTAACAAAGTCCATGTGAGACCACGGAACCTCAGGAATAGGGAGAGGCAAGAGGAGACCAGCAGGCTTCTGACGAGGCGACTTGTCCCGAGCACAAATCATGCAAGCTTGGACGTAATACGAGACATCTTTCTCCATAGTATCTTTGGGAGATCAGCTGGAGAGTCTCCTGTACCCCAGGATGACCTGCGAATAAAGAGGCATGGCCCCACTTGAGGACTCGTAGACGCTGACGTGGAGGCACATAGGACTTCCTGTGGGGAGAGAGCGCAGTTCCACTGGAGCAGCGGCAATTATGCGCTCAGGCGGAATTATATGCTGGGGAGTTAACTTGTTTCCCAGCACGTCGGAAGAGTGGGAAAGGGCATCAGCCCTGATGTTCTTGCTCGCAGGACGAAAGTGGATCACGAAATTAAAGCGATCAAAGAACAAGGACCAGCGAGCCTGACGTGGATTCAGCCTTTGTGCGGATTGGAGATAGGCAAGGTTTTTGTGGTCCATGAAGATACTCACAGGGTGGATGGAGCCCTCGAGAAGATGCCTCCTCTCCTCAAGTGCCAATGTTATGGCCAATAGTTCCCTATCGCCAATAGAATAATTTCTCTCAGCGGGAGTGAAGGTCTTGGAGTAGAATCTGCAAGAAAGAGTCTTGCCCCTTGGTGATTTCTGGGTAAGTATGGCTCCGGCTCCCATGGAGAAGGCATCCACTTCCAGGGAAAATGGCTTAGTGGGGTCAGGTCTGGAGAGGCTTTCAATGACTGGAAGGCCTCTTCTGCTTGAGAAGGCCAAGATTTAGGATTAGCCTCCTTTTAGGTCAGAGCTACAATGGGTGACACCAGAGTTGAATAATGGGGAATAAATTGCCTATAATAATTGGCGAAACTCAAAAATCTCTGAATAGCACAGAGTCCAGAGGGGCGTGGCCAGTCCAGTACCGCTGAGAGCTTGGCTGGGTCCATCTGTAGACCCTGGGCTGAAATGATGTACCCAAGGAAGGGCAGGCTGGACCGCTCCAACAGACACTTCTCGATCTTAGCATACAGGCGATTCCTTCTAAGACGTGAAAGAACTTGACGGATGTGGACCCGGTGTTGGTCCACGTTAGAGGAGAAGATGAGGATGTCGTCAAGGTATATGACAATGCAGGTGTAAAGCAAATCTCTGAAAATGTCGTAAAAATTTTTTGGGAATACAGCAGGTGCGTTGCAAAGACCGAATGGCATCACCAGTTATTCAAAATGGCCATCCCGTGTGTTGAAGGCAGTCTTCCACTCGTCAACCTCTCGGATTCGGATCAGATTGTAAGCTCCTCGCAGATCCAACTTGGTGAAGATCCTAGCCCCACGGAGGCAGTCAAATAGCTCAGAGATGAAGGGAAGAGGGTAACGATTCTTGACAGTAATCTTGTTTAGGCCTCTGTAGTCTATGCAAGGACGGAGAGAGCCGTCCTTCTTGGTAACAAAGAAAAAACCGGCCCCAGCGGGAGAGGAAGATTTCCTTATGAAACCTCTCTGTAGATTTTCACGAATGTACTCTGACATGGCGAGAGTCTCTGGTGGTTAGAGTGGGTAGATTCTACCCCGGGGTGGAGTAGAACCGGGCACCAAATTAATAGGACAATCGTAAGGTCTATGAGGTGGAAGAACTTCGGCTTGCTTCTTGCAGAAGACGTCAGCGAAGCAGTGGTAAGGCTCCGGAAGACCAGGTGGCGGAGGAACAACGGAGTCTCGTTTGACGAGCACAGACTTGAAACAATGACCGGAGCAGGAGGGACCCCACTTCAGGATCTCTCCGGAGGTCCATTCCAGGATCGGACAGTGGCGCTGAAGCCAGGGCAGCCCCAAGAGGAGTTCTGAGGAACAGAAGGGAAGAACCAAGAACTCCAGCGTTTCAGTATGTGAAAATACAATGCCCATCAGTAATGGTAATGTGCGGTACTGCACAGTGGCAGAAAGTCTCTCTCCGTTGACAGTGGAAATAAAAAATGGCTTGGGCAAACGGCCACAGGGATTTGATGCTTGTCAACCAAAGAGGCATGGATGAAATTGCCAGATCCAGAATCCAAGAAGGCGGTGGCAGTGAAGGTAGACTTGGAGGGAACGGAAAGCTGCACTGATACCATAAGACGTGGAGAGGAAGAATCCACACCTAGCAACGCCTCTCCTACATTTACTAGGTGCGAGTGTTTCCCGAACGCGGTGGACGAAGAGGACAGTCTCTGAGGAAGTGCTCGGTACTAGCACAGTACAGACACAGGTTCTCGTCTCTGCGACGGCACCGTTCCTGTGGGGTTAGGCGAGACAGGTCCACCTGCATGGCTTCCACAGCGGGAGGCACCAAGACGGGTTGCGGTGGACGCTGAAAAACGGGAGCCAGACGAGGATAGCATCTAGGACGAGCTCTCTCTTTGTCCTGAAGGAGTTCCTCTTGTCTTTCAGCGAATCGCTTATCAATCCCAGTGGCCAGCAGAATAAGGTCACTGAGGGTAGACGGTATTTCCCGTGCAGCTAAGATGTCTTTAACTTCACTACTTAGTCCCTTCTTGAAAGTGGCACAGAGGGCATCATTGTTCCAATTCAACTCGGAGGCGAGGGTACGGAATTGGATGCCATATTAACCCAAGGTAGAGCCTCCTTGGGTCAGGTTCAGTAAAGCAGATTCTGCGGAGGTAACTGTTACGCAGAACGCTCCGGGTCCCTGCTCCTCCCCGGAGCGCTCGCGGCATTCTCCTCTCTGCAGCGCCCCGGTCAGACCCGCTGACCGGGAGCGCTGCACTGACACTCATGACGGGGATGCGATTCGCATAGCGGGACCCGCCTGCTTGCGAATCGCATCCCAAGCCACTTACCTGTGCTGTCCCCGGCTGTCACGTCCTGGTGTTCGCGGCTCCGCTCTCTAGGGCGCGCGTGCGCCAGCTCTCTAAGATTTAAAGGGCCAGTGCACCAATGATTGGTGCCTGGCCCAATCAGTCTAATTAGCCTCCACCTGCTCCCTGCTCATATATACCTCACTTCCCCTTCACTGCTTTGCCGGATCTTGTTGCCTTGTGCCAGAGAAAGCGTTTTGTGTATGTCCCAAGCCTGTGTTCCAGACCTTCTGCTGTTGCCCCTGACTACGACCCTTGCTGCCTGCCCTGACCTTCTGCTACGTCCGACCTTGCTCTTGCCTTGTCCTTTTGTACCACGCCTGTCTCAGCAGTCAGAGAGGTTGAGCCATTACAGGTGGATATGACCTGGTTGCTACCGCCGCAGCAAGACCATCCCGCTTTGTGGCGGGCTCTGGTGAATACCAGTAGCAACTTGGAACCGGTCCACCGATACGGTCCACGCCAATCCCTCTCTGACACAGTAGAACCACCTCCAGCCTGCCGAATCCTAACAGTAACCCGGGCAGGTTCCTCAAAAACACTCCGGAACTCTTGACAGAAGCTCTGGACGGAGGTAGTGGCTGGATCAAAGCGGTCCCATAAAGGTGTAGCCCAGGCCAGGGCCTTCCTGGAGCGCAAGTTGAGTATGAAAGCCACCGTGGCTCGTTCGTACGGGAACTGGTCGGCCAGTAACTCGAGATGGAGTGAGCACTGCGACAGGAACCCACGGCACTGATTCGGATCACCGTCGTACTTGTCCGGCAAGGACAAACGGACTCTGGCACTGGAGACAACTGCAGGCTGTGATGGAGCAGCAGGTGCAGGTGGAGGTGACGGCTGTTGCTGGGCAGACAGGAGTTGCTGCATGATGGTGGCCAACTGAGCCAACTGTTGACCTTGCTGGGCTATCTGCTGATTCTGTTTAGCCACTACGGTGGTAAGATCCGCAAGGCTAGGAAGAGGCATCTCAGCGGGATCCATGGCCGGATCTTACTGTAATGTACCGGTCAGGAGACAGGAGGTGGATCCACTGAACTAGAGGGGCGATGACGTGGGCCGTACCAGGGGAACGGAGTCTAAGGGATTACTGGTCTTCACCAGGGCCCGCCGCAAAGCGGGATGGTCTTGCTGCGGCAGGTAGCAGGCAGAAGCGTAGTCGGACGTAGCGGAGGTCAGGGCAGGCGGCACAGGTTCACAGGCAATAGTCAGGCAACAGGTTAGGGCAGGCAGCACAGGTTCACTAGCGGTAGTCACGGGCAATGGTTCGGCAACAGGCAAGGGCAATACTGAACAGAGGGAGCGCTTTCAGTAGGCACAAGGCACTAAAGATCCGGCGAGGGCAGGAAGGGGCAGGAGACATTTATAGAACAGTGAGGACCAGGCACCAATCAATGGTGCGCTGGCCCTTTAAATTTCATGAAGCCAGCGCACGCGCGCACGCCCTAAGGAGCGGGGCCACGCACGCCGGGGGACAGAGGCAGCACACGAGGATGGAGTTGCAGGTGAGGAGGAACGGGATGCGGCGTGTGTGCAGTGATCAGCCGTCACGCTAACCGCAACCCCGCCGGAGGAATCCCTGCGCTCTCGGTCAGCGTGTCTGCCCGGGATGAGTCGGGGAACAGCAGGCAGAGGCCGAGGCAGCGAGCGCTCCGGTACAGAGGAGGGGACCGGAGCGCTCACTGTTACACTTGTACTTTAGTATCCTTGCATCTGCACCTTTGTTTTGGAAATAAGATACATTTACACTTTGTGGGCAATCTTAACCACCATGATTTGCCCCGAAACTCACATGATGAGTTCCCTGGTATCAGTGTTCTGGGGATCCATCATGTTTTGGGTCTTTATCTGTAGTTTTCTATCGGTATGATTATTGTTTTGATGAGACTTTTTGATCACATATAATGATTTTTTTGTTGGTATATGAAGTGACCAAAAATAAGAAATTCTGGATTTTGAAATTTTTTTACATTTACGCCATTCACCATGATGTTTAATTAAGGTTATATTTTCATAATTCAGATGTTTCTATATGTGGCAATAGGCTAAGACTAAGTCAAGACTAAGAGCGCACCTGTGCTTTAAACGCGTCACTTACCTGTGTTCCTGTGTCTTGTCATGTTGGAATAAACAAGTCAATTTATATCTCAAGAGCTGGATCCGGCTCATCTTCTTTCCATATTGCTATGCTGGTGCCATCTATTATCTGGATCCGTGTTCCATCTGTCCTGTGCGAAGAGAGCTGGACTCACTTCCTTTGTTTTGACTCAGGGGAGTCCTAATAACTATGTATAAATATATCAGGGGACAGTACAGAGATATCTCCCATGATGCATTTATACCCAGGACTGTATCAATAACAAGGGGGCATCCTCTACGTCTATAGGCATGAAGGTTTCTACACCAGCACAGACGGGGGTTCTTTACTGTAAGAGCAGTGAGACTGTGGAATTTTCTCCCGGAGGAAGTGGTCATGGTGAACTCTGTAATAGAGTTCAAAAAGGGGCTGGATGCATTTTTGGAGAGTGATAACATTACTGGTTATGTATACTAGATTTATAGGGACAGAACGTTGATCCAGTGATTTATTCTGACTGCCATATTTGGAGTCGGGAAGGAATTTTTACCTCTATTATGAGTTTTTTTTTTTTGCCTTCCTCTGGATCAACTCAACTCAATAGGGACTTATTAGGGTTATAGGTTGAACTGTATGTACTCTGGTCTTTTTTCAACCTTATAAACTATGTTACTATGTATATACATTTATGTTTATTTTTGTTTACATTATTTTATTTAAAAAAAAATGGGAAAAGGGGGGGGTGTAATTTAAACTTTTATTATGGAAGGGGCTTATTCTCATTTATAACACAAAATTTTTTATACATTTTTTTAGTCTCCATAGGAAACTTTTATCTACAATATTTTGATTACATACACTGCACAATGTTGTGCCATATCACAACATTGATCAGTGTTATTGGCACTTTACTTGTACAGGCTTTTAAGGTACCAATCGGATGCTGGACATCAGCCTGATCGGTGATGTCCGGCAATAGCCATGGGTCCCAGCAGCTGATATACACTGAACTTCCTGTATTCCCTAGGGGTAAATACCACCGCAAACCTGGGACTTTTATAAGGATTTTTTTTATGTGATTTTATTTTTTTACCTAAACTGATGCTCTCTATTTAACCTTTGAATTTTCATGCTGCCAAATGTAGTAGTTTCTTACCAACATAACCCACATTTTTGGTATTTGTATTGGATCCTTTTTAAAGTATCTGTTTTTTAACAGGAGATCATCCTGCTAAGTATAGTAACAGTATAAATTGAGTAAAAAACTTTTCTCTATATATCCTCTTTTGTTGTCTGTCTTATTTTTGGCTGCACTGGAAAATAGATCAGACATGTGCATTGTTAAGTATTCTAAGATGCTCTACCCCACTGACTTTTTCGCTTTAAAAAGTTGTTTTTACAGCTGCACACAGCCACAAGGATGTAGAATGATCAGCAACACAGAAGTTTTAAGATTATATGAAGAAGCTGTCAAAACAAAATACCTTTTATCTTGTGTAAGCACAAATCAGACTTACAAAGCATTAACTATAATTCAAATCAGTATAAAATAAACCAAGACTAATCATTCATTGCACATTCCCTTTTCTATATCTAAATAAATAAAAAACACAATTCAGTCATGTTTTGTCTGATTATTATAGTCTATATATGTTTTTGTAAGTATCAACTAGAACGCATTGTGACAGTGACAGGAATGGTGGCTGGGACTGCTATATTTCTCAAAGGCACCAGTCATATGTAGCTGCCAAGTTTTAGGAATTGCATATCTCCAGGTTGGTAGAGTGGCTTTTTCTTCCCCCTTTCTCAGTTTTTAATGTGGCCCAGATCAGTACAGGTGCTGAAGACAGCTCTTCACTGTGCTTTATATAAACGTGTAGTCTGCTGGCTGAGGCTGCGAAGAACGTGATTCTTATATGGGAGATTGGATCCTGAAGGCTGCAGCCTCAAATTGGGGGTATTTTGACTTCTGCGAGTAATGCATTTGTTGTCTTCTTTGTTGGGTGGTGGCAGTAAGCCACCTGTATGGACAGGGACAATTTCTGTGTAGGATTGATTTTGTGTTTTTATGGTTATGTGTGAATAATATATTTTTTGTTTGCTGAGAAGTAAAAACAGGAGTATCCCTATTTAAACCTTACTTTTTTGTACCTGCCTCTGAGTGCTATTTGACACTATGTGCCTGGCTCTACGGAGCTAAGCTTGCACAGCATAACCCCTAATTTGGAAACATTCATCTTTGTAAGTTCCATGCTGATGTTAAATAACTGTATATATTAAAGTATCATTTACAATAAAATACTGCACATACTGTACCTTCTCTACAACATTTTTGATCAGAACTGATTACTGATGGTCACATAAAAACTTTCATACCCTTTCTTGGTGGAAATTTACATATTAACCCCTTACTTGGTCACTTATTTAAGCTGTTTTGTTTATGAATGTAATAGTTCTCATATTATTTGGATTGTTTTCTTTTGTAATAGGATCTACATTGAGTATAAACACACAAAAAAAATTCTAATCTTTTTCAAAAAACATTTTAAATAAAATAAAGTAGAAGTAAAATATTAATAATAATCAAAAGAATATTCTATTCTAAAATGTATAGCAAAACAGAAAACCTAAAATCTATTGAAGAGCTAGCATAGTACACCAATTTCAATTCTAAAAGCATTTCTTTATTAGGATCACACCTCATAAATTCTAAAAAAATTACATTGATTTTTCCCACTACCCTTAGGCTATGTTCACTTTACCTTGCTCCAGATGCTTGTGTTTGCTTACTGTACTGCTCCCTTTACTTTCTCTAGGTCAAACACAATGCAAAAGAGGTGTCTTTTTGGGATATATCGGACAGATTTTAGTCAGGATCTCTGAATCTGACTAGTTTATTTGACTCTCAAAAACACCACACACCACATACAATTTGTAGTAAGTTGCTATGTTTAAACCCACACACACGCAGTATTTTGGTCTATTTTATAGCTCTAAAAGAGCAAAAAAATTGCCTGCCATATGTGTCATAGCACACAAAAAGTTATATGTTACTCAGTAGCTAATCTTGATTATGTACATGTAATTTTTATGTGTCTAGCACCTAAATTTCTCTAACAAATAGCTTTTATCTGTTGCTCACTTGGAGGGGCATTTACTAAGGGGTTTAGTCATTTTTTTCTGACTATTTTTGGCGCAAAATTGTCGCAATTGCGCCTACCTTATTTTTCGTGCGACTTTCTCTAGCAAGAGCTAGAAAGTAAAAAAAATTTTCCCGCTTGATTTACGCTAGTTTGCATTTTTGACTTGCAGTGGTCAGGTATTTATTAACTGAGACAGTCGCAGTTGCGCAATAAACTGTTGCAACGGCCGTAAAAATTGACTAAACTTACTCCAGCTCCAACATGGAGCAGGAAAAGCTACTGCCGCCCGGGCTCCGACATACTTTCTCCCCGCTAACCTCACTGCGCTACCGGGACACTGCAGTGATTTACATCCCACCCCTCTCACCTGCCAGCGCCACACAACTCCCATCTGTTTGCTAACTGTTGCAAGACTAAGAGTCCCAGCATGCCCTTACAGTAAGGACACGCTGGGAGTTGTAGTCTTGTAGCAGCGGGAACTGAGCGGCGCGGGCGGGAGACAAGGGGGGGATATCAGTGTCCCCATAAGTGAGGGTAGTGGGGAGGCCGTATGAGGAGCCCGGGCGGCTGCACTGTAATGTCAGCCCGGGCTCCTGCCCTGAGAGCCAAAGGCTTTGGCTGTCAGGGCATGCTGGGTGTTGTAGTTTTGCAACAGCTGGAGGGCCACAGTTTGCAGACCACTGGTTTGTGGTCTGTAAACTGTAGTCCTCCAGCTGTTGCAAAACTAAACAGCTGAAGGGGACCGGCGAAGATATTCACTTACCCTTCCGAGGCTCCAGCGGCGATCGGTGACGGAGATCGTCGGCCGGCACTGTCGCGCGGCAGTGTCTTGCGGCAATGTTGTGCGGCTCTGGATCCTATGGAAGCCGGTAAGTTGCCCAAGCCCCAACCAGGGTGCCTCCAGATGTTGCAAGACTACAACTCCCAGCATGCCTGGACACCCTTTGGCTGTCCAGGCATGCTGGGAGTTGTAGCTTTGCAACATCTGGAGGCACCCTTGTTGGGAAACACTGGCCTAAAACAGTGTTTCCCAACCAGGGTGCCTCCAGAAGTTGCAAAACTACAACTCCCAGGTTGAGAAACACTGTGCCCGGCCTCCACCCCACCTTACTGTAAGGGCATGCTGGGAGTTGTAGTCCTGCAGCTGGGGGCAGGGGACAAGCTTGTCACTTGCCCACATATCTCCTGCACCACACAACTACAACTCCCAGCATGTCCTTACTGTAAGGATGTCCTTACTCCCAGCATGTCCTTACTAGTTGTGCGGGGCGGGAGATGTGTGAGCAGGTGATAATAAATGTACTAACCCTTTTTTTTTTTCTCATTTCAGATCCATGTATCCTGTGGACTCCTTCGGATTCGGTGGACTACTTCGATGACCAGCATTTTTCTTTGTTTGATTTTAATAAAATGGTTAACGAGGGCTTGTGGGGGAGTGTTTTTTGTAATAAAAATTTTTTTAAACCTGTTGTGTTTTTTCCTTACTTTACTAGACAGGCTTAGTAGTGGAAGCTGTCTTATAGACGGAGTCCATTACTAAGCTGGGCTTAGCGTTAGCCACAAAAACAGCTAGCGCTAACCCCCAATTATTACCCCGGTATCCAACGCCACAGGGGTGCCGGGAAGAGCCGGTACCAACAGGCCTGGAGCATCAAAAATAGCGCTCCTGGGCCTAGGCGGTAACAGGCTGGCGTTATTTAGGCTGGGGAGGGCCAGTAACATTTGGTCCTTGCCCACCCTGGTACTGTTACTGTTTGGTTGGTATTTGGCTGAGAATGAAAATAGGGGGTACCCTATGCGGTTTTTTTTTAAATAAATAATTTAATATAAAAAAAAACACATAGGGTACCCCCTATTTTTATTCTCAGCCAAATACCAACCAAACAGTAACAGCCTGACGTTACCAGGGTGGGTGAGGACCATTGTTACTGGCCCTCCCCAGCCTAAATAACGCCAGCCTGTTACCGCCTAGGCCCAGGAGTGCATTTTTGATGCTCCAGGCTCTTCCCGGCACCCCTGTGACGTTGGGTACCGGGGTAATAATTGGGGGTTAGCGCTAGCTGTTTTTGTGGCTAACGCTAAGCCCGGCTTAGTAATGGACTCCGTCTGTAAGACAGCTTTCACTACTAAGCCTGTCTAGTAAAGTTGAAAAAAAAAACACAACAGGTTTAAAAAAATTTTATTACAAAAAAACACTCCCCCACAAGCCCTCGTTAACCATTTTATAAACATCAAGCAATGAAAAACGCTGGTCGTCGAAGTAGTCCACCGAATCCGAAGGAGTCCACAGGATACACGGATCTGTAGAAGAAGTAAAAAAAAAAAAAAAAAGAGTAAGTACATTTAGGGAGAAAAAACAGTGTTAAAAAATTTTTATAAACACACACACACACACACTAAACGACGTTTACCACTATTCTGAGCCATGACTACAATTTAATTATTAAATTATTTAGATGTGGTGAAAAAGCTAAAAAAAACTCAAAAACAAAAGATCCAGAAGGAAACCTAGTAGCAAAACCTATTCAGACAGCAGGAAAAAGGAACAGACTATTTTTTTTACTACATGAAGTAAATTTCCCACTTTTGCCTATGTGTACCAAATTTATTAACGCCGTGCAACAATTTAGCACATAGTCAAAAATGAAGTAGAAAAAAACAGGGTAAAAAACAGACTACATAGTAAAAGATTAGTAAATGCCCCTCTTGGTTTGTAATTCAGTGCTTTGGAGAGGGCGTGTCCTCACTCTGAATGACCCACCCCTACCCTGAGTGCTGGGTCTCTTCACCCAATCAGTGCAGGCTGCTCTGTAACCCCTTACTCTCAGTTTTCATGTTGCAGTCTGATAGATAAGACCGGGGTGTGCACAGAGGCGTGCTGGATAATAGGGGGACCCATAGTAGACTTTTTTTTATAAGTAATAATTTCTATAAAAAAAAAAAAAAAGGAAACACATTTTTATGAAGTATAATCAAAATATGACTGCTTTGCCAGTATGTACAACATATAAAAAGCTGGTAAAATTTAGTAAATGGCCATAAATTTATAACAGTTAAGTTAGGTGCAAAGTCCTTTTTTTATCGATGTTTGTGGCTAAAAGAAATGTCCATTTTCAAAGTTGGTTATTACACTGTTAAGTAAGTGTGTTGTTACTGTGAATCTTAATGTTAAAATTATAAGTTTTGTTCTGTAAGCAAGCTTTCTAGACAGGTCAGGTGGGCCTGTGGGGTTCTTCCCAGGACAATCATATTGCTGCTTCTTGTAGGGGCCTTTGTTATGGCCTGTGTGTGAACTTTATATTACCTTTTTGCTGTTATTGTAAATGGAGATTAACATGTCTGCCCACATGGCATGATGTTTAGGAAATGTTCTTGCCTGACACCTCATGTCACCACCCTGGCTAGTTGAATAGGATCCCCGTAAGGTCAAATGGATATTTGACCACAGAAGATACCCAATAGGAACAGTGCATAGTTAGACTATTTAGAGCTGTGCCAAAGGGGTTTAGTTTGCTTGGAGTAGGAGAGTGTGTCTGTATTGGATAAATTAAGGAGTCTGGGAGCAGATTGAAAAACCTTGCAGTGGTGCAGGTCAGCAAGTTGTCAACTGCAATGGCGTAATGCTGAATACAGACATCTACACAACACATGGCATTTTGTCAGCCATCTTATGTCATTATGACATGCACCACCTTAAAAACTGTAGTGGGACCTAGTTTTTCAATTAAAACATTAGAAACTAATAGCCTCTGTTAAGAATTAACTGTTGGGGGCATCAAAATAATAGAATCATCAGGATCATCATGTCCCTTATTTTTTTAGTCACATCAGCCAGTGGAACATTGACTTACCATTTGGTGTGCTGGGTGGCTCCACCATTAGGCAGGTTAAGAGGCCACATCCTGCTTGCGGGGGGCCTTGCGGTCACCTAATTTGCCACCCTTGTATGAAGCAGACGCTGCTGCGAATCACACGGCAGTCCACAATTGAATATTATGTTTTTCTAAGTTTCCCGCCCCGCCAGACTTAAAAAAAATCACTTGTTAAGAAAAGACCCATAGAAAGAGAGGAAGACAAGCACTGCACCTTCCTCTCTCTTTGGACTGGCACAGTAATGGAAAGCAGTCTGATGTAGCCGCGGGAAGTAAAGATTTTCTGTGTGCAGCTCCACTCACTGTACTGACAGTACCTGCACAATATCACTGCGGAAAAGCCTTCTTGCCGAAGACTGACAACTGTAAGATATATCAGCTTGTAAGATATGTGTAACGGCTGGTGGTGTGGATCCACTATACCTGTTGTGGACGATGGCGTGAGCCATACCAGGGGGTGGAGTCTAAGGAGCCACTGGTTTTCACCTTGTTCGGGCTTGCTGCGGCAGGCGGCTCCCAGGTCACTACCCTTGGCACAACTTGTCCACAAAGGCTGCTGAGGAGATGTGTGGCACAGAAGGAATGAGACAGAGTCGTAGTGAGGCATAGACAGGAGGTCAGGACTGGCAGCACTGTGGCAAGCTCAGGTCATGTATCAGGAGGTCAGAGGGCAGGCGGCACAGGAGCATGGTCAGGATAGGTATCAATGGGGTCAGATACACGGCAAGGCAAGACACAAACAGAACGCTTTCTCTTAGGCTGAAAGGCACAAAGATTCGGTAGGGGTCACAAGAAAGTTTGGGGTTTAATAAGGTCAGGACCAGACAAGCACCAATCAATGGTGTGCTGGCCCTTTAAATCACAGGAAGCCGGTGCATGCACGCCCTAGGAGGTGAGGAAGCACGCGCCCCGGAGGCCAGGGACAGAGGAGGGGACAGAGACGCGGGGAGGTGAGTGACGGTCCGGCATTCACATGCGGGTGCATCCCGTGATGCAAACCGCAGCAGAGTCAGAACGGGAACACAGGGCAGCAGTGCGCTCGTGGCCAGCACATTTGGCTCTGGCAGCAGCACTACTCGTAAAAATACTCCCCTTTAGGTCGCCCCTTCTTTTTGGGCTGAAGGAACCTCAGCACCAGGTCCCGATCTAGGATGTTCTCGTCAGGTTCCCAGGACCTCTCCTCAGGACCAAAACCTTTCCAATCCACAAAGAAGTACCATTTCCCCCTTGGTGGCAAGAATCTCCTTAACCTCAAAAACATTGGCAGTGCCGGACACAGGAGTAGGAGAGACTTCACCCCAGGAGAAATGGTTGAGGACCAGTGGCTTGAGGAAAGAGATGTGGAAGGAATTTGGAATGCGTAAGGAAGGAAGCAGGCAGAGCTCATAGGAGACTAGATTGATTTAACGTAAGATCCTAAAAGGACCGAGGAATCGAGGAAGTTTGTAGCTGGGGATCTTCAGTCGAACGTTTTTGGCAGACAGTCAAACTTAAACACCAGGAGAGAAAATTGTAGGTGGTCTTCTTCTCTTCTCTGCGTGAGACTTCATAAGGGTACAGGCGTGTACCAAGGACCGTCGAGTCTCCTTCCAAATAATCATGAAATCCTGATCTGGTCATTCACAGCAGGTACCCCAGAAGAAGCGGGTAGAGGAAGAGGAGGGTGAGGATGGCGGCCATAGACAATGAAGAATGGAGGTCTTTTAGTAGCCTCAGAATCCTGGTGATTATAAGAAAACTTAGCCCACGGCAACAAATTGGCCCAATAGTCCTAACGTGCGGAGACAAAGTGACGGAGGTAGTCACCCAGAATTTGGTTCACTCTCTCTACCTGGCCATTGGTCTGCGGGTGATAAGCAGAAGAAAAGTCAAACTTAACTTGAGGCGTGAACAGAGCACCCACCAGAATTTTGAGACAAATTGTACCCCTCAGTCAGAGACAATGTGTAAACCATGTAAAAGAAAAATATGCCTGAAGAATTGATCAGCCAGCTGAGGAGCAGAGGGAAGTCCAGGCAAAGGAACAAAATGGGACATTTTGGAGAGATGATCTGTGACAATCCAGATGACTGTGTTGTTAGAGGAGGATGGTAGGTCAGTGATGAAATCCATGGCAATGTGAGTCTAAGGGCACTCTGGAATGGGCAAAGGTTGAAGAAGGCCTGCATGCTTAAGACGTGGAGTCTTGTCTTTGGCACAAGTAGTGCAGGAACAGACAAAATCTGAAACATAGCGTTCCAAGTTTGGCCACCAATAATGATGAGCAGAGTAGACTTTCGAATTCCGGGGTGCCCGGCCAATAGAGAAGAATGTCCCCAATTCAATACCTTAATTCTAATGCAGGAATGTGCAAAAGACTTTTAGGAAGCACTATGTGCCAATGGGAGAAGTCCAGACCCACCACATCAGAAGCCCTGGAGAGAGCATCTGCAGGCCAAAAATGGATTAGGAAATTGAATCTGGAGAAGAAAGAGACCACCTTGCCTACCGGGGATTCAGACGCTGAGTGGACTGAAGGTACAAAAGGTTCTTATGGTCAGTGTAGATACTGACTGGATGATTAGAGCCTTCGAGTAGATGAGGTCACTCTTCCAAGGTGAGCTTAATGGTAATGGAATAATTCCTCTCGGCAGAAAAAAAGGTCTTGGAGAAAAAAAACACAAGTCATGGTTTTACCCCTGGAGGTCTTCTGGGTCAGAATAGCTCCAGCTCCTACCAATGAGGCATCTACTTTGAGGAAGGTTTTTTCTGGGTCAGGTCTTGACAAAACTGAAGCAGAGGCAAATGCCGAATTCAATCGGAAGAAGGATTCTTCAGCCTCAGGAGGCCCGGATTTGGGGTTACTGTTCTTCTTAGTAAGGGCCGCAATCGGAGCAACCAAAGAAGAAAAGTGTGGAATAAACTGTCGATAATACTTGGCAAACCCCAGAAAGTTTTGTATAGCCCGCAGGCCAGTAGGTTGAGGCCAGTTAAGAACCGAAAATAATGTGATTAGTGAAAAAAGTGAAATCCTCAGAAAAAAAATAGTGTCTTCCCACCACCCTAAAAATAAATTAGCATAAGTAGGTGCCCAAGAAGACCCCATAGCAGTGCCCTGTGTTTGATGATAGAAAGCGCCATTAAATAAGAAATAATTGTGAGTTAAGATGAACTTCAATAGTTCAATAACAAAAGAATTGTGACCTGTAAAAAAAGGTGCTTAGTGGGATATACCTGGATAGCATGTGTCGAGCAATTACTCATATGAATGAATGGTGAATTACTCACGACCACCACGTTCAGGTCTTCATTCAAATCTTTATTTGCATGATTTCTTTTTGATCACATTAGGTATTTTCTTCAAACATATATGAAAACTTCATGGCGTACGATGGTTTACATCCCGAGAGGATTAGATGACAAAAAACTCAGCTCCAGCCCGTCGCATTACGTTATGGGGAACAACCTCTTAATCATGCACACAGGTGTGGGGCTCTAGCTAGGTTAAATATTCTGGTAAGTCACATGTGTTTAACTCTTACTGCGCTAGTTTAATTTAACTATTGCATGAATAACACCAGCTATTGAAATATAACCACAGCTGCTTACAAAAATGCCTTATAACTGCACACTTAATTTATTCCTCTAGGTTTGATCGTTTCTAACTCCTTTATCCGATATGCCTCACATCTCAGTAAAGCTTTTTTTTCTCTTCCTTATTTTTTCTTTTTTTCCACCTCTTCAACTACTTGCCATCTAAGATCCTTTACTGTGTGTCCGAATTGTTTAAAATGTTGTGCTACGCTGGTTTCACCATGATGCGTTTCTTTGAATACCTTAATATCATAGATTAGTGCTCACTAAGTCTTATTTTAATTTGTCTGAAAGTTTGGCCCACATAGGCTTTGCCGCATGGGCATTTTAAGAGGTAAATTACATTGAAACTTAGACAGGAATAGAAACCTTTATTTTTAATTTTAATACCTTTTGTAGGATGATAAATGACATCACTTCTAATAATACTGTGGCATTGGGAACATGATAGACATGGATTGTTTCTTATTAATCTATCTCCAACCGTTTTACCTTTTTTTAAAGGCAAACAATGGTGGATCTTTGAACAATTTCCCATATTTAACGTCTGCTTTTAGGACTCTCCAATATTTTTATTTATTACCTGTATACATTATCCTATCTGTTTTTTGTATTTTTTCTGATCTCTGTCTGAAATTCACACCTAGGGACACCTCTCCCACATTCCCTAGGTGCGTACAATTCCGGGACGTGGTGGTCGCAAAGAACAATCTTTGAGGAAATGCTCCGGACTGGCACAGTAGAGACATAAATTTAAATTTTGTCGGCGGAACCTCTCCTGCTGGGTCAGGGTTCAAGTTGTTGGCAAAGTTCCTTCTGCCTCTCGGCAAAACGCACATCTATTCGAGTGGATAACTGCATGAGGTCACTCAGGGAAGATGGAGGATCTCGTGCAGCGAGAGCATCCTTCACTCTACTGGAAAGTCTATTTTAAAAGGTAGTACACAGGGCCTCGTCATTCTAGGCCAATTCAGAGGCTAGGGTGCGGATTTGGACCACCAACAGTAGAGTTCCCTTGGAGGGGGTTCAGTAGTGTGGTTTCGGCCGAGGAGGCCTGTGCAGGCTCTTCAAAAACAAGGCTTGCAAGTTGGAAGATACAGGATCATTTTGGTCCCAGAGAGGGGTAGCCCAGGGCAGGGCTTTTCCAGAGAGTAGACCGACGACAAAAGTCATCTTAGCTAGCTCCGTTGGGAGCTGGTCAGTCATTAATTCCAGATGCATAGAACACTGAGTCACAAACCCTCTTCCCAATTTTGGATCACCTTCGTACTTTATCGGCAGGGACAGATGTAGTTTGGAGCCGGCGGAGGCCACGGAAGCTGCAGACACCGAAGGAGCCACAGGAACAGGTAAAGGCTGCTGCGGTTGTTGAACGGAGAGAAGCTGCTGCATCATTGCGTATAAATGATTAAACTGTTGTGCTTGATGAGCTAGCTGCTGCTACTCTTGAGCCACGATGGTTCTGAGATAAGCAACGTTAGGCAAAAACACTTCAGCAGGATCCATGGCCGGACCTTACTCTAACGGCTGGTGGTATGGATCCACTATACCTGTTGTGAACGATGGCGTGAGCCGTACCAGGGAGCGGAGTCTAAGGCTGGTTTTAACCAGATCCTGCCGCAATGCGGGATGGACTTGCTGCAGCAGGCAGCTCCCAGGTCGCTACCCCTAGCACGACTAGTCCACAAAGGCTGCTGAGGAGATGCATGGCACAGAAGGAATGAGACAGAGTCGTAGTGAGGGACAGGCAGGAAGTCAGGGCAGGCAGCACTGTGGCAAGGTCAGGTCACGTAGCAAGAGGTCAGAGGGCAGGCGGCACAGGATCAATGTCAGGATACGTAGCAATGGGGTCAGATACATGGCAAGGCAAGACACAAACATAATGCTTTCTCTTAGGCTGAAAGGCACAAAGATCTGGCAGGGGTCAAGAAGAAGTGCGGGGTTAAATAAGATCAGGACCAGACAAGCACCAATCAATGGTGCGCTGGCCCTTTAAATCACAGGAAGCTGGCGCATGCGCCCTAGGAGGCAGGGACGCACATGACAGTGGCCAGGGACAGCGGAGGGGACAGAGACGCGGGGAGATGAGTGACAGTTCGGTGTCCGCGATGCAAACCGCAGCAGAGCAAGCTCTGGAGGATGGGGCAGGAGTGCGCTCGCGGCCAGCGCGTCTGGCAGCAACGCTACTCATAACAATATGTCATCTCTTTATTCACTGTATATAGTGATATGTGACCAGACACATCTCCACCCCCCCCACCCCCGTATTGTACAGTGTACAGGAGTGTCCCAGATCATTCAATACAGTGCATGGTGGTAGGGATCACACATCTCTATATACTGTATATAAAGAGACTTGTTACACTTCTGTAACTGTATAATAGTGTACAGGAGTGCTCACACATTGCTAGGATAGGTAGTGTACAAGGGTGATAACATATCACTATATACAGTATATAGTGACAGGCTACCCCTAAAATGTACATAAAACAGATATAAACTGTATATTGTGATCACTTATCACCCTTGTACACTACATATAGCAGTAATGTGTGACCCATTTTTACAATGTATATAGTTATATTGTTTGTGTACCCCCTGCACAATGTATTATACACTTTACAAGGAGGTCACATACTATCATATCCAGTTTAAAGGGGTACTCCAGTGGAATTTTTTTTTTAATCAACTGGTGCCAGATTTGTAAATTACTTCTATTTAAAAATCCTAATCCTCCAGTAGCTGCTGTATGCTCCACAGGAAGTTCTTTTCTTTTTGATTTCTTTTCTGTCTGACCACAGTGCTGACACCTCTGTCCATGTCAGGAACTGTCCACAGCAGGATGGGTTTTCTATGGTAATTTGCTTGTGCTCTGGACATTTCCTGACATGGACAGATGTGTCAGCAGAGAGCACTGTGGTCAAACAGTGGGCATGCTTCTGGACAGTCTGTGGTGCAACGTGGTTTTAGTGGATGCAGCGAGACATGATGTCAAAGATGTGCTCAATTGGATTCAGGTCTGGGGAAGGGGCGGGCCAGTCCATAGCATCAATGCCTTCCTCTTGCAGGAACTGCTTACACACTCCAGCCACATGAGGTCTAGCATTGTCTTGCATTAGGAGGAACCCAGCACCAACTGCACCAGCATATGGTCTCACAGGGCTGTGCGGACCCCCCCCCCCAAAGAAATGCCACCTCACACCATTACTGACCCAAATCGGTCATGCTGGAGGATGTTGCAGGCAGCAGAATGATCTCCACAGCGTCTCCAGACTCTGTCACATCTGTCACATGTGCTCAGTGTGAATCTGCTTTCATCTGTGAAGAGCACAGGGTGCCAGTGGCAAATTTGCCAATCTTAGTGTTCTCTGGCAAATGACAAATGTCCTGCACGGTGTTGGGCTGTAAGCACAACCTCCACCTGTGGACGTCAGGCCCTCATGACACCCTCATGGAGTCTGTTTCTGACCGTTTGTGTGAACACATGTCCATTCGTGGCCGTCCGGTGGTCATTTTATAGGGCTCTGGCAGTGCTCCTCCTGCTCTTTCTTGCACAAAGGCGGAGGTACAGCCTACAGCCTCCTCCACGTCTCCTGATGCACTGGCCTGTTTCCTGGTAGTGCCTCCATGCTCTAGACACTACACTGACAGACACAGCAAACCTTCTTGCTACAGCTCTCATTGATGTACCATCCTGGATGAGCTGCACTACCTGAACCACTTGTGTGGGTTGTAGACTCTGTCTCATGCTACCACTAGAGTGAAAGCACCACCAGCATAAAAAAGTGACCAAAATGTAAGCCAGGAAGCATAGGAACTGAGAAGTGGTCTGTGGTCACCACCTGCCAGAACCACTCCTTTATTGGGGGATGTCTTGTTTATTGCCTATAATTTCCACCTGTTGTCTGTTCCATGTGCACAACAGCATGTGAAATTGATTGTCAATCAGTGTTGCTTCCTGAGTGGACAGTGTGATTTCACAGAAGTGTGATTGACTTGGAGTTACATTGTGTTGTTTAAGTGTTCCCTTCATTTTTTTTGAGCAGTGTATTTCCTTTTGGCTGTATAACTTCACAATGGATTCATATATTTTAACCCCTTAACGACGCAGGACGTATATTTACATCCTGCGCCGGCTTCCGCGATATGAAGTGGGATCGCGCCGCGATCCTGCATCATATCGCTTCGGTCCCGGCGCTCATCAACGGCCAGGACCCGCGGCTAATACCACACATCGCCGATCGCGGCGATGTGCAGTATTAACCCTTTAGAAGCGGCGGTCAAAGCTGACCGCCGCTTCTAAAGTGAAACTGAAAGTATCCCGGCTGCTCAGTCGGGCTGTTCGGGACCGCCGCGGTGAAATCGCGGCGTCCCGAACAGCTGATCGGACACCGGGAGGGCCCTTACCTGCCTCCTCGGTGTTCGATCGACGAATGACTGCTCCGTGCCTGAGATCCAGGCAGGAGCAGTCAAGTGCCGATAATGCTGATCACAGGCGTGTTAATACACGCCAGTGATCAGCATAGGAGATCAGTGTGTGCAGTGTTATAGGTCCCTATTTAACCCCTTCCCTAATAAAAGTTTGAATCACCCCCCTTTTCCCATAAAAAAAATAAAACAGTGTAAAGAAAAAAATAAAATAAACATATGTGGTATCGCCACGTGCGTAAATGTCCGAACTATAAAAATATATCATTAATTAAACCGCACGGTCAATGGCGTACGCGCAAAAAAATTCCAAAGTCCAAAAAAGCGTATTTTGGTCACTTTTTATACCATTAAAAAATGAATAAAAACTGATCAAAAAGTCTGATCAAAACAAAAATTACAGATAAAAACTTCAGATCACGGTGCAAAAAATGAGTCCTCATACCGCCCTGTACGTGGAAAAATAAAAAAGTTATAGGGGTCAGAAGATGACATTTTTAAACGTATAAATTTTCCTGCAAGTAGTTATGATTTTTTCCAGAAGTGCGACAAAATCAAACCTATATAAGTAGGGTATCATTTTAACCGTATGGACCTACAGAATAATGATAAGATGTAATTTTTACCGAAATATGCACTGCGTAGAAACGGAAGCCCCCAAAAGTTACAAAATGGCATTTTTTTTTCGATTTTGTCGCACAATGATTTTTTTTTCCATTTCGCCGTGCATTTTTGGGTAAAATGACTAATGTCACTGCAAAGTAGAATTGGCGACGCAAAAAACTAAGCCATAATATGGATTTTTAGGTGGAAAATTGAAAGGGTTATGATTTTTAAAATGTAAGGAGGAAAAAACGAAAGTGCAGAAACGGAAAAACCCTGAGTCCTTAAGGGGTTAATAAGTGTTCTATTGGTGGAACCAGGGTCACCTTTGCTCTCTACCTGTATACTGTATACAGGTTATGGTGGGTGACCATCAGTTTCCTTTTCAGGGTAGGGTCATATGTGATGTTTTTGCTGCGTATTTTCCATCCAGTTGAAGTCAATTGATAGCAAAATCAGCTGCGTATTTTGCTATCCATTGACGTGAATATGTAGGAAAATATGCAGCAGCAAATATGCAGCAAAATGTGGTCATGTGACCTTACCCTTAAAAATGCTTTTGATGATTAAATTTTTTATTTGAAAAAAAAAAGAGTGATTTGAATTTATATTGTATGGGGATTTTTTTTTCATCATTATTATATTTTTATATAAACCCCATCCCTTAAGAAAATACTATGTGTCCCCTGATGAGTGCTGATTTTCTTACATGTACAGATGGGGTGTGCACAATACTTTGCTTGGCACCAGGTGATGCCTACCCACAATACACTATGACATCTTGAATTTTGCCCATCTCACAGATTGCATACTTCATGTTTAGGTTTTACCTAAGGCCTCAAAAGGTCTAGAGCCGCCTCTGGTACAATACCATCTATATCTCAGTTGAGCTGTGCATATTAATTTTGGTTTAGTAATATTTTTTTTATTCTACATACATTTTAAGCATTGTGATAAGTGATGTCCTGATACCAGACATCTGCATGAGTAATTTTACTCATGCAAATATTTTTGATACCTATCCCAATACCCACAGACCATACAAATAAAATCCCTCTGATTTCTCCTCTGTTACTGATCTAAGGCATAGTCATTGTTCGATCCCCTATCCGAAGTGGTGCAAGACCTTCTCCTTTGCTCCTTAATCCAGAGTGGTGCAGGGCTTGACGGGCGCAATTATGTAATTTCATCATGCGGCAAATCCTTAACCACTCGAGAAAATGGAACGAAGGAGAAGGTCCTGTACCAGCGAACAGAGGCCTCAGCACAATAACATTATTATTTTCTATTGGAGGAGAATTATTTAGGAAAAATAGTTACATAATTTGTATGGTTGAAAAAGAGCATACGTCCATCAAGTTCAGCCAAAGAATTGCAGGGAAGGGGTATGGTTGGATGAAGGGGAAGGGATGTGATTTTATATTTAATATATATTGTTCTATGAATGTATCTAACCCTATTTTGAAGCTTTCAACTGTTTCTGCTGTGACCAATTCCTGAGGTAGACTGTTCCATAAATTTACAGTTCTTATGGTAAAGAAGGCGTGTCACCACTTATGACTAAACCTTTTTTTCTCCAGACGGAGGGAATGCCCCCTTTTACTTTGAGGGGGTTTAACCTGGAACAGTTTTCCCCCATATTTTTTGTATGGGCCATATATATCAATATATGTTGATAATATCCCACCTTAAACTTCTCTACTCAAGACTAAACAAATGTAATTATTTTAATCTTTCCTCATAGCTAAGATGTTCCATGCCCCTTATTAGCTTAGTCGCACGTCTCTGCACCCTTTCTAGCTCCCCAACATTTATTATATGAACAGGTGCCCAAAACTGAATAATATATTCCAGGTGAGGCCGTATCAATGCTTTATAAAGTCCCTGTCCCTATTATCTCCCTGTCCCTCGAGTCCATGCCTCTTTTGATACATGACAATATCCTGCTGGCCTTAGAAGCAGCTGCCTGACATTGCATGATATTCTGTAGTCTATGACCTACTAGTACACCCAGATCCTTCTCTACCAGTGACTCTACAAGTTTTACCCCCCTAAGACATATGTAGCATGCAGATTTTTAGTACCCAGATGCATAACTTTACATTTATCCACATTGAACATCATTTGCCAAGTAGATGCGCAGACACTTAGTCTATCCAAGTCATCTTGTAACTTATGCAGGTCCTCTATACACTGTACCATGCTACCCTACAAAGCTTGGTGTCATCTGCAAAGATAAAAACAGAGCTGTTAATTCCATCCTCTATATAATTAATAAATAAATTAAACAAGAGTGGGCCTAGTACTGAACCTCGGGGTATCCCACTAACAACCAGGGACCAATCACTACTTAATGAGGGCATCTAACTAATAGAAGGTTCCTTACCTGTCTGCCAACATACCTATTGAGGGCTTCAACCTAAGAGAGAGAACTTCTACTTGCCTATATTCTGGAGGTTTCTACCGAATGATTCCCTATCTAACTATTACTGGGGGGGGGGGGGGTCTACCTTATAGGGGAGGATTCCCTATACACCTTTTTATGACAAATTCTACCTAGTAGGGGGAATTTCCTACCTAACTACTGGGGATTCTTCCTTATAGGGGGGGGGGGGGATTTCCCTATGTACTTATCTTCTGGGGGGTTTACCTACTAGTTGGGAATCCTATCTAACAACTGGGGGATTCTTCCTAATAGGGACGATTTAAGTAATAACACCAGCTGACCTACACCAGTGATAAGAGGTAGCTTAAAACATAACTTTTAATTGTTATTCTCAAATAAAAGATTCATATAGTTCAAATAGTGCCGTTCTGTGCATGTACCCAATCATCTTTATACCAGAGTAATACTGCTAAAAGAAGAAATCAATTTTCCTTCATCAATAATATCCAAGTAGGGAGTGCTATAGTGTTATGGGCTGGGCTGGGCTGGATATAGCGCGCTGGGCTGGATATCAGCCGGTCTCTTCGCCACTGCGAGAGTGCGCGCAGCCGGTATACTCTATTGAAGTCACGGAACAGGCAGCCAATTGGAGGTGTTGAGATAGGCCCCCATTGGCACCAGACTCTAGGAGATATATCCATATGGCTTTCTGTTGATAATTTTATATATCTAAGTACTGCAAACAAGAGGCCATCGCATGATATGCGCATTGGCATGCTGTGGCCCCTTGTGTGAGTCCGTTCAGGTTAAACTTATCCTGACGTTCTTCTGAGATTGACTCCTATGTTATCTCCCCTGATGATGTCGCTGAAATAGGCGATAGAAACGCGTTGGGTATATCAGTCACCACTTAGGTTGACTGAGGGAGTATTTGTATGTTGAATGACCACTAGTTGGTTAGTTGGATGTGCTTGTATAACACTATAGCACTTCCTACTTGGATATTATTCATGAAGGAATATTGATTTCTTCTTTTAGCAGTATTACTCTGGTATAAAGTTCATTGGGTACATGCACAGAACGGCACTATTTGTACTATATGAATCTTTTATTTGAGAATAACAATTAAAAGTTATGTTTTAAGCCACCTCTTATCACTGGTGTAGGTCAGCTGGTGTTATTAATTATTGATTATTGGTTTAGAGGTCATTTTGAATAGATCGGTCGTGTACAGGACCTAATTGGTGTGCAGTCTGTTGTTTAATAGGGAGGATTCCCTAAATACTGGGGGCATATCTTAGTTATGAGTGTCAGTGAGGGGCTCATGTTTGTCGGTGACTACTTGAAAAAAGTATCCTATTTGTAATGATTAAATTAAGACAGACTTACCTTAGCACCCAGGCATATGTTTTTAGCCGCCCAACTTCTGCAGCCACTATACAGTAGGTTAAAGAATGAAAGCATTCTTTAGACAATGGAATCTATGAAAACTTTCCTCTCGCTAGTTCCTATGGAAAATTATAATTTATAATCCCGCCACCTGGTGCAAAAATAAAACAAACCTGATTTATTTAAGTGAAACTGCCATGACTTTACTTGGTAAACATCCTTCTCACTTTTGTCTTTCTTTTAACTTGACTACCATGTAACTTTACAGCTGTGTTTAACTGACTTTAATGATCTTTTACAACGTTTATTGGTAAAGGTGTTTTTTTTTTTTTCCTCTTTTAGTAGAACGCGGGCTATATAAAAAGCTTCTAATCTTCTAATTTGTTATAGACTAATTTCACATCTGGAGATTTTAGCGCTTAACAGTTGTAAAAAAAAAAAAAAGCAAAGGGAAAATTCCTGGATACAAGAAGAAGGCTCCCTATTCAGTGCAAAAACACTCTGTCACAACAAAATTGGCATACGTGAAAAAAAAAATTGGATTAATTTTAAAGGTATTATGTCCTAAGCAATTTAGGGTTTCTATGTTTGTTGACATTACTGTTTAATGTGACAAATGTGACATACATTTCCACAACAGATGGATTAATGTCATTTACAGAAAAAAATCTGCTTCACCTAGACAGGTGTTTCCTGTCTAAGTTTGACATTGACTTAAACATAACTCCAGATGTTCTGTTTGTAGCCCGGCCAGTTAATTTTATTAAAGCATTTAATCACAGATCAACAACACACTAGAAATACAGTTCATGTGAAGTAGATATTTAACAGAACTTCATAATGAATAACTTTCTATGGAAAGTTAAAATTCTTTTCCGCTATATCCCATAAATTTATTTTTGGCCCATCATTTTTCCTGAATAATTCAGATATTTGCTTGTGTTGCCATATGTAGAAATGTTTAAATTTACTCAGGGAATGTGCATCCAATAAAAGAAAATGCTATACATGTGTGGTTGCAAGATAGAGATAGATAGATGATAAATAGATAGATGATAGATAGATAGATAGATAGAGATAGATAGATAGAGATAGATAGATAGATAGATAGATAGATAGATAGATAGATAGATAGATAGATAGATAGACATAGAACAGCAACAAAAACCCAGTTAGCATGATAGTTAACAAGACAGAGACAGATAAAAACAAATAGATGATAGATACTGTAGATAGATAGATAGATAGATAGATAGATAGATATGAGATATATACAGTGGGGATCAAAAGTTTAGGAACCCCAGGTAAAAAAAAAAATATTAATGTGCATAAAGAAGCCAAGGAAAGATGGAACAATCTCCAACAGATTAGACATTCCTATAATATGCAAACAGAAGTTAGATTTTATTTCCATCATTTACACTTTCAAAATAACAGAAAACAAAAAAATGGTGTCTGTAAAAGTTTGTGCACCCTGCTGAATTTATAGCATGCACTGCCCCCTTTGCAAAGCTTAGACCTGCCAGTGTCATGGATTGTTCTCAATCATCATCTGGGAAGACCAGGTGATGTCAATCTCAAAGGTTTTAAATGCCCAGACGCATCTGACCTTGCCCCAACAATCAGCACCAAGGGTTCTTCTAAGCAGTTGTCTAGAAATCTGAACCTGAAAATAGTTGACGCTCACAAAGCTAGAGAAGGCTATAAGAAGATAGCAAAACGTTTTCAGATGTCAATATACTCAGTTCAGAATGTAATTAAGAAATGGCAGTCATCAGGAACAGTGGAAGTTAAAGCAAGATCTGGAAGACCAAGAAAAATATCAGACAGAACAGCTTGCAGGATTGTGAGAAAAACAATTCAAAACCCACGTTTGACTGCACAATCCCTCCAGAAAGATCTGGCAGACACTGGAGTTGTGGTACACTATTCCACTATAAAAAGATACTTGTACAAATATGGTCTTCATGGAAGAGTCATCAGAAGAAAACCTCTTCTACATCCTCACCACAACTTTCAGCGTTTGAACTTTGCAAATGAACATGTAGAAAGCCTTTAGGCTGAATTTGTGCGAGGGGGCATGAATTCCCCCGCCCTCCCCCCGCACCTACAGGCGAGGTCATGCAGGAGGCACCACTATAAAATGCCCCCGCAACATACAGGTGGGGCGTACGTGGTTTTCAGGTGTTCATTTTGGAACGGCGGTTGTCCAGCGTGCAGAGGTCCCACCACGGTAAGCCCGGTCTCTGGCCTCCAGTCCTTTAATTATGTTCCCACCCACGCACCAGGTCCCCCGGGGATCTGCCCGTCACCTCTCCCCCCCCGCCACACTCCACTGCACGGGGTTCCCCCATTCCGGACTCTCCTTTGCTCTCTCCGCGGTGGCCCCTGGACCCCCCCTTACCCGGGAGTTTTTCGCTGGGGTCCCCGCTCCTCTCGCTCCCCGTGGCCCAAACGGTGAGATCAGCTTCCGCCGGGCCACGTGAAGTGCGGGGGGGGGGCGGGGCCCATTGCCGTCTCAGTCCCTCACCTGGATTTCTGCACCGAGTCACCTCCTCCTCGCTCCCCATGGCTCTAGGTCGGCTTGACCAGCGTCGCCCTTGGTTGCCCAGCCACGTGGTGCGGGGGGGACGGAGCCCACAACCGTCACGGTGCCCGGCCTGGTTCTTACGCCAGGCTCTCCTCCTCCTCGCTCCCCGTGGCTCCGAGGGGCTGGATCAGCGTCCTCCCTGGTTGCCGGGGGCGGTGCGGCCGGGCCACGTGGTGTGCGAGGGGGCGGAGCTAAAACTTCTAAACAAACCAGGCGGACGGGTTTAACACACCGACCTCCCAACAGACGGGGGACTGGCGGCAGCCCTATATCATCTAAGGGCTCGGCTCCCCGCGGCCACCGGGGTATGCCAAGAGGGGAGTTTCCAGTACAATTCCCCCCCTCCAGTTCTCACACCCCAGGTTTCCCTGCCGGACTCAGGGTCACCACGGACCACGTTTAGTGGTGGCTGACGATTCACGTAGCGGCCATGCCACGCAGCCGCTCACAACGTTGTTCTGTACAGTCACTCATAACATTCATACCGCACAGTCGCTCATAGAATTTCATTCCGTACAGTCACTCAGCATTCATACCTGTTAGTCACCCAGCACTTATACCGTGCAGTCACTCATAGCTTTCATACCGTGCAGTCACTCATAGCTTTCATACCGTGCAGTCACTCATAGCTTTCACTCTGTGCAGTCACTCATAGCTTTCACACCGTGCAGTCACTCATAGCTTTCATACCGTGCAGTCAACTCTTAGCTCTCACTCCGTGCAGTCACTCATAGCTTTCACACTGTGCAGTCACTCACAGCATCCATACCGTACAGTCACTCTTAACATTTCATACTGTGCAGCCACTCTTAAGCTTCATACCGTATAGTCACTTCATACCGTATATTTCACTACCGTCACAGTTCACCCACAGCTTTCATACCATGCAGTCACTCGTAGCATTTACACCGTGCAGTCACTCATAGCATTCATACCAAGCAGCCGCTCATAGCATCATACCGGGCAATCGCTCATAGCATCATACAGTCCGCTCACTCATAGCGTCATACTGCGCAGTCACTCATATCATTTATAGTTTGCAGTCGCTCGGTACTCATACCGTGCAGTCACCCATACCACTATACTGTGCAATCACCCATACCATTTATACTGTGCAGTCTCCTAGTGTTTATACCATGCAGCTACTCTCAGCACTCATACCATGCAGTCACTCATAGAATGTATTCCACACGTAGCTTCGCACGATATATAAGCTCATGGCTTTCAGACCACACGCAACACGTATATGGTACATACACTCATAACATTTACTGTTCTTACGTTATGTCAGTACTATACCGCTCACCGCTTTATACTGCACATACGCTCAAGCATTTACATCGCATATAAACATTCATAATATTCATCCTGCATAACAGGCGCTCTTAGTGGCACATGCAGGGCAACCAGTTACAGTGTTGTATAGAGCACACACGTCATAGTGTTTCATTCAGTGGGTTCAGCACGTCGTTTACAGCACACACATGTTCAGGGTCACATGCAGCAAGTACAGTTACGTCATTGTATAGAATACATGCTCACAGTGTCACATACAGTGGGTACAGCTGTGGCATCATGCACGATACGTGCGCTCTTGGTGTCACAGTGGGTACAGTTTGCTGTTGCATTCAATACACATGCTCAGTTACACACAGTGGGTACAGTTACAGTATCACACACAGTAAACACGCTCATACTGTTACATACAGGGAGTACAGTCACATTGTCGTATACAGCACACACGCGCATAATGTTACATGCAGTGAGTACAGCCATAGTACTATTACAGTTCATATAATAATAGTTTCCGTGCAGTCGATACAGTTCCATTATTGCACACAGTACATACACGCATCATGCCACATACTGTGAGTACAGTCATAGTGCCGAACGCTCATACCTTTAGCACCGCATGGTGCCCGTCATGGTCATACAGCACTCACGTGTGCCGCTGCATCCATACATGTGCGCATACGGGTTGCACTGAATATATACTCAAAACTGCCGTCGTATCTAGCTCCTCACTGTGTTACCGCACACTTGCTCATAGCTAGTACTGTTCACATGTATAACCTTACTCTGCATACCATACACACGCTCGTAGCTTCTCACTGTACAGATATTCTCAGGTTGTACGGTACAATCACAAATAGTTACCCTGCACACATATCGGTACCGGCTATTGGTCCCTGTAGCTGACATACCACACTCACGTTACCATAGTAACTGCTCAGTTACAGATTAAGCATCCGTATCTTGTCATACGCTCACCAGTTACCTTCTAACTTGTCCTACAGCATGCACTAAATTGTTGTCGCTGACACATCATTCTGCACATTCATACCTCGACACAAGTGGTGTACACCCACTCCACCTGCCACGTTCTGCAGGGAGACGCGCTACTTATTGTTGTTACTGACATGTCTTCTGAATAACAACATCATAACACATAGGTGGTTGTTTCCCCATCATACCTGCCACTTCTGCAGGGGGCAGCACTGCGTAGTTGCTGTTACTGACACTCCTTCAGAGCTACGACATCACGAAACACAGATGGTTGGTGTAACCCTTATATGCCATGCCCACAGGGGCTTACACCGAGTAACCGTGGTTATAGACTCCATCAGATCTTACACTTAAAAAAAAAAATATGAAGGAAAATACGTACACTCTTATGTATGTACTTCACAACACGTACCCACTGATCCATGTTACTTTCACCACTCTTGTTTGCTTACCACAGTTGCTCACTTCACACACCGACCCTGCCCCTTACCCGTCTTCAGAGCCTCGCGCGTCTTCTCACCCACCAAGTTCCTCAGGTCTGACTCGCTTCAGTTGGGGTCCTGGTGAAGTCTGTTGTTCCTGACTCTGCTTCAGTGCAATATGACTCGACACACATAGGCAGCGGGTCAACCGTCTGGCTGACACGTCTTCAGTGAGGGCCCCTGCGTATGCTGTTCTGACTCTTCTTCAGCGCAACAGCATACACTTAGTCTCATCTCACTACACCAGGCATACATCATGTCAGGCACTCAGCTGCCATTCACTCCCGCTTTACAGAAAAAATAAAAAATAAAAATAAATAACTAAATATATGTAGGAAAGAAAATATGTACACTCTTATGTATGTACTTCACAACACGTACCCACTGATCCATGTTACTTTCATCACTCTTGTTTGCGTACCACAGTTACTCGCTTCACATACTGACGCTGCTACTGACACGTCTTCAGAGCCTCGCACGTCCTCTCATCCACCAAGTTCCTCAGGTCTGACTCCCTTCAGTCGGAGTCCTGGAAAAGTCTGTTGTTCCTGACTCTGCTTCAGTGCAATATGACTCGATACACATAGGCAGTGGGTCAACCGTCTGGCTGACACGTCTTCAGTGGGGGCCCCTGCGTATGCTGTTCTGACTCTTCTTAAGCGCAACAGCATGCACTTAGTCTCATCTCACTACACCATGCATACATCATGTCAGTCACCCAGCTGCCATTCACTCCAGCATTAGAGAAAAAAAAAAGATGAACCCAGGGGTTGCATACCATCTCCACCTGCCACACCTGCAGGGAGATTCACAGCTTAGTCAATGTTTCCCTAACACAGATCTTAGAGTTACAATTTCACGACTCATAGATGGTTATTTCACGCATTAATCTGTCTTGTCCATTCATGTCAGTGTCACGCTAACAGCTATCACTTCCACAGACACGAGGGTTACTCAAAGACCTGTCACACCTACAGGTACGAGGTTCGAGTCAGACTGCCTTTCCAGGCACAGCGGTTACGCGAAGACCTGTCACATCCACAGGCACGGGGGTATGAGAGACCTGTCAGTCTACATGTACGATAGTCACATATAGGCCTTCCACATCAGCAGGCACAAGAGCATGCAAGGCTTGTCAAATCTACAGGTACGATAGTCACGGAGAAGTCGGTCATGTCTGCGGACACAGTGGTTCTGTTGATGCCGGTTCTGTTGATGCCTGTCTGCAAGCATGATAGTCCTTAGGCTTAATTGTTACTGAGATCTGTCGAGTCTGCAGGCACGGTCAGGATGAGGAGGCCCGTCGTTCGTTGCAGGTCATTACTCCTGAGACCATATTCGTGATGGTATGTTGGCAGGTTAGGATATGGCTCACGGTACAGTACAGACAACTCTTCATATCACTTAACTAACAATGAAGATTTTGCCACTTATCAGCAGGGACAGGAGAACATGTTATGCCCGACAAGCTCCATCGGTTTCCCATTTCTGCAATTACCACAGTGAGCATGTCAATATGAACGAATCAGTTAGCACGTAGTCAGGTCCCATTCCAGTGCCTGGCCGGACACAGTAGGCGTCACCAACATATCTTTTCAGTGTCAGGTACTGCCTCAAGTGGTAGCCAGCCAGCAGGCACAACTCTCTTGGTTTCTTTGAGTCTAGCAAGAACAGTTTAGGGTAAGATAGACATGACTAGTTGATGTGTTGGTTATTATGGTCAGGAATGTTGTTATTAATTCTACATCTTGATTTTTTGCCCTCCATAGGCGTGCCCTCATACGCGGTTATGGACACAACTTAACCTCTTCGTCAGTCATTCTTATTTATATAGGTACATGTGAGGTGCATTCTCAAGTATGGAACAACTCAAACCGCTTGGTTAGTCAAGGTATGGTTTGCATAGTTGTGTATTCAGCGCTTGCTACCACAAGCTTCAATGTAAGCCCTGAGCACAAATAGACATGCCGGAAGCATTTTGGAAACAAGTTATGTGGACCGATGAGGTTTGAACTTTTTGGCCGGAATGAGCAAAGGTACATTTGGAGAAGGAGAACAGAATTTAATGAAAAGAACCTCTGTCCAACTGTTAAGCATGGGGGTGGATGAATCATGCTTTGGGGTTGTATTGCAACCAGTGGCACAGGGAACATCTCATGAGTACAAGGAAAAATGGATTCAATAAAATTTCAGCAAATCTTGGATGCTAACTTGATGCCATCTGTGAAAAACTTGAAGTAAAAGAGAGGATGGCTTCTACACATGGATAATGATCCTAAACACACCTCAAAATCCATGGGGGATTACATCAAGAGGCAATAACTGAAGGTTCTGCCATGGCCTCCACAATCTCCAGTCCTCAACATAATTGAAAATCTATGGATAGGCCTTAAAAGAGCAGACAGGCAGCTCAGAAATCTCAAAGAACTGGAAGACTTTTGTAAGGAAGAATGGGCAAAGATACCTCAAACAAGAATTGAAAGACTCTTGGCTGGCTACAAAAAGCGTTTACAAGCTGTGATACTTGCCAAAGGGGGCAGTACAAGATATTTACTCTGCAGGGTGCCCACATTTTTTTGTTTTCTGTTATTTTGAAAGTTTCAATGATGGAAATAAAATATAACTTTTGTTGACATATTATAAGAATGTCTAATCTGTAACTTGATGCCTTTTGGAGATTTTTCCATCTTTCCTTGACTTCTTTATGCACATTAATACTAATTTTTACCTGGGCTGCCCAAACTTTTGATCCCCACTTGTAGATATGGGATACATAGATAGATAGATAGATAGATAGATAGTTATTAGAAATGGGCAGCACAAACAAAAATGGAGGTAGTGCAGGCTGGATGACTCGGTCACAAGTCCAGTAGATCCATTTTAGAAAAACAGCAGCACTCAGGGAATCCGTGAATAATATGTGGCTTCAACTACACAAAAAGAGAAAGAGATACACAATATAATGCACACCCACAATAACTGTAATCCAAAAAGTATATCTTTATTACATATAAATAGTACAAAAAGCAGACAATACAGTTAAAACCAATTAAAAAAGGCCCAATTGGCCACTGCACAAACGAGGGGGGGGAACCCCCTACCAAAAAGAAGGGGAGAAACCCCACCCAGGGCACCTGCCTCCACAAATACACAGGTTATCAACCTATCATACAACAAGAATGTTACATCAATACAGTCCTGTCCCCACAACACCAATAATATGTATACAACCTGAATATCCTCAGTATATAGCACAGGGGACTGGTAGTAGAGGACAATAGATGGAGGAGTAATACGGCAGGTGCCCCCCTAAAGACCCCACGCGTTCCGTTGCCCGTCAGCAACTTCCTCAGGGGTGTTGTGCCTCCTTGATTTAGTCTCTGCCATATATACCAAACATAATTACCCTAATTATGGTGAAGGAGTTACTTGTTTGCCCATTGTATCCCGTCTCCGGTCATTGACCCGCTTGTACTTCCGGGTACAGAGAAGGTTACATCCGCTCCTTGATCTACATCCGCTCCGTCACTCTCTTACAACTGCGTCCCACACACACGTCACTCGCGCATGCGCAGAGTATACTCCATATCAACAGCTGAAGATCTCTCATATGCGATCACTGCGCCTGCGCGTCTCCATTCGCTCACACCCAGCACAACTCATCAGTCACACAGCATAGCCATCACATCACATTCCCAAGCATGCGCACCACTACTTACATCCCCATAATCTGCTCACATTACTCTACCACACAGCGGAGTTCCCTTTTACCACGCATGCACATCTCAACTATCATCCCTATAGTTCACACAGATATATTCATCTCTACACAAGGCTTTCTTTCTAGAAATCACATCTTATTGCTGTTTTATAACCATATGGGGATGCCGATTAACATAACTGAAACCCTGTTTTGGCTCCGTATAACAAGACATAGTTTTTATCCCCATAATTCACACATATTAATCTCTGTATAGGGCATCTTCTCTAGAGATTACATCTTATTGAATATGTAATAATATGGTTATACAGAGTGCAAATAATACTTTTGCTCCATACAGAGAAGTACATAAGTACATAAGTACATAAGTCCCCAAAGTTATCCATATTAAATGTGCTATAAAAAAAATGTGCTATAAACAATTATATATATATAAGTAAACACATACATTTAAACCCAAGGTATAGTGACCCATTCCTTTCAACATAAGCCTATACATTTTTAGATCACCCCTCTCAGATGATCTATATTCACATATTCAGTCTTACCCCATTTTCTCATATCTTCACCATACTTTATACCACTCTCCACATCCTTCACCTTCCATGCGCACACCAAAGAATTATCTGTACATAGTCACCCTGTACCCCTAACTGTTGGACTCCAGGTAACTCCTTGAACCAAATCTATACTTGTTATAGTTTATTGAATTCAATAAACTATAACAAGTATAGATTTGGTTGAAGGAGTTACCTGGAGTCCAACAGTTAGGGGTACAGGGTGACTATGTACAGATAATTCTTTGGTGTGCGCATGGAAGGTGAAGGATGTGGAGAGTGGTATAAAGTATGGTGAAGATATGAGAAAATGGGGTAAGACTGAATATGTGAATATAGATCATCTGAGAGGGGTGATCTAAAAATGTATAGGCTTATGTTGAAAGGAATGGGTCACTATACCTTGGGTTTTAATGTATGTGTTTACTTATATATATATATATATAATTGTTTATAGCACATAGTACATTTTTTTATAGCACATTTAATATGGATAACTTTGGGGACTTATGGATTATAATGGGATGTTCTAATGTGGACTATTTTAATAAACTCGAACAGGGTAGGCCTACCTCCATTATTCTGTCAATGGAAGATGAAAGATGTGGAGATTGGTATGAAGTAACAATATGGAACATTTGGTGATGTATTAATAGGTGATATAGTTTGTAAATTTTGGGACAAATGGTACAGTAGGCGTAATATGGTATAAGGGGGATATAAAGGGTATAAGTGAGCTCAATATATGTATTAGTCTCTATGATAAGATGTATATAAGATTCTTGATAGAGGAAAACAGGTCTATGACCCAAAGGGGTACTATGTGTTAAGCAGGTTAATAAGTGTAACATGGCTTAAGGGGGATATATAAGGTATATGTGAGCCCAATATATGTATAAGTCTTTATGATGAGATGTATATAAGATTTTTGAGAGAGGGAAACAGGTCCAAGACCCAAAGGGGTAATATGTGTCCAGCTATAGTCCCATCTGGTGTGTGTAATGATTTGGTGAGTACATTCTTCATAATAGGTTATGTTTTAAACATTGCTTTGAGATGTATGGGCTATATGATATTGATGTACTAAGGAATATTATGATGACAGCGCACTAAAGGGTTAAACAAGGTATTAGAGCATTAAGATGACTGTTATGACTTGATACCCATCTGTATTATATATAGGATGATATGGACGGGATTGGATACAGGGTTCCTTGAATATGTCATAACATGTACTTCTCTGTATGGAGCAAAAGTATTATTTGCACTCTGTATAAGCATATTATTACATATTCAATAAGATGTAATCTCTAGAGAAGATGCCCTATACAGAGATTAATATGTGTGAATTATGGGGATAAAAACTATGTCTTGTTATACGGAGCCAAAACAGGGTTTCAGTTATGTTAATCGACATCCCCATATGGTTATAAAACAGCAATAAGATGTGATTTCTAGAAAGAAAGCCTTGTGTAGAGATGAATATATCTGTGTGAACTATAGGGATGATAGTTGAGATGTGCATGCGTGGTAAAAGGGAACTCCGCTGTGTGGTAGAGTGATGTGAGCAGATTATGGGGATGTAAGTAGTGGAGCGCATGCGTGGGAATGTGATGTGATGGCTATGCTGTGTGACTGATGAGTTGTTTTGGGTGTGAGCGAATGGAGACGCGCAGGCGCAGTGATCGCATATGAGAGATCTTCAGCTGTTGATATGGAGTATACTCTGCGCATGCGCGAGTGACGTGTGTGTGGGACGCAGTTGTAAGAGAGTGACGGAGCGGATGTAGATCAAGGAGCGGATGTAACCTTCTCTGTACCCGGAAGTACAAGCGGGTCAATGACCGGAGACGCGATACAATGGGCAAACAAGTAACTCCTTCACCAAAATTAGGGTAATTATGTTTGGTATATATGGCAGAGACTAAATCAAGGAGGCACAACACCCCTGAGGAAGTTGCTGACGGGCAACGGAACGCGTGGGGTCTTTAGGGGGGCACCTGCCGTATTACTCCTCCATCTATTGTCCTCTACTACCAGTCCCCTGTGCTATATACTGAGGATATTCAGGTTGTATACATATTATTGGTGTTGTGGGGACAGGACTGTATTGATGTAACATTCTTGTTGTATGATAGGTTGATAACCTGTGTATTTGTGGAGGCAGGTGCCCTGGGTGGGGTTTCTCCCCTTCTTTTTGGTAGGGGGTTCCCCCCCCCCTCGTTTGTGCAGTGGCCAATTGGGCCTTTTTTAATTGGTTTTAACTGTATTGTCTGCTTTTTGTACTATTTATATGTAATAAAGATATACTTTTTGGATTACAGTTATTGTGGGTGTGCATTATATTGCGTATCTCTTTCTCTTTTTGTGTAGTTATTGTTATTTGGTACGCTTAATAGCACCCCTTTGTGTATGATGCTGAGCCTGCCTGCTTTCTATATACATAATATGTGGCTTCACTCACGAAAACATAGGAGTAGCGAGATTTCAGCCATCTCACACGGCCTTTGTCAAGCAGTGACTAGTACCTAGTGCAAGATATATATATATATATATATATATATATATATATATATAGCATAGAGGTGTAATACAGTTAGTGACATTAAATGTTTACATTTAGAGAAACAACGGCACAGTGACATTTTGATCATATGATGCAGGTCATGTAACATCCATGGCATATTCATATGCAGTAGGCCTCCTATGTATATGCCATGAATGTTAAATGACCTGCATCATATGATCACAATGCCACTGTGCCATTGTTTCTCTAAATGTAAACATTTAATGTCACTAACTGTATTACACCTCTGTGCTGTATATATCTTGCACTAGGTACTAGTCACTGCTTGTCAAAGGCCGTGTGAGATGGCTGAAATGTCACTACGATGTTTTGGTGAATAAAGCCACACATTATTCACAGATTACCTAATAAATAGATAGATATGAGATAGATAGATAGGGGATAGATAGATACAGTAGATAGATAGATTATAGATAGATAGATAGATAGATAAGCAGAAAGCAAACTTGTAGAGCAGCACATCAAGTCCATCAAGTATGGGTGGTGAAACGCAGCATGGCGACCCCAGTCAAGGTCCAATGCACATGCAGAAGAAAGTAAGCTGCAGCACTCCAGAATTCAAAGTGAAGGTGTTTATTCCATGTTAACCTAATAGAAAGCAAACAACATTTATGCATCCGTTCTCAAGCAACAAAATAGTGACCACACAGGTAATATATATATATATATATATATATATATATATATATATATATATGTGTGTGTGTGTAAATGTGCATATAAAACAATTAGGGAATACACTTAACCCCTTAAGGACCAAGCCCATTTTGGCCTTAAGGACCAGAGCGTTTTTTGCACATCTGACCACTGTTATTTTGAACATTAATAACTCTGGGATGCTTTTAGTTATCATTCTGATTCTGAGATCGTTTTTTTGTGACATATTCTACTTTAACATAGTGGTAAATTTTCGTGGTAACTTGCATTCCTTCTTGGTGAAAAATCACCAAATTTGATGAAAAATTTGAACATTTTGCATTTTTCTAACTTTGAAGCTCTCTGCTTGTAAGGGAAATGTATATTACAAAATTTTTTTTTTTTATTCACATAAACAATATGTCTACTTTCTGTTTGCATCATAAAATTGATGATTTTTAACTTTTGGAAGACACCAGAGGGCTTCAAAGTTCAGCAAAATTTCCCAAAATTTTAAAACTCACAATTTTTCAGGGACCAGTTCAGTTTTGAAGTGGATTTGAAGGGTCTTCATATTAGAAATACCCCACAAATTACCCCATTATAAAAACTGTATCCCCCAAAGTATTAAAAATGACATTCAGTCAGCGTTTTAACCCTTTAGGTGTTTCACAGGAATAGCAGCAAGGTGAAGGAGGAAATTCACAATCTTCATTTTTTACACTCGCATGTTCTTGTAGACCCATTTTTTTATTTTTACAAGGGGTAAAAGGAAAAAAATATATACTTATATTTGTAACCCAATTTCTCTCGAGTAAGCACATACCTCATATGTCTATGTAAATTGTTTGGCGGGCACAGTAGAGGGCTCAGAAGCGAAGGAGCGACAAGGGGATTTTGGAGAGTGAGTTTTTATGAAATGGTTTTTCAGGGGGCATGTTGCATTTAGGAAGCCCCTATGGTGCCATAACAGCAAAAAAAAAAAAAAAAAAACAACACATGGCATACCATTTTGGAAACTAGACCCCTTGAGGAATGTAACAAGGAATTAAGTGAGAGTTAATACCCCACAGGTGTTTCACGATTTTTGCATATGTAAAAAAAAAATATTTTTTTCACTAAAATGTGTGTTTCCCCCCCAAATTTTACATTTTTGCAAGGGTTAATAGCAGAAAATCCCCCCTTAAATTTGTAACCACATCTCTTCTGAGTATAGAGGTACCCCATAAGTTGACCTGAAGTGCACTACGGGCGAACTACAGTGCTCAGAAGAGAAGGAGTCATATTTGGCTTTTTGAGAGCAAATTTTGCTCGGGGGGCATGCCGCATTTAGGAAGCCCTTATGGTGCCAGGACAGCAAAAAAAAAAAAAAACACATGGCATACCATTTTGAAAACTAGACCCCTTGAGGAACGCAACAAGGGGTACAGTGAGCATTTACCCCCACTGGTGTCTGACAGATCTTTGGAACAATGGGCTGTACAACATTTTTCATTTAACGGACCACTGTTCCAAAGATCTGTCAGACACCTGTGGGGGGTTAATTCTCACTGAACCCCTTACGTGAGGGGTGTAGTTTCCGAAATGGGGTCATATGTGGGGTTTTTGTTTTTTTTGCATTTGTCAAAACCGCTGTAACAAGCAGCCACCCCTGTGCAAATCACCTCAAATGTACATGGTGCACTCTCCCTTCTGGGCCTTGTTGTGTGCCCCCAGAGCACTTTTTGCCCACAACTGGGGTATCTCTGCGTTACAAATTTTGTGGGGCTTTTTCCCCTTTTACCTCTTGTGAAAATGTAAAGTATGGGGCAACACCAGCATGTTAGTGTAAAAATTTAAATTTTTTTACACTAACATTCTGGTGTAGACCCCAACATTTCCTTTTCATAAAGGGTTAAGGGAGAAATAGCCCCCCAAACCTTGTAACGCAATTTCTCCCGAGTACGGCGATACCCCATATGTGGCCCTAAACTGTTGACTTGAAATATGACAGGGCTCCAAAGTGAGAGCGCCATGTGCATTTGAGGCCTATATTAGGGATTTGCATAGGGGTGGACATAGGGGTATTCTACCCCAGTGATTCCCAAACAGGGTGCCTCCAGCTATTGCTAAACTCCCAGCATGCGTGGACAGTCAATGGCTGTCCAGAAATGCTGGGAGTTGCTGTGTAGGGGTATGTGTATATGTAGTGTTTTTAACTTTTTATTTTATTTTGTGGTAGTGTAGTGTTTTTATGGTACAGTCACACGGGCAGGGGATTACAGCGAGTTTCCCAGCGCAAAATTTGCTGAATCTCAAACTTGCAGCGAGAAACCCACTGTAAAACCCTCGCCAGTGGGAATGTACCCTGTACATTCACAGGGGGGGGGGGGCACCAGCTGTTGCAAAACCCCAACTCCCAGCATGCATGACCAGTGCATGCTGGGAGTTATAGTTTTGCAACAGCTGGAGTCACACAGGTTAGGAAACACTGAGTTAGAAACAGACAATGTTTCCCAACCAATGTGTCTCCAATTGTTGCAAAACTACAACTCCCAGCATGCCCAGACCGCTGAAGGGCATACTGGGAGTTGTAGTTTTGCAACATCTGGAGGGCCCCAGTTTTGAGACCATTGTATAATGGTCTCCAATCTGTGCTCTTCCAGCTATTGCAAAACAACAATTATCAACATGCACTGACTGTCCAGGCATGCTGGGAGTTGCAGTGCGGCAACACCTGAAAGGCCAGATGTTGCCGAACTACAACTCCCAGCATGCCTGGACAGTCTGTGCATGCTGGGAGTTGTAGTTTTGCAACAGCTGGAAGAGCACAGATTGGAGACCATTATACAGTGGTCTCCAAACTGGGGCCCTCCAGATGTTGCAAAACTACAACTCCCAGCATGCCCAGACAGCCTTTGGCTGTCTGGGCATGCTGGGAGTTGTAGTTTTAAGACTTCTAGAAGCAGCAGTGAAGATCTTCACTGCTGCCTCTGAGGACTATGTACTTACCTGCCGGTCCCACCGCTGCTCCTCCACGTGGCCGGTCCCGCCGCTGCTCCTCGATCCCGCCATTGCTCCAGGTAATGCCGCCGGCCGTCGTGTTCCCCCCCTATGCCGCAGGTCCCCGCGTATATACCAGGGATAGCCCATACATACATCCACCACCAGACATGCTGTAGGACCATTAGATGTAAAAATAATTACAAACAAAACAAGTGGGGCAAAAAAATGTAACTAAAATAATAATCAAATAAAATATAATAAAAAATAAAAAATGTTATAAATAAAAAAAACGAATTAAATAAATTAAAAGATAAGAGAAATTGTAATTTATTAAAGAGAGAAATCCAGCACAAATCTCCAACAAGGCAGCCCAATTAAAGAATTATGAAGAACTAGACGTGTTGTTGTATCAGAGCTTACAGAATTGTCATATTAATCTCAATTGTGTAACATTAAAACAAGCAAGTTAGGGTGACTGCAACCTTTCGCCTTCACGCCAACCTAAAAAAAAAAAAAAAAAAAAAAAAGAGAGAAATTAGTCCAAATAAAAATGTGTGTATAACATTATTACAATGGTCATTAAAACCCACTCAGAAGAAATGACGCAATGCAACAGCCAAATCATGACATCTTAAGCATTATATATCTGTAATGTAACCATAAAATCTATGTTTAATCACCCTGGGTGGAGTGATTGAAGTTCAAAAAGCCACTTGTGTTCAAGTATTTTTACTCGTGCAATCACCTTCCAGCTTCAGTGGGGTAAACTAGGGTAAATTTTAAATCTCGTTCCGAGTGGCCAAGATCGGTGAAATGTTTTGCCACCAGAAGGTCTAAACGTTTTGGAGTCCCATGTGGTCTCCCCTACATAGATGAGACCACATGGTAAGGACAAAACAAACACAACATAAGAGGAGGTACATGTTTGGTAATGTTTCAGTTTGTATTCTTGCCATTTATGGGATGTACAAACTGTAGCCCCTTGATCATATGGGGGCAATTTACACATTAACCCCTTCCCGCAGAATGTCATATATAAACGCCGAGTTGTGCAGTGCGTTCGCGCATCCCGGCGTTTATAAATGACATTCAGTTAACCTGGCGATGCGCAGCATCGCACGGGTTAACTGGCAGAGGTCCCGCTGTTTCCAGCAGGGGACAACTTCTGCTTCACCCCCAGGACCATCCATTGATGGTCCTGGTCAGCGATCACTGTGATTGGTCCCTGTGGACCAATCACAGTGATCTGGGGTGAAAGTTCAGATCCCCCGCACTGCCCGCCCCTGGAAGTCGGGCAGAACGGGGGACGATGGCTGCGGGGGCTCGCGGCATAGGTGGGGGAACATGTGGGGACCGGCGGACTTACCCGACCCAGCGGCGGGACCGAGGAGCAGCGCAGGACCGGCAGGTAAGTATATGGTCCTCAGAAGCAGCAGTGAAGAACTTCACTGCTGCTTCTAGGAGTCTGAAAACTACAACTCCCAGCATGCCTAGACAGCCTTTGGCTGTCTGGGCATGCTGGGAGTTGTAGTTTTGCAACATCTGGAGGGCCCCAGTTTGGAGACCATTGTATAATGGTCTCCAATCTGTGCTCTTCCAGCTGTTGCAAAACTACAACTCCCAGTATGCACTGACTGTCCAGGCATGCTGGGAGTTTTAGTTCAGCAACATCTGGCCATTCAGATGTTGCCGAACTACAACTCCCAGCATGCCCTTCAGCTGTCTGGGCATGCTGGGAGTTGTAGTTTTGCAACAACTGGAGATACACTGGTTGGGGAACATTGTCTGTTTCTAACTCAGTGTTTCCTAACCTGTGTGCCTCCAGCTGTTGCAAAACTATAACTCCCAGCATGCACTAACAGACCATGCATGCTGGGAGTTGTGGTTTTGCAACAGCTGGTGCACCCCCCCCCCCCCCCCCTGTGAATGTACAGGGTACATTCATATGGACGAGGGTTTTACAGAGGGTTTCTCGCTGCAAGTTTGAGATGCAGCAAATTTTGCGCTGGGAAACTCGCTGTAATCCCCCGCCCATGTGACTGTACCCTAAAAACACTACACTACACCTACACAAAATAAAATAAAAAGTTAAAAACACTACATATACACATACCCCTACACAGCCCCCCTCCCCCAATAAGAACGTCCGGTACACTACTGTTTCCAAAGCAGAGCCTCCAGCTGTTGAAAAACAACAACTCCCAGTATTGCCGGACAGCTGTTGACTGTCCAGGCATGCTGGGAGTTTTGCAACAGCTGGAGGCACCCTGTTTGGGAATCACTGGCGTAGAATACCCCATGTCCACCCCTATGCAAATCCCTAATTTAGGCCTCAAATGCACATGGCGCTCTCTCACTTCGGAGCTCTGTCGTATTTCAGGGCAACAGTTTAGGGCCACATACTCGGGAGAAATTGCGTTATAAGGTTTGGGTGGCTTTTTCTTCTTTAACCCTTCATGAAAAGGAAATGTTGGGGTCTACACCAGAATGTTAGTGTAAAAAAATTTAATTTTTTACACTAACATGCTGATGTTGCCCTATACTTTACATTTTCACAAGAGGTAAAAGGGAAAAACGTCCCCCAAAATTTGTAATGCAGTTTCTCCTGACTACGGAGATACCCCATATGTGGGCGTAAAGGGCTCTGGGGGCGCACAACAAGGCCCAGAAGGGAGAGTGCACCATGTACATTTGAGGTGATTTGCACAGGGGTGGCTGATTGCTACAGCGGTTTTGACAAACGCAAAAAAAACAAACCCACATGTGACCCCATTTCGGAAAAGACACCCCTCACGGAATGTAATCAGGGGTGCAGTGAGAATTTACCCCCCACAGGTGTCTGACGGATCTTTGGAACAGTGGTCCGTGAAAATGAAAACTTGTACAGCCCACTCTTCCAAAGATCTGTCAGACACCAGTGGGAAGCAAATGCTCACTGTACCCCTTGTTACGTTCCTCAAGGGGTCTAGTTTCCAAAATGGTATGCCATGTGTTTTTTTTTTTTCTGTTCTAGCACCTTAGGGGCTTCCTAAATGCGACATGCCCCCCGAGCGAAATTTGCTCTCAAAAAGCCAAATATGACTCCTCTTCTGAGCATTGTAGTTCGCCCATAGTGCACTTCAGGTCAACTTATGGGGTACCTCCATACTCAGAAGAGATGGGGTTACAAATTTTGTGGGGTATTTTCTGTTATTAACCCTTGCAAAAATGTGAAATTTGGGGGGAAACACACATTTTAGTGAAAAAAAATTTTTTTTTTACATATGCAAAAGTAGTGAAACACCTGTGGGGTATTAAGGCTCACTTTATTCCTTATTATGTTCCTCAAGGGGTCTAGTTTCCAAAATGGTATGCCATGTGTTTTTTTTTTTGCTGTTCTGGCACCATAGGGGCTTCCTAAATGCGACATGCCCCCCGAGCAAAATTTGCTCTCAAAAAGCCAAATATGACTCCTTCTCTTCTGAGCATTGTAGTTCGCCCGTAGTGTACTTCAGGTTAACTTATGGGGTACCTCCATACTCAGAAGAGAAGGGGTTACAAATATTGGGGGGTATTTCCTGCTATTAACCCTTGGAAAAATGTGAAATTTTGGGGGGAAACGCAAATTTTAGTGAAATTTTTTTTTTTTTTTTACATATGCAAAAGTCGTGAAACACCTGTGGGGTATTAAGGCTCACTTTATTCCTTGTTACGTTCCTCAAGGTGTCTAGTTTCCAAAATGGTATGCCATTTGAGGGTTTTTTGCTGTTCTGGCACCATAGGGGCTTCTTAAATGCAAAAACCATTTCAGAAAAACATACTCTCCAAAATCCCCTTGTCGCTCTTTCCCTTCTGAGCCCTCTACTGCGCCCGCCGAACACCTTACATGGACATATGAGGTATGTGCTTACTCAAGAGAAATTGGGCTACAAATATAAGTATAAATTTTCTCCTTTTACCTCTTGTAAAAATTCAAAAATTGGGTCTACAAGAACATGCGAGTGTAAAAAATGAAGATTGTGAATTTTCTCCTTCACTTTGCTTCTATTCCTGTGAAACACCTAAAGGGTTAAAATGATGACTGAATGTAATTTTGAATACTTTGGGGGGTGCAATTTTTTATAAAGGGGTCATTTGTGGGGTATTTCTAATATGAAGACCCTTCAAATCAACTTCAAACCTGAACTGGTCCCTGAAAAATAGTGAGTTTGAAAATTTTGTGAAAAATTGGAAAATTGCTGCTGAACTTTGAAGCCCTCTGGTGTCTTCCAAAAGTAAAAACTCGTCACTTTTATGATGCAAACATAAAGTAGACATATTTCATATGTGAATAAAAATTTGTTTTATTTGTAATATCCATTTTCCTTACAAGCAGAGAGCTTCAAAGTTAGAAAAATGCAAAATTTTCTAATTTTTCATCAAATTTTAGGATTTTTCACCAGGAAAGGATGCAAGTTACCACAAAAATTTACCACCATGTTAAAGTAGAATATGTCACGAAAAAACAGTCTCGGAATCAGAATGATAACTAAAAGCATCCCAGAGTTATTAATGTTTAAAGTGACAGTGGTCAGAATTGCAAAAAACGCTCTGGTCCTTAAGGCCAAAATGGTCTTGGTCCTGAAGGGGTTAACAGCAAGGATTAAATCCCTTGTTCCTCACTGTCAAATACCTTTGAGAAGAGGTCTGTCGGGACACGTCCGATTTTACCAACTTATCCCTGAGGTTGTAGGACCTCCTGTAGGACATCATGGGGTAACTCTCAAACTCAGGGATATCTAGGAAGCAGTCTCGTAACAACTTCCAATGGTTGTTAATCACTCACGCAATGCGTTCAGAGTGATCCCCAAACGTTGAAACAAAGGGAATTTGTGGCGCAGAGGATCTAACTTTAGGTTCATATATAAATTTTTCACAGTCCATGTTCAACACTTTTTGTTTGCTATTTGCCAGCGCATGTGTTGGTACACGACGCTAAGGTGAGGAAATATGGCTATAGAGGTGACGGGTGAACAATAGCCCGATCTGACTGAAAGAAATTATCTGAATACAGGACTTTCCTTGATTTATTTATTTCATTAAATTTTTCATCACTTTCTTGTTTATTTTATTGTTTATTTACTATATTCAATTTATTTCATACTTACCCTTACATTCTTTTACTTATTTATTTACCTTGGTTTACTCTGTGAGATCTACGCTAATTCTGTGCATCTTAGGACATATACAGCGCTGCTCATGCTGAAAGCCCTTCTTTTTGCCCTATTCCAACATGGCAATCTGTACAAAGTGCTTCAGTGCGCAACAACAGACGTGTGGACGGCCAGGTCATGCGTCATGTACACACCGCGTCATATGACCACACACGGAGACCTGGTGTGTTTTTCTGTTATACATGTGCTTTGTATACTGGAGTGATGGCGTTCTCCTCCTCTTTGATTATCTATTGCAAACATGTGAATTATTAATTATTGTATTGACAAATTTATGTATTTTTATCTTCTTGATATGCAGTTTTTTGAAGTTTAATGTGATTATCATTGCACTTGACACTTTATCTGCACATGTATTATGGTAGCATTTATGCTCTATATCTTCTCTGCACTTTATTTTCATATGTATTCATTAATTGATTAAGTGAATTCCCTGATTGTTTTATATGCACATTTACATAAATATACGGTCACTATTTTGTTGCTTGAGAAAGGCTGCATTGGCAGTAGAAATGTTGCTTGCTTTGTATTGACATGGAATAAACACCTTCACTTTGAATCCTGGAGTGCTGCAGCTTACTTTCTTCTTGATAGATAGAAAGATAGATAGATTAGATAGATAGATAGATAGATGGATGGATAGATAGGATAGGTGGATGGTTATGTGTCAATAGTTATGTAATAGAACAACATCTCTCTCACTGGAGGAGAGAGATGAACATATGAACATGGCTAATGCTCTTTCTCACCTGGGATGGCGCTGCAAGGAAATTGTAAATTACTTATATCAGAGATCCTTCATACAAAAAGAGTTTATTTTTCAACTTGAATAATCACTTTAATTAGAAAATTCACAATATCTCGCACAGTACTTATTGAAAAAAAAGTCACGCTTATGCTCCACCAGACCAGTCTGTAATGGGCAAAGCACCATCTAACTGGTTTGACTTTAAGCTGCTTCTGTGGGTGTTATCTTAATAACCCCTTGTTTTAAACTCTTTGACCCTCTGCAATGCAGATCTGGTTTATCACCACAGGGGACAACAAGGTAGCTACCTCTGGGAGTTGGTAGGTGACTTCTGGCGAAGTGGGCCCAAAAACAACAGTGCATGGGCACTGAGGGGACCGACAGAGACATGTCCAGGAAAAGGTCATGGGTTGGCAGCATACGTGTGTGGCCAGGAACAGGCAAGCAGGTCAGGGTGGGCAGCACAGGTTTATAGTCATTAACACAAGCAGGTCAAAGCTGGTACATGGGAGCAGGTGGAAAGGAGTCAAAGGGTCAAACTCACAATATGGAACACTAGACAAAAAAACACAAAGGGACATTTATTTAACTGTGTCAGCGACACAGACACGAAAAAGCTGCTGATTTTCACATATAAATGGCAATTTTTAAGCTAAAAATTTGCAAATTTAAAGCATATATGCCAAAGGAGGGTTGAAGGAGAATGGAAAGGGGCTCCACCTTGCATGGAGGGAATCAATAGAGGGCACCCCCATTCAACTTTCAGGCCGACACTGAAAGTCGAAGAAATATCTTCCAGCTTCTGGCTGGATTATATTTCTGTGCCAGGTGCAAGGGCATCCGTGGCGATGTTGGTCTTACTAAGAGGGCATGTGCCTCTTAGTAAATCAAGCAGACTTAAAAGGGGCAGAGCTTTTCTGACATGCATAGTATCAAAACACAGCAGTAAGTAAAGGTCCCCCTAGATTTTTAGATTTCTGTGGGCCGATTGCTTGTTGGCCAACAGCTATTCCCTCAAAAACATGCATACTCTGCTCAGTGGATCATGCGCATGTTCTCAATAAGGAAAGTAACCACTTCCAGATACCACTAGCAGTATTTTTCCCTGAGAGTAAAATTAACAGTTGTAAATAAACCTGTCCTTCTCTTTCTCAATAGCAGTCATTATGGGACAGTCCGTAGACCCCCATACACATTTGATAAGTTTTGGCTTTAAATGGGAATGAGGCTCTGAGTCATTGGGGCAATTCCTGACCCTCTCACTATTTGCATATAGTAAAAGATCTGTCAGTCAGGCTCAGGGACACCTTGTTGACTTGGAGCCCCATTTCCAGCTGAAAGTATAACTGTAATTTCTCTAAAGGGGCCAGGCTCTCCTGGGCAAATCATAGATTGTTTTTTACAAAAAACTGCCAGTGTTTTATGCTGACCCCAGGGAGAGTTTCCCTTTAAAGAGGTATTCCAGCTTTATACATCTTATCCCCTATCCAAAAGACAAGATTTATGATTGCAGGGGTCCTGCCGCTGGGACCCCCAAGATCCCATCCGGTGCCGGGCGCTGTTTCCGAGGCTGAGACATGACGTCATGGCCACGCCCCTCGTGACATCATGACCACACCCCTCTTGATGTTATGGTCACACCCCCTTGTGACATCATACAACAAACCCTCCATTCATGTCTATGGGAGGGGGGAGTGATGGCTGAATGGAGGGGGTGTAGCGTGATGTCACGAGGGGGCGTGACTGTGATTTCATCTCTCGACCTTGGAGGCAGCGCCCGGTGTAGTGAAGGCACATAATGCCGGGAGCTGCACCAAGATTGCAGGGGTCCCAACAGCGGGACCCCTGCGATCATACACCTTATCCACTTTCTTTGGATAGGGGATAAAATGTATAAAGCCGGAATACCCCTTTAAAAGCAGAAATAAAACAGGAAGAAAAAAATAGCTAGCAAGCCTAATATGCATGATTCCAGTTAAAATGTATTGTTCCTATCTTAATGGATTATGCTTAGCATAATAAAGGACTCTTTATTCCTTACAAGAAAATTAGTTTGCAAGGGAACGCATACCACATAAAGAAACTGTAAAGATAGAATAGAAGATATACTGATTAAACTTACTGGAAAACAATCTTGATGAATCTGGTTATTGACATTTCATATACTAATTACCACCCTGCGTTCCTTCATTTGGAGGCCTAATGTATATGTCTTGATCTCGATGCTATGGGTGTTTTGCTAATGTTTACTGATTGCTTTTCTGCAATATGTGCTGTCATGACCAATTACTAAGAGTTACGCCGTGCCAAAGTTGACCATTATACAAGTCTAGTTCTTCTGCCCTTCAGATTAACTATAGATTTCTCATTAATTATTATATCCGATTTATTTCATCATTGACAAAATAGATCTTTTGTACTGTCACTGCTTTCTTGACTAAAATTAAAACAAATGAAGGGAAAACATTTACTGTCCTTTGAGAATAGATGGTTCTTCCACCGCCTAAGCAAAAACATTCATAATTTGGTAGTTAGAAATATTTGCAGAACGCCGTTCACCAGTAACAACTTAAAGCTTTGGAATGTTGTGATTGATGTATTTTTTGGCCTACCGCCTCATTGTATAGAAGTTTGATTTAATGAGTTTTTCTAATGAATATTTTATATTGATACTCGGATGAATGACATATGGTAAATGCAAGGTAAATTACAGTCCTTTAAATAAATATTTTCCATAAATTATTAATTTTTTTATGCCTGTATTGGTTAGATGTCATGTTAGATGAAGATGGGAAACTATTTACTGTAATACTTGTTTGCCGGTTGAAAAAAGTAAAAGATTTTTTAATTATTAAAAAAGCTTCAGAATGTTCATCTAATTTATGGATCCATTATGAGTAGTGCAGGGTTGCAAATGTGCAATTGTAGATGGAGTCAGGCAACACAAAACAGAATTTTAAATTTTTAAGTATTTACTTATTGATGTGAAAGAATATTAGAACAGGATTAATACTTTTTTGGTGTTGTTTGATAAACTGAGATAGGAGGTTTACATGTTGAGATCCTATAATGCATTTAGAAAGTTTTCAGAACCTTTTACTTTTTTCACATTATGTTATGCTGAGGCCTTGTGCTAACATATCTAACAAAAATCCTCCATTATTTTGCACTTAAAGGACTACTCCACCCCTAGACATCTTATCCCCTATGCAAAGGATAGGAGATAAGATGTCTGATCGCACGGGTCCCACTGCAATTACTTTGCTGCACCTGGCATTCATTTAGTGTGTCGGGTGCAGCACCAGAAGCTCGTAATGTAACGCCCGCGCCCCGCTCATGACATCATGGCCATGCCCCCTCACTGCAAGTCTATGGGAGGCGGTGTGATGGCTGTCACGCCCCCTCCCATAGACTTGCATTAACGGGGCACGAGCCTCCGCCCCGCTTCGCCAGTCATCCAGCGCAGAGCAAAGTTCGCTCCGTGCACCGGATGTCTGGGGTTCCGAGATCCCGAGGGACCCCCGCAGTCAAACATCTTATCCCCTATCCTTTGTATAAGATGTCTAGTCAAAATCAAACTGAATTTTAGAAATCACTGCATATGTATTAAAAAGGAAAAACTAAAAATTTGCTTGGACATAAGTATTCAGACCCTTTGCTTTGATGCTTGAAATTAATTTCTGGTTCATCCCATTTCTCTTGATAATTCCTTTGATGTTTCTACACCTTGTTTGGAGTCACCTGAGGTAAATTCAGATGATTGACAATAAATACATAGAGCAAAAACCAAGCCATGAGGGGCAAAAGAACTACCCCTTAGAGCCCAGAACTTTGGGGTAACAGCGACTCTCCAAGCTTTTGAAGTGCAGCAATAATAGCAGAAGGGATGAGGAACACATGGTGTTTTGGAGCCTAGAAAAAATGGAGGAAGTCCTGGTAGAACTAGAATCATGTCAGGGTAGCCCAGCATAGTTTTCAGCTAGCAACAAGTTCACATGACCATAGGTTATCCAATAACTGCTTGCATTATGGGACACCCAACTCCCAGGCCAGTCAGGACACAGAATAAGGGTGGGTTTAAGAGGCTGATAAAGCATTATGCACTACATTTTGGCTGCAATCTTGGAGAAAGAAAACTGAGAGAGATAAGGAACTAATGATCCCAGAAAGCCTTCACAAATCCAATAGAATTTAACCCCTTAAGGACTCTGCGTTTTTCAGTTTTTGCATTTTCATTTTTTCCTCCTTACCTTTTAAAAATCATATCCCTTTCAATTTTCCACCTAAAAATCCATATTATGGCTTTGCAGTGACATTAGTCATTTTACCCAAAAATCCACAGCTCGACGGGGAAAAAAATAATTGTGCAACAAATTGAAGAAAAAAATGCCATTTTGTAAAAGGGGGTGATTCTGACTTTTATTAGGGAAGGGGTTAAATCCCATTTATTAACACTTTTTTTCACTTTTTTTTTTTTTTGCAGTGTTATAGCCCCTAAAGGGGACTATAACATTGCACACACTAATCTCTTACACTGTTTATTGCCATATATTAACATGGCATTGATCAGTGTTATCGCCACTCGACTGCTCCTACCTGGATCTCAGGCACGGAGCAGTCATTTATCGATCAGACATGCAGGAGGCAGGTAGGGATCCTCCTGGTGTCCTGCAAGCTGTTCGGGATGCCGTGATTTCACCGCGGCAGTCCTGAACAGCCCAACTGAGCTGCCGGGATGCTTTTGGTTTCACTTCAGACGTGGAGGTCAACTTTGATCGTTGCATCTTAAGGGTTAATACCAGGCATCACTGCAATCGGTGATGTCCGGTATTAGCCGTGGGTCCCGGCCATTGTTGCCTGCTGGGACCAACCTGATATGACGCAGGGTCAGAACAAAGCAGAACAAAGCATTGAGCAGTGGGCTTACTACAGACAGTGACCTCCTGTCACCTACTTTACTGTGTCCACTAATGCACTACACATCACAGCAAGAAGTGTTACTGCAGAACAAGCCATTAAGGCTATCACATTACACACTAAGGAAAGCACTGAGCAGAGGGCTGACCTCAGGCAGTGACCTTCTGTCACCTGCATTACTGTGTCCTGTTAGTGCACTACAAATCCCAGAAGTCTGACTAAAGAACAATTCCATAAAAGCTATCACAATACAATACTTAGCAAGCTGAACAAAGCAGAGGGCTACCTGTATTTTCACATAAATACACATTAAGTGTTACATGTATTTTCTACTGTAGATTTAATTGAATATGTTGCAAATTATACCTTGTTTTAACATAACTATGCATTTAAAAGCATTGATAGTGAACAGGCAAAAGGACAAGTCATCTAAGGACAAGCCAATTAAGGACAAGTTATGAGTAGTTTCTGGGTTCAATAAAGCATATAGGCCCTCATTTACTATTGCAAACCTGACATGCTTTGTGGGGTTGTGCGCCAGATTCTGGCGCATTGCACCAGATTCTGTCTGCACCAGAATTTGCACCAGAATTGAAAAATCCAGACTAACTCTCCTTTTTGTTCAGAAAACCCGAAAAGGGGGCATGTCCATTAGAAAAGGGGGCGTGGTCACTGAAAAGGGACGTGTTCCCGACATTTTTACAAAGACCCAACATATTTAGTAAGGTTTCCACAGAAAATGGTGGATTTCAGCTGAGGAAAACCCTACAGATCAGAGCATGTGTAAAAAAAAAAAAAGCTAAATGTAGGGAAAGTGGAAAATGTAAGGAAACCTTAGTAAATCCAACAAAGTAGAAACACTATCTGGCACTGCTGTGTGGGGAGTGAACAAAAGTCCGCACATAAAGTGCAAGTGTGGATACAGTCCTAAGGGTGGTGCTCAATCTTGCAGAAAGGAAGAATTCTTACAACATGGCAGTGTAGAAGAAATGATGGCACTCACCCGAAAATGGACTTGCAAGGATCTGCACGCTGGTTCCCCCGGCGTCCTTGCCCGCTCCACCTGCCTGAGCAGACTTGCTCAGTGCGTAATGACTGGCAATACAGGGACTGGAGCATCGTTACGTCACGGCCCCTCGTGACGTAGCGGCCTATCCCCTCAATACAAGTCTATGGGAAGGGGCGTGGCAGCCATCATGCCCCCTCCCATAGACTTGCATTAAGGAGGTGGGCCATGATGTCACGAGGGTTGGAGCCGTGATGTCACAATGCTCCAGCCCCTGCAACGCTGGTCATTACGCACGGAGCAAGTCTGCTCTGTGGAGTAATGATAGCAGGGTGCCGCAGCCGAGATCCTGGGGTCCCCAGCAGCGGGACCCCGGTGATCTGACATCTTATCCCCTATCCTTTGGATAGGGGATAAGATGTCTAGGGGCGGAGTACCCCTTTAACACCCCACAGGTGTTTGACGACTTTACGTTAAAGTTGGATGTGCAAATGAATTTTTTTTCACTAAACTGCTGGCTTTTCCCCTAATTTAAAATTTTTACAAGGGGTAATAGGAGAAAATGCCCCCCAAAATTTGTAACTCAATCTCTTCTAAGTATGGAAATACCCCATGTGTGGACGTCAAGTGCACTGCAGGCGCGCTACAATGCTCAGAAGAAAGTATCACATTTGGCTTTTAGAAAGCAAATTTTGCTGAAATAGTTTTCTGGGGGGGCATGTCGCATTTAGGAAGCCCCTGTGGTGCCGGAGCAGCAGAAAAAAACACATGGCATACTATTTTGGAAACTACACCCCTCAAGGAACATAATAAGGAATATAGTGAGCCTTAACACCCCACAGGTGTTTGAAGACTTTTTGTTAAAGTCGGATGTGTAAATGTTTTCACTAAAATGCTGGTGCTACCCCAAATTTTTCATTTTCACAAGGGGTAATAGGAGAAAAATTCTTCCAAAATTTATTACCCCAGTATGGAAATACCCTATATGTGGATGTAAAGTGCTCTGCGGGTGAACTACAATGCTCAGAAGAGAAGGAGCGCCTTTGGGCTTTTGGATAGAGAATTTGTTTGGAATGGAAGTCGGGGGCCATGTGCGTTTACAAAATCTCCCACATGTGACCCTCACAGAATGTAATAAGGTGTGCAGTGAGCATTTTCACCCCACTGGAGTTTGACAGATCTTTGGAACAGTGTGCTGTGCAAATTATCATACCGCGTGACCCCCAGCTGATTCCTGTAGCTGAGGGCATTAATAGCCGACATGCGGCAATTGTCGTGGCCCGCTATTAACCCTTTATATTGCAAAGTTGACAGCGGCGTCTAAAGGGACATTTGAATGCTCCCTGGGGGTCCAGTGGGGTGGACTGCCCGCCCCACAGCGTGATCGCGGGGGGCGATCCACTGCTGAAGTAGCCGGAGGGCTTACCTCTCCTTCACAGCCTGACAGGACCGGGCTTTATCAATCGAGCGCAGAGCACACAGATCAGTGTAGTTTTATGAAGCCACATTGATCTGTATGAAGAATCTAATTATTCCTCCTAAAAGTCCCTTAAGGGGACTAAAACAGTAAAAATAAAATGTAAAAAAAAAGTTTAAAAACACAAACATTAACCCCTTCCTAAATAAAAGTTTAAATCACCCCCCTTTTCCCAAATTCCATATTAAAATATGTTACCATAATAAAAATAAATATATGTGGTATTGCCACGTGTGTAAATGTCCGAACTATAAAAATATATTATTAATTAAACTGCACAGTCAATGGCATACGCGCAAAAAATAGTGTATTTTTAGTCACTTTTTAGATCATGAAAAAATGTATAAAAAGCAATCAAAAAACTTCAGATCACTGCGCAAAAAAGGAGCCCTCATACCACCCTGTACACGTAAAAATAACAAAGTTATATGGGTCAGAAGATGACAATTTTTAACTTTAATTTAATTTTCATGCATATAGTTATGATTTTTTCCAGAAGACAAAATCAAACCTATATAAGTAGGGTATCATTTTAATTGTATAGACCTACAGAATAAAGAGAAAGTGTCATTTTTACCAAAAAATTTACTGCGTAGAAATAGAAGCCCCCCAAACTTACAAAATTGAGTTTTTCTTCAATTTTGTCGCACAATTATTTTTTTTGTTTTGTCTTAGATTTTGGGGTAAAATGACTAATGTCATTACAAAGTAGAATTGGTGACGCAAAAAATAAGCCATAATATGGATTTTTAGGTGCAGAATTGAAAGGGTTATGATTATTAAAAGTAAGGAGGAAAAAACGAAAGTGCAAAAATGGAAAAACCCTGCGTCCTTAAGGGGTTAAAGGGGTACTCCGGTGGTTAAGGTTTTTGGCTATATTGTATCATCTTCTTTTAATGTTCATGTTTTTTGCAATTGACATGTATTATACATTTGTGTAGCATGTGCCTTTTTTTCTTACCTGTTTGTGGGCCAGGAAGTTCTGTAGTTGTGTGTTGGATCTCTAACTGTTGTCCACAACGTCAGCCATGTTAGGATTAGGCTGTGGACAACATGTCAGGGCTTTTTTTTTTCTCTGTTCTTTCAGAACTGCATGAGAGAGATAAGCCTCGCCTCCTCATCTCCCCCTCCTGGAGGACACAGGTGTGCATGAGAGAAAGAAGCCAGAGCAGGGGGAGAGAGAGGACATACTTCTGAGGACGCCGGTCTGCACTGAAAGAAGACAGAGAAGATAAGAGTGTTATGTGAAGGGGAGGATAACAAAGTGCTCGGGCTGGGGATGTATAGACTGCAGGGGAATAAATCTCGGACTGGGGATGATTTCTATGTGTGAAGGGATCCTGAATGACACATGCTGGGAGTTGTAGTCCCTGTTATGTGTATGTATGCTAGTGTTTACAAACCAGTGTGCCTCCAGCTGTTGCAAAACTGCAACTCCCAGCATGCCTGGACAGACTTTGGGCATGCTGGGGGTTGTAGTTTTGCAACAGCTGGAGGCACACTGGCTGAGAAACACTGTCCTAGCCTATTCAGCATACACATCATGTTACACCACAGTTTCCAAACCAGTGTGCCTCCAGATGTTGTAAAACTACAACTCCCAGCATGCCCTGACAGCCTTTGGGCATGCTTGGAGTTGTAGTTTTGCAACAGCTGGAAGCACACTGATTTGGAAACACTGGCCAAGCCTATTCAGTATATTACAAACAAAGTGCATTGTTTCCCAATCAGGGTGTCTTCAGCTGTATCAAAACTACAACTCCCAGCATGCCCAGACAGCTTTTGGCTGTCCGGACATACTGGTAGTAGTAGTTTTGCAACACCTGGAGGCACCCTGGGTGAGAAACACTGGTGTATGCCCTATAGAGGTGTGGTGAACTACAACCCCCAGGAGACTACAGAGGCAGCATGCTGGTGTTACACCACAGACTAAAGACTCCTGAATGACACATACTGGGAGTTGTAGTCCCTTTTGTATGTGTATGCCAGTGTATCCCAACCATGGCTGATTATATTAGTGTGCATTCTATAAGGGGGCCGACCCGGGAAAATAGTAGGGTGGGTGGGTGGAACAAAAAAAAAAAAAAGGAGCCGCCCCAAACCAGCAAGGCATGTGGCATGCTGGGATTTGTAGTTTTAAGCACAGCAAGAAACAGGAAATAGAAGCAAAGATAGGAAAACAAAGTGGGGGGATTAAAATGCAACAAAGAATGGAAATAGAGTAGCCTAAACAACAAGAATAGAAATGAAACAAAACAAATAGGGTAAGTCACAAACGGAAAAACACGTTGATCCCCGGAGTACCCCTTTAATGTTCTTCAGTGGCCCAGTAAAAGCCCTGATTTAAACCTAGTTTAATTTCTCTGGTGAGACCTTAAAATGGCTGTTCACTGACTGCCCCCATACAGCATGACAGAACTTGAGAGGATCTGCAAGAATGGCAAAAAAATCCCTAGATCTAGCTATACAAACCTTGTGACATTATCCCCAAAAAAGACTGGAGGCTGTAATCGCTGCCACAGGGGCTTCAACTAAGTCCTGAGAAAAGGGTCTGAATACTTTTGTCAATCTTAAATTTTAGTTTTTCTTTTGTAATAAATTTGTTTTATCATTCTCATTAATGGATATTGAGTGCAGATTGATGGGAGAAAAGTGCAATTTTGTCGATTGAAGCAAAAGGTCCCAACAGTACTGCCTACAAAAAATCAGAATAGACAAATCACCAGGTCCAGATGGCATTCACCCTCGTGTTCTAAAGGAATTAAGTTATGTAATAGACAGACTCCTATTTTTAATATTCAGGGACTCTATAGTAACAGGGACTGTTCCCTAGGACTGGCGCATGGCAAATGTGGTGCCAATATTTAAAAAGGGGTCAAATGGTGACCCTGGGAATTATAAACCTGTTAGTTTAACCTCAGTTGTATGTAAATTGTTTAAGGGTGAAGAGATGCTATTTTGGAGTATCTTGATAAAAATAAATGTATGACTCCATATCAGCATGGCTTTATGAGGGATCGGTCCAGTCAAACTTACCTGATCAGCTTTTATGAGGAGGTATATCTAAATTTTTTATACAGTGCCACATAAAAGGTTGGTGTATAAAATGAGAAGGATTGGGCTGGAGGAGAATGTGTGCAAGTGGGTAAGTAACTGGCTCAGTGATAGGAAACAGGGTGGTTATTAATGGTACTTATTCTGATTGGGTGACTGTTACTAGTGGGGTACCACAGGGGTCAGTCTTGGGTCCTATTCTATTTAATATATTTATTAATGACCTTGTAGAGGGGTTGAATAGTAAAGTAGCAATCTTTGCAGATGATACTAAACTTTGTAAAGCATTAAACACTATAGAGGACAGTGCACTATTACAAATGGATCTGGATAGGTTTGAGGTTTGGGCTGGGAAGTGGCAGATGAGGTTCAACACTGATAAATGTAAGGTAATGCACATGGGGAAGAAAAATCCAGGCTGGGATTATATATTAAATGGGAGAACACTTGGGACAACTGAAGTGGAAAAGGACTTGGGAGTCTTAGTTTATAGTAAATTTTGTTGTAGCGACCAGTGTAGGGCAGCTGCTGCCAAGGCAAATAAAATCATGGGGTGCATCAATAGGGTCATAGATGCCCAGAACAAGGAAATAATTCTACCCTTGTACAAATCACTAGTCAGACCACACATAGAATACTGTGTACAGTACTGGGCACCAGTACACAAGAAAGATGTAGTGGAACTGGAGAGGGTTAAAAGACGGCAAACCAGAGTAACACGGGGAATGGGAGGACTACAGTACCCAGAAAGATTATAAGAATTAGGGTAATTTAGTTTAGAAAAAAGAAGGCTGGACTCACTTCCTTTGTTTTGACTCAGGGGCGACCTAATAACTATGTATAAATATATCAGGGGGGCAGTACAGAGATCGCTCCCATGATCCATTTAAACCCAGGACTGTATCTATAACAAGGGGGCATCCTGTATGTTTAGAGGAAAGAAGGTTTTACACCAGCACAGATGGGGGTTCTTTACTGTAAGAGCAGTGAGACTGTGGAATTCTCTCTCGGAGGAGGTGGTTATGGTTAACTCTGTATAAGAGTACAAAAGGGGTCTGGATGCATTTTTGGAGAATAATAACATTAAAGGTTATGGATTATAGATCTATAGGGACAGAAGGTTAATCCAAGGATCTATTCTAATATCTATTCCGAGAAGTAATATTTACCTCTAGTATGAGGGTTTTTTGCCTTCCTCTGGATCAACTCAGTATGGACTCATTAGGGTTATAGATTGAACATGATGGACTCCGGTCTTTTTTCAACCTTATGAACTATGTTACTTTGTAACATGACACAATGTGCCAACAAGGGTGGGAAGACTTTCAGAATGCACTGTATATTGTATGCTAGCTAGGATACATGTAACATACTGTCTGTTCTTTTTATTAAAACCAATCCTCCAAATGGTTTTGTCTTTAAAGCTCGAGATAATGGAAAGGAGCCTGACATGTCTAGAAAAAAAATGTGTGTTATTGGCATTAGGCTTGGTTCACATAACAATTTCACCATATGTTTAACAGACAGTAAAGTCAGACAAAAACTGATTTTCTGAAATCGTATACAGTCATATTCTAAATAATTGTTTGGCATCTTATTTAAAATCATATCCAAAAATGTTATGGTAGAAAATGTTAACTTTTTCATCCAATTTTTACATTACATGTATGTAGCAAGAGGAAGAATCTTGAAGTTTCTAGCACTTTCCATAGTATTCCGAGGCAACTGCACATGTGTAAAATAAAAAAAAAATTGTATGCAATAAATCTAATGAAACCGCACAGTTACACTATTTAATATGATTTATATAGACCATAATCTGGACACCATAAACAATTGGACACCATTTCAACCACAATTTTACCCCAAACATAAAATTGTGCAAAATTGGATGTGAATCAAAACTGATGCATGTGTTGTATTTGATTACTCAATGGAAGTCAATAGATACAACCTGGCATGCAGTTTTGTACGATTTAAAGGTAAAAAATTGTGACTAAAAGTAGGATGGTAAAATCATGATGTGAACCCACCCTTAGTCTATGAGCTGATGACTGTAGGCTGAACTGCCATTCAAATGCCATTGCATGTATATGCCCAGCTTAATGGGTTGGCCCACTATTATATTTTTACATTTATATATTAGATCACTCAAAACATAACAATTTTTCAGACGGAGTAGTTTAAAAATCTCATGTGTCTAGATATTATTGTTATATACTTCTTATGTTGCCCCTTGGTGGCCCTTTCTTTTAATTCTCTTTCAGAACGCCTACCTGATGAGTCCTATGCTGGTGGTCATTTATGCTCACTAGCTCAGTCCCACAGCCCTGATCCTCTTCAAATACTTGGTAAACTGATTCCTGCTATTGCACAGCCTGGCCAATGAACATCAGAGCACTAGAAGGCTTTTTCACACTATTCCTGGTCACAAGAGGTGGATGGTATCAAAGGAAATGCATCAAAACAACTCTAGGGGGCACCTCAACCAATAACAACTAAATGTAGATATAGGAATAAAAGTACATGAATCCAAGTATATATGTTATCCAACAGTGTAAATCAATATTTGGTGATTGGACAATTCATTTATGACAACTTGGTTATTTGAGTCGTGTTGGTGACTAGACAAATGTTAGTGGTAGATCTCTAAATGAAATACAGATAGAGTCAATATAATGCATTCCGGTACATATTGACATAAATGATCTTTTGACATGGGCTATTTTTTGTGCCACTGCTCCTCTAACCATGTAGTTTAATAACATATGAACATTGGATGGATTATATGGTTATGTGTCAATTGCTCATGCACTGACACACCTTGAAGGGACGTAGCAGTTAAAATTGGAAGACATTGCGGTGTGCATATTATTAGATACTATTTAGTGTGATTACCTAAGCAGGTCATACACTACACAGAACTGCACACGAGAACAGTCAATGCAAAGCCAATTAATTTAGAAAAGTTATCTGTATGTACTAAAAACCTTCATCCAGACTATGTAGCTAAAAATGTAGTATAATTATAGGTTTCTATAGACAAAACATTCAATGCAAAAGTCTTTCACAGGCTCTCCAGTTGTCAGTATGCCGTGATAGCCACGGGACACCATTATTGTAATGTTAATTTGCTCTAACAATACCAGAATAAATCCAAAGCTTAATGTGATAGAGATATTGGCCAAGAAAATAAACCATATGGGACCTCACTAGTAGGTGCAACTCACACCTAAGAAATATAAGAACCCAAAGATATTCCTTAACCTGTGTCAGGGACCGACCAGGGTACAGGGAGAGTGAACACCAAATTGACCCTAAAACACTCTCCCTGCCTGCTTGCCAATCCACGCTAAACGGTGGATCGAAAACTGGGCGCCGTTCCCTCCCTGAGCTAAAGTGCAGAGGCCTAAAAACACATACTAATAAATAGTCGGTCACAAACCAGAAACATACAGGAACATAGAACTCCATAGTATAAAAGTTCAGAGGGCACAGATCAGAGAGTTAATACAGAGGACCCTATATCAGCGGACATGAACAGAGGACTCGTGAATGTGTTCATGAACAGAGGACACTATAGATAAGCAGTCATGAACAGAACTCCAAAGATCTGAATAAAGAACTGATAAACACATAGAGTTCAAAACATTAGACAGGAAAAGTCTGAACATACTCCAGAACAAAACAGGAATAAGCTTAATCCCCTAGAATAAACCCCCGGTAGACACAGGAATAACAATACCCTCTAAGAACCCACGGACAGGTAAATGGGATCTATCGCTAAACAGACACAATCGCAATTCCTCCAAACACCTCCAGTAGATAAGAAGTCCCCATGGAACGGCAAAAGGGATGCCCAGTACAACTCAGAAAAATGGATACAACAGGATATAATAATAGGACACAGTTCACACTGAACACAAGACAGGAATAGCAATCCCTCCGAACACCTCCAGTAGACAAGAAGTCCCCATGGAGCTGTAACAGGGATCTAACAAAGGACACTGTTCACACTGGACACAAAAACTGGACACTCCACTCCACTAACTCCACTAATGAAGGAGTGGAGTAATAAATCCAAATAGACTGCAGGCCAGCGGCACACTCGCCAGTGTGGACAGGATGCTGGCCCAGTAGGAAAACAGAAATATAAAACATAGGACTTGATAAGAACGGATACAAGAGGAAACAGTGTGAAAAGACACATAGCAGAAAATATATACAAATCCTAAAACTGACTAAACAAACACAGATTAAAATCCATTATAAGCATGCCACCTCACATAGGCTAAAACCAGAAAATACAAGGTGCATGCTAAAACAGAAACAGTAGATTAAAAGCTCATATAAAGAGTTTCACGAAGAGCCTCATGCAGCATGTCCAACATCTTAGCAAGTCAGGATTTAATGAAGTCAATCACCAGCCCAGAGGCTAGACTGGGCTGACTTTAAATAGACACACCCTAGGAGCTATTGGCTAAAATGCCAAAGGCTATTAACTATTCCCTGACCAGGGAACATAAAACTGTTCAAACACAACCAAACTAATAGCTGTGTGTGAACACAGGCCAATACAGACATGACCATTTGTTTAAAGTGATATCTAGAACTAGAGCATTTAAAAGACCAAAATGTCCTCAAATAACCAATTGGAGAATTACAGAAAATAGTTCAAATAAAAATTGACACAGTCTGAAATTTTGACATTTCTAATTTATAATCATAGAATCATTTCTGACTGAACCTTTAATCCATAAAGGTTTGTTCATTCGACCAATATCTTAGTCCACTAATGAATCAGATAAGAAGGATTTATTACTTGTCCCATAAAGCCAATGATTGTTAATGCATAATGATGCAATGCAATTCGGAAGGTGAAGGTGATAGTCAAGCAGGTCAAAGGTATCCGAAAGAAACTTTATTAAGTAATGGGAATAATAATAATAGGTTTATGTCAAATTAAATGAAGCACATAAAATGCAATATAATACATTAGCCTATACTATTTAACTTTGTTTTGTATACATTGGGATTTCATCTTTTCAGCAAGTAAGCATTGTTGAGAAGTGGTATATATATATATATATATATATATATATATATATATATATATTTATATATATATATATATTTATATATTTTTTTTTTTTTGCATTAAGACTCTATGAAACCATATGTATAGCTAGTTTATAGTTGTACATAGTTAGATTTTCATACCTAAATTACATGGAAACATAGAATGTGACGGCAGAAAAAAAACTTTTGGCCCATCTAGTTTGTCCAATATTTTGGATACTAGGAATTCTCCCTGGCCCTATCTTTTAAGGATAGCCTTATGCCTTATCTTAACTCCTTTACTGTAAATTACATTTAACATGTAGCAGTGAAGTAATTATAGGGGTTGGTCACTTTCTGAGGAAATTTGTAATATATGTAAAATTTGATGTATATTGGCACAGACAATTAACGTGTGATGAGCAAACACAGGTAATTAATTAGAACACCACAAGTTGTCATCAGTTGTCCGGCATCCGGCATCCATTGTTTCTGCATGGCGGACAGGTGCCCTCCAGTGTGTCCAACTATCCATCATCAAAATTGAGATGCTGGATGATTGTGAACTGTCCCATTGAAAGGAATTGGATCAGTTCTAGCATCAGTTTCTCTCTGGTGCACACTGGAGGGAAACTATGGTGGACGCCTGATTTATGTGAACCCAGCCTTACATAACTACAACCTATTTTTGATGTCACAGCAGCTTAGGCTGTGCAATTGGTTACACATATACATTAGAAACATGTCAAAAAGGATGCTGATGTACAGTATACATGCACATACAGGAACTTCAATGGCTCAATGGTATTCAACTAGTGACTATGTTTACAGATAATTCCCATAACACATATGTGTATTTACTTGGTCTCAAAATCATAGCATCCTGTACTTTTGGGTCCAAGTAAATATACATATACAGATATTGTGAAACTGTCAAACTAAGTTATTAATTAACTATGTTCAGGTCAGTAAAGCCAATGGGGCTTGGGTCTGTACAGTACATATAGATCAGCACCCCATTTTGGCAAGTTGCTTTTGAATATGTGCAGCAAATTGCATAATTCTAATGTGAACCCAGCCTTATCTGACTAAAACTCACTTGATATTGTAGCAACTTTCCAAACAAGAATCCATTTTTCATGTCTCTTCAGCTAAACTGTTGGGACTTCAGAAAGCTTCCAAATTGGATGACTCTTACAATGTCACAGTAACCTACTCGATCAGTAAGGCTTCAGGGTAGACGCCGGTGTGAGGTGAAAAGTTGCGACCCGTGCAGACTTGCGACCGCGCCTCCACTCAGCTATCCGAAGGTTTCCGAAGCAAGAGCTGGGTGGAGCGAAGGCAGAGCAGAGGACGCAGGTCTTCACAGGAGAAAGAAGCCATGCCCCCCTCATCTCCCCCTCACGGAGGACGCAGGTCTGCATGGGAGAAAGAAGGCAGAGCAGGGGAGAGAGGACATACATGGCTCCTCATCTCCCCTCCCCCTGCTCTGCCTTTGGAGGATGCATCCCTAGTCTATGATGTCCCCCCACCCCTTTATCCCCAGCCTGTGCAGTTTGTCCCCCCCCCCCTCACCCTTATCCCCAGCCCATGCAGTATGTCCCTCTTCACACATACAAATCATTAGGAAGGGGAGATGAGGAGCCGTGTACATCCTCTCTCCTCTGCTCTTCTGTCTTCTTTTCCCTGTGCATCCTCCAAAGGCAGAGCAGGGGGAGGGGAGATGAGGAGCCGTGTACGTCCTCTCTCCCCTGCTCTGCCTTCTTTCTCCCATGCAGACCTGCGTCCTCTGGGAGGGGGAGGTGAGGGGGGAATGGCTTCTTTCTCCCGTGCAGACCTGCGTCCTCTGCTCTGCCTTCGTTCCATCAAGCTCTAGCTTTGGAAACCTTCGTAGAGCTGAGGGGAGGAGCAGTCACAAGTCTGCATGGGTCGCAACTTTCCACCCCACACCGGCTTCACAAGGTGCAGGATAAACTCAAGGAGGGTAAGGTAAAATCAGAGTTAGTTTAATCCCAAGATGCACCGCGTTTCAATGCAAGTTTGCAGCTTCATCAGGCAGTAACCTACTCAGCAGAAGGTGGCAACAACAGGGGCCCTTGTGCCACAACAGTATATGGGCTACTGGCTATTTTCTACTGTGGTGTGGTAACCATACCCTACACCATTGATGGTTCTACAGTAAATACCTACTTCAATACCTTCAAGCGAGTGGGCTTGTACTTTTTGATCAAAAATGTATACTAACAACCTGTTAGTTTTTGATATTGTGCTGAGAAGCAATCAGATCATTATACAAGATTGTAGATGTGCGCTATGTCTGTATTCTACTCGAATTCATGTTGTGATTTCTATCCTTCCTTTCTAGCCTATAGACTGGTTTGAGAGGCATTGGGGCCGCTCTGCCAGTGGGTCGCTCCCCCCGTGGGCACCTGTGTCGCGGCGGTGGTGGTCGCCGCCCGGTGCTACGCCATTTTATGCTTGGGACGTTAGGGACCCACTCTGAATAGGTGGCCTTGACGTGGCGAGTGGGCTTGTACTTTTTGATCAAAAATGTATACTAACAACCTGTTAGTTTTTGATATTGTGCTGAGAAGCAATCAGATCATTATACAAGATTGTAGATGTGCGCTATGTCTGTATTCTACTCGAATTCATGTTGTGATTTCTATCCTTCCTTTCTAGCCTATAGACTGGTTTGAGAGGCATTGGGGCCGCTCTGCCAGTGGGTCGCTCCCCCCCGTGGGCACCTGTGTCGCGGCGGTGGTGGTCGCCGCCCGGTGCTACGCCATTTTATGCTTGGGACGTTAGGGACCCACTCTGAATAGGTGGCCTTGACGTGGCGAGTGGGCTTGTACTTTTTGATCAAAAATGTATACTAACAACCTGTTAGTTTTTGATATTGTGCTGAGAAGCAATCAGATCATTATACAAGATTGTAGATGTGTGCTATGTCTGTATTCTACTTGAATTCATGTTGTGATTTCTATCCTTCCTTTTTTTTTTTTTCTGAACATGTGCTGCACTCTTCCCCACCCCCTCAGCCCAAACCTATATAGGTGGTAATTAGCCACACTAGGGCCATTTCACTTCTAGCAGCCTCCCAGTCTGACTTCTGTATTCTACTCGAATTCATGTTGTAAAATCAGAGTTAGTTTAATCCCAAGATGCACCGCGTTTCAATGCAAGTTTGCAGCTTCATCAGGCAGTAACCTACTCAGCAGAAGGTGGCAACAACAGGGGCCCTTGTGCCACAACAGTATATGGGCTACTGGCTATTTTCTACTGTGGTGTGGAAACCATACCCTACACCATTGATGGTTCTTCAGTAAATACCTACTTCAATACCAACCCAACAGAGACAGGGAGATAGGAAAGTGAATAGCTCCTTACAAGGGATCAAATAGATAGTAAGGAACACTGTTATTTCACATTATTACTGTGGCGGAGGACCTCGTACATGGCTCCTATGCACTTGCACAGGTGGCACATATAGTGTGCTGGCTCTGGTTAAAGGAATAGCAACTTAAAGTTAGAAACAAATATTTTATAGAATTTATGTATGTTTCTCCTTACTTGGCTACATTGACTGGAACTGCTTATAATGAGGTTCATTGTATACATCTCACCGTTTAGAGGGATATATTAATCCTGTTAGAAATATTATAAGATACTACATAGGTCAAGTGAAAATCATCTCTGTATTAAAGATATTTCGGCACATTGATAGATAATTGCGTAAATTGTATATATACGTTTCTCACTGGCGTCAGCATTCTGTCATCTGTGTAATTATATGACATTAGTACTACTTTCATTTTATTAGATCAATTGTGAATGTTTTAACTAATGCTTCATCTATGGCACTATGAATTCCTCACATAAATGGTAACATTGCATTAAACACTCTTTGTGTAATGTATTCATTTGAAAGTTATATTAAAAAAACTATACAAAGAAATTCTGTGAATATCAAAGGTATTCATGCCCAGCTCCATTTGGAAGGGAAAAAAAAATCAACATTTTTTTCTTATAATTGTTTAACAAAAGTCCTTGAAGCAAATTGTTAATGTGAAGCCACTGACAATATTCCTTTTCTAAATGCGGATATTGACAATAATATAGTGTAGACCTTCAGATCCATTCAGGAATCAGTCTGCTCTGAAAACCCATGCAAAAGAAGAACACAAAACATCCTGGAGTCAATGTGTGCGGCCGAAGAACATGTTTCTGCTTATAATAAATCTTGTTAGGTAAAAAAATCTATTTCATTGCTAATTATACATTATGTCAAGCCAATATGGCCTCCAAAATACACAAAACAAAACACAAGGCCTTCTATTGTACAATGTACCTTTGACTATGCAGAAGAATGCTTTCAGAGAGGGTCACAATGAGATTGAGGGAGCATTTTTGAAAGCCTCAATAGGCCTCTGTAGACACGGTTTCCTTTACACTGAGTGCCCTGTGGACTATCTAGATTAACAAATCTTTATATGGAGTGCAGGTGTTAGTTGGTCTACAAATACTAGCAAAAGAATGCGATAAAATATGAAAAAGGTAGAAGCTTTTAATGACCTATTCCACTTAATTGGGTACATGGTTGTTTCTAATATATATATATATATATATATATATCTGACTACAGAAAAAAATATTTTTTAGTAATCTGAAACTTGACGTTTCGGTAAGCGCAACACATGTTTTGAGTTCTCTGCATCGTGAACTATGTATTTTAGTCACTAAGCAATGAAGAATAATACTGCTGCATATTCCAATGAAGGCACAGTTGTCTCTATGGTCCTTGAAATAATAATACAGCCTAGGGGTATAAATCAGGCAAAAAAAGTTCCCCAAATAACAAGACTAGAGATGAGAAAACGTTTCAAAGGTTTGATTCTGAACTAGTTCTGTTCAACCCTGTACTTTACCCAGGGCTAGTGCAAGGATTTTTGCCATCCTAGGCAAAAGCTAATTTTGCCTCCCCCTTGAGTCCGCCAATTGGCCTACCCTTTAACACGTCCCACCTTACTTCTGAAGTGAAACACTGTAACAAGCCATCTCTTCATGTAATTAGCTACTACTGGGGGTGACACACTGTAACAAACCTCCTCCGCATGCTGCTAGCTGAGTGAGTGGTTCGGATGCTAGTTGTCTAACTTTGTTGCGGAAGGCAGAGAAGCTCCCCCCATTTTAAGGGAGCTCTAAGCGGCTGCCTATTTTGCGTATAGGCAGAGCTGGCCCTGACTTTAACAATACCCAAAAACACGTATATTACATTGGCCCTCATTTACTATTCTAAACCCGACCTCTTTTGTCGGGTTTTTTTGTCGCATCTTTGTCTGCGCCATGTCGCAGACATCGTGCGCCAGTCTGCGACACTATGCGACATTTTTTCCCGACGGACCCGATGTGGATTCTCCCAAACCCGAAAAAGGGGCGTAACCCGACATTTCTGAGCTTTCCCACGTATTTATTAAGGTTTCCAACCCGAATTTGTTGAATTGTTGTGGATTTTTTCCCGACAGCTCAGAGGAGTTGGAAACCAAAACCTACAAAACCCACGTGCGACAAACAGGATGCGACATAATAATAATAAATACCAGGGGAAAAAAGCAGTCGGGTAAGAAAGCAACATAGACTTACAACCCGATTTTCTTAGTAAATGAGGGCCATTGTGTTAGAGTCCAAAGTCCTGTATAACACTGTTAGGTCACCTAGGACTGTTTCTATTTACTTCTTAGCTGTTTTAAAGGGGTAATCCAGTGGTTAAGATTTTTGGCTATATTGCATCTTCTTTTAATGTTCATGTTTTTTGCAATTGACATGTATTATATGTTTGTGTAGCATGTGTCTTTTTTCTTACCCGTTTGTGGGCCAGGAAGTTTTGTAGTTCTGTGCTGGATCTCTTACTGTCTTCCACAGCTTCGGCCATGTTAGAATTAGGCTGTGGAAAACGCGTCAGGGCTTTTTTTTCTCTGTTCTTTCAGAGCCCGGAGGACGCAGGTCTGCATGAGAGAAAGAAGCCACGCCCTCTCATCTCCTCCTCCCAGAGGACACATGTCTGCATGAGAGAAAGAAACCACACATCCTCATCTCCCCCTCCTGGAGGACGCAGGTCTGCATGAGAGAAAGAAGCCACGCCCTCTCATCTCCTCCTCCCAGAGGAAACATGTCTGCATGAGAGAAAGAAGCCTCACCCCCTCATCTCCCCCTCCCGGAGGACGCAGGTCTGCATAAGAGAAAGAAGCCAGAGCAGGGGGAGAGAGAGGACGTACACAGCTCTTCATTTCCTTATCCCCCTGCTCTGTCTTCTGAGGATGCAGGTCTGCACTGAAAGAAGACAGAGAAGATAAGAGTGTTATCTGAAGGGGAGGATAACAAAGTGCTGGGGATGTATAGACTGCAGGGGAATAAATCTTGGACTGGGGATGATTTCTATGTGTGAAGGGGGGACTCCTGAATGACACATGCTGGGAGTTGTAGTTCCTTGTATGTGTGTGCATGCTAGTGTTTACAAACCAGTGTGCCTCCAGCTGTTGCAAAACTACAACTCTCAGCATGTCCTAACAGCCTTTGAGCATGCTGGGAGTTGTAGTTTTGCAACAGCTGAATGCACGCTGGTTGGGAAACACTGTCCTAGCCTATTCAGCATACACATCATGGTATACAGGTGTTTCCAAACCAGTGTGCCTCTAGCTGTTGTAAAACTACAACTCCCAGCATGCTCTGACAGCCTTTGGGCATGCTGGGAGTTGTAGTTTTGCAACAGCTGGAGGCATACTGATTGGGAAACACTGTTCTACCCAATTCAGTATAGTACAAACAAAGTGCATTGTTTCCCAACCAGGGTGTCTTCAGCTGTATCAAAGCTACAACTCCTAGCATGCCCGGACAGCTTTTGGCTGTTTGGGCATGCTAGTATTAGTAGTTTTGCAACACCTGGAGGCACCCTGGTTGGGAAACACTGGTGTATGCCCTATAGAGGTGTGGTGAACTACAACCCACAGGAGACTACAGAGGCAGTATGCTGGTGTTACACCACAGACTGAACACTCCTGAATGACAAATGCTGGGAGTTGTAGTCCCTTTTGTGTGTGTATGCCAGTGTATCCCAACCAGGGCTTATTATATTAGTGTGCTGTGTATAAGGGGGCCGACCCGGGAAAATAGTAGGGTAGGTAAAGGGCAGAACAAACAAAAAAGAAAAAGGAGCTGCCCCAAACCAGCAAGGCATGTGGCATGCTGGGATTTGTAGTTTTCAGCACAGCAAGAAATAGGAAATAGAAGCAAAGATAGGAAAACAAATTGGGGGATAAAAAGACAACAAAGAACGGAAATAGAGTAGCCTAAACAACAAGAATAGAAATGAAACAAAACAAATAGGGTAAGTCAAAAACAGAAAAATACTTTGACCACCGGAGTACCCCTTTAACCTCTTCAGGACGCAGGGCGTATGGATACGCCCTGCATTCCGAGTCCTTAAGGACCGAGGGCGTATCCATACGCCCGTGGGAAATCCGGTCCCCACCGCTAGCCGGTTGGGGACCGGAGCCGGATGCCTGCTGAAATCATTCAGCAGGCATCCTGGCACATTGCCCAGGGGGGTCCTGAGACCCCCCATGTCGGCGATCAGAGAAAATCGCATGTCAATTCAGACATGCGATTTTCTCCAATTCCGGGCTGATCGGGTCTCTGGTGACCCGATCACCCGTAAAATAGGGCTGATCGGAGTTGTCAGCAACAGCCCCGATCAGCCTAAAGGATAGGAGTGAGGTCGCAAAGCTGCAATCTACTCCTATCCCCTGCCATTACTCAGAACGGAGTTCTGACCAATGGCAGCGCAGGACAGGGGGTTGCCATGGCAACCCCCGTTCTGCCCGCCCCTGGATGTCGAGGGGCTCTGGGAAGAAGATGGAGGCCGTACCTGCAGGAGAAGATGCCTGGGGACCTGGGATCTTCGCTGGAGCCTGCTGGATCCTGATCAGGTAGGGAATCGACAGTGGGGGGGGGGGGGGAATTGAAAGTGAAAGTAAATCGATCTTTACTGTGGCAACCACTAGGGGGGGCCAAACTGCAACTCCCAGCATGCCCAGAGAGCCAAAGGCTGCCTGGGCATGCTGGGAGTTGTAGTTTTGCAACATCTGGAGGGTCACAGTTTGGAGACCACTGTTACAGTGGTGCCCAAACAGTAGCCCTCCAGATGTTGCCAAACTACAACTCTCAGCATGCCTCGACTGCCCAGGCATGCTGGGAGTTGTAGTTCTGTAACATCTGTCCCTTCAGATTTAGCAATTTTCATGACATTTTTGAAAATTGCTGCTCTACTTTGAAGCCCTCAAATTTTTTTCAAAAAGCAAAAATATGTCCATTTTATAATGCCAACATAAAGTGGACATATTGTATTTGTGAAGAAAAATAAAATGTATTTGGAATATCCATTTTCCTTACAATTAGAGAGCTTCAAAGTTAGAAAAATGCTAAATTTACCACCAAAATAAAGTAGAATATGTCACAAAAAACAATCTCAGCATCAGAATATTCGGTAAAAGCGTTTTCGCGTTATTAATTTGTAAAGTGACGGTGGTCAGAATTGCGAAAAAGGGCTCAGTCCTTAAGGTGAAAAAGGGCTGCGTCCTTAAGGGGTTAAGGCAAAGCTAATTTTAAAGTTATGGCAACATGTGTCAATTAACAGGTTGAATAAAAACATACCTCACAAGCAGATTTTTTTGTATGTTTTTTATTTTTTATTATTGTTCAAAGATGATCCATTATTTGAAGCAGATGCCTGCTGGAGTTTATATGCTCACAGAGGTATCGAAAAAAGCAATGGCTTTATCCAATTTTTGGAAGAAGCAACAGGTTTTGTGCCTGGAAAGTAAAATATCAATAGCTTTTTACAAGCTGTGAAAAATTATTTCTGATTTGGGGCAAAGAAACAGGATTGACAGAACATGCTATGCACAGCTTTTTCCCAATTAGTGATACACTTAACTTTCAATTAACCCCTTAACGACCATGGACGTGTATACACGTCCAATGGCCGTTACCGAGGTATGACGCGGGCTCCCGACTCGAGCCCGCTTCATACCGGCCGGCCCCCAGCTGATTCTTGCAGCTGGGGGCTGTCGTTAATAGTCGACATGCGGCGATTGCCGTGGCCGGCTATTAACCCTTTAGACCGCCGCTGTCAAAGCTGACAGCGGCATCAAAAGGTGCCTGTATCCAGTCTCTGGTGGTCTAGTGGGATGGATCGCTCCCCCGTAGCGCGATCGCGGAGGAGCGATCCACTACTGAGGTAGCCTGAGGGCTTACCTCTCCTCCTGTGTTGGCTCCGGCTCTCTGAATGATACAGCCTGGCAGAGCACACAGATGAATGGGATTGTATGTAATCCTATTCATCTGTATGAGGAATCAAATAATTCCTCCTAAAAGTCCCCTAAGGGGACTAAAAGTGTAAAAGAAAAAAAGGTAAAATAAAGTTTAACACACACACATTAACCCCTTCCTTATTAAAAGTTTAAATCACCCCCCTTTTCCCAAATTCCATATAAATAATATATAAACATAATAAAAATAAACGTATGTGGTATCGCCGCGTGCGTAAATGTCCAAACTATAAAAATATATAATTAATGAAACCGCACGGTCAATGTTCGTATGTGCAAAAAAATTCCAAAGTCCAAAATAGGGTATTTTTGGTCACTTTTTATTTCATGAAAAAGTGAATAAAAAGCGATCAAAAAGTCTGATCAATACAAAAATATATATATATATATATATATAAAAACTTCAGATCACGTCGCAAAAAATGAGCTCTCATACCGCCCCATATGCAGAAAAATAAAAAAAGTTATAGGGGTCAGAATATGACAATTTTAAACGTATACATTTTCCTGCATGTAGTTATGATTTTTTCCAGAAGTACGACAAATTCAAACCTATATAAGTAGGGTATCATTTTAACCGTATGGACCTACAGAATAAAGAGAAGGTGTCATTTTTACCGAAAAATGTACTGCGTAGAAACGGAAGCCCCCAAAATTTAAAATGGCATTTTTTCTTCAATTTTGTCGCACAATGATTTTTATTTTCCGTTTTGTTGTAGATTTTTGTCATAAAATGACTGATCTCACTGCAAAGTGGAATTGGTGGCGCAAAAAATAAGCCCTCATATGGATTTTTAGGTGCAAAATTGAAAGGGTTATGATTTTTAAAAGGTGAGGAGGAAAAAATGAAAGTTCAAAAACGGAAAAACCCGTGGTCCTTAAGGGTTAAAGTAGATTTTGCACTAATCGAAAAGATGTAGATTGTTCTCAGCTTCTTTACTTCAATTATATATACTGTATGTGGTATTACTCTTAACTATGCTGCTCACTGCTTAATGGGGATCTCTGGTGGAAACAAGTAGAAAACAAATGTTTTCAAATCAACTGGCTCCTGAAACTTAAACAGATTTTTTAATTACTTCTATTAAAAAATCTTAACTCTTCCAGGACTTATCAGCTGCTGTATACTACATTGTGCAGTTCTTTCCAGTCTGACCACAGAGCTCTCTACTGACACCTCTGTCCATGTAAGGAACTGTCCAGATTAGAAGCAAATCCATGTAAAAATTCAAAAACTGGGTCTACAAGAACATGCCAGTGTAAAAAATTAAGATTCTGAATTTTCTCCTTCAATTTGCTGCTATTCCTGTGAAACACCTAAAGGGTTAACACACTTTCTGAATATCATTTTGAATACTTTGAAGGGTGCAGTTTTTATAATGGGGCCATTAATGGGGTAGTTCTAATAAGAAGGCCCTTCAAATCCACTTCAAAACTGAACTGAATTTTGATTTTGAAAATCTTGTGAAAAATTGGAAAATTGCTGCTGAACTTTGAAGCCTTCTGATGTCTTCCAAAAGTAAAAACATGTCAACTTTATGATGCAAACATAAAGTAGACATATTGTATATGTGAATCAATATGTAATTTATTTGGAATATCCATTTTCCTCATAAGCAGAGAGCATCAAATCTTCAAAGTATTTTTCTTATCAAATTTTGGAATTTTTCACCAAGAAATGATGCAATTATCGACAAACTTTTACCACTAACATAAAGAAGAATATGTCACATAAAGACAATCTCGGAATCAGAATGAAAAGTAAAAGCATGCCAGAGTTATTAATGCTTAAAGTGACAGTGGTCAGATTTGCAAAAAATGGTCGAGTCCTTAAGGTAAAAATGGGCTTAAGGGGTTAAGAGTCTCCTCTGTCCTCCACTCGTTACCTGTATTAATGGCACCTGTTTGAACTTGTTATCAGTATAAAAGACACCTGTCCACAACCTCATACAGTCACACTACAAACTCCACTATGGCCAAGACCAAAGATCTGTCAAAGGACACCAGAAACACAATTGTAGAGCTGCACCAGGATGGGAAGACTGAATCTGCAATAAGCAAGCTGCTTGGTGTGAAGAAATCAACTGTGGGAGCAATTATTAGAAAATGGAAGACATACACAAGACCACTGATAATCTCCCTTGATCTGAGCTCCCCGCAAGATCTCACCCCGTGATGTCAAAATGATCACAAGAACGGTGAGCAAAAATTCCAGAACCACACAGGGGGACCCAGGGAATGACCTGCAGAGAGCTAGGGCCAAAGTAACAAAGATTACACAGTAATACACTACACTGCCAGGGACTCAAATCATACAGTGCCAGATGTGTTCCCCTGCTTAAGCCAGTACATGTCCGGGCCCATCTGAAGTTTGCTAGAGAGCATTTGGATGATCCAGGAGAGTATTGGGAGAATGTCTTATGGTCAGAAGAAACCAAAGTAGAACTTTTTGGTAAAAACTCCACTTGTTGTGTTTGGAGGAGAAAGAATGCTGAGTTGCATGCAAAGAACACCATACCTACTGTGAAACATGGGGGTGGAAACATCATACTTTGTGGCTGTTTTTATGCTAAGGGACTAGGACAACTGATCAGTGTAAAGGAGAGAATGAATGGGGCCATGTATTGTGAGATTTTGAGTGAATACTTCCTTCCATCAGCAAGGGCATTGAAGATTAAACCTGGCTGGGTCTTTCAGCATGACAATGATACCAACACATCGCCCAGGCAACGAAGGAGTGGCTTCGTAGGAAGCATTTCAAGGTCCTGGAGGGGCCTAGCCATTCTACAGATCTCTACCCCATAGAAAACCTTTGGAGGGAGTTGAAAGTCCTTGTTGCTCAGCGGCAGCCCCAAAACATCACTGCTCTGGAGGAGATGTATACAATACAGGAATGTGGGTGCACTACTGTGGTAGCTGTATACAATGACATTGGCTATCCCTCAACACTGATGTTAAAATTGAGACATTCGCCAGTGTATCCTTGTATGAAGGACACACCAGAGCCCGCACACCAACGCCAAGGTTTCTCAAAATGGCGCGGAACCTACACTAATCCTACCTGTGCTTGATAGGCAAAACAGGGGCCAGTGGGCAATCACGGCAGCATTCGGTCGACTCACAACTTCCTCCCAGATACCCTCCAGCGTGACTGAGCACACATGCAATGGGAGGAGGGAGGCAAGTCACAAGCCCCACCTGAGTGAGCTAATATGGGTGCGAGTAAATAGAAGGGGGCCCGACCCACTGCTGTCCACTCGGACATGTCGCTGGCCCTGCCGCTTACTTGATTTGCTGGTGCGTAGCCCGCAACAAGTCCCAGGTGAATGCTCTGGCAGGGGGCGGTGGGGCCCTCATGTTGTAATCATTACTGTCCAGCACAGGCTGCCTGTAAGTCCTCCTATCATATTCAGAGCAGGGGGCGGGGGCAGGGTCACGCACAGGCAGTCAGGCTGGCCGCAGGCACATGATGTCAGGTCACATGAACAACATGCTGATGCTGCACCAGCACAACAAGTAAGCTCTGCTAGTCTCCTGTAATTCCCTAGGGCCCTTACCCTACTGAAATGTTGGGAGCACATAATACAACACATGTGGATATGTGGCCCTCATATCCCATCTGTACTGTATAACATCATCCCCCCTCCCTTGTGCTGTATACAATAACCCCTAGTGTGCTGTATACCATCATCCCCCTCCCATGTACTGTATACAATAACCCCTCATGTGCTGTATACCATCCCCTCCCCATGTGCTATATACCATCTCCTCCCCGTGTGCTGTATACCATCCCCCCCATGTGCTGTATACCATCTCCTCCCCATATGCTGTATACCATCACCTCCCCTTGTGCTGTATATCATCTTTCCCATGTGCTGTAGACACCCCGAGTGCTGTATACCATGCGCTCATGTGCTGTATACCATGCGTCCATGTGCTGTATACCATCTCCCCATGTGTGCTGTATACCATGCTCCCGTGTGCTGTATACCATGTATACACTCTCCCCCCATTAGCTGTATACCATCATCCCCCTCCCATGTGCTGTATACAATAACCCCTCATGTGCTATATACCATCTTTCCCTATGTGCTGTATACCATCTCCTCCCCATGTGCTGTATACCATCTCCCCCCATGTGCTATATACCATCTCATCCTTGTGTGCTGTATACCATCCCCCATGTGCTGTATACCATCCCCTCCCCGTGTGCTGTATACCATCTCCTCCCCGTGTGCTGTATACCATCTCCCCCCTGTGCTGTATACCATCTCCCCATGTGTGCTGTATACAATCTTCCCCATGTGTGCTGTATACCATCCCCTCCCAGTTTGCTGTATACCATCTCCTCCCCATGTGCTGTATACCATCTCCTCCCCATGTGCTGTATACCGTCTCCTCCCCGTATGCTGTATACCATCTCCTCCCCGTGTGCTGTATACCATCTCCTCCCCATGTGCTGTATACTGTCTCCTCCCCGTGTGCTGTATACCATCTTCTCCCCATGTGCTGTATACCATCTCCTCCCCGTGTGCTGTATACCTTTCCCCCCCATGTGCTGTAAACCATCTCCTCTCCTTGTGCTGTATACTGTCTCCTCCCCGTGTGATGTATACCATCTCCTCCCCGTGTGCTGTATACCATCTCCTCCCCGTGTGCTGTGTACCATCTTCTCCCCATAGGCTGTATACCATCTCCTCCCCGTGTGCTGTATACCATCTCCTCCCCATGTGCTGTATACCATCTACTCCCCATGTGCTGTATACCATCCCCCCATGTGCTGTATACCATCTCCTCCCCATATGCTGTATACCATCACCTCCCCATGTGCTGTATACCATCTCCTCCACATGTGCTGTATACCATCTCCTCCCCGTGTGCTGTATACCATCTCCTCCATGTGCTACTGTATATACCATCCCCTCCCTATCTGAATGAGGTTGCCTTGTCGTGGCAGGTGGGTTCACACATTTCGAAGAAATTGTGCGCCAAGAACCTCAGTTTTAATTACTGAGGTTAATTAATGCAGTTTTGTTTTTAATATTTTGATTTAAACATTAATTGTTTGCAATTTTTTTTATTTAGGGCCCTACTAAATGATATTTGGAATTTAAAAGATGGAACACATTATGTCATCATGGGGACAGATAGAAGAATGAGAAGAATGATCAACTTAAGATGTGAGCCACTACTTTTAAGATTTAAGATCCTGCTTATAGAGTCTTGTATTGTGAGGCATAATAGATTGTCAATTTTACATAATTAAAAATATCGGTTAGGGAGGGGAGGGCTGTGCCTGTGCTGGGATTGGTTTATTCTCGAAGGGGAGGGACATCATACTCAAGTGCTCCATCCTGCAGATAACCTTAATCTGGCCCTGCCCCTATGGTGCCAGAACAGAAAAAAAAAAAAAAACACATACTATTTTGGAAATTACACCCCTCAAAGAACTTAACAAGGGGTACAGTGAGCCTTAACACCCTACAGGTGTTTCACGACTTTTCGTTAAAGTTGGGTGTGTAAAAGATTTATTTTTTTTCACAAAAATGCTTGGAATTTTTTTTTACTCACTTTTTTCTATTTGTAACCTCATACCTGTCCCTTTACTGTAAACTCTACGCACTACAGATTCTTCTTCAGCCCTGAGGGACACAGATCTTCACAGGGGGGGGGGGTCCCCTCCTCTGCCGGCTGCTATTGGTTGGACCAATAGTAGCACTCCTGGATGGGGGGGGGAGGGGGGGGCGACAGGATCACCATGTATCTCCAGGTCACCGTATGACTGTAATCGCCGCAAATTCACACCGGCGATCTGCGGCGATTGCCGTCATGGGGAGGTCTCAGGACCCCCCTGGGCATTTGCACGGGATGCCTGCTGATAAATATCAGCAGTCCACCTGGTCCGGTCCCCGCCGGCGCGCTGGGGGGACCGAAATTCCCATGGGCGTACAGGTACGCTCTGGTTCCTTAAGTGGTTAAAGAAGTTACAGGTCTGTGAGAGCCAGAAATCATGCTTGTTTGTAGGTGACACATACACTGATGTGGTGTAAGATGGCAGAAGGTTGCTCAACCCCTGAATGCATATGTGCATAGATGCTAGGGGTCAGAACCTGCTCTTGTGGACCATTGCTATGGGCAATCCAGAGCATAAAATGCATACAATGGGGGATGCCTGCAATCGACCACAAGTACCGTCTTTGGAATAGTGGGCTGTGCAAATGAAAAATGTAATTTTTCATTTTCACGGACCACTGTTCCAAAAATCTGTCAGACACCTGTGGGGTGCAAATGCTCACTGTACCCCTTATTACATTACATGAGGGGTGTAGTTACCAAAATGGGGTGACATGTGGGGGGTCCACTGTTCTGGCAGCATGGGGGCTTTGTAAACGCACAAGACCTTCAATTCCAGCCTAATTCTCTCTCCAAAAGCCCAACGGCGCTCATTCTCTTCTGAGCCTTGTAGTTGACCAGCAGAGAACTTTATATCCACATATGGGGTATTTCCTTACTCAGAAGAAATGGGGTTACAAATTTTGGTAGGCTTTTTTCCTATTACAACTTGTGAAAATAAAAAAATTGGGGTAACACCAGCATTTCAGGGGGGAAAAAAACAAATGTTTAGTTTTCACGTCCAATTTTAAGGAAATTTGTCGAACACCAGTGGGGTTTTAAGGCTCACTAACCCTTGCTACATTCCGTGAGGGGTGCAGTTTCCAAAATGGTGTCACATGTGGGTATTTTATCAGAACCGCTGTAACCATCCCTGTGCAAATCATTTAGACCTCAAATGTACATGGCGCTCTCTCACTACTGAGCCTTGTTGTGCTTCCACATATGGGGTATTTCCATACTTTGGAGAAATTGCATTACAAATTTTGGGGGTCTTTTTTTCCTTTTTCCTCTTGTGAAAATGAAAAGTATGGGGCAACACCAGCATGTTAGTATAATTTTTTCTATGTTTTACACTAAAATGCTGGTGTAGCCAAAACTTTTTTTTTTTTATTAGGGGTAAAAGGAGAAAAATTCCCCCAAAATTTGTAACACAATTTCTTCTGAGTACGGAAATACCCCATATGTGGATGCACATCAAGGCTTGTGGTCTAAATTGGTGATTTGCACAGGGGTGGCTGCTGGTTACAGCGGTTCTGACATAAACACAAAATATAAAATACCCACATGTGACACCAATTTGGAAACTGCACCCCTCATGGAACGTAACAAGGGCTATAGTGAGCCTTAACACCCCACAGGTGTTCGACAATTTTTTTTTAAAAGTTGGACGTGAAAAATAAAGGGGAGGTGTATGGGGGTGTATATGTAGTGTTTTACTTTTTATTATTTGTTAGTGTAGTGTAATGTTTTTAGGGTACATTCACACAGGGTTCACAGTGAGTTTTCCGCTGGAAGTTTGAGCTGCGGCGGAAAATTTGCCACAGCTCAAACTTGTAGAAGGAAACCCACTGTACACCCGCCCGTGTGAATGTACATTCACATGGGAGGGGGGCCCCCCAAACCTTCAGCTATGGCAAAACTACAACTCTCAGAATGCACTGACAGCTGTAGGCACACTGGTGGGGAACCACTGAGTTAAGAAACAGACTCTAGCTCAGTAATTCCAACCAGTGTACCTCCAGCTGTTGCAAAACTACAACTCCCAGCATGTACGGTCTGTCAGTGCATTCTGAGAGTTGTAGCTTTGCAACAGCTGGAGGCACACGGATTGGAATCAGTGTACCTACAGCTGTTGCAAAACTACAATTTCCAGCATGCCCAGACAGTCAGGGATGCTGAGCGTGTAGTTCTACAATATCTGGCCCTTCAGATGTTGCAAAACAACAACTCCCAGCTTGCCTGGAAAGTCTGGGCATGCTAGGAGTTGTAGTTATGCAACAACTGGGGAAGAACAGTTTGGAGACCGCTAAGTAGTGGTCTCCAAACTGTAGCCCTCCAGATGTTGAAAAACTACAACTCCAAACATGCCCAGACTGTCCGGGCATGCTGGGAGTGGTAGTTCTGCAACATATGAAGGGCCAGATATTGCAGAACTACACGCCCAGCATCCCTGACTGTCTGGCCATGCTGGGAATTGTAGTTTTGCTTCATCTGGAGGGCTACAGTTTGGAGACTACCGTATGGTGGTCTCCAAACGGTGCCACTTCAGATGTTGCAAAACTACAACTCCCAGCATGCCCAGACAGTCAGTGCATGCTGAAAGTTGTAGTTTTGCAACATCTGGAGGTCCACAGTTTTAGACACTACACAGTGGTCTCCAAACCGTGGCTCTCCAGATGTTGCAAAACTATAACTCCCAGCATGCCCAGACAGCCAAAGGCTGTCTGGGCATGCTGGGAGTTGTAGTTTTGCAACTTTTAGAAGGCCACAGTGAAGATCACCTACCAGTGACCCGGATCGCCGCAAATTGCCGACATGGGGGGTCTCAGGACCCCCCTAGGCATTGCCATGGGATGCCTGTTGATAGATATCAGCAGTCATCCCAGTCCAATCACCGCCCAGTGAGCGGCAGTGATCGGAAATGCAGAGGGCGTACAGGTACGCCCTCCATCCTTAAGTACTGGGACGCGAGGGCGTATCCAACAGGTTAATGCTACCTAAAATGATAATAAAGGTGCATTAGTATAACATTTTGACAAATACACTGACGTGCCACTTGAGAAAACTTGGCGTTGGTGTGCGGGCTCTGGTGTGTCCTTCATCTAAGGATATACTGGCAAATGTCTAAATTTTAATATCAGTTTTGAGGGATAGTCAATGTCATTGTTACATCCACCACAGTAGTGCATCTATATTCCATATAGATTATTTTGTTTGCAGGCGACCATATACTTATTTTCCACCATAATTTGCAAAAAAATTCTTAAAAAATCAGACAATGGCCCTCATTTACTATTCTAAACCCGACCTCTTTTGTCGGGTTTTTTTGTCGCATCTTTGTCTGCGCCATGTCGCAGACATCGTGCGCCAGTCTGCGACACAAAGCGACATTTTTTCCCGACGGACCCGATGTGGATTCTCCCAAACCCGAAAAAGGGGCGTTACCCGACATTTCTGAGCTTTCCCACGTATTTATTAAGGTTTCCAACCCGAATTTGTTGTATTGTTGTGGATTTTTTCCCGACAGCTCAGAGGAGTTGGAAACCAAAACCAACAAAACCCACGTGCGACAAACAGGATGCAACATAATAATAAATACCAGGGGAAAAAAGCAGTCGGGTAAGAAAGCAAAATAGACTTACAACCCGATTTTCTTAGTAAATGAGGGCCAATGTGATTTTATGGATTTTTTTTTCTCATTTTGTCACTCAAAGTTGAGGTATACCTATGATGAAAATGACAGGCCTCTCTCATCTTTTTAAGTGGGAGAACTTGCACAATTGGTGGCTGACTAAATTCTTTTTTGTCCCACTGTACATTTAAAGAGGTACTCCGGTTGTCAACGTGTTTTTCCGTTTTTAATTTACCCTATTTGTTTTGTTTCATTTCTATTCTTGTTGTTTAGGCTACTCTATTTCCGTTCTTTGTTGCATTTTAATCCCCCACTTTGTTTTCCTATCTTTGCTTCTAGTTCCTGTTTCTTGCTGTGCTGAAAACTACAAATCCCAGCATGCCACATAAGGCATGTGGCATGCTGGGATTTGTAGTTTTCAGCACAGCAAGAAACAGTGGGACGGCTCCTTTTTTGTTGTTTATTTGTTAAGCCCTTTACCCATCCTACTATTTTCCTGGGTCAGCCCCCTTATACACAGCACACTAATATAATCAGCCTTGGTTGGGATACACTGGCATACACACACAAAAGGGACTACAACTCCCAGCATGTGTCATTCAGGAGTCTGTGGTATAACACCAGCATGCTGCCTCTGTAGTCTCCTGGGGGTTGTAGTTCACCACACCTCTATAGGGCATACACCAGTGTTTCCCAACAAGGGTGCCTCCAGGTGTTGCAAAACTATAACTCCCAGCATGCCCTGACAGCCTTTGGGCATGTTAGGAGTTGTAGTTTTGCAACAGCTGGAGGCACACTGGTTGGGAAACACTGGTGTAATATAATGTGTATGCTGAATAGGCTAGAACAGTGTTTCCCAACCAGTATACCTCCAGCTGTTGCAAATCTACAACTCCCAGCATGCCCAAAGTCTGTCAGTTGGAGGCACACTGGTTTGTAAACACTAGCATACACACACACAACAGGGACTACAACTCCCAGCATGTGTCATTCAGGAGTCCCCCGCACTCCCACTTCACATAATAGAGATAATTCCCAGTATGAGATTTATTCCCCTGCAGTCCATACATCCCCAGCCCGTGCACCTTCTCATCCTCCTCTTCAGATAACACTTATCTTCTCTGTGAGGTCCTTCTCCTGTGCAGACCTGTATCCTCATCCTCAGAATACAGAGCAGGGGGGAGGGGAGGTTAGGAGCTGTGTACTCAGCTGGATGAGATGAGGGGCCGTGGCATATTTTTCTCTTGCAGACAGGGGGAAATAAAGCTGTGACATCTTGTCCACCACAGACTCAGAACTGTGGACAACAGTAAAAGAAAATCCTCTGAACTACAGAACTTCCTGCCCAACAAACAGGTAAGAAAAACACATACATGCTGCCAAAACATATAACACATGTATATTGCAAAAAATCTAAACTTACAAAGAAGATGCCATATAGTCAAAAATTTTTACCACCGGAGTACCCCTTTAATGTATTAACATGTTGTGTGCTCTACTTAAAAGTAAAATGGTCACCTCCTTTCAACAACTTTGAATAAAGCAATAGTGCAAGCAAATGTTATTTATCCTCTTTCCAGGCTTCTCCCCATGAGCCCTGCTAAACTTCACTTACTCTGAAGACAAGAGATTAATTCCATCCTATGTTTACAAGAAGGACTAGCAAATCACTGAGAGATTGGTTACATGCAGCCCTTACAAGTCTATGGAGAACTGAGGGGCAAGGGGGAGGTTAGGAGGAGGGGGGGGGGCAATTTAGATATAGAAACACACAAAGAGACTGCAAACAGACTATACAAGATTTAAGTCTAAGGATGAGATCCACCTAATTCTCAGATTCATCTGTGCCGTACAGCTTTATAATTCCATCCATGCAACTGCTTCTTAGGGTGTGTATAGAGACATAAAAGAGAAGGATCCTCTTCTGTGTGTATAGTGTATGGGAGAAATCGTTATAGTTAGGCTTTACCCAAAAGCTGAGGGACACCTGAAAGTTAGAAGTTAAGCCTTCAGAGGGGGAAAATATGAAAAATGCCTCACATAAGTTATATAATGGCCAGTATTAACATAACCCTTTATGTACACACACAGAGCAGCTTATCTTGAAATGTTACAGGTATACAACAGGTATACTTTAAAGGGGTACTCCTGTGTCCCAGCCTACTAAACATCCGGTTCAGAAGGCTTGGAGCAGCAGCCGCTACATCACAGTCAGGCCCCCTACGTTGATATTTATGGGAGGGGGCATGACGGTCCCCTCCTGTAGACATCAATGGAGGGGGTGTGCTGTGGCATCATGAGGGGTGTGGCAGTGACGTCGCGACCGCGGCCATTGCTCCAAGCCTTGTGAACCGAATGTTCAGAAGACTGGGGCATGGGAGTACCTCTTTAAGTTGAAAGTATAGAAAAGCTGTGATCTAGATCAAGGGTTGTCCTCTTAAACATGTGGTCTTTCATAGATGTTCTACTGAGTGTAGGTGGATACAAAGACAAACTAGCCCCGAATCCTAATAGTGATGTTCAGCATAGATCAGATCATTTAATCAGATCAGTAATGACTAATCCATGTATGGCTACTGAAAAAAAAAAAAAAGCCATTACACTTCCCATTAAATGTAGCTTTTGCCGTATGAAACAAGAAAAAAAAGTGGAATTAATGACAGAATTACTGGCAGATTACTGGCGTATTTCTTTGGATATGTGCAAATTGTTAAAGTATTATGAAAGTGGACAAGTCAACTTAGAATGACATTAATTCATTAAACCTTTTTATTTTATTCTTGTAAATGTGACTACACTGAAATGACCTTTAACCTGCATAGATTATACAAAGCACATATAATAATTAAATGAGACTTAAAAGATATGATAGACATAAAATGTATCAATATCGCTTTGCTTAAGCAATCTTTCACCCCTTAAAATAGGAACAATAGTTTGGCACATGTTAATTTGAGATCACAAACTGATTTGTAAAAAAAAAAAAAATTCACTGTTATTTATTTGCAAATCTTTATATTCTGCTAAGGATGGATAGATAGATAAATAGATAGATAGACAGACATATAGATAGATAGACAGATAGATAGATAGATAGATAGATAGATAGATAGACAGACAGACAGATAGATAGATAGATAGATAGATAGATAGATATAGATTAAAAAAAAATCCTAGGAGAGCAGCACATCCAATAGTAGAAAAATAGTTCACAGGTGCATGCTGAGTAGGAGCCTTGGTGAGGGGTTCCCAGTTTAGGTAAATCTAGATAACAGCAGCACACAGAAGTAGGTGCAAAAAAAAAGTCACATTTATTGCATCATACCAGTGTATACAGAGCAACGTTTATGCGACCTCTCGCCGCCATTTTCAAGCTCAACTAAGTGACCCTCAGTGAATTCTTAAATACATTTAGTTAATTACATAATTGACAATGACATAATGAGTATACAGTGTAAAAATACATAAACAAAATCATACTTTCATAATCAATGGTGTAAAGCAATACGTTACTGCCGTTGTGATCCAGATCATAGCCATGGGGCAATCAATACAGATGATCCATCATAATGAATGTGATAGTGAACGGATGCTTGAAACTTACAATATTTAGGTATTTACATGATATGGTAAGTATAAAGCACTTACCCTTACATGTACATCAGGGGGAGGGGCTATATCTAGTCATTTTTGTCGTAGTTTTAAATTCTGCATTTAAGCCCTGGGGCCTCATGGTGTTCAATCTGAATATCCACATGAGCTCACACTTTTTCAAAAGTGTCACTCGATCACCGCCTGTTTTAAGTGCTAGAATGTGATCTAGGATCATAAATTTGAGATCACATTCTTGGTGATTGGCCTCAGTAAAATGTTTAGAGACTGGAAGATCCAGTCTCTTTTTTCAAATTGCATATCTGTGTAGGTTGAGATGAGTCTTCACATCAAGACTCGTTTCACCGACATACAATTTCTTACAGGGACACCAGGGAAGGTACACAACAAAGTCTGAATTACATTTCAGATAGAATTTGATCTCATATTCATGTTTGGTCTGAGGATGTATGAACTTCGTGTCTTTATACATGTACCTGCAATTCACACAATTACGGCAAGGGAAGCAACCTTTGCTTTTAATTGTTAGATATTTATGTTGTAGTTTTGGTCTGTCAGAAACGACCGTCTTTACAATTTTTTCTCTGAGGTTGGAAGCCATACAGAAGGAAGGCGGTTGTCTGAACTCATCTACTTGTGTGTCTCTCTTGTATCCGGTGCCAGTGTTTCCGTACAATGGAGTAAAACTGATATGAGCAGTCATTATATCTAGTTATAAATGGAACTCGATTGCAGCTCCTCCGAGGTGCCGTGTGTTCCACTATTGTAGTGTCTGTGTGTCCAAGGCTGCGTTTGTTTCTTCGTGTTTTTTGTTTCTTGGGGTAAAGTCTCTCTAAGAAATCTCTGGTCATTTTACACAGAGCCCTGTCTAATTTCTCATTATCATCTGTAATACGCTCGGCTCTGAGCATTTGGCTGTAGAGGAGTGCCCTAACCATTGCTCTGGGGTGTCCACTGTAAAATCTCAAGAGGGTGTTGCTATCAGTGGGCTTGTGGTATAGGTCAGTGGTCAGCCCATCCTCAATCCTGCTTACAGTCACGTCCAGAAAATTAGCAGATGTCATAGAGTGTGTCAAAGTGAATTTTATGTCACTTTGTATGTTATTTAGGAACTCATGGAAGAGCTGGAGTTCCTCAACTGTTCCAATCCATAATAGGAAGATATCATCTATGCGCCACCACATCAGCACGTGGCTGAAGTGGTGCGACACATAGATGTATTCCTCCTCCAGGTGGCCACATAGATGTTGGCATATGTGGGCGCCACATTGCTGACCATGGCAGTACCCCTCATTTGCATAAAGGGAGTGTCATTAAACATGAAATCATTACATTCAAGTACTATTCTTAACAATGAAGTCAATGAAGTCAATCTTGTGTGGAGGAAAATCAGATAGAATTAAAGCATTTTCCACAGCGTGTATTCCTCCATCATGATTGATGGAGGTATACAAGCTGGCTACATCCAGTGTGGCTAGGATGGTTTGATTGGTGACAGTCACATTGTGAATCTTTGTTAAGAAATCGGAAGTATCTCTTATGTATGATCGGGTGTTAGTAGCATAGCAGAGGAGTAATTTATCTAAGAAGATGGAAATATGAGATGTAACCGACTCACGTCCAGATACAATTGGTCTACCTGGAGGTTTTTCACGATCTTTATGAATTTTTGGCAGTAGGTAAAGCATTGGTGTAACTGGAAAATCTACAATTATATATTTTCTCAGACTGTCATCAATCAGATCATCCTCATAGCCATTCTCAACTACATGTGTAATACGAGAAATTATCTCTTTTTTAGGTCACTAGAAAGAAGTTTGTATACAGCAACATCACTCAACTGTCTCTCTGCCTCTTTAGTGTACTGGAGCTTGTCCATGACCACTATTGCCCCACTCTTGTCTGCTGGCTTAACCTCTTAAGGACGCAGCCCATTTGGGCCTTAAGGACGCAGACAATTAAATTTTAACGTTTTCGTTTTTTTCCTCCTCGCCTTCAAGACATCATAACTCTTTTTTTATTTTCATCCACAGACTAGTATGAGGGCTTGTTTTTTGCGCGACCAGTTGTCCGTTGTAATGCGATCACTCACTTTACCATAAAATGTATGACACAACCAAAAAAAATACTATTTGTGTGGTGAAATTAAAAAGAAAACCACAATTTTGCTAATTTTGGAAGGTTTTGTTTTCACGCCGTACAATTTACGGTAAAAATGACATGTGTTCTTTACTATTTGGGTCAATATGATTAAAATGATACCCATTATAATTTACTTTTCTATTACTGTTGCGCTTAAAAAAAATCGCAAACTTTTTAACCAAATTAGTACATTTAAAATCCCCCTATTTCGAAGACCTAAAACTTTTTCATTTTTCTGTATAAGTGGCGGAATGAGGGCTCATTTTTTGCTCCCTGATTTGTAATTTTCATTGATACCATATTTGCTTTTATAGAACTTTTTATCAATTTTTTATTGATCACGGCATCTGAGGGGTTAATGGCGGAAATCCGCGGGATCGCGGGTGTCCGCCATTACGGGCGGGCCCCTGGCTGCGATCAGCAGCCGGGACCTGCCGTGCATAATCCGGGCATCGCTCAGATGCTCAACGTTATGCTTAGGACGTAAATGTACGTCCTGGTGCGTTACGTACCACCTCAACAGAGCATACATTTACGTCCTTCGTCATTAGGGGGTTAATGACCAGGCGGTGGTTATGGGCAAGCTCTTTTACTGCACTCAATTCATCCTGTTTCATGTTGGGGTGCCTAAAGCGTGCCTCACGCTCCCTCAATTTTTTGAGGTCACGTTTAATACACTCCTTGAAGGTGCTGATGGCGTGTGAATCCAGCGGAGGTTGGAATTCACTGGGTAAAGTAAGTCAAATTCCTTCAGTGTCTCCACAGTGTCACTGATGGCTGTACCCTTAGGAGGTTGTGAAGAAAACCACAGTTTTAATTTAAGTTTACAAATAAATTATGCTAACTCTAATTCCAATTCAAACAAATGATCCTAAGTACTGGGGCAAAAGCTTAGCCCTTTAGCTAAAACATCCAATTGAGATTGTGTTAAGTCAAAAGATGAGATATTTACCACAGTATGTGTATTTATATCCTCCTTTTCTTGGTACAGTTGGTGTTGTGACTTTTGGAGGTTGGTAGAGTCCTATTCTGGTTTGTTGTCTTTACGCCCCCATTGGTGCTTCCAGCCTCCCTGCCGGTGTCATCTGTAAAGATTCCTTGTGCCCCGAAAAAAGGCTCCTGTATGTCATCTTGTGCAGAAGAGTCCGGTATCTGGTTAGAGTAAGTTTTCTGTTCATTAAAGAAATCCTTAGATTTTTTAGAATGCCTAAAAGAAAATGGTGTGTTAGTCCATAGATAAACTCTAGACATTGAGTAGTCTTGGGTATCCCTGAACCACTTGTATCTTTTGGTCTCCTCTAGACCTGATTTAATTTTTCACAAAAAAATGACAATTTTGAAAGTTTACATTTTCCTTCATGTAGTTATGATTTCTTCCAGAAGTACGGCAAAATCAAACCTACATAAGTAGGGTATCATTTTAACCATATGGACCTACAGAATAAAGATAAGGTGCCATTTTTACCGAAAAATGTACTGCGTAGAAACGGAAGCCCTCAAAAGTTACAAAATGATGTTTTTTTTTTCTATTTTGTCTCACAGTGATTTTTTTTTCCGTTTCGCCGTACATTTTTTGGGTAAAATGACTGATGTAATTATAAAGTAGAATTGGTGGCGCAAACAATAAGCCATTATATGGATTTTTAGGTGCAAAATTGAAAGGGTTATGATTTTTTAAAGGTAAGGAAGAAAAAACGAAAATGCAAAAATGGAAAACCCCCGGGTCCTTAAGGGGTTAAATTAAAATATAAAAGGATATAAAAATACATATTGTAGAGTATATATTTGCTATTTGAACACATGAGGGGTCTTTTACAAAAATTGGAGTGTAGTTTTCTTTGTGGGTTTTTGTTTCCAACAGGTATTTTTCCATGGTATTCACCATTGTATCTTGTATTTGGCGATTTCTCTACATTTTGCTTTTTTTACGCATGCTTTGAGCTGTCAGGTTTTCCAGAGCTCAAATCCACCACATTTTATGTGGAAACATTTCTAAATTTGTAGGTTTCTTTTGAAAATTTAGTTTTTTTTTTTAAAGACACGCCCCTTTTTCCCTGATAGTCAGGCCCCTTTGTAGGGTTTTCTGAGTAAAGTCAGTCAAGTTCTTGGTCTAAAAAAATCTGCTGTTTGCTGTAGTTAGCAACGACTGTACATATGCAATACTACTAAACCTTCTATATAAGACAGGAAATTGCTCTTTGGAGGACTGGAGAACAACCATGGATTACATGATGTCAACTCATGTAAGTAAGTGCCATGTTTTAACACAGATGCTGTAGTAGAAATGTCTGGCTGTCCATTGCCTCCACCCATGATAACATTTGATTGATGACATTCATTTTGTGAAAAATTAGTGAAGGTATATATATAAATAAATAAATAGATAAATAACAAAATTGAAATATAAATAAAGATATAGGTAGATAGATAGATAGATAGATAGATAGTTGGATTTTTTTCTACTTTTTCCATTAAAATATTCATAATTCATGAACATATAAGCTTTTTGTATGCAAATATAATTGGTGATACAAAAATGTGACACGTCTGATAAATATTTTTAAGTGTTGCTGTGGCGATTCTTTCTTTATAATGCCTCTAAAAATTAAATCATTATTTTCTGTCATTTCAAGCTGTGCACTTTGCTTCTTTTAATATAGAATCTTAAAAAAGAAAAAAAAGAAGAAAAAAACACACACATACACACACATTGGAGTCCAGCAGTTCCCTTTGACGCCCCCGGACAGTATTTTCAGAACTCATTTGTTTGAGGGGTTTTAATCTGAAGACATTGAAAAGTTGCACCTGCTGTGATGTCGTCAATCACGCCAGGAGGAAAAATAGTGGCATGATTTGTTATCTGTTATTTCCCGTGCTGTGGTGACTGTCTCCCAGTGCCAAGTCTGTCCTTAAGGCCATCACTTATAGGGACCACTGTCTGTCAAAAACCACAGCCAACTTTAAGGGCTGTCTTTTTTCGGAGCAGACAAATGAGTATGACCTTTTACAATAAAATAGGCACCTACTGAGAAAGATGAAACAGCAGCTAAAATTAAGAACACTATTCAGCCATTTCCAACACTAGAGAAAAGTTAGAAGTTGAACTGTAACTTAATTATATGCCAATGTGGGTTGATGTTCTCAATAATGAAAGAACTATGGTCAGGTATATTGATTGGTCGCAAAGGACTAAAAACTTCAGCTCCTGCAAGAGCAGACATTCTGGTCATTAAAAATAGATGATAGTATCGATAGAGGTTATACAACAAAGCTAACAAAATAAAGAGTATAATAATGACATAGTAACATAGGCATGGCAGAGTTGGTGTTCTCATACATTTTTACTCATCAGCTAGGCACAGGTTCTAGAACTATAGCTTTGATATCTACTAATAGCTTCTTTGATGGTCTTCTTCGATATATATATATGAGCCAGGATATATTTTGGCTGTGTTTCGGCCTGTGAGATTTAATATTGTTTTAAAGATGAGACTGGTGCGTCCAGGGAGAGCATAGTAAAGACCACAGTGCAGTTTGTGGTTTGAAGGCTCCTGTAACCTAACGTACCAAGTGGTCAGCGGAGACTTACTGACCTATGCAGATCAATTAAAGTGAGCGCTCCTCAAGTAATATAATGCTCAGTCTGTGACAATAATGGAATAACCTCATGGGTTTCTACTTTAACCAAGGACAAAGAAGATGCAGACAATCCAGCACATCAAATGAATGAAGCATTTATTCTATCACGGTAACAGATACAAAAATGCACCTGTACAAATCATCCGCTCACATGGTGACGGGTTTCGGGCACATGCACCCTTTGTCATAAGGAGTTATGATTTTAACAGCAAAAAGCCATTTCAATACTTTATGAAGAAACACAAATATACGGAAAAAACGAATGTATCTCTCTATCATCTATCTTTCTTATATCTAGATTTTTATATTCTAGCCAAACATAGAACAGCATGGACCAATATAACTCTACCTATACATTGTTGTGAAAGACCATTACACTCTCCACATACTCATGTACATTAGACGTCTATATAAAAATAATTGTAAATCGTGTATAGACTGAAACTTCTATAAAATTAACTCGCCTATGAATCTGCTGCAGTCAGGTGTCCCCACCAGTCCAGCAGCTGTGATGTCATGTTCATCATCATTAGGACACTGCAGCCAATCACTGGCTTCATCGGTCTCTGCCTGTACGTATTGTCACCAGATTACCGACATCAGTGACTGTCTGCTGTATCACGTGAATGATGTCCATGATGCCATCACTGCAGGACCATAAAAATATATGATCCATTGATTCTAGCCTTTATAAAAATGAATAAACAGATTAGAATTTAAGGACATTCAATCATTAGGCTCATTTAACTTAAACCTGTACATAACAGATTTTCTATGTTGGCACTAAAATTATTCTAAAAGAGAAAAAAAACTATGATCCTAAGAAAAAACTATTTAATGAGGGTAAATTCAGCTCTTTTATTGAACTGATGGCCACCATTGTAGGCCCGTGGGTTACAGTATGCTGAATGAACGGATCCTATGCTTTTAGCCAATCAGATGTCACCTAATGGCAGAAGGACACTAACTTTGGAAATTTTCAGGTAAGTTCATGATGCTTACCCTTAGCTATACCAGTCAAGTTGATAGCATTAAAATGCTTAGGCCCAGTAGTCCTATAGGCCCACGTCTGCTTACTGCTGCATTTGGCCTTTCTTTGGGTAATACTGGGCAATGCTGAAGCAGTGGCAGTACTGGAATGGCAGTGGATTCATGGGTGAGTAAATGTTGTTTTTCTGTCATGGAATAGCAATTCACAATTTTCTTAAAGTGGGACTGTCATTAAAAAGAGTTTTGGTTGGTCGTGGTCTTAATGCTGAAACCCCGTCATTTATCATAACAAGTGGTGAGAAGCGTGCTGTAGTGCACTGAACTCTTTGGCTCGCAGGACAGAGATCACTGCAAAGTGGCAAATGATAGGAGCTCTCAGCAGTGGAGATCTCAGTAAATTGAGCAAGGGGAAGCATAACTAGAATAAAAAAAGAAAAAAAAAAAAGCAAATTATATTATATAAGGAATCTTATCTATATATATAAAACTCAAAACTCAACGTGTGTGTGTGTGTGTGTGTGTGTGTGTGTGTGTGTATGTATGTATGTATGTATGTATGTATGTGTGTATGTTCCAGCATCACGTCCAAACGGCTAAAGATATTAACATGAAACTTGGCACACATGTTACTTATATGTCAACAACAAACATAGGATAGGTGATTTAACCCTTACTCACTCCCATTTGTCAGGGGTGGGGTTTATGTTTAAAGTCCCATACAAGTCAATGGGAAATATATGTTACTACATAACTTCCAAACGGCTTGAGATATTTCGATAATACTTGGTCACATGTTACTTATATGTCCACTTAAAATATAAGATAGTTAATTTAACCCTTAATTACCCCCATTTGTGAGGGTCGGGGTTTTTGTTTAAAGTCCCATGCAAATCAATGGGAAATGTATGTTCCCACATAACTTCCGTACGGCTGGAGATATTTCAATTACTGGTACACATGTTACGGGTCGGGATAGGAGGTCGACATAGGTCGGACTAGGAGGACGGTATAGGAGGTCGGAATAGGAGGACGGGATAGGAGGACGGGATAGGAGGACGGGGATAGGATGACCGGGATAGGAGGACCTGGATAGGAGGACCCCATAGGAGGACGGCAAAGGAGGTCGGGATAGGAGGTCGGGATAGGAGGACGGGATAGGAGGATGGGATAGGAGGGCGGGATGAGACGTCGAGATAGTAGGACGGGATAGTAGGACGGGATAGGAGGACGGGATAGGAGGACGGGATAGGAGGTCGGGATAGGAGGTCGGGATAGGAGGACGGGATAGAAGGACGGGATAGGAGGACAGGATAGGAGGACGGAAAAGGAGGACGGAAAAGGAGGACGAGAAAGTAGGACGGGATAGGAGGACGGGATAGATGGACGGGATAGGAGGACGGGAAAGGAGGACGGGAAAGGAGGACAGGAAAGGAGGTCGAGATAGGAGGACGGTAAAGGAGGACGATAAATGAGGACGGGATAGGAGGACAGGATAGGAGGACGGGAAAGGAGGACAGGAAAGGAGGTTGAGATAGGAGGACGGGAAAGGAGGTCGAGATAGGAGGACGGGAAAGGAGGACGGGAAAGGAGGACGGGATAGGAGGACGGGATAGGAGGATGGGATAGGAGGACGGGATAGGAGGTCGGGATAGGAGGTCAGGATAGGAGGTCGGGATATGATGACAGGATAGGAGGTTGGGATATGACAACAATATATGAGAACGAGATATGAAGTCAAAAGCTTCCTCCTTTGTTTATTTTCCTCCCCAACAAGGATTAGGAAGGAAAAACCGGGCAACGCCGGGTACTCAGCTAGTCATAATATATAAGAAATATACAGGTATATGACACTAAATAATATGCGGCCGTGAATGGTACTTAATGATCCATATTATGGCGCATTGATGAGTTTTTGACAGGTCACATGATCCAGAATAGCCAATAGGTGCTCAGTGTGGATATTACCTGTAATAAGGAGCGCTTACTACACCATGTCCCACACCAACAGCGCTCCCTATTACAAGTAATATCCCCGCTGAGCGCATATTGGCTATTCTGGATCATGTGACCTGTGAAAAACTTTCCATAATATGGATTACGGTACCATTCACAACCGCATATTATTTCGTGCTATATACCTGTATATTTTTTTTATTTATTAAGATTCCCGATTTAATCTGATTTCCATTTTTTTTTAATTCTTGTTATGTCTCCCGCTTCTGAATTTTTTTTAAAACTCCAAGCCTCATTTTCATCCTCTAGATGATGTGTGTTCCAACCCTTGATCTCAATATTTCTGATAACCAGTACCCCAAATACCATTATTAATACCTTTATTTTATTTACCTATATATATATATTTGATTGTTGGTGTATGCAATTTTTTTGGTGTATATCCCGCACGTTTTTTTAACTGATTTGTTTTTTGACTGATCTGTCAATACAGACACGCTCTGTACCATTTTAGCATCACATCGCCATTTTGTTGTAATGTTTGTATATGAATACTACTGTGATGTGACATTTTTGTATTCCAGTCTGACAAAGGGTAATCACTCAAAACACGTTTTTGGTCTTTCAATAAAATTGCTATTTAATATTTGAGAACAGCAGTCCTAGTGTCCATGAGAGAAGCAGCGCCTACAGATGGTTTATTCTGCCTTCTTACTTAAACTTTTGACATGTCTCTGTGACATAACAAAAAGTTTTTTAATGACAGGAACACCTGAAAATCCTAGTCAACCCATTGAACTTTACATATGTTTTAAGAGTGCAACAAAGGAAAATAAAGGGAGAGGGTGCAGAGTTTGTGATTTCATCTGCCCCAAAATAAGAAGCTCATTACTATAATGACATGCAATAGTTTGGACCTTATTACAGATTAGGCATTGGGGTCCAGGAGTCTCAGGTTATCCCTCTGTCTCTATCAAAGGGAAGCCAAGAAAACGCAATAAGAATTTAGCAGTATTTGCAGGTAGTGACATAGACAGATTACAACTGAATTATTCATTTAGCAATGCCCATTATAAAAAAAAAATTTCCCTCTAAAATACTAAATTCCATTAACCCCTTAACGACAACGGATATAAATGTACCTCCTGGTGCGGAGGTACTTCGCTGGGGACCAGCAGTTGGGGACCCGCCAGTAATCGCGGACATCAGCGATCGCGCTGATGTCTGCCATTAACCCCTCAGATGCAGTGATCAATACAGATCACGGCATCTGCGGTAATGCGCATGTTTAAACAGATGATCGGATCGCCTGCGGCACTGCTGCAGGGATTCGATCATCCGAAATGGCAGCCAGAGGTTCCCCTCACCTGCCTCCGACCGTCTCCTGGGGTCTTCTGCTCTGGTCTGAGATGGAGCAGAAGATCGCCGATAACAAGGATTAGTGCTATGCCCTATTCACAGCACTGAACAGTATTAGCAATCAAGTGATTGCTATAGATAGGCCCCTATGAGGACATAAAAAGGGAGAAAAGTGAAAAATGTAAGAATAAAAAGTAAAAAAAAATATGAAAAATCCCCTCCCCCAATGAAAATGGAAACTATCCCTTTTTTCACATTTTACCACCAAAACGCGTACAAAAAAATGTATAAACATATTTGGTACTGCCGTGTGCGTAAATGTCTGAACTATCAAAATATGTTAATGATCCCGTATGGTGAATGGTGTAAATGTAAAAAAAATTAATAAAATAAAAAAGTTCTAAATTCCTGCTTTTTTGTCACATTTTATTCCAAAAAAAATAAAAGTGAAAAGTTTCATATACGCAAATGTGGTTTCAATAAAAATTATAGGTAATGGTGCAAAAATCAGCCCTCATACCACCCCATATATGAAAAAATGAAAAATTATAGGTGGTCAAAATAGGGCGATTTTAAACAGACTGTACAAAAAGTGGATTAATCTGCATTGAGAGTCTTTTGAGAGTTTGTTCTGGTTGCTCTGGTTACGCCAAGCTTCTGGGATGGTAGCTTTCACCTGTGTACTCCCTATATTAGCTGTCAGTCTTTTCACACGATGCCTGTAAAAGAGTCCAACTCCAGCAGATAGCGGTGTATCCCTGTTTATTCTTGTTACCTCGGCATCTTTGTATTTTGGCTTGTCTTCTAAACTTCTTTCTGGTATTAGCGATTTTGTACTCTGACAACTCCTGGCTTGTGACGCGGATAGTGGACATTGACTTTGTGTGAGTGTGTTAGTTTTGCTTGGTTAGTCTGTCTGTTCCCTAATGTTTCTTAATCTGAGCCTGTATTATTTTATTTTATTATTTTGAAAATTACGTCCCTCACTAGGAATGGACCCGTCACCTAGGGCGGGTACATAAGTAGGCAGGGATAGGGGAGTGGGTGAGAATAGTATGCACTCCTTCCCTGCCCATATGTGACATTTTCACAGGCCAAAAATCTGCATTTGCTGTCATGGAAGCTATGTCTGCTCTGGTGGAGCAAATGCAGTCTTACTCAGCTGGTCCAGGACCTAGCTGAGAGACTTCAGCAGCATGAGTCATCTCAGTCTCAATCAGGTTTAATCCAGACCTTGACTCAGAGGCTGCAAGACCAGGAGAAGCTAATCCAGGGCTTGGAGCTAGAGTCTGCCCGTACCTAGGTGTCATCTGTTCATGTTTCAGCTCCTGTGGAGCCACAAGTTAAAATCCCGGATTTTTTTTCCACTAACCGGAAGGCGTTCAAGACTTTTTGTGAAAGTAGTAAACTGTACTTTCATTTAAGACCCTACTCCTCTGGTTCTGAGGCCCAAAGGGTGGGGATTATAATGTCCCTTTGCAAGGAGGCCTTCAACAGTGTTTTTTTCCTCCAAAAGTTCTGATGCCCCTGAGTTGTCCTCAGTGGATTCCTTCTTTGCTGGTTTGGGACTTTTGTATTCAGAACCTGACAGAGCTGTGTATGCTGAGTCCCAGTTACGCACGTTAAGACAGGGACACAGGCCTGTGGAAGAAGGCTGTGCAGACTTTAGAAAATGGTGCGTAACCTCTAAATGGAACACCCTAGCATTAATTTGTCAGTTCAGATTGGGATTATCTGACACACTAAAGGACACCCTTGACCAAGCTATGACATTGGCAGTGCACTTGGACAGATGTCTGCGAGATTGCAAATGGGAGTGTTCTTCCTTTACTTCATCATCTTTTCCTCACTCCTCACCTGTCTCTCTTCATCAACCTGTGCCTGAGGATGAACCTATGAAGATAGGGTCCATCCATACCCCAGAGCAGCGCAGGAGATTTTTTCAAGTCAACAGATTGTGTTTCTATGGTGGAGAAGACACACATTTCATCAGGTCTTGTGTTGGATGCAAAGGTATATCTCACAGGCATCTTAGCCTGGCAGCATGTCTTTGGTTGGCATTCATTCGTCTGCAGTCCATCCTGTTTTGCCATCTAGCGCTGCTAATAAGCCAGTTAATATTATTTCATCTGAATCTGATGAGTATGGATGCTACTGATGAGGTTTTGGAGGATGATATTGAGGACACTAATGAGTGTTGTGGCATAGAGGACGAGGATACTGATAAGGATATCGATGGTCCGTCTTTGTCCAAAACCATACCTCTGTATTCTTAAGTTGTTAAGGGTCCAGTGGCCCCTCTTAAAAGGGGAGGTACTGTCAGAACTGAGAGGGTTAATCTGCATTGAGAGTCTTTTGTTTGTTCTGGTTACTCTGGTTTCGCCTAGCCTCTGGGATGGTCAGCTGACCTCGTTAGCTTTCACCTGTTTACTCCCTATATTAGCTGGCAGTCTGCTCTAACACGGTGCCAGTAGCAAGCAATTTATACCTGTTTATTCTTTTAACCTGGCATCTTTTAACCCAGCATAAGATAAGTACAGGATATGTAATTAAATGTTTTTATTCATCATTTAGTATAAATAACTAAGTATATATTTGACATGTCTATTGTTATAACCACCTAGAAATAAATAAAAGTAGCAAGTATGTTATTTTGATTCGCTCATGTAATGTAATGCAGGATAGTATAGAAAGTCTGGCAGATTACCACTAGTGATGAGCGGCAGGGGCCATATTCAATATTTGCAATATTATTTTGTCCTTATATTCGTCCTATGTTCACGAAATTCGCATATTCGCTATGTTCATTCCCTTTTTTTCATGCAAAAATTCATAATGAAATTCGCGTAGAGCACATGCGTGATTATATCTTTCACCTAAAAGAAGGAAGGTATCAGTGTCCTCTGGAAGTGTCGATATTCGTGAACATTTGCATATTCGCATATACAAAATTTCCACGCTTCACACAGTAAATAATATTGGAGCCTTCTTTGGACCACAAGCTGGAAGCAGGGAGGGATGATCACTTTTATTTATTTTTTTTACACCGTACATATCATTGTTGTGATGTGTACTGTGAAATAAAAAAAACTAATATTCGTCATTACGAATATATATCGCTATATTCTAAATGTTCGCGAAATGGTGAAGTGCTAATATTCACGGTAAAAATTTGCTTTTCGAACACTAAATACCAATTGCAGTAGGAACGTTTCGTCTTTATTTTAGGAAAACTGTCTCATTTAGGAGTTTGTACATATGTACATCTATTTGGTTTTTAAAAACATATATTGTTTGATGAAACTTTCAGCAGAGTTGGTTTTTGCTGTTCATACAATCTGATGTGTAATGTAAAAGAATGGGAATAGTAATGGCGTTCCCTCTCCGCAGACTCAGAGCTACATCTGGCTGGCTATCATTCCATTCTGTCTGCCTCCAGGTAGGCTGTTTCATAAGAAAGAAAACATGACTCCGGTATTCTAACAGAGGTGAAACTACAACTGTGCTCACTCACTGCAAAAGGAATATTCAGAGAGCACCGAGATCGCCCTAGGGACACCTAAAGCTATACTAAATACTGACAAAAGTAGAAGTCTGCTGGGAACTGACTGTAAGTTCTAAAATCTGTAAAAAGCTATAGGAACTGCTAAGGCTGTTAACTATTAAATGTACTTAAAAGACAAAATGGTACCTATACCAAATAAATGCTGGCTGATATAGACTAGAAGACTTAGTTTATGAGGTATTACAATATAGATACACAGATAAATGAGAGTGAAGGAGTTACAATTCTGTGAGAGGATATAGAAAGAGATGACTTACCGGTTCAGGTCCAGAGTATTTTAGGTTTTAACTGGTTTTAGTATTTGCAATGGTTTGTTTGTTATGCTTTTAAAAGAACTCAAACTTTTATAACAAAATAAGTATGTTTACAATTGCCCTATAGCAGCAATTTTGGACTTTTTTTTTTTTTTACATTTAAGCAATTCACTGTACCGGATCAATAACTTAATATTTTAATATTTTGGACATTTATACACGCAACTAGTTCAAATATGTTTATTATTTTAAAAAAATGTTATTGGGAAACTTTTTTTTTACTTTAACTTTTCATTTAACATTTTTTAAGTTCCCATAGAGAACATTTTATAACAATCTTTGGATTGCTGTTACTGTTAAGTGTTATGCATAGACATGGTGCTGATCAGTGATATCGGTGGTCTATTTGCATAGTTCTGTGCCTCTGGAAGCCGAGTATGCTAGAAGATCCCCGGAGTTGCAAGAGACGCGATTGTGCTGCGGGTGGTCTGATGAGTGAATACAAGCACCATGACTGTTTCAGATGCTGTGATCGGTATTGATCAAGGCATCTGAAGGGTTAATGGAGGGCATCAGCATGATCGCTGGTGTCCACTATTATTAGCAAGGTCCTTTCTGCTGATAGAAGCTGGGACCTGCCATCTATAATGTGAACTTAGCTTCTACGCTCGCTTTCAAGTCGGAATACCCCTTTGGGTGTAAATGTGCATTCAGGATTGTTAAGTACCAAGGCACCAGGACGTACAAGAGTTACAATGGCCAGGGTTAACCTCTTAAGGACGCAGGGCGTTTAATTCTTTAACATTTTTTTTATATTAACTGGTACCAGAAAGTTAAACAGATTTGTAAATTACTTCTATTAAAAAATTTACTCTTCCAGTATTTTTTAGCAGCTGTATTCTACAGAAGAAATTATTTTATTTTAGAATTTTTTTTGTCTTGTACACAGTGCTCTCTGCTGACACCTGATTCTCGTATCAGGAACTGTCCATAGCAGGAGAAAATCCCCATAGCAAACCTACATTGCTCAGGACAGTTCCTGATACGGGCATCAGGTGTCAGCAGAGAGCACTGTGGACAAGAGGAAAAAAGAAATTCAAAAATAAAAGAATTTCCTGTGTAGCATACAGCTGCTAAAAAGAACTGGAAGGGTAAAGATATTTTAATAGAAGTAATTTACAAATCTGTTTTAAAGAAATCTGTTTAAAAAAAAAAAAAAGTTTCCCACCGGAGTACTCCTTTAAGAGGTTGCAATGTTTTTCTAAAACTACCAACTAAAACAGTAATTGGGCCTTGGAGTAAATGGAGAATATCAAGTAACATTGTCATCTCTTCATATTTACCGTATTTATCAGGGTATACCACGCACTGGCCTATAACACGCACCCTCATTTTACCAAGGATATTTGTGTAAAAATTTTTTTTTACCCAAATATCCATGGTAAAATGAGGGTGCGTGTGTGCGCGTGTATACCCCGATATACCCCCAGGAAAGGCAGGGGGAGAGAGGCCGTCGCTGCCCGCTTCTCTCCCCCTGCCTTTCCTGGGGTCTAGAGCCCTGCTGCCGGCCCTTCTCTCCTCCTGGCTATTGGCGCCGATGCCTGTTCTGTCCCCCTGACTATCGGTGCCGGCACCCCATTGCCGGCGCCGATAGCCAGGGGGAGAGAAGGGGCAGCGGCACCGATTGCCGGCGCCGCTGCCCCGTTGCCTCCCCCCATCCCCGGTGGCATAATTACCTGGTTCGGGTCCGCACTGCTGCAGGCCTCCGGCGTGCGTCCCCGGCGTCGTTGCTATGCGCTGCACGGGGACGCACGCCGGAGGCCTGCAGCAGCGCGGATCCGACCCAGGTAATTATGCCACCGGGGATGGGGGGAGGCAACAGGGCAGCGGCGCCGGCAATGGGTGCTGCTGCCCCTTCTCTCCCCCTGGCTGTCGGCGCCGCTTCTCTCCCCCTGGCTATCGATGCCGGCAATGGGGCGCCGGTACCGATAGTCAGGGGGACAGAACGGGCAGCGGCGCCGATAGCTAGGGGGAGAGAAGGGCCGGTAGCAGGGCTCTAGACCCCAGGAAAGGCGGGGGAGAGAAGCGGGCAGCGACGGCCTCTCTCCCCCTGCCTTTCCTGGGAGTGTATCGGTGTATAACACGCACATAGACTTTAGGCTAAAAATTTTAGCCTAAAAAGTGCGTGTTATACGCCGATAAATACGGTACATACATTTATATACCTAATACATTTACTACAGGTACAAATAAAGTATTTTATACCGTATTTTTCGCCGTATAAGACGCACTTTATACGGCGAATACACCCCTATCGCGGCGGTCCCTGCGGCCATCAATGGCCGGGACCCGCGGCTAATACAGGACATCACCGATGCGGTGCGTCCTATAGGACGAAAATACGGTACATAGGTGATTATCCCAAGAATGGTCACTGTACAAAGGCAAGAAATGATAGGAAAGCTTCCAAATCTGTATTGAATTGATCAAAACAAATGAAGGTGCTGTTACGTTCGCCCTTATTGTCCATATACAGTTGGTGGAGGTTCCCAAGGTTATACACCCATCACTTTGGTACACTACCTCAACCTTACAATAGAATTCTAGTAACAACTATGAAATAATGCAAAACCTGTAAAAGGAGTACATTCAAAATAAAATATAAAGAGAATTTGGAGAAAATAAAAGTATCGTTTTGGCTGTTCCTTTCCCTTTTTTAATTGTGTCTGTTTGTCATTTTCCATGTATTTGACCATAAGCAGGACGCAGGAGAAAATAGTGTTCTCTTAAGGAATAGAAAACCAATATAGATGCAGAGTACTTCCTCTCAAAATTCTAGATTTATCTTTCTTGCTCAAACATAGCAACTCGGCTATATATTAAAAAAGCATTCTAGATGCAAATACGTACCACATAAAATAAACTTTATGGTGTTACACAGGGCTAGAAAGAATTATTTACCATAGCACTACATACAATATATTATCTCCATTGCATTGTCCACAATATCTATTTTCTTGAGATTTTATTTGATTCTGCACAGGTTAGATCTTCATATTTTTTCTATTCATCAAGAAAGGGAATAAGAAAGCATATACATAATTCATGATGTTAGGACACAAACAACATAGCCAAAAACTCAAGTCAAAACTAAAGAACTATTTTTTTTGGACAATATACGGATGTAGCACACATCAAAATGAACAACAGACAAAATGTAACTATGATAGTAAAGATAATAATCAACTGACACAACATCCATTTTATCACAATGCTTGGAGTCATAGAAAAATTTAATTTTTAAACCTTCAACATTTATATTTTCTGCAACATAAAGTATTTAAAGGTTCCGGAACTAAATAGGAGCTCAACATAAAACATGATTGCCCATGCCAAGGGTACTGTGTTGCACAAAAAACCCAATGTGCCAAATAATCCAAGTGGAGACAAAAAAATGGGTAACAGTCCTACTAGGCTAGGGGTGAGAGATAGGAGAAAGAGCAGAAGAAAAAATGCAAAGAGTAATAAAATAAATAAAAAAAGAAAAGAGAATGAGAGAGAGAGAGAGTCTCCAAATTAAAATAGCATTTATTTAAATAAACTTAGTGGAGTGAGGTGCATAGCAGGGCATTTGCTTCGGACTATTCATGAGATATAAAATATAATATATAGATATACTATGAAAACTGTACTGAAGGTAGATATATAAACAACACTGGATAATAATACCCCTATTAAATATAATAAGAACTGGACACGGAAATAGGAAAGTCTTTGCGCTATATTAGGTGCTACAAGTGCTGCAAATATGAATATTTCCTCCACAACTGGAGATGGATTGTGTGTAGTCAATAGCTTGGCAGGGACGACACCGTGCCAAAATAAGTTATTAGCAGTAGATAATATTTTGTCGCAGCGTTTGGCAGGATGCGCTGTATGCCCCTGTTTGGAGCCCACTATACCCTGACTGCCCAGGGCTACAGTATGAGTGGCTTCAAACTCAGCGGGGTCCCAAAAGCAGAGGATTACAATAACTGTGGACAATTAGCTACAACCCCTGCTGAGTTTGAAGCCACTCATACTGTAGCCCTGGGCAGTCAGGGTAGAGTGGGCTCCAAACAGGGGGCATCCAGCGCTGCCAAACGCTGTGACAAAATATTATCTACTGCTAACTAACTTATTTTGGCACGGTGCCGTCCCTGCCAAGCTATTGACTACACACAATCCATTTCCAGTTGCGGAGGAATTATCCATATTTGCAGCACTTGTAGCGCCTAATATAGTGCAAAGACTTTCCTATTTCCGTGTCCAGTTCTAATTATATTTAATAGGGGTAATATTATCCAGTGTTGTTTATATATATACTTTCAGTACAGTTTTCATAGTATATCTATATATTATATTTTATATCTCGTGAATAGTCCAAAGCAAGGGCCCTGCTAAGGACCTCACTCCACTAAGTTTATTTAAATAAATGCTATTTTAATTTGAAAACTCTCTCTCTCATTTTCTTTTCTTTTATATTTTTTTTATTACTCTTTGCATTTTTTCTTCTGTTCTTTCTCCTATCTCTCACCCCTAGCCTAGTAGGACTGTTACCCATTTTTTGTCTCCACTGATATTGAAATGACTTCAGAATAAATACTCCACTCTTAGTAAATCAGGGCCAGTGTCTTACATAAGTATTTACCTCCTCTGACTTTTCTACATGATTTCATGGCATAACCGCTTACATTCATTTGGAAGTGGGAATGGTATTACATGGATTTCAAAATTATTTACAAATGAAAATCAGTGTTGAGGGCATATGTATTCATCCTCTATTGTGAAAATGCTAACATAGATACAAAGTTGTCAAGAAGTATTAAGCAGGATTAGGTCATAAAAAATATGTCCCAAGCTTTAAACATCTCGCAGAACACCATAAAAGCCATCATCAGACAATGGAAAGAATATAACATAGCAACTCTACCAAGCTAGGGCTGTCTACCACAACTGACAAGCAGGGCAAGAGAAGGAACCAAGAGGTCCATGGTAACTCTGGATGAACTGCAAAGATCAACAGCTGAGGTGGGAGTATCTCTCCATAAGACAACTATTAGTTGTGTACTCCACCAATCTGGCCTTATGTAAGAGTTGCAAGAAAAAAAGTCAATGTTTAAAGTGAGTCACAAGAAATCCCTTTGACGTTTTCTATATGGGAGAAAGGTGCTCTATTCAGATGAAGAAGGTGCTCTGTTCAGATGATATCAAAGTTAAACACTTTTTGGCCTTGGTACAAAACTCTATGTGTGGTGAAAACTCAACACCACCAAATACCCAGAGTGAACCATCCCTGCAGTAACACATAGTGATGGTAGCATCACTCTGTGGCGATTCTATTCCTCGGCAGGCTTAAAGAAACTGGTCAGAATTGATGATACTATGGGGAAATCCTTAAAGGATACTCCACCCCTAGACACCTTATCCCAATACAAGGGATAGGGGATAGGATGTCTGGTCCGGCCTCTGGGACCCCTCCACTTTATGCCGGCCTCTGGGACCCCTCCGCTTCATGCCGGCCTCTGGGACTCCTCCGCTTCATGACGGCCTCTGGAACCCCTCCGCTTCATGCCGGATGATAGGCAACCACAGCCCTCAAGCCCCCTCTATACCTGTTTATGGGTGGAGGCAAGCCGGCAATGTACTAGCAGTCACGCCCCCTCACATGGACATGAATCGAGTGGGTGTGTCATGACATCACGAACACGGAAGCTCCAAGCTTCCGTGTTAATAATGCTGCGGTTCCGGCATGGAGGTTGCGGGGGTCCCAATCAGACATCATGCCCCCTACCTTTGGACATGGGAAGAGATGTCTAAGGGTAGAGTAGCCCTTTAAAGAAAATCTGATGCAGTTTTCAAAAGACTTGAGATTATGACTGAGGTTCATCTTTCAGCAGGGCAATGACCCTAAACATACAGCCAGAGCTACATTGGAATGGTTTAGATCAAAGCATGTTATTGTCTTAAAATGGCCTAGTCAAAGCCCAGACCTAAATCCAATTGAGAATCTATGGCAAAATTTGAAAGTTGCTATTCACTTACTTCTATTTATGCACACAAATGTAATTTTTTTTTTTGGTTCTCCTTATTGATCGTTTCACAATAAAATATATTTTGCACTTTCAAACTACTGTACATGTTGTGTTGATGAAAGGGGTATTCCTGGGTTAACTAACTTTTAACTATCCTGCCCATTATGAATAATTATGGTAGTTTTACATTTACTTGCTATGCCATGGATTATCTTCTTTTTCTTCATTGTATGAAGACCTCCCAGGTCTAGCATGTCCTTTCAGGTCCTGATGATGTTTGTCTCACAATCCTCTGTGGCTTGAGGCGGCAGCTGGTATATGAGGGCTTGGCTATTTCTTGTATTTACTCACAAGCCAGCCCCTTGATGACGTTTGCAGTCCATCTGTACGTCCTCCTGACATGCTAGCGTCCCGTGATCTTGGCAATCTGCACAGGGAACGCAGAGAATGCAGGCATGTCAGGACGTACAGATGGACCGCAAACGTCATCACGGGGCTGGCTTTTGAGGAAATACAAGAAATTGGCAAGCCCCCTGATACCAGCTGCCACCTCGAGCTGCAAAGGATTTTGAGACGTACGTCATCAGGACCAGAAGGGAAACGCTAGACCTGAGGGGACCATATAAGGAAGAAAAAGATTATGATCCATGGCAGAGCGGTATAGCAAGTAAATGTAGAAATAGCATAATTATTCATAATGACCAGGATAGTTAAAACTTGGTTAACCCTGGAATACACCTTTAAGTCTATTTTAATCTATTTGAATTTCAGTTTGTAACAGTAATAAAATGGGCAAAAAGTCCACAGTGGGTGAATAATTGGGAAAACATGTGTATCATATATACACTTTTTAACATTGAAGTTGCAACACCAAGAAGAACAGAAGAACTAGCCATAAGGTTCCTAAAATCAGGGAAGTAGCTGGTGTTGCTAAGATCTGCAAATGATATAATTTTGAGGCACATAGCGATATGGGGCATGTGGGAGGGGCTTTAATCATATCAAAGCCAGAGTGAAATCAGATCAAGTCAGTACAGTATGATGTGTGGTGCCTCCTTATTTTGTTGACGTTTGTTTATCGCAAACTGAGAAGGTTAGCATCCTTGAACTGAGAGACCTTGATTTATCACTCAAACAGATCATTAAAGGGGTACTCCAGTGGAAACCCTTTTTTTTCTTTCTTTTAATAAACTGGTGCCAGAAAATTCTACAGATTTGTAAGTTAGTGAGCAAAGAAGGAGAGTTGCCGGCACTTACGAAACTAAGCGACCAATCAGACGTGTAGCGACACACAAGGCGGGACGGATGTATAGCTTGTAGCGGAGGTGCAAAGCTAGGCAAGAAGCATGGAGCGTAGACAAAGAACAAGTAGAAGCTGCACTCACCATCCAGGTCTTTATTATATTCCGGTCATGTCAACGATGGTACAGGCGGGGGAGCTGGGTGGAGAGCGGGGGCCCCAGATCAGATTACTTCTTAAATTTTTTGGAAGCCCTTTCAAAAATGAAAGATCATTTAGATCAAAAATATGGGCAACTGTTCCACTTTTTCCTCTGCAAAAATGTTAATAAATCTCCCCCAATGTGTATGACCATTAATATTAACTATAAAATATGAATTATGGGTTAAATGTTAAATGCCAAAAGAATTTGTGGCGTTGTCACTTTATTCCTCAGAGACACCCTGCATTAAGTTCAATTCTCACACTCAGTTTTGCAACCAAACACCTAACCTGTCAATATAATTGTAGTACATGTATAAACAGCTATCAGGAACTGCTGGAGGCTTAAGCTTAGCACCAGAAAAGCCTATTTCTTTACAAGCCAATAAAACAATGGTATCTGAGCTCACAGAGAAGCATGGCAAGCCGGAATGGCTCAGTGCTAGTACTGTGGTTAATGCTGCACAGGTGTTTAGAGTGCCTTAATATTTTTCCATTTGTAGAGTCAAAAATATGAAACATAATTCCAAACAAACAATATATATTGTGTTGTCTCTTCAAATGCCTAGCTTCTGACCTGTAAAGTTTCTGATTTATTTTTCTGTTACCCGGACAAGTTTCTTTTAGATAAGTTCATGTTTTAGGCGACTTATGAAAAAGTGCTATTGAACCCAATAAAAGATGGAGGCTTTGCATAGTTTAAGAGTGTCTGAACACATTGTGGTAGCCACATACTGTAACTGCATTGGCTGGACTTTATCTGTAACTTCTAAGAATCCATAGCAATTTGCAGTAAACTGTAAAAATTCAATGCAATAAATTGCAGAAGAACGCCAAAACATTTTGTCCAACAAAGCAGCTCAGAAACCTTAAAATGGGGGCATGTACTTTGTTATTCTATATATCCCAAAATATTTACTGTTAGGATTCGGCAGGCTGGATGTGGATCCTCTGTGTCAGCGAGGGATTGGCGTGGACCGTGTCGGTGGACCGGTTCTAGGGTTGCTACTGGTATTCACCAGAGCCCACCGCAAAGCGGGATGGTCTTGCTGTGGCGGTAGAAACCAGGTCGTATCCACCGGCAACGGCTCAACCTCGCTGACTGCTGAGAAGGCATGGGACAGAAGGACTAGGCAAAGGCAAGGTCAGACGTAGCAGAAGGTTGGGGCAGGCGGCAAGGTTCGTAGTCAATAGTAATAGCAAGAGGTCAGGTACACTGGTAAGGCAAACACTGTAACGCTTTCTCTGGCACAAAGGCAACAAGATCCGGCAAGGAAGTGAGGGGGAAGTGAGGTTAAATAGACAGGGAGCAGGTGGAGGCTAATTAGACTGATTGGGCCAGGCACCAATCATTGGTGCACTGGCCCTTTAAATCTTAGAGAGCTGGCGCGCGCGCGCCCTAAGGAGAGGAGCCGCGCATGCCAGGACATGACAGCTGGGGACCGGGACAGGTGAGTGACTTGGGATGCGATTCGCGAGCGGGCGCGTCCCGCTATGCGAATCGCATCCCCGCCGGCAGGGTCATTGCAGCGCTCCCGGTCAGCGGGTCTGACCGGGGCGCTGCAGAGAGAGGAACGCCGCGAGCGCTCCGGGGAGGAACAGGGACTAAGGGTTATCCTACAGGTTTTTTCGTGCAACTTCTCTCACAACAGCGGAACGTAATACAGAGAGGTGCCACATCATACATCAACCAAATACACAAAACAACAAGCAGATTTTAGTAAATCAAATCTGACACAATGTGAAAGTAAAACCCAACAATCTTAGTAAACTCTGTGTATTACATAGCAATATGTCTGGCATCATATGGTGGCTCCACACGAACCTAATATATATCATGTACAATGGAGAAACTGGAGGCTTGGGCACAGACATGTCAAATGAACTTTAATTTGAATAAATGTAAAGTTGTACACTTGAGCCACATAAAGTAAATGTACTAGATAATTAGGTAAAACTTCTATCGAAAAGGTCTTAGGGGTACTCGTGGACAGTAAGCTTTAGTGATCAATGCCAGGTAGCGGCTGCCAAGGCTAACAATGTCATGGGATGAATTAAGAGAGACATAGAGGCACGTGACAAGGACATAGTTTTGCCTCTGTATAAATCATTAGTTTGATCGAATATGGGGTATTTTGTCCTATTTTGGGCACCTGTATATAAGAAGGACATGGCTAAACTTGAGAGGTTGCAGAGAAGGGCGATAAAGATAAGTGATAGTATGGGTGGATTGCGGGACCAAGACAGGTTACCAAGTTGGAGGTTATTTAGTTTAGATTAAAGATGTCTTAGGGGCGATCTGATCACAATTTACAAATATATGAATGGACAGTACAGAGATCTTTCTAGTGATCTTTCATACCTAGGCTGGTAACCATGACAAGGGGGACATCTAGAGATATTGCAGGTTATGGTTACTAGTCATCATCTATTTAAAGGGGTACTCCTCTGGAAAACATTTTTTTTTAAATCAACTGGTGCCAGAAAGTTAAACAGATTAGTAAATTACTTCTATTTAAAAATCTTAATCCTTCCAGTACTTATCAGCTGCTGTATACGACAGAGGAAGTTCTTTTCTTTTTGAATTTCCTTTCTGTCTGACCACAGTGCTCTCTGCTGAAACCTCTGTCCATGTTAGGAACTGTCTGGAGCAGGATATATTTTCTATGGGGATTTGCTCCTACTCTGGACAGTTCCTAAAATGGACAGAGGTGTCAGCAGAGAGCACTGTGGTCAGACAGTTGATTAAAAAAAAATGTTTTCCAGGGGAGTACCTCTTTAAGATTGAACTTCTATGGCTTTTAGAGTGTAGCTAAGTGAGGCTAGGTAGCAGATGGGCTTAGGAGCCTGAGAGAGGCATAGGTCTCTCTGCCACATAGGAAGACACTATTATTAAAATGGTACGTAAATGTAAGTACAGAGCCTGTTAAAGATTTTGCATTGGAACCCAGATTGTCCTAGTTCCATCCATGATTGAGGACCTTCACTACATTGTTGCAGGTTACTTGTTCGTTTCAATCTTTTTAATGAAGATTTTTCACGTAAAAACATAACATGTTACAAAAAGTATAAACAGTACTTGAACCAAGAACCACATTCCAGGCGTGCAGGTAACAGATAGTGCATGAACAATCCATATTATCACATCGCAGTTATGGTTATAAGGGTGTCATCCAGACTTATAGGCTGTCATATTTGCGCAAGGCTAGTATATACACACATCCCACCTCTAATTCTGAAAGTAAGGAGATTGGGTCCACCGTTCCCAAATGAAGGAAACCTTAGCATAAGACGATCCCTCATTTAAGGCTATACCGAGTTCATATTTGCACGCTATGTTAACTGAAGCTACCATTTCCCCCACCTCCGGAGGGGAGGGGGACTTCCAATGTCTAGTGATAATTAATTTGGCGATAACGAGCAATTTACACAAGAGAGGTCTAACCTTCACCGGGAATTCCTGAATGCCTATGAGTAGTAGTGCCAATTTGGGGGTTATATCCAGCATGGAAGGACATATGTGCTTTAGCACCCGTTCTATCTCTAGCCAATACCTCTCCAATTCAGGGCAAAACCATAAAATATGAGAAATCGTGCCCCTACATCCGCAACCTCTCCAACATAACGGTGAAGTTGAAGGATACATAGCGCGCAAGCGAGTGGGAGGATAATACCAACACAGTCTCGTCTTTATTGCCGCTTCCACCTGAGTAATTGATCTAAGTGCTTTAAATATCCAGTTGGATGCATGCCTCCACTCAACCGGTGCTATATCTATCGCCAGTTCCTTGGCCCATCTGGCGTAAGAATTGGTACCATAAGACTCACCGCTCAGATCTAACAATTGGTAAATGGGTTTAAGTCCTTTAACACTCAAAGAAAACAATTTGAGCAGCTCATCAGAGAAACACCACTCCCCGTTCACCATGGAGGAGAAAAGATGGCGAATTTGGAGGTATTTGTAGAAGTCAGAGGCTGATATTCCAAATTTAGAGCGCAACACGGAGAATGGGAGCATGCATCCATCATTAAACAAGTGTGAAATCCTAAGTATCCCTTTTTCTATCCATGAGTTAATGTGGATATCTGGTATATTCATAGCAACAATCCACATAGACGTTTCTCTAGGAAAACTGTGTTGCATGTGTGAGATATGGCCGTGGAATGTAGCCCAGCACATTAGACCTGCTTTAGTGAGTGGGGACATCCCTGTAGGTAGTGCAATATTCCATATAGGAAAAAATAATAACGTTCTAGGGTGTGAGACATTACTAAGGCAACATTCAATTTGTGTCCATGGCACAACCGGAAACTCCCCCCATAATGATTTCAACTGTGCTAATAAGGTAGCTGAGTGGTATCTCCTAAGATCAGGGAAATCTAGACCCCCGCTCCGCTTATCCTTCATCAATAAAGTAGAAGATACCCTGGGCCTTTTCGACCCCCAAATATATCTGAGAAGCTCCGATTGAACCTTTTTAAAAAATGAACTTGGCAAGCTTATTGGTAACGTGCGATATAAGTATAGGAGTTTGGGCAGCACCAACATTTTAAAGGCCGCAACCTTCCCCAGTCAAGATACCTCGAACCTACCCAGTTTATCCAACTCTTTTTGGAAATTAGTAAGAAAAGGGAGATAGTTATGTTTATACATTAGGGCAAATGACCTAGTTAACTTAATACCCAAGTAGGATATCTCATCTTTTTGCCAATCAAGATTGTATAAGCTAGACATCTGCGCTAAAGAGTCTGCAGGGACATGGATAGGGAGAACCTGGGACTTCTGCACATTCAATTTGTAATATGACAGTTTTCCAAACTCCTCCAACCACTCCAAGGTCTTCGGCAGAGAATGAATGGGGTCTGACAGGGTGATGATAATGTCGTCAGCATAAAGCGAGATCAGATGGGAGTGATTTCCCACCAGTATACCCTTCACCTTGGGGTCCTGCCTAAGAGCTTGGGCTAATGGTTCTAGACATAAGTCAAATATCAGAGGGGACAATGGGCACCCCTGCCTAGTCCCATTCGATATGTCGAATGCCTCCGACAGGGTCCCATTAGTAAAGACTCTCGCATTCGGGAATGTATACAGGGTCCTGATAGCCATCATTATATAGCCCTCAAATCCCATGGTTTGTAGCACCGAAAAGGCGAATGTCCAATTAATGCTGTCAAATGCCTTTTCGGCGTCTAGGGAGAGAAATAAGGACGGAAGGGCGCGACCTTCAACTATGTGTAACAGGTCCAGTACTCTTCTCGTGTTTTCATATGCCTGCCGTTTTTGGACAAATCCCACCTGATCTACACTAATTAAGTGGGGAAGCAAGGGGGCCAGTCTGGAGGCCAGCAGCTTAGCGTATATTTTTAAATCAACGTTTAACAACGAAATTGGCCTAAAGTTGTTTGGGACATCAGGTGTCTTACCTGGTTTAGGCAGGGTTATAATTAGCGCCTCTTGGTTTTCTCTGGGTAAATTACCCGAGCCTACAACTTCTGATAAAAAGGCTTGTAAGTGGGGTGTTAATATATTTGAGAACCTCTTATAATATAGGGTCGTCAGGCCATCAGGCCCACGAGCCTTCCCTGTTGGTAGAGACTTAATAATTTTGCGCAGTTCGTCCTGTGATATGGGCGTATTTAGCACAGATAAATGGGATTCAGACAATCTAGGTAATTTAAGTGTAGCCAAGAACTTTTCTATGTCAGGTAGGGTTGGCTGGGGAGTAGAGGGATCAGCCCTCAAGTTGTACAGGGATTCATAATAAGTCCTAAATTTGTCTGCAATATCCCTAGGGTGATAAATTTTTGTATGGGCGGAATCTCCTTTAAGGAATGGAATGCGAGATTTGACATGCTTGTCTTTTAGTCTTGCGGCCAACAATTTCCCCGACCTATTGTCTGAGGCATAATATCGTGACTTAGTTTTAACCAATGCCTTAGCGTAATCCACTAACAGGGCCTCTCTGATGTCATTTCGCACCATCCGCAGCTCTGCGGCTAGTGTTGGTGATGGATTGGATTTATTCTGTGATTCTAGCTCCCTCTGTCTAAGTATCAGCTCATTGAGGTATTTAGTCTGATGTTTTTTAAGCACGTGACCTAATTTAATGAAGGACCCACGTATAAATGCCTTATGGGCATTCCAAATCGTGATTGGATTCACATCAGGGGTTACATTGAAGGCAAAGTATGATGTCAGATCTCTCTTCAACTCACCGCCATATTGAGAATGATGCATCAAGAACGCGTTACATCTCCAGATATAAGTTGGCGGGACAGAATCTTTTTCATGCAGTTCTAACAGAATGGGGGAGTGGTCCGACCAGGTGGGGTCTAGAATAGAAGTGGATTTCAATTTAGATAGAAGTGACCGATCAACTACAAAAAGGTCTAGGCGGGAATAAGTATTATGCGTGGGAGAATAACAAGTGAAATCGTGTTCAGATGCGTGCATGACTCGCCAAGCATCAAAAACTTCCTCCCTATGGAATATGTTGGAGAGAGATATAGGCAGATGTCTACTAGTAGAGGACGTATCCATAACAGGGTCTAGGACCGCATTAAAATCCCCGCACATGAGTACATGTCCTTGCTTATACTTATTGATCAATCTGAATAACTTATTAAAAAATTTAACTTGGCCTGAGTTAGGCGCATAAACAGAAACTATAGTATAAACCACATTGTTACAGGAGCAAACTAGAATAATATATCGGCCCTTGGTATCAGTAAGTACAGATAGTTGTTGAAACGCTATAGAGCTCTTGATGGCCAGCATAACCCCACGTGATTTCCCTGAATAATGGGACTGGTATACATTAGAATAAGACGGGCTGCGAATCCGAAACGCGTCTTTTTGCATAATATGCGTTTCTTGCGCACATAGGATATCGCATACCGTCTTTTTTGCCACAGACCAAAGAAATGCCCTTTTCTGAGGGACATTAAGGCCATTACAATTAATAGACAAAACCTTTAAGACCATCTATAAGTCCATAAATGCGGAAAACATTGCCATCTCTTCGTTGTTTCGGCATATCTGGATGGGACACCACTGCATAGCACCGACTGCGCCCTGGAAGAAAACAAAAACAAACAAGACAAACAAACAATAGAGAACAGAAAGGACAGCTCCCGTACTAGCGGGAGCCCAAACATACAGAAAGTGGGTGCTGCCAGGTTAGCACCAACTTCGGGGGCGAGGAAAAGTTCCTTGTAGCCAACTAGTTATGTCACACAGAGAGTCAACACTGTAGAGATTCCAAGCACATATGAAAAGTTCCGTTATCAACGGCGTCCACGGCGCGACGGTCCTGCCTTGTGCCAGTCTGGCTTGATATGTCCAACTGTTTCTTGGGGACGGAAGGAAGCATCTGTAAGAGGAATATCCCATTTTTGCAGCAATTCAGCACCTTCCTCCAATGACCTTATAACATGTGTAACGTCGCCTTGATGGACAAGGAGGCGTGTCGGATACCCCCATTTGTATGGCATCTTAGCCTCTCGGAGTGCCAGAGTCACCGGTACAAGACTTCTCCTGAGTTGAAGTGTATAGGCTGACAAATCTGCATAGAGCGACACCCCAAGGAACTTAGCCGGCATAGCAGCCTTTTCTCTGGTTTGGTATAATAGTGCTTCTTTGATATGGTAAAAGTGAATACGTGCTAAAACGTCTCTGGGAACGGTATCCGACAGCTGTTTTGGCTTCGGGACCCTATGGGCCCTATCAATTATCAAGTCCCCAGGGGAACAATTCGGGACCATTTCTTTAATGAGCTCTTGTATGTATGGAACTAAGTCCTTTGTGGGCACCTCCTCAGGCACCCCTCTAAATTTCACATTGTTTCTGCGGGAGCGATCTTCAATGTCTGCAATTTTCAACCGCAGCGCCTGAACCTCCCCCTCCAATTCATAGTGAGCGTCAATAAGGGTGTTGTGGGACCCAGTCAGCTCTGCCATCTTAGTTTCAGCATGGTCAACCCTCCCCTCCAGCTCAGACACCGAGGCCTGAAGTGGTTGCAGAGTGAGGAGAATATTGCTTTGTATAGAGGAGTTTAACATTTGCAGCATATTTTTCAGAGAGGTCTCCGTCACAGGGGCCTCTGAGGTAGGTAGGTCTGTGAAGGGGTCAGGCAAATCAGGCAGTCCCTCTCTCACTCCATTCGGCCCCGACTGCGCCCCTGAGGTAGGCGGCCTGTTGCGCTGTTTAGCAGGACTCCCCTGAGCAGAAGAAGCGGGCGAGGCCGGGGTGGATGAACGTACCTGGGAAGCTGTTGCGGAGGTACGTGCTGCCTGCTCCGATCCCTCCCGTGCGACTAGTGAGGGAAGAGAGCAACTGCGGTCCCGTAGCAGCGGGGTCTCCGGCTCCGGAGAAGAACGCCGCCGTCTGGACGAGGAAGGAGCAGGCGAGGGGGGTCCGGCGCCATCTTGAGTCATGCGGCTCCTCGGCGTGTAGTAGAAGTCTGTCAATTTCTTGGGTCTCCCGAAGCCCCGCGTTCTTCTTTTTGTGGCCATGAATGCAGAGAGGGTTCCGACACCCTGTAGTGTACTTTTCAGCCAGAATAATGTGCCATAGTCGCTGTAAGAAGTCGCTGTGCTCCGGAGCTAAAGAGCTACACGGCCATCACTGTCGGCAGCCAAGCCACGCCCCCGCAGGTTACTTGTTAAGGTGCAATCAGCAGTGGGTCCAGTTTTCTTGTCTCCTACAACCCTCATTGCTAAACACTCATATATGGACAATAAGGAAATGTTGAGTCTCTTAAGCAGCACATCTCCTTGTGTGGCTTTAGCTTGAAGATGTTTTTTAGACATCTTGTTTTTAGGAACAAATGATACATTAGAAGTATGAACTCTTAAGCACGTTATATACTATGTCTTAGAACAAAAAGCTTATACACCTCATTCAGTCAATAGACAAAGTCATCAAAATGAGTCAATCTTTGTCAATAACAAGATGAAATCCTAGGATGAATTGTCAAATCAAAATAAAATAAAAAATGTACCACAACTGCATTATGTGTTGATCTGAAATTTATTGTAAAGCCATATTATTAAATTACCTTAAAGTTTCTATATATAACCTCTAAAATCAAAGACTGTGCTGCAGGATTATGACATATGATAGCTATCTCCCACATGTACCTTGCCGAAAGATACATAGAAACATATAGTGATTTAAGGATCAGTGACAATGGAAGACATCTGTACATATTACAATTACCTAAAGCACATGATATGCTTCATGAGGGCCTGAAGAGAATAAGAAAACAGAGAGAACCACTGTCACTTTTGTGATGATAAATATTTGAAATTTTATGTTGTTTATTGGGTTATAGAACTGATTCATAACATTATATTTAATCATCTATCCTTTATTCTGTTAGAATTTGAAGTGTTTGTCTTTCCACTAGTAGATATAATACTGATCTCCTTTATATATATATATATATATATATATATATATATATATATATATATATATATATTGCAGGCTCTAGTGCTGTTTCCTCTGTATTGTTTACTTAAAAAGAAGACATATGTATCAAAATGTAAGAGGAATAAGATCTACACACTCACAAAAGTGTTGAACAGTTTCGCCAAGTTGTAAGTTCTACTGCGTAGAGACAATTTTATTCCAATACAATATCTATAAAACTACAGAAGGAATGAGAACAAAGAACAATAACAGAACAAAGAAAAACATATTTTGCAACAATAATTGAACTAGGTCACACATCTCATATGCCAGGGAATCATTTTTGTAAGCGTTTGTACTATTAACCCCTTATGGATTGCGCCAATTTTTATTTTCACAATGTTGATTATTTTCTCCTGGTCAACTCAGAGCCATAGATCTTTTATTTTTCTATCAACAGAGCCATATGATAGCTTGTTTGTTGAGAATCTAATTGTACTTTTTATTGGCACCCTTACATTTACTATGTTATATTTATTTATTTACTTATTTTATTTATTTATTTTAAAAGGGTATTTTTTTAATTACTTTTTATTAAAAAAAAGAACTTTTTTTTTTGACATTTTTAACCCCTTAACGATGAAGGACATAAAGGTACGTCCTGGTGAGGTGGTACTTAACGCACCAGGACGTACATTTACGTCCTATGCATAACCGCGAGCATCGGAGCGATACTTGCCTCATGCGCGGCAGGTCCCGGCTGCTGATAGCAGCCAGGGACCCGCCCATAATGGCAAACATCTGCGATCGTGCGGATGTCTGCCATTAACCCCTCAGATGCCATGATCAATACAGATTACAGCATCTGCAGCATCGTGGTACTTTGAATGGATCATCGGATAGCCTGCAGCGCTGCCGCGGTGATCCGATCATCCAGCATGGCGGCCGGAGGTCCCCTCACCTGGCTCCGGATGTCTCCCGGGGTCTTCTGCTCTGGTCTGCAATCGAGTAGACCAGATCAGAAGATTACCGCTGATAAGTGCTATGTCCTATACATAGCACTGAACAGTATTAGTAATCAACTGATTGCTATGAATAGTCCCCTATGGGGACTATTAAAGTGTAAAAATAAAAGTAAAAAAATGGGAAAAAACCCTCCCCCAATAAAAACGTAAATTGTCCCATTTTCCCTATTTCACCCCCAAAAAGTGTAAAAAAAAAATTTATGTACATATTTGGTATTGCCACGTGCATAAATATCCCAACTATTAAAATAAAATGTTAATGATACCGTACGGTGAACGGCGTGAACGTAAAAAAAAAAGTCCAAAATAGCTGCCTTTTTATAACATTTTATTCCAAACAAAATTTATTAAAAAAGTATTAAAAGTTTTATATAAGCAAATATGGTATCAATAAAAATTACAGATCATGGCGCAAAAAATGAGTCCTCATACCGCTGCTTATACGGAAAAATGAAAAAGTTATAAGTCTTCAAAATAGGGGGATTTTAAATGTACTAATTTGGTTAAACAGTTTGCGATTTTTTTAAGCGCAACAGTAATAGAAAAGTATGTTATCATAGGTATCATTTTCAGTGTATTGCCCCAAATAATGAAGAAAACATGTCATTTTTACCTTGAATTGTACGGCGTGAAAACAAAATCTTCCAAAATTAGCAAAAAAACAACTGGTCACGCAAAAAACAAGCCCTCATACTAGTCTGTGGATGAAAATATAAAAGAGTTATGTTTTTTTGAAGGTGAGGAGGAAAAAATGAAAACGTAAAAATAAAATGGGCTTCGTCCTTAAGGGGTTAATTGCTTGATCACTTGTTAACTTCACCCAGTACATAACTTTTGTGGCAAACTGTCAAATTCCTGTATTCTTAAAATAAGTATAACAGAATTTTGCTATGGCAGTTGTGGAGGTCTTCAAAAGGCTCCTAGCTGCCATGGCAACTGATCATCACCCCAAGATTGCATTCCAAGGGGCCGATCGGAGCTTGGAAGGGCCTGGCCCATTGTGGATAACCATCTAGTTGCAGCTGTCACCATTGACAGTGGCATCTAGATGGCTAAATGACCGGAGCTAGATCTGGTTCTAATCACTGACAACACCTGTCAGCTGTTCAAAACTATGAGGCCCTCTCCAGAAATCCTTAATTGTAATAGCACATCATGGTGTATTAAGGGTTTAATAAGTGCACAAATAAAGGACAATTAACAGGACAAAAGAATCTAATCGTTCCAGGAATTTCCCCTCCATCCATCCAGGGACGCATCTCTCTATTCTCAGTTGTCTATATTATGTTTTGAATTTATTAAATGTTTTTTTTTCCCATTTTTCCACAAAAAAGCTGCATTTTGACACCACACATAAGATGAGGGGGTTTCAAGGAGAGGGATGGTGTGTTATATGGTACTATCGGTGCAAAGGACGTAAAATAGACACGACATTCAAGTGATGATACACTACTGAAAATCAGTCTATTAATAGCTGATGATAAAATGATAAATTCACCCCTATATATTACCTTCTAAGTGCCACCAGAAAAGACTGTACGTTTCAGGGGATATTAATATTATCTGGTATTTGCACATTGATAAGATCACTATTTGTGGATGGTGCACATTGATTGAGCCTAAACCTCACAGTGATCATTATTGTCTTTATCAGATTCTGGCATCATATATTTATGCCTCGTATGAATTTATGATTTTAATTAATTTTTAATTAAGTAAAAAGAAGATCTCTACCATTTATATTATAGTCACAACTGAATTCTGTCCATAAGGGACTTATGGACAGGACCCCTACATTTAACATTTCCAACATTGCCAAATTTTTCGCCCTTTTGAACAGTTTTTTTTTTTCACTGAATATCAGTTCAGATTTTTTCAACTTATCGACTTGTTTTTACCATATTGACAAAGATGGTAAATCTGCAGAGAGCCAATGCGTTATTATTAATAATCTTTGCAAAAACTGAATTTTTGCTACTATCTTTATTTTTTTTAATGTGCAGTCATGAGAGCTCCCCCAAAATCATTGTTTGAAAATCAAACTTTATTTCAACAGATAAATTGTTTACTATCTCTTTGTTTTTTAGGCTTGATATTCTTGGTATACATTTATGAACTTCATTTATGTTTTTATGATATTTATGGCACTAATAAATGGTAAAATCTTATCATTTTCTCATTTAGCATTCTACCTAGCCTAAAGGACTAAATATTGTTACACAATTTTCAATTAGAGCCTTTAAGGGGGTACTCCGCCCCTAGAAATCTTATCCCCTTTCCAAAGGATAGGGGATAAGATGACTGATCGCAGGGTCCTGCCACTGGGGACCCCCCCCCCCATCTCCCTGCTGCACCCGGCGTTCGTTTAGATCATCCGGTGCAGCGTCAGAGGCTCATGATGTCACAGCTGCCCCCCGCTGGTGATGTCGTGGCCAGGCCTCCTCAATGAAAGTCTATGGGAGGGGGTGTAACCGTGAAATCACAAGCCTCCACCCTGTATTGCCAGTCATCCGCCATGGAGCGAAGTTCGCTCCTTGCACAGGATGTCTGGGGTGCCGCAGCTGAGATCGCGGGGGTCCTCAGCGGCAGGCCCCCTGCGATCAGACATCTTATCCCCTATCCTTTGGATAGGGGATAAGATGTCTAGGGGCGGAGTAATCCTTTAAGTAGCACTATAGGTGCTATAAAACACTGAACCTCTCCTTCAGGTGGCATCAGCAGTGGGCAGAAAGACAGACCCATGGTGAACATCTGATGAGCGGAGTAGCTACAAACTAGGATGGAAATGCCTTGTAGGAGCTTGCCAATGCCGTGTTAAATGTGTGCATACTTTTTATGTACAGTCAGGGATATTTTAAATTCCATAGAACTCAAAGCTCACCACTTTTTTTAGCCCTTTAACACATTAAGGACACAGGGCTTACAGGTACGCCCTGACATTCTGGCACTTAAGGACACAGGGCGCACCTGTACACCCGTGGGAATTTCGGTCACTGCCGTGCTCTGGGTGAGGACGGGACTGGGATGCCTGCTGAAATCATTCAGCAGGCATCCCGTGACAATGACTGGGGGGGGGGTCCTGACCCCCCTTATATCGGCGATCACCGCAGATCGCCAGTGAATTCACACCGGTGATCTGCACAGATTCAGGTAATACGGGTCATGTGTGACCCGATGAGCCGGAATTAGAAGGTGATTGGCAGTGTACTATACACTGCCAATCACCTCCTAAAGCTGGGGGGAGGTAGCAATCCCGCCACCTCCCCACGAGTGCTGCTATTGGTTGGATCGTCCAACCAATAGCAGCCGGCAGAGGAGGGGTTAATTTCCCCTTCTCTCAGCTCAGATGTCCCCTCCCATCCCCCAAGCATCCATGCCGCTCGTAATAGGAGTCCGACCCCCCAGACAAGCGTATCAGAGCCCCCCTTCGGTGAACCTGTCTGGAGCCCCCCAGAGGGATATCAGCCACGGCACGCCATCAATGCAGGACATTGTGGGGCCTCGTGCTGCATATGGGCCTTGTCAAAAAAAAAAAAAAAACAGTGTCAAGCAGTACTGTAGTAGGAATGTACTCTACCAGACCCCACTTTACAGTATGGCCATGACACGGAAGCACTTCAAGACCATTTGGAAATGCCTGCATTATACTGATAATGCGGCATTTCCCCCCGAGGTGATCCTGCCTATGACCAGCTTTACAAAGTGAGGCCGGTCATAGATCACATTGGGGCCAAATTTTGGAGGCCTACATATCCCTCAGGGAGCTCTCAGTAAATGAGAAATTTTGGGAGGCCTACATATCCCTTGAAGCGGGCGCGGTATGGCATGAAACTCTGCAAACTTTGTGAAAGTACCTCTGGGTACACTTGCAAGTTTAGAGTATTTGAGGGACAGGATTCCCGTATTGAACCCTCAGAATGTTCCCCCACTCTGGGAAACTCGTTTGGGACCTTGTGCACCCATTGCTGGAGGTTATCACCTTTACGTGGACAACTTTTATACCAGCATCCCTCAGTTCACATGCCTTGCCACCAGATCCATGTCCGCTTGTGGGACCGTGAAGAAGAACCAGAGAGGCCTCCCTCTAAATTTTGTACAGACACCTATGCCCAAGGGTGAGTCCCGTGCTGACCTGTTGCTGGTCAGGTATAAAGATAAGAGGGATGTCTTTATGATGACCACAATTCATGGTAACTGCAGCTCCCCTGTTCCTGTGTGAGGTACCACAACAAGGGTCCTCAAGCCTGATTGTATTCTGGACTGCAATCAGTATATGGGCGGAGTTGATCTTTCTGATCAAGTCCTCAAGCCATACATGGCCATGCGGAAAACACGGGTATGGTACAAAAAAGTTGCAGTCTACTTGGTACAGGTTGCCATGTACAGTAACCCCCCGACATGCGATGGCCCCGACATATGATAAAATCAACATACGATGGCCTCTCACAATGCTTTTATATGTCGGGACCATCGCATTAACTGCTATCCGACAGCGCAAAATGCTTAAGCTGCTGTCGGGTAGGAGTTTAAGCATCCCGGACAGGTTCACTTACATATCCCCGCTGCTCCGGGTCCACTTCGCGATCCTCCGGGTCTTCCGTATCTTCTCCAGGGTTCCGGGCCTCGCTTTTCGGCTTCGTTATTACGTCAGTGCGCACGCCGTGCCGGCGCAGCAGCGTAATAACGTCACCAGAAAGCGAGGCCCGGACACTGGAGAAGATGCGGAAGAAGCCGGAGGATCCCGAAGAGGACACCGGAGCAGCGGGACAGCATCGGGAGCCCCTGGGACAGCATCGGGAGCGATGAGGATGCGGTCCGGAGCGGCGGGGACAGGAAAGTATAATTTCCTATACTTTACATTGCACGGATCCCTCAACATATGATGGATTCGACAAACGATGGGTCGTTTGGAACAAATTACCATCGTATGTTTAGGGACCACTGTACAACTATTTTGTACTGTCCCAGTACGCTGGCAACACAGGGACATACCTCCATCTCTAAGAAGAAGTCCTAAAGGCCATGATCTTTGGCGACCGGGAATGAGCAGGTCAGAGTTCCCAAGGAACTGGAAATATAGGTGGCGGGTCCCCCACACTGGAAAGAAGGGACGATCCCAGAAAAAATGCAAAGTGTGTCACAAGAGGGGGATACGGAAGGACACCACCACCCAATGGGACACTTGCCCCGATCATCTGGGCCTCTGCATTAAAAACTGCTTCAGGGAGTACCACACTTCCGTGCAGTACTAAATTTGTCCTTTTTCCCTTTTCATTTTCATTTCCCATAATTTGACCCCAATGTACCAAGTCCAGAGTACATTCCAAATTTTAACCCCATAAACCACTAAATTGCCCAAAAAACTGTTTCATAAAAAAAAATATAACCCCCCCCCCCCCCCCCCCAAAAAAAAATAAAAAAAAAATCTGATAAGACCTCTGGGGTTGGGGGTTACAAATTTTGGGGGTGCATTTTCTCCTATTACCCCTTGAAAAAATGTCACATTTTTGTGAAAACCAGAATTTTTGTGAAAACAAAAATGTCATTTACACATGCGAATTTAACAAAAAGTTGTGAAACACCTGTGGGGTGTTAAGGCTCACTGTACCCCTTGTTACATTTGTTGAGGGGTGTAGTTTCCAAAATAGCATGCCATGTTGTGAAGATTTTGAATTTTCTCCTTCACTTTGCTGCTATTCCTGTTATACACCTAAAGGGTTAACACACTTTGTGAATGTCGTTTTATGGGGTATTTGTAATATGAAGGCCCTTCAAATCCACTTCAAAACTGAACTGACCCCTAAAAAATTTAGATTTAGAAAATTTCTAAAATTGCTGCTGAACTTTTTAGCCCTCTGATGTCTTCCAAAAGTAAAAAAAAAAATGTCAACTTTATAATGCAAATTTAAAGTCAACATGTTGTATATGTGAATCAATATATAATTAGTTTGTTATATCTATTTTTCTTATAAGCAGAGAGTTTCAAAGTAAAAAAAAAAAAATTTGGGGAATCAGAATGAAAAGTAAGAGCATTCCAGGATCCACCACAAGGATCCACCACAAGGTTCTTCTCTTTAAAAAGTTTGCAGATTCTTACAACCAATTCAATTTTCTATAACGCTTTGGTTCACTATAAGTAGCTTTTCATTTCAGATTATATAATTTCTTGTCAGTAAATGTAACAAGATTAACGCAGGAACATTAAACTTTCTTTCCTAATTGTAGCATTTTTATCCCTCATCATGAAATTCAGGATTTCAAACTAGGGCACTGTAATACAACTCTCTGAGCTTTCATTCAATACAATGTGTGTTGACAACTTGAGCACCGAGATGACAGTGTGAAGCAGCAGCCAGCCACTTACAATGGTAATTTTTATATTCTCTTGCAATGGACAGGCCCAGTCATGCTCTTCTTAGGCTTAATTCTGCTAATACACAATATGATATAAATTGTAACTAAAGGTTGTCAGATAAGTGTTCTCTTTCTGAACAAACTAAGGATGCTCCATTTTAGATGAAGAGAAATAACATCTGCATTGTCAATATTTCAAGGTGGTGACTGCCTGGCACCAAGATAAGTTATAAATACTGGATAATAGCAGGATAGCATGCTGTGCACTGCCTGTATACAATGTAAAGAAAGAGAGAGAGAGAGAGAGAGAGACAGACAGAGAGAGAGAGACAGAGAGAGGCAGAGAGAGAGAGACAGAGAGAGAGAGAGAGGAGAGAGTGTGAAAGAGAGACAGAGATCTTGTTACTAGGGTCATGGCTTTGACTTGGACTTTTCGATGATATTCTCATACCTTTCTGATCAAACATTTACTGTCTCCCACTCTCATACTACTACCTCACTTTGTGCATACTGCTGATGTCCCACAAGGCTTTTCCCTTGTATCCATCATCTTCTCCATCTATACTTTTGGCTGGAGACATCTCTTAGAATTCCATTTCTTTAATTACCACATTGATACTGAGGCGATGACACTCAAATTAACCTCTCTGGTTCAAATGTTACAAATGTATCTATTGCCAACAAGAGTGCAATGGTGGGACATTAATGTACCACAACATTTAACTTGGTACCATTCATGTGCAATTTAGGCAAGTGTACATGAACCGCAATGCGTACTTGCTTTACTACTCAACAATGTACATTTGCTTGGTCAGGCACTCTGCCCCTGGTTAAGTCAATGTCTATAATGACCTGGAGGGGTTCAGTATACATTCATTGTAAGGCACAGAATCAAGTAGAAATTCTGACTGCAGTGTTCATTTACCACATTTATTAAGCTAGGTGCTCTTCCACCTGTCCTGATGCTCAGTGCACAGCACCAGGGAGTCAATCCTTTGTCAGGCATTCCTCCTCCCGTATATATTTTTCTATGGCTACTTTCACACTAAAAACTATGCTCTGTTACAAACGGACGTTAAGGGCTCTATTTTTTTTTTACCTTTTGATTGCCATTAACGGCCGATTTTGCAACGGAGCCTAAAGGGAGTCAAAATGGGCACAGAGACTCCGATTCACTTGAATGGGATTCTCTGACGTCCGTTATGACTCCCGTTATTTCGCCAGAAGATAGCGGGAGAAAATAACATCGCAAGCACACATTTTTCTCCCACTATCTTCTAACGGCCGTCACACTGCCGGACAACAACTGCAGTGTGAAAGGAGCATATGGTGGCTACATCTGTATTTATTTGCTATCAAGAACATACTGTAGAGTCTATCTGAAACATCTATCTGATAGTTTGGTTCCTTCACATTTTTCCCCATCCCACAAGTCGAATCACTGGGTACAATTTTTTATTCACACTTTTCCTTCAAATTGCACATCTAAGCCTCAAGAACCACCAGAGGTGTAGCTTGTAGCTTCTGGGCCCCAATGCAAAATCTGCAACAGGGCCCCATATGCCAATTATATTACTGGTTTCTAATGGGGCAGATGTGCTTTGGGGTAGGCACCAGGGCCCCGATGCAACTGCTACCTCTGCTATCTCTATAGCTACGCCCCTGACCACCACCCACTGCCTTCACATTTCCCTAACCCTTACTTTGTGTGATCACCGATCCTAACAAGACTTTTTTGGGTTCTCTAATTTAATACAGCTATGTGTAAGATTGTGCATTTATTGTGCATCCCCCATACTCTACAACTCACCACCCAAAAACATTGGACTGTCACCCACCTTTTAAAACATCAAAAGCAACCTGAAAAAAATGAATTCCTTCAGAAAAACTACAATAACTCCCACAACCTCTAGACTAACATGTGAACTGCTGCTGTCTTCTTTCTAATTCCATTGCAGATTTTTAAGACCTCATGGGCAGGGCCTATCTCCCTCTGTGCCAGTTATTTATTTAGTTCATGTTTATTGTACTTGTGTGTACCAACTATATGTTATGTATGTAAACCCACTTCATCATCTGTACAGTTGATGGGAATTAATATCACTTTAAAATAAATGATGATATTGTATTTTATATGGTCTTATAATAAGGCATGGCATGGCAGAGCCATAAAAGCAGGAGAGAGCTTTGAGCCACAACATGGACAGGGTATCAGGCTTTCTATGTGACACTGTGTTGGAAAACCCCTTTAAATTGGTTATCCAGGATAGGGGATACGTTTCTGATCGCAGGGTGTTTGCCTGCTGGGATCCTCCGCAACCTCCAGAACATCAGTTGAATCGCCCTTTGCATGGAATGGGGTTGACAGACCCCTCAATGTATTCCCTATGAGAGCATTGGAGAGTGCTGATCTCAGTATGCCTGGAGCTCCTATAGAGAATTCATGAGGGGGCACGTCGACGCCGCTTTATGCATAGGGGATTCGACTGCCATTGTGGTAGGGTCTCAGACATCAGCCTATAGACACTTATCACCTTTCCACAGTATATTTTCTGCTCTATTTCCTCTGCAATTGTTTTTTTTTTTTTATTAATCTCAATTTTCATGTATAGCCATCATTAAAGTACAACTTTTAGATCTTTGCATTTGATTTACAGTATTTGTATTGTTGTGTACACTATTTGCTGTTTGTTGTATAATTTTATGTGTCTGTGAAACCTATAAAGTAATGTAAGGTATATTAGGCCTCATCTGTTTTTATGGATGTTGTCACGGTTACTAGTAATGTATGAAAAGTCTTCATTATCCTACAACAGCGCCTGTGTACCATAATTATCTTTTTTTACACAATATAATGACTAATGATCTTTTTTACTAACTCAAATTACTTAAACTGAGGTTCACAACATTGAAATATTAACCTTTGAATCGTGAGTTATAAAAAATATAACAATTATTTCTTTTGTTTTTAATATTAGTTCACCTTAATGTTTACCATAATTGCTTTCCATTCAATTCAGTAAAGAGGAAAACAATTACATTATTTCTTTTATATAGGAAAATAAACATGTAATTATCCCAGCGTAATTTCACAACATTCTAATTATTTTTGGCCATTAGAGTTCAGTTACTGAGTCATATATATATATATATATATATATATATATATATATATATATATATATATATATATATATATAAAATATATATATATACATATATATATATATATATATATATATATATATATATATACACACACACTGCTAAAAAAAAATAAAGGGAACACTAAGATAACATATCCTAGATCTGAATGAATTAACCAATCATAAGAAATACTTTTGTCTTTACATACAGTAGTTGAATGTTCTGACAACAAAATCACACAAAAATTATCAATGGAAATCAAACCATGGAGGTCTGGATATGGAGTCACACTCAAAATCAAAGTGGAAAACCACACTACAGGCTGATCCAACTTTGATGTAATGTCCGTACAACAAGTCAAAAGGAGGCTCAGTAGTGTGTGTGGCCTTCACGTGCCCGTATGACCTCCTTACAACGCCTGGGCATGCTCCTGATGAGGTGGTGGATGTCCTCCCAGACCTGGACTAAAGCATCCACCAACTTCTGGACAGTCTGTGGTGCAATGTGGTGTTGGTGGATGGAGCGAGACATGATGTTCCAGATGTGCTCAATTGGATTCAGGTCTGGAGAACAGGCGGGCCAGTCCATAACATCAATGACTTCCTCTTGCATGAACTGCTGACACACTTCAGCCAAATGAGGTCTAGCATTCTCTTGCTTTAGGAGGAAACCAGGGCCAACCACACCAGCATATGGTCTCACAAGGGGTCTGAGGATCTCATCTCGGTACCTAATGGCAGTCGGCTCCTCTGGAAAGCACATGAGCCCCCCAAAGAAATGCCACCCCACACCATTACTGACTCACCGCCAAACCGGTCATGCTGGAGGATGTTGCAGGCAGCAGAACGTTCTCCACGGCGTATCCAGACTCTGTCACATGTGCTCAGTGTGAACCTGCTTTCATCTTTGAAGAGCACAGGGCGCCAGTGGCAAATTTGCCAATCTTGGTGTTCTCTGGCAAATGCCAAACATCCTGCACAGTGTTGGGCTGTAAGCACAACCCCCACCTGTGGGTGTCCGGCCCTCATACCACCCTCATGGAGTCTGTTTCTGACCATTTGAGGGGACACATGCACTTGTGGCCTGCTGGTAGTCATTTTGCAGGGCTCTGGCAGTGCTCCTCCTGCTCTTCCTTATACAAAGGCGGAGGTAGCGGTCCTGCTGTTCATTTGTTGCCCTCCTACAGCCTCCTCCATGTCTCCTGATGTACTGGCCTGTCTACTAGTAGTGCCTACATGCTCTGGACACTAGGCTGAAAAATACAGCAAACCTTCTTGCCACAGCTCGCATTGATGTGCCATCCTGGATGAGGTGCACTACCTGAGCCACTTGTGTGGGTTGTAGACTCTGTCTCATGCTATCACTAGAGTGAAAGCACCGCCACTGGTCTGTGGTCACTACCTGCAGAACCACTTCTTTATTGGGGAAGTCTTGCTAATTGCCTATAATTTCCACCTGTTGTCTGTTCCATTTGCACAACAGCATGTGAAATTGATTGTCAATCAGCAGTGGACAGTGTGATTTCACAGAAGTGTGATTGACTTAGAGTTACATTGTGTTGTTTAAGTGTTCCCTTTATTTTTTTGAGCAGTGTGTGTGTGTATATATTTATTTAAATAATGATATGTTTATTTCCTCAGTAAGGCCTCATGCATATACTAGTATGAAAGCTCCATACAAGCTATGCAATATGCTGTAGAAAGCAGCAACAATACAGTATTAATAGAAATCTGTGGCTTTATACTACACTATTGCATGCCCCACTTATCACACAAAAATGCCATGCAAGGTGACTTTACTAATTACCTGCCAGCCAGTAATGGACAAGATTACCAAGGATCCGTGGTTGTATTGGTGGTAAATAGCCGTGTCCTGTGTCCCCCATAAGGCTGTTGGCTTCTTCTTGTGAACTGGATATTTCCTGTTTCTGTGCTCTCCCTCCAACTACACTCCCTAGGATCCTTTGTTTCTAGGAGAGAGATGACTTACCTCCCTCCCACACAAACCCCCCCCCCCCACCCATTGCAGCAAGGTAGGGGTCCTTTCCATGTCTGCTGTACTTCAAACTACAATTCCCTGCAGTCCTGTGGAGAATCATCCCCCTCCCACCCAGCGATTGCTCCACCCATTGAAGCACAGATCGGCTCCCTTTCAACACCTGACTAATGATGCATTGTCTCAAGTCACCTGGGAAAGGCAAAAACAACACTCATTTTGTATGATGCTAAAAATGAACATCTGGGGCAAAGATCCCATAAGAATTACAAGACCAGCCATCAAAAACACTGGTACAGACATTATATTATGAACTACATTAACTTAACAGCCCCTGAAGCACAGTCAAATGAAAAAAATATATCCTGAAATACCCCTTTAAGTATTACATAAAAGCATGGTTATAGGCAAACTACCGCATATACTCGAGTATAAGCTGACCCAATATAAGCCGAGGCCCCTAATTTTACCCAAAAAACCCAGGAAAAGTTATTGACTCGACCATAAGCCTAGGGTGGGAAATACATCATCCCCCCATGTAATCATCCAGACCCCCTTCATCATCCAGACCCCCGTCATCATCCCCCCTTCATCATCACCGCCTGTCAATCCCTTCATCAGTGGTCTTCAACCTGCGAACCTCCAGATGTTGCAAAACTACAACTCCCAGCATGGCCGGACAGCCGATGCATTCTGGGTGTTGTAGTTTTGAAACCTCTAGAGGTCCTCAGGTTGAAGACCACTGCGGCCTTCGTCATCATCCCCTCCCCCTTCATCATAACTGCCTGTCAATCCCTTCATCAGTGGTCTTCAACCTGCGGACCTCCAGATGTTGCAAAACTACAACTACCAGCACGCCCGGACAGCCATCGGCTGTCCAGGCATGCTAGGAGTTGTAGTTTTGAAACCTCTGGAGGTCCGCAGGTTGAAGACCACTGCGGCCTTTGTCATCATCCCCCCCCCCCCTTCATCATCACCACCTGTCAATCCCTTCATCAGTGGTCTTCAACCTGCGAACCTCCAGATGTTGCAAAACTACAACTCCCAGCATGCCCAGACAGCCGATGCATGCTGGGTGTTGTAGTTTTGAAACCTCTGGAGGTTCGCAGGTTGAAGACCGCTGTGGCCTTCGTCATCATCCAGCCCCCCCCCCCCTTTTTTTTGTTTTGTACCCTCGGCGGGAAGTTAGGGTTAGCTGGTCCGGGCCATCTATGCTGCAGGGACAGTCCGGTGGGGATGGTTAGTCATTGCTTGCTGTCCATTTTCACCAGGGGGCCTCTTCTCTGCGCTTCAGGCCCGGACACAGTGACGTTGCCTTGACGACGACACACAGGAACATTGCGCATGAACTTCCCTGTGCATCGTACAAAACAAAAGGGGGAAGCTGGATGATGACGAAGGCCGCAGTGGTCTTCAACCTGCGGACCTCTAGAGGTTTCAAAACTACAACACTCAGCATGCCAGGACAGCTGATGGCTGTCCGGGCTTGCTGGGAGTTGTAGTTTTGCAACTTCTGGAGGTCCGCAGGTTGAAGACCACTGATGAAGGGATTGACAGGCGGAGAGCTCACTCGGATATAAGCCGAGGGGGCATTTTCAGCACGAAAAATCGTGCTGAAAAACTCGGCTTATACTCGAGTATATATGGTATGTATCTGCACACAGCAAATAATTATGGTACATGTTTAAATAAACTATTATAAAAAAAATCAATAGATAATTTGCAGTTTTAAGAATTTTGAATGTATCGGTGAATATTCACTACTCACTAAATTGTATGAAAATCTACTGTATGTCATTTGGTTGCAAAATTTGTTTATATATATATATATATATATATATATATATATATATATATTTACACACACACACTGCTCAGAAAAATAAAGGGAACACTTAAAAAACACCATGCAACTCCAAGTCAATGACACTGTCCACTCAGGAAGCAACACTGATTGACAATCAATTTCACATGCTGTTGTGCAGATGGAACAGACAACAGGTGAAAATTATAGCCAATTAGCAAGACAACCCCAATAAAGGAGTGGTTCTTCAGGTGGTGACCACTGACCACTTCTCAGTTCCTATGCTTCCTGGCTGATGTTTTGGTCACTTTTGAATGCTGGTGGTGCTTTCACTCTAGTGGTAGTATGAGACGTGGTCTACAATACACACAAGTGGCTAAAGTAGTGCTGCTCATCCAGGATGGCACATCAATGCGAGCTGTAGCAAGAAGATTTGCTGTGTCTGTCAGCCTAGTGTCCAGAGCATGGAGGGGCTACCAGGAGACTGGCCAGTACATCAGAAGATGTGGAGGAGGCTGTAGGAGGGCAAAAACCCAGTAGCAGGACCGCTACCTCCGCCTTTGTGCAAGGATGAGCACTGCCAGAGCCCTGCAAAATGACCTCCAGCAGGCCAAAAATGTGCATGGGTCCACTCAATCGGTCAGAAAAAGACTCCATAAGGGTGGTATGAGGGCCCGACGTCCACAGGTGGGAGTTGTACTTACAGCCCAACACCGTGCAGGACGTTTGACATTTGCCAGAGAACACCAAGATTGGCAAATTTGCCACTGGCGCCCTTTGCTCTTCACAGATGAAAGCAGGTTCACACTGAGCACATGTGGCATTTCTTTGGGGGGCCACACAGCATTCCATGTGCTAGCCAGAGGTAGCCTGACTGCCATTAGGTACCAAGATGTTGAAAGTAAAACAAAAAGACAGCAAAAGCACAACAATGTGCCGTTACTCCGATATAAAATGGAAAAAGATTGGTGATAGGTTCTGCTCACCTGATAGTGTTATGCTTAGAGCATAAGACCTAATGATGCATATCGCCCAATCTGTGGGCAGGTAGCCAGGATGCAGCCAGGAGCTAACCCGTCCGGGAGTAGTCTTGGAATGGTTGTACATGCAGGGATAAATCCACGAAGTGGACAGAAGAAATTTGCTCCATTCGGCGCTTTACCGTAATGTGAATAATGGATGCCGGATCAATGGAAAGGATTCGGATCACAGGATAAACTATAATTTATTAGATACAGTGCTAGGACTACGCGTTTCAAGGGGTTGGACCTCCTCTTCATCAGGTCCGATTAGGTACCAAGATGAGATCCTCAGACCCCTTGTGAGACCATATGCTGGTGCGGTTGGCCCTGGGTTCCTCCTAATGCAAAACAATGCTAGACCGCATGTGGCTGAAGTGTGTCAGCAGTTCCTCCAAAAGAAAGGCTTTGAGGCTATGGACTGGCCTGTCCATTCCCCACACCTGAATCCGATGGAGCACATCTGGGACATCATATGTCGCTCCAACCACCAACGACACGTAGCACCACAGACTGTCCAGGAGTTGGCGGATGCTATAGTCCAGGTCTGGGAGGACATCCCTAAGGAGAACATCCATCAACTCATCAGGAGCATGCCCAGGCATTGTAGGGAGGTCATACGGGCACATGGAGGCCACACACACTACTGTGCCTCATTTTGACTTGTTTTAAGGACATTACATCAAAGTTGGATCAGCCTGTAGTGTCGTTTTCACTTTGATTTTGAGTGTGACTCCATATCCAGACCTCCATGGGTTGATAAATTTTGATTTCCATTAATAATTTTTGTCTAATTTTGCTGTCAGCACATTCAACTTTGTAAAGATGAAAGTATTTCATACGATAAGTTCATTCATTCAGATCTAGGATGTGTTATTTTAGTGTCCCTTTTATTTTTTGAGCAGTGTATACTGTATATATGATTTATGTGGATACACAATGTAGTATTGATTGCAACATCTGATATTGAAGCCTGCTTTTTCTTTTTCCATAAAGTATAAATTGTATTTCCTTTTACAATATACAAGTCTCCGCCGTTTCAGCTCTAGGTGAAAGAATCAGTTTCCATTCTTGTGTTTTATTGGCCTTTTTCAGAGATAAAATACATGTCATTCTTATTTTATAATTAAAAGGAAACTACGAGAAGGCTGCCTTGTTTTGCCTCATTCTGCTATGACATGTCATACTATTTCACTCCCAGAGTATAACAATTTGTGATAGGTTACATGAGATGCATGACATTAACATTTCAGCCTCCGAATCCTTTAGATGTGCTTCTGACTCTGGGTTTCCAAGACTTGCACATTTTAGTTTTAGAACTAAATGGAAGTGAATCACAAAGTCAGGTTAAAGAACATTAAGGCTTGTTCTGCAATTACTCGTTGTGTGTGTGTGTCTATATATATATATATATATATATATATATATATATATATATATATGTTTCTATATGTGTTACATTTAAATGGGAAATGGGAATAGATAAATCCTTGTACAAGAATAGAACTCCAATAAAAATCAAGTTCAGTACACTGCTCAAATAAATAAAGGAGACACTAAGATAACACATCCTAGATCTGAAGGAACTAATCATATGAAATACTTTCGTCTTTACATAGTTGAATGTGCTGACAACAAAATCACACTAAAATTATCAATGGAAATTAAATTTATCATCCCATGGAGGTCTGGCTATGGAGTCACACTCAAAATCAAAGTGGAAAACCCCACTACAAGCTGATCCAACTTTCATGCAATGTCTTTAAAACAAGTCAAAATGAGGCTCAGTAGTGTGTGTGACCTCCACGTGCCCGTATGACCTCCCTACAATGCCTGGGCATGCTCCTGATGAGCTGGCAGTCTCCTGAGGGATGTCCTCCCAGACCTGGACTAAAGCATCCGCCAACTACTGGACAGTCTGTGGTGCAACGTGGCATTTGTGGATGGAGCGAGACACGGTGTCCCAGATATGCTCAATTGGATTCAAGTCTGGGGAACAGGCGGGCCAGTCCATAGCATCAATGCCTTCCTCTTGCAAGAACTGCTGACACACTCGAGCCACATGAGGTCTAGCATTGTCTTGTATTAGGAGGAACCCAATGTCCTGCACGATGTTGGACTGTAAGCACAACCCCAACCCACCCTCATCGAGTCTGTTTCTGACCATTGGAGTCGACACATGCACATTTTTGGCCTGCTGGAGGTCATTTTGCAGGGCTCTGGTACTGCTCCTCCTGCTCCTCCGTGCATAAAGGTGGAGGTAGCGGTCCTGCTGCTGGTTGTTGCCCTCTTATGGCCTCCTCCACATCTCCTGATGTAATGGCCTGTCTCCTGGTAGTGACTCTATGCTCTGGACACTAGGCTGACAGACACAGCAAACCTTCTTGCCACAGCTCACATTGATGTACTATCCTGGATGAGCTGCAGTTCCTGAGCCACTTGTGTGGGTTGTGGACTCTGTCTCATGCTACCACTAGAGTGAAAGCATTGCCAGCCTTAAAAAGTGACCAAAACACAAGACAGGAAGCATAGGAACTAAGAAGTGGTCACCACCTGCAGAACCACTTCTTCATTGGGGGTGTCTTGCTAATTGCCTATAATTCCCACCTGTTGTCTGTTCCATTTGCACAATAGCATGTGAAATTGATTGTCAATCAGCAGTGGACAGTGTGATTTCACAGAAGTGTGATTGACTTAGAGTTACATTGTGTTGTTTAAGTGTTCCCTTTATTTTTTTGAGCAGTGTGTGTGTGTATATATTTATTTAAATAATGATATGTTTATTTCCTCAGTAAGGCCTCATGCATATACTAGTATGAAAGCTCTTGCTAATTGCCTATAATTCCCACCTGTTGTCTGTTCCATTTGCACAATAGCATGTGAAATTGATTGTCAATCAGTGTTTTTTTTCGAGCAGTGTAGATATACATATATATATATATATATATATATATATATATATATATATATATATATATTTATAATGATATGTTTATTTCCTCAGTGAGGACATGCATATACTAATATGAAAGCTCCATACAAGCTATGCAATATGCTGTAGAAAGCAGCAACAATACAGTATTAATAAAAATCTGTGGCTTTATACTATACTACTGCATGCCCCACATATCACACAGAACTGTCATGCAAGGTGACTTTACTAATTACCTGCCAGCCTGTCGTGGACATGATTACCAAAGATCCGTGGTTGCGTTGGTGGTAAATAGCCGTGTTCTGTGTCACCCATCAGACTGTTGGCTTCTTCTTGTGAACTGGATATTTCCTGTTTCTGTGCTCTCCCTCCAACTACACTCCTGGTACTTCAGGACTCAGGGCGTACCTGTACTTCCTGAGTCCTATTACCGGGGTTTAAAGCATTCTCACGAGCGGAGAATGCTTTAAACCCAGTGGGTCTCGACTGCTATCAGCAGCCAGGACCCAGGGTTAAAGGGGTTCTCCAGGGAAGTTAAAGGGGTACTCGACCCCTGGCATCTTATCCCCTATCCAAAGGATAGGAGATAAGATGTTAGATCGCCACCGTCCCGTTGCTGGGGACTCCGGGGATCGCCGCTGCGGCACCCCGCCATCATTACTGCACAGAGCGAGTTTGCTCTGTGCGTAATGACGGGCGATACAAGGACTGGAGCAGCGTGACGTCATGGCTCCGCCCCTCATGACATCATGGCCCGTTCCCTTAATGCAAGTCTAGGGCAGGGGGCGTGACGACCGCCACGCTCCCTCCCATAGACTTGTATTGACGGGGCGGGCCGTGACAGCACGAGGGGCGGAGCCATGACGTAACGATGCTCCGGCCCCTGTATTGCCCATCATTACGTGCAGAGCAATCTCGCTCTGCGCAGTAATGATAGCGGGGTGCTGCAGCAGCGATCCCGGGGGTCCCCAGCAGCGGGACCCCGGCGATCTGACATCTTATCCCCTATCCTTTGTATAGGGATAAGATGTCTAGGGGCGGAGTACCCCTTTAAGAAAAAGAAAAAGGGTGTCCTTAAGTGTGGGGGCTAGTCTCAGTGAGGGTTTTACACCAAGACAAGGTGGATTTGAGAATTACATTTTTCTCTCGTTTCCTGCCTGTAAATGACAGCTGAAAGAGGGAAACTGCTAGCTAATGAATGATATTCAAATACATAGGTTGGTGAGAGGGAAAGGATTTGCTATGGGTTTAGTTCCGCGGAGTACCCCTTTAATGCCAGGCATCACTGATTGGGCTGATGCCCAGCATTAACCCTTTTGATGACTCTGTCAAAGTTGATTGCAACGTCTAAAATAAAAGTGAAAACGTCCTGGCAGCTCAGCAGAGCTGATCGGGACTATTGCAATGAAATCGCAATGTCCCGCTCAGCTGAGAGGACGGCGAGAGAGAACTTACCTGGATCCTCGCAGTCCGATCGGTGATCTATTGTTCCAAACCTGCCATGTAGGCTGGAGCAGCAGAGCACCGATAAAACTGATCAGTGCTATGCTATGGCATAGCATTGATTAGTATATGCAATCAGAAGATTCCAGCTGTCAGCACCCGGGGTCGTCTTCCCGCACCCGCTCACGCCCTCCGGAAGAGGGGCAGAGCGGGTGCGGGAGTTACACCCGCAGCAGGCGCCCTGATTGGTCGGCCGGTAATCCGGCCGACGAATCAGGGCGATCGTGAGGTGGCACCAGTGCCACCTCACCCCTGCAGGCTCTGGCTGTTCGGGGCCGTCAGAGACGGCCCCGAACAGCTAGTAATTCCGGGTCACCGGGTCACTGGAGACCCGATTGACCCCGAATCGCCGCAGATCGCTGGACTGAATTGTCCAGCGATCTGCGGCGATCGCCGACATGGGGGGGCATAATGACCCCCCTGGGCGATATGCCGGGATGCCTGCTGAACGATTTCAGCAGGCATCCAGCTCCGGTCCCCAACCGGCTAGCGGTGGGTACCGGAATTCCCACGGGCGTATGGATACGCCCTGCGTCCTTAAGGACTCGGAATGCAGGGCGTATCCATATGCCCTGCGTCCTTAAGAGGTTAAGGTGAAAATGGGCTGAGTCCTTAAGGTGTTAAACCATTTGCCTTTAACTTCTGTGGACGAAACTGTCGATGCTAATGGTGGAGGTGACATTTTCAATAGTAAGAATTAAATTTTTTCATGATAATTTCATTTAATATAAAACATTGTCTAACAGTGTTGTGGCTAGAAATTTTTCTAAACACGGTCCCTGTCCATGACTGTCCATAGTATTATAAAGCAGCTGTGGGTTAAAAGTTGTGACTTTTTTTGCGACAAACCACAGCAAAAAAAACAAACAAAAAAAAAAAAAAAACACCTTCTAAATACATTGATAAATTCACCCCCAGTGTTTTTAAAATCACTTTGTTGGACTCATTTACATGAAGAAGCACTTTTAGTGATGAATTAATCAATTTAACATTTTAGTTTATCTGTATTGGGGCATTTATGTCCTTGAAGGTATAAATACTGCAGATGTATTTGCCTCCTCTGGCAGTCACTTCATTTCTGTTTTCTCTATCACAGAGGACTTATTCCTGCCATGTAGTATGACCACAGACTGGCTCTTTTTCTGGTAACTGCTTCCTTATACTATTTCCTTAAAGACTGTTAATTTACTGTACATATTGTACATTTATGTTGTGTTCCGGATCACGATCACTTTTTTTCTTAATATAACTAACTAGCTTTTGCCCGCGGCTTCGCTCACGTTAAATTTGGGGTAACATAGATTTACTTTTTACGATCCTATAGTAATGAGGCCGCTCTGGGTAAAGTCTACGGGCATCCAAACAACCCGAAACATTACATCTGCTGTTTCATGGAATTGAAGATCGAAATCCTTTGAGGACTTTTACCGAGTCTGCGCGCAGGGGAACCCGCCTTCTCGTGCTGCTAATATACTGCCAACAGTCCTCCTATCCCGACCTCCTATTCTGACCTCCTATCCCGATCTCCTATCCCGACCTCCTATCCCGTCCTCCTATCTCGACCACCTATCTCGACCTCCTATCCCATCCTCCTATCCCGTCCTCCTATCTCGACCTCCTATCTCGACCTCCTAACCCGACCTCCTATCCCGTCCTCCTATCCCTTTCTCCTATCTTGACCTCCTATCTCGACCTCGTATCTTTACCTCCTATCCCGACCGCCTATTCCGCCTTCCATATACTGTCCTCCTATCTCGACCTCCTATCCCGTCCTCCTATCCCATCCTCCTATCTCGACCTCCTATCCCGTCCTCATATCCCGTCCTCCTATCCCGTCCTCCTATCCCTTCCTCCTATCCCATCCTCCTATCTCGACCTCCTATCCCGTCCTCCTATACCATCCTCATATCCTGTCCTTCTATCTCAACCTCCTATCTCAACCTCCAAACCCGACCTCCTATCCCGACTTCCTATCCCGACCTCCTATCCCTTCCTCCTATCTAAACCTCCTATCTTTACCTCCTATCCCGACCTCGTATACCGTCCTCCTATCCCGACCTCCTATCCCGACCTCCTATCCAGACCTCCTATCCCGTCTTCCTATCTCGACCTCCTATCCCGACCTCCTATCCCGACCTCCTATCCCGTCCTCCTATCTCGTCCTCCTATACCGACCACCTATCCCGACCTCCTATCCCGTCCTCCTATCCCTTTCTCTTATCCCTTTCCCCTATCACATCCTCCTATCTCGACCTATCATTTGTACATTTATGTTGTGTTCCTGATCACGATCACTTTTTTCATAATATAACTAACTAGCTTTTGCCCGCGGCTTCGCTCATGTTAAATTTGGGGTAACATAGATTTACTTTTTACGATCCTATAGTAATGAGGCCGCTCTGGGTAAAGTCTACGGGCATCCAAACAACCCGAAACATTACATCTGCTGTTTCATGGAATTGAAGATCGAAATCCTTTGAGGACTTTTACCGAGTCTGCGCGCAGGGGAACCCGCCTTCTCGTGCTGCTAATATACTGCCAACAGTCCTCCTATCCCGACCTCCTATTCTGACCTCCTATCCCGATCTCCTATCCCGACCTCCTATCCCGTCCTCCTATCTCGACCACCTATCTCGACCTCCTATCCCATCCTCCTATCCCGTCCTCCTATCTCGACCTCCTATCTCGACCTCCTAACCCGACCTCCTATCCCGTCCTCCTATCCCTTTCTCCTATCTTGACCTCCTATCTCGACCTCGTATCTTTACCTCCTATCCCGACCGCCTATTCCGCCTTCCATATACTGTCCTCCTATCTCGACCTCCTATCCCGTCCTCCTATCCCATCCTCCTATCTCGACCTCCTATCCCGTCCTCATATCCCGTCCTCCTATCCCGTCCTCCTATCCCTTCCTCCTATCCCATCCTCCTATCTCGACCTCCTATCCTGTCCTCCTATACCATCCTCATATCCTGTCCTTCTATCTCAACCTCCTATCTCAACCTCCAAACCCGACCTCCTATCCCGACTTCCTATCCCGACCTCCTATCCCTTCCTCCTATCTAAACCTCCTATCTTTACCTCCTATCCCGACCTCGTATACCGTCCTCCTATCCCGACCTCCTATCCCGACCTCCTATCCAGACCTCCTATCCCGTCTTCCTATCTCGACCTCCTATCCCGACCTCCTATCCCGACCTCCTATCCCGTCCTCATATCCCGTCCTCCTATCCCGACCTCCTATCCCGTTCTCCTATCCCGTCCTCCTATCTCGACCCATCTTGACCTCCTATCATGACCATCCCGTCCTCCTGTCTCGACCTCCTATGTCGACCTCCTATCCCGACCTCCTATACCGTCCTCCTATCCCGTCCTCCTATATCGACCTCCTATCTCAACCTACTATACCGACCTCTTATCCCGACCTTCTATCCTGACCTCCTATCCCATCCTCCTATTTCGACCTCCTATCCCGATCTCCTATACCGTCCTCCTATCCCGTCCTCCTATATCAACCTCCTATCTCGACCTCCTATCCCAACTTCCTATCCCGACCTCCTATCCCAACCTCCTATCCAGACCTTCTATCCCGTCCTCTATCTTGACCTCCTATCCTGACCTCCTATCATGACCTCCTATCCCGCCCTCCTATCTCGTCCTCCTATACCGACCACCTATCCCGACCTCCTATCCCGTCCTCCTATCCCTTTCTCTTATCCCTTTCCCCTATCACATCCTCCTATCTCGACCTATCATTTGTACATTTATGTTGTGTTCCTGATCACGATCACTTTTTTCATAATATAACTAACTAGCTTTTGCCCGCGGCTTCGCTCATGTTAAATTTGGGGTAACATAGATTTACTTTTTACGATCCTATAGTAATGAGGCCGCTCTGGGTAAAGTCTACGGGCATCCAAACAACCCGAAACATTACATCTGCTGTTTCATGGAATTGAAGATCGAAATCCTTTGAGGACTTTTACCGAGTCTGCGCGCAGAGGAACCCGCCTTCTCGCGCTGCTTATATACTGCCAACAGTCCTCCTATCCCGACCTCCTATCCCGACCTCCTATTCTGACCTCCTATCCCGATCTCCTATCCCGTTCTCCTATCCCGTCCTCCTATCTCGACCCATCTTGACCTCCTATCATGACCATCCCGTCCTCCTATCTCGACCTCCTATCTCGACCTCCTATCTCGACCTCCTATCCCGTCCTCCTATCCCGTCCTCCTATCTCGACCTCCTATCTCGACCTCCTAACCCGACCTCCTATCCCATCCTCCTATCCCTTCCTCCTATCTTGACCTCCTATCTTGACCTCGTATCTTTACCTCCTATCCCGACCGCCTATTCCGCCTTCCATATACTGTCCTCATATCTCGACCTCCTATCCTGACCTTTCCGACCTCCTATCCTGACCTCCTATCCCGTCCTCCTATCTCGACCTCCTATCCCGTCCTCATATCCCGTCCTCCTATCCTGTCCTCCTATCCCGTCCTCCTATCCCATCCTTCTATCTCAACCTCCTATCTCAACCTCCTAACCCGACCTCCTATCCCGACCTCCCATCCCGACCTCCTATCCCTTCCTCCTATCTCGACCTCCTATCTTTACCTCCTATCCCGACCTCCTTTACCGTCCTCCTATCCCGACCTCCTATCCCGACCTCCTATCCAGACCTCCTATCCTGTCTTCCTATCTTGACCTCCTATCCCGTCCTCCTATCCCTTCCTCCTATCTCGACCTCCTACCTTTACCTCCTATCCCGACCTCCTATACCGTCCTCCTATTCTGACCTCCTATCCCGACCTCCTATCCAGACCTCCTATCCTGTCTTCCTATCTTGACCTCCTATCCCGTCCTCCTATCCCGTCCTCCTATCCCGACCTCCTATCCCGACCTCCTATCCCGTCCTCCTATCCCGTTCTCCTATCCCGTCCTCCTATCTCGACCCATCTTGACCTCCTATCATGACCATCCCGTCCTCCTGTCTCGACCTCCTATCCCGACCTCCTATACCGTCCTCCTATCCCATCCTCCTATATCGACCTCCTATCTCGACCTCCTATACCGACCTCTTATCCCGACCTTCTATCCCGACCTCCTATCCCATCCTCCTATCTCGACCTCCTATCCCGACCTCCTATACCGTCCTCCTATCCCGTCCTCCTATATCGACCTCCTATGTCGACCTCCTATCCCAACTTCCTATCCCGACCTCCTATCCCGACCTCCTATCCAGACCTTCTATCCCGTCCTTCTATCTCGACCTCCTATCCCGACCTCCTATCCCGACCTCCTATCCCGTCCTCCTATCCCGTCCTCCTATACCGACCACCTATCTCGACCTCCTATCCTGTCCTCCTATCCCGTTCTCCTATCCCTTCCTCCTATCTCGACCTATCTTGACCTCCTATCATGACCATCCCGTCCTCCTGTCTCGACCTACTATCTCGACCTCCTATCCCAACCTTCTATACCATCCTCCTATCCCGTCCTCCTATATCAACCTCCTATCTCGACCTCCTATCCCGACCTCTTATCCCGACCTTCTATCCTGACCTCCTATCCCCTCCTCCTATCTCTACCTCCTTTCCCGACCTCCTATCCTGTTCTCCTATCTTGACCTCATATCCCATCCTCCTAACTCGACCTCCTATCTTGACCTCCTATCACGACCTTCTATCCCGATCATCTGTCCTTCTATCTTGACCTCCTATTTCCACCTGCTATCTCGACCTCCTATCGCGACCTCATATCCAAACCTCCCATCCCATCCTCATATCCCGACCTGTAATGTGTACCAGGTATTGAAATATCTCCAGCCGTTCGGAAGTTATGTGGGAACATACATTTCCCATTGATTTGCATGGGACTTTAAACAAAAACCCTGACCCTCACAAATGGGGGTAGTTAAGGGTTCAATTAACTATCCTATTTTCTAAGTTGTCGTATAAGTAACATGTGACCAAGTATTATCAAAATATCTCCAGCCGTTTGGAAGTTATGCAGTAACCCGGCCTCCTATCCCGACCTCCTATCCCTTCCTCCTATCTCGACCTCCTATCTTTACCTCCTATCCCGACCTCCTATACCATCCTCCTATCCCAACCTCCTATCCCGACCTCCTATCCAGACCTCCTATCCCGTCTTCCTATCTTGACCTCCTATCCCGTCCTCCTATCCCTTCCTCCTATCTCGACCTCCTATCTTTACCTCCTATCCCGACCTCCTATACCGTCCTCCTATCCCGACCTCCTATCCCGACCTCCTATCCAGACCTCCTATCCTGTCTTCCTATCTTGACCTCCTATCCCGTCCTCCTATCCCGTCCACCTATCCCGACCTCCTATCCCGACCTCCTATCCCGTCCTCCTATCCCGTTCTCCTATCCCGTCCTCCTATCTCGACCCATCTTGACCTCCTATCATGACCATCCCGTGGTCCTGTCTCGACCTCCTATCCCGACCTCCTATACCGTCCTCCTATCCCGTCCTCCTATATCGACCTCCTATCTCGACCTCCTATACTGACCTCTTATCCCCACCTTCTATCCCGACCTCCTATCCCATCCTCCTATCTCGACCTCCTATCCCGACCTCCTATACCGTCCTCCTATCCCGTCCTCCTATATCGACCTCCTATCTCGACCTCCTATCCCAACTTCCTATTCCGACCTCCTATCCCGACCTCCTATCCAGACCTTCTATCCCGTCCTTCTATCTCGACCTCCTATCCCATCCTCCTATCTCGACCTCCTATCCGTCCTCCTATCCCGTCCTCCTATACCGACCACCTATCCCGACCTCCTATCCCATCCTCCTATCCCGTCCTCCTATCCTGTCCTCCTATCTCGACCTATCTTGACCTCCTATCTCGACCTCCTATCCCGACCTCCTATCCCGACCTTCTATCCTGACCTCCTATCCCCTCCTCCTATCTCTACCTCCTTTCCCGACCTCCTATCTCGACCTCATATCCCATCATCCTAACTCGACCTCCTATCTTGACCTCCTATCACGACCTTCTATCCCGATCATCTGTCCTCCTATCTTGACCTCCTATTTCCACCTGCTATCTCGACCTCCTATCGCGACCTCATATCCCAACCTCCCATCCCGTCCTCATATCCCGAACTGTAATGTGTACCAGGTATTGAAATATCTCCAGCCGGTCGGAAGTTATGTGGGAACATACATTTCCCATTGATTTGCATGGGACTTTAAACAAAAACCCTGACCCTCACAAATGGGGGTAGTTAAGGGTTCAATTAACTATCCTATTTTCTAAGTTGACATATAAGTAACATGTGACCAAGTATTATCGAAATATCTCCAGCCGTTTGGAAGTTATGCAGTAACATATATTTCCCATAGACTTGTATGGGACTTTAAAAAAATAAAAAATAAAAAAACAACCCCTTTTTCACCCCCTTAACCCCTTAAGGACTCAGGGTTTTTCCGTTTTTACACTTTCGTTTTTTCCTCCTTACCTATTAAAAATCATAACCCTTTCAATTTTCCACCTAAAAATCCATATTATGGCTTATTTTTTGCGTCGCCAATTCTTCTTTGCAGTGACATTAGTCATTTTACCCAAAAATGCACGGCGAAACGGAAAGAAAAATCATTGTGCGACAAAATCGAAAAAAAAAACGCCATTTTGTAACTTTTGGGGGCTTCCGTTTCTACACAGTGCATATTTCGGTAAAAATTACACCTTATCATTATTCTGTAGGTCCATACGGTTAAAATGATACCCTACTTATATAGGTTTGATTTTGTCGCACTTCTGGAAAAAATCATAACTACATGCAGGAAAATTGTCATTATGTTTAAAAATGTCATCTTTTTTATTTTTCCACGTACAGGGCGGTATGAGGACTCATTTTTTTGCGCCGTGATCTGAAGTTTTTATCGGTATGATTTTTGTTTTGATCGGACTTTTTGATCACTTTTTATTCATTTTTTTAATGGTATAAAAATTGACCAAAATACGGTTTTTTGGACTTTGGAATTTTTTTGCGCGTACGCCATTGACCGTGCGGTTTAATTAATGATATATTTTTATAGTTTGGACATTTACGCACGCGGCGATACCACATATGTTTATTTTATTTTTTTTACATTTTTATTTTTTTATGGGAAAAGGGTTTGATTCAAACTTTTATTAGGGAAGGGGTTAAATGACCTTTATTAACACTTTTTTTTTTTACATTTTTTTTTGCAGTGTTATAGGTCCCATAGGGACCTATAACACTGCACACACTGATCTCCTATGCTGATCACTGGCGTGTATTAACACGCCTGTGATCAGCATTATCGGCGCTTGACTGCTCCTGCCTGGATCTCAGGCACGGAGCAGTCATTCGTCGATCGGACACCGAGGAGGCAGGTAAGGGCCCTCCTGGTGTCCGATCAGCTGTTCAGGACGCCGCGATTTCACCGCGGCGGTCCCGAACAGCCCGACTGAGCAGCCGGGTCACTTTCAGTTTCACTTTAGAAGCGGCGGTCAACTTTGACCGCCGCTTCTAAAGGGTTAATACCGCACATCGCTGCGATCGGCGATGTGTGGTATTAGCCGCGGGTCCCGGCCGATGATGAGCGCCGGGACCGAAGCGATATGATGCAGGATCGCGGCACGATCCCGCTTCATATCGCGGGAGCCGGCGCAGGACGTAAATATACGTCCTGCGTCGTTAAGGGGTTAAGGGTGGAATTTCGAAAAATCCTTTCTTTTTCCTTGTCTACATCTTAAAAACAACACCTGTGCAAAAATTCAGGTTTCTATTCCAAAGGTTTAGTCTGGGCATTGATGAGTCAGTGAGTCGGGTCTTCTCCTTTTAGATCTATACATATAAAATTCAATGTATATATATGTGTGTATGTATGTGCGTATGTTCCAGCATCACGTCCAAACGGCTAAAGATATTAACATAAAAATTGGCACACATGTTACTTATATGTCAACAACAAACATAGGATAGGTAATTTAACCCTTACTCACCCCCATTTGCCAGGGTTTTTGTTTAAGGTCCCATACAAGTCTATATGATAGAGATATTTAGAGATGGCTGGAGATATTTCGATAATACTTGGTCACATGTTACTTATATGTCCACTTAAAATATTAGTTAATTTAACCCTTAACTACCCCCATTTGTGAGGTTCGAGGTTTTAGTTTAAAGTCCCATGCAAATCAATGGGAAATGTATGTTCCCACATAACTTCCGTAAGGCTGGAGATATTTCAATACCTGGTAAACATATTACGGGTCGGGATAGGAGGTCAGGATAGAAGGTCGAGATAGGAGGTCGGGATAGGAGGTCGAGATATGAGGACGGGAAAGGAGGACAGGATAGGAGGTCGAGATAGGAGGTCGGGATAGGAGGTCAGGATAGGAGGTCGGGATAGGAGGTCAGGATAGGAGGTCGAGATTGGAGGTTGAGATAGGAGGTCGAGATATGAGGACGGGATATGAGGAAGGGATATGATGAAGTGATATGAGGTTGGGATAAGAGGTCGAGATAGGAGGTCGATATAGGAGGATGGGATATGAGGACCGGATATGAGGACCGGATATGAGGACGGGATAGGAGGTCGGGATATGAGGTCGGGATAGGAGGTCGGCATATGAGGACGGGATATGACAACAATATATGAGGACGGGATATGAAGTCAAAAGCTTCCTCCTTTGTTTATTTTCCTCCCCAACAAGGATTAGGAAGGAAAAACCGGGCAACACCGGGTACTCAGCTAGTATATCTATATATATATATATATATAAAGCTCAATGTGTGTGTGTGTATGTATGTGTGTATGTTCCAGCATCACATCCAAACGGCTAAAGATATTAAAGGGTACCTTTCATCAAAATTTTTTTTGGTATATTATAGATTAATGTGTGCAGAATATCTTTCCAATTGCATGTTATTAAAAATTATGCTTCTTTCTATTTAATTTTCCACTTTGAAAAAATGACCACTAGAGGTCTCCCTACCAGTCCCTTTTATAGATTTCAGACTCATGCTGGATTCCTATATCTCAGACTGCAGCCGGGACACAGACAAGCTCAGCACTGCTCCCTGCATGTCAATCAGACAGACAGGAGCCAGCACTGTGTTCATAGCACAGCAGGGAATACTCCTGACTCTGCCTTACTGCATGCCCTCATTCATTTTACTGAGCTCCGATCTTTCTTCTCTCTGCACATGCAGTTGTAAACAGAGAGGAGAAGATTCAGAGCTGCCAGCTGAGCTTGTCTATGTCCCGGCTGCAGTCTGAGATTTAGGACTCCAGCATGAGTCTGAAATCTATAGAAAAAGGACTGGTAGAGAGACCTCTAGTGGTCATTTTTTCAAAGTGGAAAATTAAATAGAAAGAAGCATATTTTTTAATAACATGCAATTGGAAAGTGTTACGCCGAGCGCTCCGGGTCCCCGCTCCTCCCCAGAGTGCTCGCAGCGTTTACCTGCTCGCAGCGCCCTGGTCAGACCCCCTGACCGGGAGTGCTGCGATAGTGTCTCTAGCAGGGATGCGATCTGGGATGCGGGACGTGCCCGCTTGCGGTTCGCATCCCAGCCTGCTTACCAGACCTGTCCTCCGTCTGTCCACTCCCGGAGCGCGTGGCCCCGCTCCCTAGGGCGCGCGCGCGCCGGCTCTCTGAGATTTAAAGGGCCAGTGCGCCACTGATTGGCACCTGGCCCAAATTAGTAATTTCACCTGTGCACTGGTCTATATTACCTCACTTCCCCTTCCCTGTATTGCCGGATCTTGTTGCCATTGTGCCAGTGAAAGCGTTTCTTGTATGACCCAAGCCAGTGTTCCAGACCTCCTGCCGTTGCCCATGACTACGATCCTTGCTGCCTGCCCTGACCTTCTGCTACGTCCGACCTTGCTCTTTCCTAATCCCTTGTATCGCGCCTATCTCAGCAGTCAGTCGGGGTTGAGTCGCTATCGGGTGGAACGACCTGGGGGTTACCTGCCGCAGCAAGTCCATCCCGCTTTGCGGCGGGCTCCGGTGAATACCAGTAACCCCTTAGACTCCGTTCCCCTGGTACGGCCCACGTCATCACCCCACTGACACAGAGGATCCACCACCAGTATCCTCCCAGTACCCGGATCCTGACAGAAAGTTATTCTGCATGCATTAATCTATAATATATCAAAAGTTTTTTTGATGAAAGGTACCCTTTAACATGAAACTTGGCACACATGTTACTTATATGTCAACAACAAACATAGGATAGGTAATTTAACCCTTACCCACCCCAATTTGCCAGGGTCGGGGTTTTTGTTTAAAGTCCAATACAAGTCTATGGGAAATATATATTACCGCATAACTTCCAAACGGCTGGAGATATTTCAATAATACTTGGTCACATGTTACTTTAATGTCCACTTAAAATATAGGATAGTTAATTTAACCCTTAACTATCCCCATTTGTGAGGGTCAGAGTTTTTGTTTAAAGTCCCATGCAAATCAATGGGAAATGTATTTTCACGCATTACTTCCGTAAGTCTGGAGATATTTCAATACCTGGTACACATATTACGGGTAGGGATGAGGGCGGGATATAAGGGCTGGATAGGAGGTCGGGATAGGAGGTCAAGATAGGAGGACGGTATATGAGGAGGGGTTATGAGGTCAGGATAGGAGGTCGGGATAGGAGATCGAGATAGGAGGTCGAGATATGAGGATGGGAAAGGAGGACGGGATAAGAGGTCGGGATAGGACGTTGAGATAGGAGGTCGAGATAGGAGGTCGGGATAGGCGATCAAACTAGGAAGTCGATATAGGAGGTCAAGATAGGAGGACTGGATATGAGGATGGGATAGGAGGACAGATGGGAGGTTGGGATAGGAGGTCGGGATAGGAGGACAGGATAGGAGGACGGGATATGAGGACTAGATAGGAGATCGGAATAGGAGGTCGGGATAGGAGTTCGGGATAGGAGGTTGAGATATGAGGATGGGAAAGGAGGACGGGATAGGGGGTCGGGATAGGCGGTAAGGATAGGAGGTCGAGATAGGAGGTCAAGATAGGAGGACGGAATATGAGGACGGGATAGGAGGATGGGATAGGAGGTTGAGATAGGAGGTCGAGATAGAAGGTCGAGGTAGGAGGATGGGCTAGGAGGTCGGGATAGGAGATCCAGATAGGAGGTCGAGATAGGAGGACGGCATAGGAGGTTGGGATAGGAGGTCGGGATAGAAGGTCGGGATAGGAGGTCAAGATAGGAGGTCAAGATAGGAGGATGGGATAGGAGGATGGGATAGGAGGTCGAGATAGGAGAACGGGATAGGAGGACAAGATAGGAGGACAGGATAGGAGGTTGGAATAGGAGGTCGAGATAGGAGGACGGGATAGGAAGTCGGGATAGGAGATCAGGATAGGAGGTCGAGATAGGAGGACGGGATATGAGGTCAGGATGGGAGGTCGAGATAGGAAGTCGGGATAGGAGGATGGGATAGGAGGTCAGGATAGGAGGTCAGGATATGGGGTTGGGATATGACAACAATATATGAGGACGGGATATGAAGTCAAAAGCTTCCTCTGTTGATTTTCCTCCACAAGAAGGATTAGGAAGGAAAAACCGGGCAACACCGGGTACTCAGCTAGTCTATATATATAAAACTCAATGTGTGTATGTATGTATGTGTGGTGTCTCGGTACCGATAGTCAGAGTCCCTAGGACGTCTGGGTCCCTCTTCTGTAGTTATCCCTTTGTCACCCCTCAGTTAGTCTATGACTATATAGAAGTTCATATAAGTATAGACATATGTATATATTTAATTGCCTACCTGTTCGAGCATAGCAGGACCTGCAGGTCACGTGATTAGATTAGAACTCTATGGTTTTGCAACAGAAACTTTGGAGGTTCCCATGACGTGTTCACCCACAATGTAATGTAACAGTGAGTGACAGTTGTTATGGACTAATCCAAAACGGTCAGCCCCTGCCCACATAAGGGACCTGCGCCATCTTGATCCCTCTCTTGGGTTGCTGACTCTGGAAGAGGTAGGACCTCCGCAGCTTACATAGTTACATACATAGTTACATAGTTAGTACGGTCGAAAAAAGACATATGTCCATCAAGTTCAACCAGGGAATTAAGGGGTAGGGGTGTGGCGCGATATTGGGGAAGGGATGGGATTTTATATTTCTTCATAAGCATTAATGTTATTTTGTTCCATAAATGTATCTAATCCTGTTTTAAAGCTGTTAATTGTTCCTACTGTGACCAGTTCCTGAGGTAGACCGTTCCATAAATTCACAGTCCTCACGGTAAAGAAGGCGTGTCGCCCCTTGAGACTAAACTTTTTCTTCTCCAGACGGAGGGAGTGTCCCCTCGTCCTTTGGGGGGGTTTAACCTGGAACAGTTTTTCTCCATATTTTTTGTATGGGCCATTAATATACTTATATACGTTTATCATATCCCCCCTTAAACGTCTCTTCTCAAGACTAAACAATTGTAACTCCTTTAATCGCTCCTCATAGCTAAGATGTTCCATGCCCCATATTAGTTTAGTCGCGCGTCTCTGCACCCTTTCCAACTCCGCAGTGTCCCTTTTATGGACAGGTGCCCAAAACTGAACAGCATATTCCAGGTGAGGCCGTACCAATGCTTTATAAAGGGGGAGTATTATGTCCCTGTCCCTTGAGTCCATGCCTCTTTTTATACATGACAATATCCTGCCGGCTTTGGAAGCAGCAGCCTGACATTGCATGCTATTCTGTAGTCTGTGATCTACAAGTACACCCAGATCCTTCTCTACCAGTGACTCTGCCAGTTTAATCCCCCCTAAGACATACGATGCATGCAGGTTATTAGTACCCAGATGCATAACTTTACATTTATCCACATTGAACCTCATTTGCCAAGTGGATGCCCAGACACTTAGTCTATCCAAGTCATCCTGTAACTTATGCACATCCTCTATAGACTGTACCGTGCTACAAAGCTTGGTGTCATCTGCAAAGATAGAAACAGAGCTGTTAATACCATCCTCTATATCATTGATAAATAAATTAAACAACAGCGGGCCCAGTACTGAACCTTGGGGTACACCACTAATTACCGGGGACCAATCAGAGTACGAATCATTGACCACCACTCTCTGGGTACGATCCATGAGCCAGTGTTCAATCCAGTTACAAACTAAAGTTTCCAAGCCCAAGGACCTTAACTTACCTGTCAGACGTCTGTGAGGGACAGTATCAAATGCTTTGGCAAAATCCAGAAACACTATATCCACAGCCATTCCTCTGTCAAGGCTTCTACTCACCTCTTCATAAAAGCAAATTAGATTGGTTTGACAACTTCTATCCTTAGTAAACCCATGCTGGCTATCACTTATAATACAATTATCCCCTATGTATTCCTGTATGTAATCCCTTATAAGTCCTTCAAACAATTTACCCACAATGCACGTTAAACTTACCGGTCTATAGTTTCCTGGGGAAGACCTAGAGCCCTTCTTGAAGATTGGCACCACATTCGCCTTGCGCCAGTCCCTTGGCACAATACCAGACACCATAGAATCTCTAAATATCATGAACAGGGGTACAGATATTACTGAACTTACCTCTCTAAGAACTCTTGGGTGTAGTCCATCCGGCCCTGGGGATTTGCTTACATTTATATCACTTAACTTACCTTGTACCATCTCTACATTAAGCCAGTTCAGTACATTACATGATGTGTTACCAGCACTGACCTGGCCAATGTCAGCTCCTTTTTCCCTAGTATATACAGAACTAAAGAACCCATTCAGTAGCTCCGCCTTCTACAAGACAATTTGCTAGGCCAAAGCCTTACGGCCTCGGCCTCTAACATAGCGGATAGACTAAGCAATTCCCCACTACTCACCGCAAGACCACTGGACCTAAACACACCCTTAAATCCAGCGGATCTCTGCTATACAATCCCTAAGAAGCTAAATTGAGCTTATCTGATCCCAACCAACTTTAAATCGCTGCTCAAGCTATATGCATAGAGACTATGTTATCTGGACTGTTACTATTGCTGCATGTACAGAAATTCTTCAGTAAAAGTTCCTGCAAGTTTTCAGTTAACAGTGGTTGTGGACAATCCTTTATTTCTGCATCACCTATTGCTCTTGGTAAGGGTGGCAATAGGCCTGTCAAGATTACAGTATTTAACCCACACCCTGGCTTCACGAGTGACAAGGGTTAACCGCGCCATTAACTATCCCTAACAGCAACACCCTAACTACTCTACACCCCTACAAGGCTTTAATCCCAAATCCATCACCACATATGTATGTGTGTATGTTCCAGCATCACGTCCGAACGGCTACAGATATTAACATGAAACTTTGCACACATGTTACTTTTATGTCAGCAACAAACATAGGATAGGTGATTTAACCCTTACTGACCCCCATTTGCCAGGGGCGTGGTTTATGTTTAATATGAGGACGGGATGGGAGGTCAGGATAGGAGGTTGAGATAGGAAGTCGAGATAGGAGGTCGAGATAGGAGGTCGAGATAGGAGGTCGGGATAGGAGGTCGGGATAGGAGGTCGGGATAGGAGGTCGGGATAGGAGGTCCGGATAGATGGATAGGATGTCGGGATAGGAGGTCGGAATAGGAGGTCGGGATAGGAGGATGGGATAGGAGGTCGGGATAGGAGGTCGGGATAGGAGGTCGGGATAGGAGGCCGGGATATGAGGACGGGATAGGAGGACAGGATAGGAGGTTGGGATAGGAGGTCGGGATAGAAGGTCGGGATATGACAACAATATATGAGGGACGGGATATGAAGTCAAAAGCTTCCTCCTTTGATTATTTTTCTCCCCAACAAGGATTAGGAAGGAAAAAACGGGCAACGCCGGGTATTCAGCTAGTATTAGATATATTGAGAAATCTAAGGTGGAAGAAATTTGACTATCTGACTTATTTATTTTGAAAATATGGCATCATTGGGGGAATTATGTTATCCATGTCACATTTGTTTCATGGGATGGTATTGTCAAGAAGAACAAAGCAAAATATAAAGTGAATTCAGGTAGAAGAAAAAAACATGGTCGCACATCTACAATCTTGTATAATGATCTAGGGGGTGCACTCTTCCCCACCCCCTCAGCCGAACCCTATATAAGTAGTAGTTAGTTACACATGGGCCTTTTCTTTCCTGGCAACCTCCCAGTTTGACTGGGAGAGCTTGGTAAGTGTGCTGTAACATCCTGTTCACACTGGTGTGGTGCTGTGCGGCGTCCGTTGCTTCCGTGGCGCCGTGTCTGCGAGGAGGTGCGACCCATGGACTGGTTTGAGTGGCATTGGGGCCGCTCTGCCAGTGGGTCGTTCCCCCTGTGGGCATTGGTGTCGCGGTAAGTAGCCTTGACGTGGTGAGTGGGCTTTGTACTTTTTGATCAAAACGTATATACTAACAACCTGTTAGTTTTTGAAATTATGCTGAGAAGCAATTAGATCATTGTGCAAGATTGTAGATGTTGTTACGCCGAGCGCTCCTGGTCCCTGCTCCTCCCCGGAGCGCTTATGGCGTTCTCCTCTCTGCAGTGCCCCGGTCAGACCCGCTGACTGGGAGCGCTGCACTGTCACTGCCGGCGGGGATGCGATTCGCATAGCGGGACGCGCCCGCTCACGGGTCGCATCCCAATCTTCTTACCTGTCCCATTCCCCAGCTGTCACGTCCTGGTGCGCGCGGCTCCGCTCTCTAGGGCGTGCGCGCGCCGGCAATCTAAGATTTAAAGGCCCAGTGCACCACTAATTGGTGCCTGGCCCAATCAATGTAATTAGCTCCCATCTGCTCCATGCCTATTAAAACCCACTTCCCCTTCCTGTCCTTGCCGGATCTTGTTGCCTCAGTGCCAGTGAAAGCGTTTTCTGTGTTTGCCTTACCAGTGTTACCAGACCTTCTGCCGTTGCCCTTGACTACGTACCTTGCCGCCTGCCCTGACCTTCTGCTACGTCTGACCTCGCCTCTGTCTAGTCCTCCTGTCCCATGCCACTCTCAGCAGTGAGGTTGAGCCGTTACCGGTGGACACGACCTGGTTGCTACCGCCGCAGCAAGACCATCCCGCTTTGCGGCGTGCTCTGGTGAATACCAGTAGCAACTTAAAACCGGTCCACCGGTACTTTCCACGCCAATCCCTCTCTGACACAGAGGATCCACCTCCAGCCTGTCGAATTCTAACAGATGTGCACCATGTCTGTTTTCTACCTGAATTCCCATTGTGTTTTCTATCCCCTCTTTTTTTTTGTTTGAACATGTTGTCTGCACTCTTCCTCACCCCCTTAGCCCAACCCTATATAAGTAGTAGTTAGCTACACATGGGCCTTTTCTTTACTGGCAGCCTCCCAGTTTGACTGGGAGAGCATGGTAAGTGTGCTGTAACATCCTGTTCACACTGGTGTGGTGCTGCGCGGCGTCCGTTGCTGCCGTGGTGCCGTGTCTGCGGGGAGGTGCGACCCATGGATTGGTTTGAGTGGCATTGGGGACACTCTGCCAGTGGGTCGTTCCCCCTGTGGGCACTGGTGTCGTGGCGGTGGTGGTCGCCGACCAGTGCTACGCCATTTTATGCTAGGGATGTTAGGGACCCACTCTAAATAGGTGGCCTTGACATGGCGAGTGGGCTTTGTACTTTTTGATCAAAATGTATATACTAACAACCTGTTAGTTTTTGAAATTATGCTGAGAAGCAATTAGATCATTGTTCAAGATTGTAGATGTGCACATGTCTGTTTTCTACCTGAATTCACATTGTGTTTTCTATCCCCTCGTTTTTTTTTTTGTTTGAACATGTTGTCTGCACTCTTCCCCACCCCCTCAGCCCAACCCTATATAAGTACTAGTTAGCTACACATGGGCCTTTTCTTTCCTGGCAGCCTCCCAGTTTGACTGGAGAGCATGGTAAGTGTGCTGTAACATCCTGTTCACACTGGTGTGGTGCTGTGCGGTGTCCGTTGCTGCCGTGGCGCCGTGTCTGCGGGGAGGTGCGACCCACGGACTGGTTTGAGTGGCATTGGGGCCGCTCTGCCAGTGGGTCATTCCCCCTGTGGGCACTGGTGTCGCGGCGGTGGTGGTCGCCGCCCAGTGCTACGCCATTTTATGCTAGGGACATTAGGGACCCACTCTAAATAGGTGGCCTTGACGTGGCGAGTGGGCTTTGTACTTTTTGATCAAAACGTATATACTAACAACCTGTTAGTTTTTGAAATTATGCTTAGAAGCAATTAAATCATTGTGCAAGATTGTAGATGTGCACCATGTCTGTTTTCTACCTGAATTCACAAAGCAAAATATAGTTGCAGCATATGCCATTAACCCCTTAAGGACTCTTTCGTTTTTTCCTCTTTACATTCAAAAATGTATAACCCTTTCAATTTTCCACCTAAAAATCCATATGATGGCTTATTTTTTGTGCCACTAATTCTACTTTGTAATGACATCATTCATTTTACCCAAAAATGTATTGTGAAACTAAAAAAAAATTATAATTGTGCAACAAAATAAAAAAAAAAACGTCATTTTGTAAATTTTGGGGCTTCCGTTTTTATGCAGCGCATTTTTCAGTAAAAATGACACCTTATCTTTATTCTGTAGGTCCATACAATTAAAATGATACCCTACTTATAAATATTTGATTTTGTCTTACTTCTGTAAATAATCATAACTACATGCACGAAAATTAATACGTTTAAAAATGTCCCATTCTGACCCCTATAACTTTTTTTTATGTTTACACATATGGGGATGTATGAGGGCTAATTTTTTGTGCCATGATCTGAACTTTTTATTGGTAACATTTTGTTTTGTTAAGACTTTTGGATCACTTTTCAATAATTTTTGACCAAAAATACGCTATTTTGAACTTTTTTATGTGTGCACCCTTGACCGTGCGGTTTAATTAACAATATATTTTTATAGTTTGGACATTTACACACGTGGTGATACTCCATATGTTTATATTTACCACATATGTTTATATTTATTTTTATTTACATAGTTTTTTTATGGGAAAAGGGGGGTGATTCAGATTGTTATTAGGCAAGGGGTTTAAATCACATTTATTAACACTTTATTTTCATAGGGGACTATAACATTGTACACACTGATTTCCTACACTGATCACTGCCATGCAATAACATGGCATTGATCAGTCTTATCGCTGCTCGACTGCTCCTGCCTGGATCTCAGGCATGGAGCAGTCATTTGGCGATCAGACGAGCAGGAGACAGGTAGGGATCCTCCTCGTGTCCTGCAAGCTGTTCGGGATGCCGCGATTTCACAGTGGCGATGAAACTTTCAATTTTGATTGCCACGTCTGGAGGGTTAATACCAAGCATCACTGTGATCGGTGATGTCCAGTATTTGCCGCGGGTCCGGCCATCAATGATGGCCGCCGGGACGACCCGATATGACGCGGGGTCACCGCGTCACTACGCGTTATATAGCGGGAGCCATCGTTAAGGAGTTAGCCCCTTAAATGGGCACTGTCATTAAAACACTTTTTTTTCTTGCACTCCATGTGGTGAATAAAAAATCTTCTAATGTACTTTGATTTAAAAAAAAATTTAGTTTTCTATGTTTTATTTGTTTAAAAAAAAAAGCTGTAACTAGGTGTCTTTCTTCTTGCCCAGAGCACATTTCCCCCTATCTCTTGCACAGACTTTGGATTCCTGCTGGCCTGGCAGAAGTCCGAAATCAGGAATTGCAGTCTGGAGTGCTGAGGGGTGTGTGTGCTGCCTTAGTCAACCATAGCTCATCTCACACACTGAATTAATCTGGGCTGTGTGTAGCAGAGTGAGGGAGGAAGTTCTCCCCTGTATGGCTTCAGATGATGTCACACCTGCTGGGTAAGGCCCCTTACCAGTCTGTGAACCTGACTGAGCAGAAAATACAGAGCAATATCAAGGTAGTAAACAATAATAATAGGTAAAACAATAATAATAATAATAATAAAAATAAAGGCGGGGGGTGGTTTATCATGATCGAGGCAGTGAACTGGGAGAATTATAAGATTTAACAAGATCATGAGAGGTACTGTTTAATAACCAAGTGATTTTTATATTTTTGCATTTTCCTTTTTTTCCTCCTTGCCTTCTAAGAGCCCTCGGGGAATTTATCATTGGTTTTACCCTGTTTTTGTTTTGTTGATTTGCTGCATGGCTTATCTTTTTTTTTTTTATTAGATATTTATAGATTTTTACAGGAAAAAAAAAAGCCATTATAACATAATAAAAAACAATCAACTCACAATTACTTTTAACCACTTAACGACGCAGGACATATATTTATGTCCTGCGCCGGCTCCCGCTATATAACGTGGGGTCAAACGGTGACCCAGCATCATATCGGGTCAGTCCGACGACCATCAACGGCCGGGACCCGCGGCTAATACAGTACATCACCAATCACGGTGATGCCCTGTATTAACCCTTCAGACGATGCGATCAAAGTTGACCACCGCATCTGAATTGAAACTGAAAGTATCCCGACAGCTCAGTCGGGCTGTTCGGGACCGCCGCGATGAAAAGCTGCCTGAGGGCATAATTTATAAAAAGTTCCACAATTTCTCGCAACAGTCACAGATGAGGAACCATACAAAGTGGTGTACTGAAGGGTATCATCCAATCGTTCAAAAAATTTGTACACAAAAGAACATCCCATTAATGGTTTAGAAAAACCTATATGACCCTTGATAAAGTCTCCCCATAATGCTTAAAATGTTCCATATACAGAGCTGTATGAGGGTTTGTTTTATGTTGGGTCAATTGTTCTTTGTGATGACTTCACTCATTTAGTTTTTTACGCATCACTCATTTAATTTTTCCCTTTTGTTTTTATGCAGTGCACTAATGACTTTTTATCTTTCTTCATATAAGTTTTGACTTATTTTACCTCTTATAATAAAAATGCTTACATTCCTGTATCCTGACCCTTTTAACTTTTCTTATTTTTCTGTCTACAAAACCGAGTAAATGCATTTTTTATACTATGATCTTTAATTTTTATTAGTACCATTTTGATGTTTTTTGGTATTAATTATTTTTTTGCTTAGGCTGTTGATCTTGGGGGATCAGGAATGTAATATTTAATTGTTCAATCAATTCTGCACATTTAATTTTTGTTTTTCTTTTTTATATGAAAAATAGAAAAAAGGGGGTGATTTATGTTTTTATTAGGAAAGAGTTTTTTTTTTATATTGTTAATAACAATGTATTATTTTATTTTTTGCCCTTTTTAAGGTCCCCATAGGGGAATATTATAAGGAATCATTGGATTGCTTATACTGATCAATAGTATGCTATTGTATAACATTAAAAGGGTACTCCTGTGGAAAACATTTTTTTTTTAGATCGTTATAAGTCAACTTGTGCCAAAAAGTTAAACAGATTTGTAAATTACTATTATAAAATCTTTACCCTTCCTGTACTTTTTAGCAGCTGTGTGCTACCAAGGAAATTCTATTATTTTTTCTGAATTTATTTTTTGTCTTGTCCACAGTGCTCTCTACTGACCCCTCTATCCATGTCACTAACTGTCCAGAGCAGCATAGGTTTGCTATGGGGATTTTCTCCTGCTCTGGACAGTTCCTGATACGGACATCAGGTGTCAGCAGAGAGCACTGTGGACAAGACAAAATAGAAATTCAGTAAGAAAAGAATTTCCTCTGTAGCATTAAACTGCTAAAAGGTACAGGAAGGGTAAAGATTTTTTAATAGAATTAATTCACAAATCTGTTTAACTTTCTGGCATCAGTTCATAAAAAAAAAATTTCCACCAGAGTACCCCTTTAATCAGTTAGATTGGCACGTTATTGCTACAGCCTGCCTTGGAATCAATAATAGAGTCCCAGAAGCACCTAGTAAAGGCTTTGGACTGCTGTGACAAGAGATCGGCTCTTTGAGATCACTTCATGAGCTAATCTGAACCAATGCCCCACCAATTACACAATGTGGTCATTTCTATGTCATTTTCAGTTTTTATAATGGTCTCTTAAGGGTTAATAGCTAGCTGTAGATATTGCTTTGCTCCAGCTATTAGTGGCGGCCATTGTTTGCTGAAAGAAGCTAAGTGGCACCGGACAAGAAGCAGGTTCGAGCTCTGAGCTTAACACTTCCTTTATGGCATCATCGCATCCATAATCCATGATTTTGCATGAAGGAGTTAATTACTAATATATCACTGGGGAACTAATTTACAATAAGGACACCAATTTCCTCATGAGACTACTCTCTATCAGGGTGTATTGATAAATGTGCCCTTGGAGAGAGAAATATACTATATATATATATATATATATATATATATATATATATATATATAGAATTAAGGAACATCCAATAAAGCAGTGATGCAAAAATAATATATAACTTTTATTCCAAATCTTTAAAAATAAGATTAAAAAGTCCACAACTAACGGTATAGTTGGTCAACGCAGGACCGTGCTTATGAAATGGGTATAGGGTAACAGGTGAATACCTATGTCTTAATAGTCCTACCTAAACATAATACTATCCCTCACTACATTTAGTGTGGGTGGGGGTGGGGTCTAGTGTTTCCACTCGCAGGTGGTTAGCTGATTAATCTCTCATACTCATACTGTCCAACGCATTTCTCCCACTTATTTTAGGGGTTCATCAGGGAACCGAGGAGGGAATAATAGGCTAACAGTATATAGTTATATCATAGAGGGGTACATAGAAATAGGTATATATGGACTGAGTTAAGATCAATAGTTAGTCAAATACAGACCAGATGGAAAATGGATAAAGAGATGGGTATGTCAGTCAGTCAGTCACTGGCACATTAGAACCACAGTCAGTGTCCAGATTGGTGAGCTATCAGTCCGAAAAGTAATTCAGAGTGATGTACACACCGTCAAAGGTCAAGAGTCATGATGATAATAATAAACCACCATATCGTAGCTTTGACTTAAATAATACATTACAGATATAGATTATCTAGCATATATAGCATCACATCCATATAGGGTATATAGTATCACATCCATGTAGATTCCAATATTGGCAATAGCACAGCATAATTGTTGTGTTAACACAGATATGTAGTAACACTTAGATCCTGTGTATAGAATGGATGAACTGTGAAGACATAATTAAACAAAAGGTGTGTTTGTATGAGATATGTAGTCAATAATATTACACATGTCATATAAAATAAAATAATATAAACATAGATAAAATACAAATACATTCATACCTTGGTTTCAATAACCATGTATGAAAACTTGGGTGGTTGGCTCTCTTATGCGGACTGGTGATGTTTATTACACTCTGGACCATGTGATCTAGAAAAGGTTTACATGATGTATTGTTGCTGATTATCAGTAGCTTATTAGGATAACGTTATTACTCACCCCAACAACTGATAATGCCCAGGTAGATCTACTGACAAATTGCCATCTGAGGTCTAATTAGACCCTCCACCTTGGGGCCTAGAGTGAGAGATACAATACAATACAGTAAGAAGATGTAAATACCCCATAATGGATGCATATGGTTTCCATCAGTATAATACCCGCCTAAAGTCCAAAGGCACTTACCCTATATTCGGCCTATAGATGCTTGGACATCACTGGATAGAAGCGATGTGCCATGATCCCGGCACTTTTGCTATTTATACCAGTGAGCCGGAAGTGCGTCATAGGAGGCACGGCTATGTACCTTCATTGTACTGGTGAGGTGGAACACGTCCATCCCCGGAAATTCCTGGGTATGGAACGCAACCTCTAAATCTTCTCATGCCGGACACATTAGAGGAGTTCCGGTTAGTGGAACACAAATGCGTTCCAATAGATAAATTCCGGCCTCCTTGATAGCAATGTTCCGGTCGGTGGAACGCATATGCGTCTCATCCCCGGAGCTCGGATGGTAAGATTGGTGGAACGCATGTGCATTTCACCGCTAGGTACATAGGGTAAGTACATGGAAAAAACATAAAGGCTAGGTATTTTTCTACTGACACACACCAACCTAAAAAAGTTGATATCTTGTCAGATACTGAATGCCAGTGGCTTTAGAACAATTGATGAAAGATGCATAAAGATATTGAAATGTATATACATTTTAAAATATTGCACACAGTATCATGGCCAAATATTGTTTCTGCCAAAATGGGGAATATCTATAAAATAGAATACTCCCAAAGATTAGTAATATAGATTAATCAAGGTAAGTTAAGTCTCTTAATGAAATACCCTAGGTAAATGGGGGAACGGAACAATGGAATATCCTAAATAAATGGGTGAAATACCCTAAATAAATGGCACAAATGAAAGGGAGTCATTTAGACCACGTGGTGACCGAGTGCCAAGACGGTAGATCCACTTGGTTTCCTTCTGCATAAGGATCCTGTCTTGGTCACCCCCTCTTGGGTCTTTCATCAATGCTTCAATGACTTGGAACTTGAGGTCATATACGTTCTCACGGTGTTTAAGGTGCATGTGGGTGGCAATAGGTTTCTCCCTTTGATATTTAACATCACCTACATGCTCCAGAATTCTTCGCCGGAGCTCGCGGATGGTTTTTCCAACATAATATAGCGGACAAGGGCATTTAGCCAAATATATTACCCCTTTGGTTTTACAATTTGCGTACTGCTGGCATTTATATGTTTTTGTTTTGTCGGGTCCACAAAACTCTTTTGCCACATGTATGTATTTTCAGGCTTTGCACTCTCCACAGTGGTATGTCCCCATCACTGGTTTATCCAGCCAAGTTCTCCATGCTTTGGGTGGGGTATAGTGACTGTGGACCAATACATTATTAAGGTTTTTTCCTCTACGGTATGTGATGATTGGTCTTGGTTCCACCAGTCCACCTACCAACGGATCCGAACTCAAGATTGTCCAGTGTCGAGATACAATGTTGCGAATCTCTTCTGACGCCGCATCAAAGGTTCCAATGATTCGAGTCAGAGCCTTTGCAGAGGGGTCCTTGGGTTTAGACTGGAGCAGAGGAATCCTGTCTAGGGATCTCGTTTGCTGGTAGGCTTCCCTTAGAATTTTGTCAGGGTACCCCCTTTCCCTAAACCTTTCCCTTAGTTTGGCTGATTCAGTTTTGAAGGAGTCTGTAGATGAACAGTTCCTTCATAGGCGCATGTGTTGCCCTTTTGGTATGCCCTTCCTGAGTGGAAAGGGATGGTGACTACTCCAGGTAAGTAGATTATTCCCTGGAGTGGACTTTCTATGAATGGTCGTGTCAATCCCCTCTTGTTGATTTTTGTATAGTAGGACATCTAGAAAGGCCAATTGATCTTTGTGGATTTCAGAAGTGAATCCCAGGCCTATCGGATTATCATTGAGTGAAATCAAAAATGCATCAAATTCCTCCCTGGATCCTGACCAAATGACCGCTACATCGTCGATGTAGCGGCCCCAATACTGTATATGGTGGTGGTATGACTGATTTGTTTCCCCAAACACTATGACCTCCTCCCACCAGCCCAGGAATAAGTTGGCATATGTGGGCGCCACTGGGCTGCCCATTGCCGTGCCCCTGAGCTGGTGGTAAAGGACTGAATTGAAGATGAAGAAATTGTGGGTGAGTATGAAATGAAGGAGCGATAAGATGAATTCATTATGTAATGCAAATTGGACCCCTCTACTTTGGATGAAATATTCCACTACTTTCATTCCTGCCTTGTGGGGTATTGAACTATAGAGTGCTACTACATCTAAAGGACACAGCCACTATTCTTGTTCAATACTTAGGTCCTGTATTTTACTCAAAAGATCCTGTGTGTCATGTAAGTATGACGGAAGGCTTACAACAAAAGGCCTTAAGACCTCATCCAGATAGATTCCACAATTTTGTGTTAGATTGTTGATGCCTGATACTATTGGCCTGCATTTTAAAGGTTGCAGTCCTTTGTGTATCTTTGGTAATCCATAAAAGGTAGCCAATCGAGGTGCTTTTGGTAGCAGGAATGAATATTAATTAATTAATTAATGGACCATAACTAATACGTGAAAATGTATCTAACACAAAATTGTGGAATCTATCTGGATGAGGTCTTAAGGCCTTTTGTTGTAAGCCTTCCGTCATACTTACGTGACACACAGGATCTTTTGAGTAAAATACACGACCTAAGTATTGAACAAGAATGGTGGCTGTGTTCTATAGATGTAGAAGCACTCTATAGTCCAATACCCCACAAGGCAGGAATGAAAGCAGTGAAATATTTCATCCGAAGTAGAGGGGTCCAATTTGCATTACATAATGAATTCATCTTATCGCTCCTTCATTTCATACTCACCCACAATTTCTTCATCTTCAATTCAGTCCTATACCACCAGCTCAGGGGCACGGCAATGGGCAGCCCGGTGGAGCCCACCTATGCCAACTTGCTCCTGGGCTGGTGGGAGGAGGTTATAGTGTTTGGGGAAACAAATCAGTCATACCACCACCATATACAGTATTGGGGCCGCTACATCGACGATGTAGCGGTCATTTGGTCAGGATCCAGGGAGGAATTTGATGCATTTATGATTTCACTCAATGATAATCCGATAGGCCTGGGATTCACTTCTGAAATCCACAAAGATCAATTGGCCTTTCTAGATGTTCTACTGTCCAAAAATCAACAAGAGGGGATTGACACGACCATTCATAGAAAGTCCACTCCAGGGAATAATCTACTTACCTGGAGTAGTCACCATCCCTTTCCACTCAGGAAGGGCATACCAAAAGGGCAATACATGCGCCTACGAAGGAACTGTTCATCTACATATTCCCTCAAAACTGAATCAGCCAAACTAAGGGAAAGGTTTAGGGAAAGGGGGTACCCTGACAAAAGCCTACCAGCAAACGAGATCCCTAGACAGGATTCCTCTACTCCAGTCTAAACCCAAGGACCCCTCTGCAAAGGCTCCGACTCAAATCATTGGAACCTTCGATGCAGCGTCAGAAGAGATTCGCAACATTGTATCTCGACACTGGACAATCTTGAGTTCGGATCCGTTGGTAGGTGGACCGGTGGAACCAAGACCAATCATCACATACCGTAGAGGAAAAACCTTAAAGATGTATTGGTCCACAGTCACTATACCCCACCCAAAGCAAGGAGAACTTGGCTGGATAAACCAGTGATGGGGACACACCACTGTGGAGAGTGCAAAGCCTGAAAATACATACATGTGGCAAAAGAGTTTTGTGGACCCGACGAAACAAAAACATATAAATGCCGGCAGTACGCAAATTGTAAAACCAAAGGGGTAATATATTTGGCTAAATCCTCTTGTCCGCTATATTATGTTGGAAAAACCATCCGCGAGCTCCGGTGAAGAATTCTGGAGCATGTAGGTGATGTTAAACATCAAAGGGAGAAACCTATTGCCACCCACATGCACCTTAAACACTGTGAGAACGTATATGACCTCAAGTTCCAAGTCATTGAAGCATTGATGAAAGACCCAAGAGGGGGTGACCAAGACAGGATCCTTATGCAGAAGGAAACCAAGTGGATCTACCGTCTTGGCACTCTGTCACAATGTGGTCTAAATGACTCCCTCTCATTTGTGCCATTTATTTAGGGTATTTCACCAATTTATTTATGATATTCCATTGTTCCGTTCCCCCATTTATCTAGGGTATTTCATTAAGAGGCTTAACTTACCTTGATTAATCTATATTACTAATCTTTGGGAGTATTCTATTTTATAGATATTCCCCATTTTGGCAGAAACAATATTTGGCCATGATACTATGTGCAACATTTTAAAATGTATATACATTTCAATATCTTTATGCATCTTTCATCAATTGTTCTAAAGCCACTGGCATTCAGTATCTGACAAGATATCAACTTTTTTAGGTTGGTGTGTGTCAGTAGAAAAATACCTAGCCTTTATGTTTTTTCCATGTACTTACCCTATGTACCTAGCGGTGAAACGCACATGCGTTCCACCAATCTTACCATCCGAGCTCCGGGGATGAGACGCATATGCGTTCCACTGACCGGAACATTGCTATCAAGGAGGCCGGAATTTATCTATTGGAACGCATTTGCGTTCCACTAACCGGAACTCCTCTAATGTGTCCGGCACGAGAAGATTTAGAGGTTGCGTTCCATACCCAGGAATTTCCGGGGATGGACGCGTTTCACCTCACCAGTACAATGAAGGTACATAGCTGCGTCTCCTATGACGCACTTCCGGCTCACTGGTATAAATAGCAAAAGTGCCGGGATCATGGCACATCGCTTCTATCCAGTGATGTCCAAGCATCTATAGGCCGAATATGGGGTAAGTGCCTTTGGACTTTAGGCGGGTATTATACTGATGGAAACCATATGCATCCATTATGGGGTATTTACCTCTTCTTACTGTATTGTATTGTATCTCTCACTCTAGGCCCCAAGGTGGAGGGTCTAATTAGACCTCAGATGGCAATTTGTCAGTAGATCTACCTGGGCATTATCAGTTGTTATCAAGCTACTGATAATCAGCAACAATACATCATGTAAATCACTCTTATGGATGAAATATGACACCTTTTCTTGATCACATGGTCCAGAGTGTAATAAACATCACCAGTCCGCATAAGAGAGCCAACCACCCAAGTTTTCATACATGGTTATTGAAACCAAGGTATGAATGTATTTGTATTTTATCTATGTTTATATTATTTTATTTTATATGACATGTGTAATATTATTGACTACATATCTCATACAAACACACCTTTTGTTTAATTATGTCTTCACAGTTCATCCATTCTATACACAGGATCTAAGTGTTACTACATATCTGTGTTAACACAACAATGATGCTGTGCTATTGCCAATATTGGAATCTACATGGATGTGATACTATATACCCTATATCAGGGGTCGGCAACCTGCGGCTCCGGAGCCGCATGTGGCTCTTTTACATCTTTGCCGCGGCTCCGGTGTGAGGTGAAAAAGGGAGGGGCAAGTTTTCCGAAGCTACAGCGGGGAGGATCGAGGGCAAAGCCAAGGGTTTGATTTTTTCACCGCACGTCTGTAGACAATTAAGCCACGCCCCCTCACAGAGGATGGAGAGCACAAGAGACAGCATAATACAAGGAGACAGTGGGGACGGACACAGCTCCTCCCTCTCCCCTTCTCTGTACAGACAGGACCTCATTTTTCACAGGGAGGTTTCATGTTTTCACGGGGGAAAAGCTCCTCCCCTCCCCCAGCTCTGTACAGACAGGACCTAATTTTTCACGGGGAGGTTTCATGTTTGCACAGGGGAAACACAGAGCGGGTGAGGGGAGAGGAGACATACTGCACTGCAGGGGAAGATTTCTATGTGTGAGGAGACATTACACAGGCTGGGGATGTAAAGACTGCAGGGGAATAAATATCATACTGGGAATGATGGGGGGGACGGGGACTGCTGAATGACATGCTGGGAGTTGTAGTCCCTCTTATGTGTGTGTATGCCAGTGTTTCCCAACCAGGGAATGCTGGTAGTAGTAGTTTTGCAACATCTGGAGGCACCCTGATTGGGAAACACTGGTGTATGAACTGCAACTCCCTGGAGATTACTGATATAATAGAGGTGTTGGTGAACTACAACTCACAGGAGACCACTCAGATACAATATAGGTGTTGGTGAACTACAACTCCCAGGAGACTACTAAGATACAATAGAGGTGTTGGTGAACTACAACTCCCAGGAGACTACTAAGATATAATAGAGGTGTTGGTGAACTACAACTCCCAGGAGACTACTAAGATACAATAGAGGTGTTGGTGAACTACAACTCCCATGAGACCACTCAGTAGTCTCCTGGGAGTTGTAGTTCACCAACACCTCTATTGTATCCTAGTAGTCTCCTGGGAGTTGTAGTTCACCAACACCTATATTGTATCTAAGATATAATAGAGGTGTTGGTGAACTACAACTCCCAGGAGAATACTGATACAATATAGGTGTTGGTGAACTACAACTCCCAGAAGACTACTGAGATACAATAGAGGTGTTGGTGAACTACAACTCCCAGTAGACTACAGAGGCAGCAAGCTGGTGTTATACCACAGACTGAAGACTCCTGAATAACACATGCTGGGAGTTGTAGTCCCTTTTGTGTGTGTATGCCAGTGTATCCCAACCAGGGCATCAGAGGGGAGGGGGGTTTTGCGGCTCCCAGTTTTTTTTCTTTTCTTCGGAAACGGGTCCAAGTGGCTCTTTTTGTCTTAAAGGTTGCAGACCCCTGCCCTATATGGATGTGATGCTATATATGCTAGATAATCTATATCTGTAATGTATTATTTAATTCAAAACTATGATATGGTGGTTTATTAGTATCATCATGACTCTTGACCTTTGACGGTGTGTACATCACTCTGAATTACTTTTCGGACTGATAGCTCACCAATCTGGACACTGACTGTGGTTCTAATGTGCCAGTGACTGACTGACATACCCATCTCTTTATCCATTTTCTATCTGGTCTGTATTTGGCTAACTATTGATCTTAACTCAGTCCATATATACCTATTTCTATGTACCCCTCTATGATATAACTATATACTGTTAGCCTATTATTCCCTCCTCGGTTCCCTGATGAACCCCTAAAATAAGTGGGAGAAACGCATTGGACAGGAGTATGAGAGATTAATCAGCTAACCACCTGCGAGTGGAAACACTAGACCCCACCCCCACCCACACTAAATGTAGTGAGGGATAGTCTTATGTTTAGGTAGGACTATTTAGACATAGGTATTCACCTGTTACCCTATACCCATTTCATAAGCACGGTCCTGCGTTGACCAACTATACCGTTAGTTATGGACTTTTTAATCTTATTTTTAAAAGATTTGGAATAAAAGTTATATATTATTTTTGCATCACTGCTTTATTGGATGTTCCTTAATTCTATATATATGAAGGAGTTAAAAAAGAATGAATTGCCATATATATCCAGTAAATCAAGTGGGATGCATATAACAAACTGGCATAACATAGTAGTCTGTGGCCTGGTGACAGGATGACAGACAAGCTGAAGAGGGGATTTGAAATTCCCCGCAGCTGCCCTGCTTTCTGTTCTCACTGCTCCATCTGCAAGCAGGATTCAAATAGTCAATAACAAATGTTTCACTTTTTTCAAGTAAAGCAAATTGACAGAAATTACATATTTTGACCTTACCTCCCAGTATGTATTTTCTATATCTCATCATGTGAATCCTCTGCTTGTATAGAAGCCTTGCTACAGATGGATGAGAAAGTAGGATTTTAATGGCACTTTATTGAACCACCCAACTCCGGTATAAAAATATCAACATATCTAAGCCTTATTAAATCTGAAGGCTTGTCAAATAAAAGATAGAGACAATTGGAGATGTCAGGGAAGTCTAGATTTCAATATAGTCGCTCTCTCACTTCTCTGCTTGATGCAGTAGGCACTGATGTCTTGATCATACCTAATAAAATCCATACTGTACATTTCAACATAACACCAGTTGTGAGTTATGTAAATCCATTGTTAGCACAGAAAATGACAGCAATATTGGGAACAAGTCATAAAAAGAATCCCTTAAGATGTAAAGAGAAGAGATTTGGACAGAAAAGTGTTTTCACAAGTAATGTCTCATTAAAGTTAATGAGTTTAAAGGGGTACTCCAGTGGAATTTTTTTTTTTTAAATCAACTGGTGCCAGAAAGTTAAACAGATTTGTAAATTAGAAACATATGGGGTGTGTAGCTCACTCAACCGTCTGACCTGAGGTTAACTGGTTAGCCTAAATCCCAAAAGGCCTGGTATATGTGCAAAAAAAAAAAAATATATATATATATATAAAAAAAAAAATAGATATATATATATATATGTATATATATATATATATATATATATATATATATATATATATATATATATTGTATATAATAAGTTATTGAATAATAAGTTACAATATACGGAACCAGTCCTCAGAGAAGGTTAGGGGATAGATTATTGAAAAGAAGAAAATAAAGAAAACACTGATATGAGTATTAATAATGGGATAAAATATAGTAAGGTAATAAGATAAGGTGTGGTAAAATAATATATAAAAAATTAATATAATGATATAATATTAATATAATAAACCTGAATCAGGGATAAAATAGATATACATTTATTAATAACCAATACAATAAAATGGGAATACACACATCTGGACAGGACCCTTGCACAAGATGTGAGCTGAATAAAATGAATATAAAAAAATGTATTAAATTGATGACAATAATATAATATATCAACCACCTATATGAGTTTAAAGTCCATTTAGCCTGAAAAGATGTTATGGATCGCAGAAAATATGCGGAGAAAAAAAATTGTTTGTACTGTAAAATGAATGAGTCCGACAGTTCTCAATAGCTGGTAGATCTGTGCATAAGTTTAAGGAGCGATGTAGCCAGATGCAGTATACAGTAACACAATGTAGCAAAATGTGGCAATAGAAATGATACCTGCAAGCCGCAATAGGTCTGGTGGATTACTCAGGGTCTGTGGGGTCGGTGACAGTCTCGGCAGCTAGGTGAGTCGACCTGGTTATGCTGTTCTGATGGGAGTTGCCGGTTGACACGGGTGGGCATCCGGCCGTGGTCTTATTTGATGGTAAGGATAGATGAAGTCCCAGCAAGTGTCCGGACTTGGTATGGTCTCTGGCGTCCTTGTGTTAGATTGCATGTGCGATCCTGTAGTGGTCCGCAATATAAGGTGCTGCAGCACTGCCAAGGGCTAAAAGGTGGGTTATAAAAGTTCTTTAAAATTCTTAATCTTGGTCAGAGGTGGTGATATTAAAAGTTATAGGCTATACGCGTTTCAAGACCGTAGTCTCATTCCTCAGTAGCCGAAAATACATATCAGCTGCTGTATGTCCCAGAGGAAGTTCTTTTCTTTTTCAATTTATTTTCTGTCTGACCACAGTGTTGTCTGCTGACACCTCTGTCCATTTTAGGTACTGTCCAGAGCAGAAGCAAATCCCCATAGCAAACCTATCCTGCGCTGAACAGTTCTTGACATGGACAGAGGTGTCAGCAGATAGTACTGTGGTCAGACAGAAAATAAATTAAAAAAGAAAAGAACTTTCTGTGGAGCATAAAGCAGCTGAGAAGTAAAGGAAGGATTAAGATTTTTAAATAGAATTAATTTACAAATGTGTTTAACTTTCTGGCACTGGTTGATTTAAAAAAAAAATCCGCTTGAGAAACCCTTTAGGGTATTACCATTTCAACATTTTAATAACATTTTATTATTGGTTCCTCCTAATATTACTAATAATTTTGATAAAGACATATTAAATTGTGCTTCAAATTTAGTTTGCACGTGCAGCCATTGGACGGTGTACCAATGAGGTTGTCCATTCTAGACTATGATTTTTGTTAGAAGGATCCACTCACTTCTAGGACTTCCAGCAATCAGCGGTGATCTATGTGGGATTACAGCAGAATATGTAACTGTTTCCCCCATGGTCTCATAGATGAGAGTCCTAAAATGGGCTTCTCACTTAATTAAGTCCAGGATGCTCTATTAGAGTGTTTATAGATAAACTAGTAAATGGGTTTTCCATGACCTTCAGCACAAAAAGGGGCACTTTGTTATTTACACATAGTTGACTGCCCATAATAGGGACTGTGTCTGTTGCTTAAAGGGGTACTCCGCCCCTAGACATCTTATCCCCTATCCAAAGGATAGGGGAAAAGATGTCTGGCTGCGGGGGGCCCACCGCTGGGAACCCCCACCATCTCGGCTGTGGCACCTCAGACATTCGGTGCACGGAGCGAACTTCACTCTGTGCCGGATGACTGGTGATGCGGAGGCTCATGACGTCACGGCCATGCCACGCTCGTATAGTCACGGCCATGCCCCCTCTATGCAAATCTAGGATAGGGGATAAGATGTCTAGAGGCAAAGTACCACTTTAAGCTTGTTTCAGTGTGGCCAATCCGCAGAATTGCACAATAAGCAGTATCAGGCACAATCACAAGTATGGCCGAGCTACTTTACCTATGTAGGAGAGCTGCTGCCTCAATGTGCTGATTGGAAGAGGAGCGGGAGCATGGAGATCCACTGATAAATCATAGTTACATAGTTAATCATTAGGTCCAAATTTGCCACTGGTGCCCTGTGCTCTTCACAGATGAAAGCAAGTTCACACTGAGCACAACGTTCTGTGGCCTGCAACATCCTCCAGAATGACATGTTTGGCGGTGGGTCAGTAATAGTGTGGGCTGGCATTTTTTTGGGGGCCAACATGCTTGCCAGAGGTAGCCTTACTGCTATTAGGTACAGAGATGAGATCCTCAGACGCCTTTTGAGACCATATTATGGTGCGGTTGGCCCTGGGTACCTCTTAATGCAAGAAAATGCTAGACCTCATTTGGCTGTAGTGTGTCAGCAGTTCCTGCAAGAGGAAGGCATTGACGCTATGGACTGGCCCGCCTGTTCCCCAGACCTTAATCCGATTGAGCACATCTGGGACATCATGTCTTGCTCCATCCACAAACGCCACATTGCACCACAGACTGTCCAGGAGTTGGCAGATGCTTTAGTCCAGGTCTGGGAGGACATCCCTCAGGAGACCATCTGCCACCTCATCAGGAGCATGCTCAGGCATTGTAGGGAGGTTATACAGGCACGTGGAGGCCACAAACAATACTGAGCCTCATTTTTACTTGTTGTAAGGACATTACATCAAAGTTGGATCAGCCTGTAGTGGGGTTTTCCACTTTGATTTTGAGTGTGACTCCATATCCAGAACTCCATGGGTTGATAAATTTGATTTCCATTGATAAATTTTGTTTGATTTTGTTATCAGCACATTGAACTATAGTGTTGCTCGCGAATATTTGCAATGCAAATTTTATTTGCGAATATCGCATATTTGTGAATTCGCGAATATCCGCGAATATATCACTATATATTCATAATTACGAATATTCGTTTTTTTTTTCTTCTTTTTTTTCTTCACAGTACACATCACAGTGATCACCCCTCTCTGCTTCCAGCTTGTGTGGTGTAAAGAAGGCTCTAATACTATTGTGTGAGACTGGTGTGCGAATTTTCGCATGTGCGAAAATGTGCATATGCAAATTTTCGCATATGCAAATTTTCACTTATGCTAATTTTTGTATATGCTAATTTTCGCATATGCGAAAATAAAACGAGAATATTACGAATATGCGAATTTTGCGAATAAATGACGAATATTCGTCCATATATTCGCGAATTCGAATATGGCCTTGCCGCTCAACACTATTCAACTATGTAAAGACGAAAGTATTTTATACAATTAGTTCATTCATTCAGATCTAGGATGTGTTTTCTTAGTGTTCCCTTTAATTATTTTTGGAGCAGTGCATATTGGAGTCATTTACATTTTTTATATGTGCATTATAAAACTTAAAATAAGTCATGCATCATGCAAGTAATATTACCACCACACTGTTACTGACACAATTCTTAATACTAAGACCAGTATTACCAATTATACCAGTGTATAAGGAGGAATATTATCAACATACATATTACCATCATACTGTTACTAACCAAATCCTGTAGACTGATACCAATATTATCACTATACAATGGGCAAATAATGCCACACACCGTGACCACTACCACCACAGAATGACTAAAACCCCCACACTGCCATTTAATAATCCACCATATTGAATACCAATATTTCCCCCTTGCAGTAACCATATACAGGTAGATACCAACACTACACAGGATCTGCAGACCGTATAAAAGATTACAGTTACTAGGGACTCACGATAATGTCTTCTCCAAGTGTATCATAGGTGATACTTTTACTTTTCTTCCTCATCTGTCCTGGTCATCATGAAGACTTCTTCCAGGCAAAACTTGTCTTCATAGAATATGCCAGACAGGTTGGTAGGTGACTTTTCCTTCCCCACCCTTAGGTAGGTAGGTAGCTTCAACTCCCCCACCTTAGGTAGGTGGCTTCTCCCCCCCCCCTCCCCCAGGAAGGTAGGTGGCAGACAGGCAGATCCCCTCCTCAGGTAGGTAGGTTTGTAGGTAAGTGGCTCTTTCAGCTCTCTCTCTCTCTCTCCCCCCCCCCCCCCCTAGGTTGGTGGCTCCTCTATCCCTCCCTGCCCTCAAGAAGGTAGGCGATACGTGGCTTCAGTCCTCCCGCCCCCCTTAGGAAAGTAGATAGACAGGAAGGTTTCTTTCCAATTCCCTCCCTCTCTCTTATATTACTAAAGTGGATAATATGCAAAAATAAAACCGAACAAAAACTCACCTTTCCACTGCTCCCACGCAGAGCCGCTTCATCTGCTCAAGTGATGTCCAGGTCTGTCAAGGCCGCAAAGAACTTCTAAGTCAGGGCTCCAGCGGCACGATGATATGACGTTATCATGCTGCCGACTCTATGACAGGCATTCTGCGCAGCCTCCCGGTGTGCAGGTACTGGGGTGAGTGGCAGGGCTGGGAGCTTATAGCTCTTAGCTCTGCCACTCTGCGGCGGTGGCTGCACACAATGTACTGACACTAAAGTTTGCCGAAGACAAGCAGACTAAGGACATGGATTACTGGAACCATGCCCTGTGGTTCGATGAGATCAAGATAAACTTATTTGGTTTAGATGGTGTCAAGTGTGTGAGGTGACAACCAGGTGAGGAGTAGAAAAATAAGTGTGTCTACAGTCAACCATGGTGTTTGAAGTAACATGGTCTGGGCCTGCATGAATGCTGCTGGCACAGGGGAGCTTCAGTTCAAGAGGGAACTATGAATGCAAACATGGACTGTGACATACTGAAGCAGCGCATCATCCCCTCTCTTTGGAGACTGGGACACAGGACAATATTCTAACATGTTAATGAACCAGACACACCTCCAAGATGACTACTATCTTGATAAAAAAAAAAAAAAATGAGTGTAAAGGTGATGGATTGTCCCAGAATGTAACCACACCTAAACCCTATTTAGCATATGTGGGGCATCCTCAAACAGAAGATGGAGAAGCACAAGGTCTCTAACATCCACCAGCTCTATGATGTCATCATGGAGAAGTGGAAGAGGACTCCAGTGGAAATCTATGAAGCTCTGATGAACTCAATGCCTAAGAGGCTTAAAGCAGTTTTGGAAAATAATGGTCATCACACAAAATATTGACACTTTGGGTTCTATTTTGGTATTTCCACTTACACAGAGGTGTACTCACTTTTGTTGCTAAGGTTTAGACATTTAATGCAGGGCCACCTCTACTATGGGACCTTGTGGGATATTGGTCCAAGGCAGCACTTTTCAGGGATGGCACTTTGCTGCTCGGGATTTTTTTTATTTTTTATTACCACATCATGGTCTGGGACCATGATGTGGTAATATTAAGAAAAAAATGGGATCCCCCGACTCCCGCCGGTACCCATGATACGGCCAGTCCTGCATAGGGCTGGCCCTGAGCACAAGCCCCGGCCACACCGGCACAACTCATTGTTGTATATGGCTGCAGAGGTTGCTGAACATGCCTCTCTGAATCAGTGAGCACCTGCGGTGGGCCGGATCTGGCTGACGAGTGACGCCCCTGACATTGCACAAGGGGACGTCACTCGTCATCACAGAGCCCGCACCCGCTGGTGCAAAGAAGACAAGCTGAGGCAGCAGCGGAGGGGGGTTAATGAAATGGCACAGGGGGAGGGGGGTTAATGAAATGGCACAGGGGAGGGGGGTTAATGAAATGGCACAGGGGGAGGGGGGTTAATGAAATGGCAAAGGGGAGGGGGGTTAATGAAATGACACAGAGGGAGGGGGGTTAATGAAATGGCAAAGGGGAGGGGGGTTAATGAAATGGCACAGGGGAGGGGGGTTAATGAAATGGCACAGGGGGAGGGGGGTTAATGAAATGGCAAAGGGGAGGGGGGTTAATGAAATGACACAGAGGGAGGGGGGTTAATGAAATGGCACGTCATAATGAAATGGCACAGGAGGGAGGGGTTAATGAAATGGCTGAGGGGGATAGGGAGGTAATTAAAATGGCACAGCACAGGGGGATAAGAGGGGGTTATTAAAATGGCACAGGGGGATTGGGAATCATATGGCATAGGGGAATTGAAATTGCACAGTGGGATAAGAGGGGCCACCTCAATTCCCATCCCCCCTCTGACCTCCATCGTGCCATTACAACTCCCCCTTCCCTCTGATACCCCTGTGCCATTTCGATTCCCAATTCCCCCCTTCCCTCTGATCCCCTGTGCCATTTCATCTTCTCCCCCTATCAGAAGGGGGGGGGGATTGAAATGGCACAGAGGGGATCAGAGGGGGGGAAATGAAATGGTACAGAAGGGGGGGATTGGGAGTTGGGAGTCTAACATGTTTGTCCTGCAGATGCTGAAGAGAAGACATCATGAAGGTCGGAGCCGGATGAAGAAGAAAAGGAAAGAGGGCGCCACTGATCAGAAAATATGTAATTGTGAGTCCCTAAATGTAATTGTAATCACTTTTATGGTATACAGAACTCGTGTACAGCTGGTATTTACAACTATATGGTCACTGTATTGGGGGGGGGGGGTGAGGTAGTTGGGGAATCTTGGTTTGTATATAGTGGATTTTATTTAATAACAGTATAGTGGAAATATCCAGTCGCCATTCACATTGTGGCATAATGATCCTTGTGTTGCGGTATTATGTGTCCCTTATATAGGTTTATTATTGGTAATATTTATCTTGGTATAATGGTATTGTTGGTCTCAGTATGCCTGATCTGGTCAGGTTATAACAATGTAAGGTAATATGTGCTCATTGTGCATTGGTATCAGTTGGTAACTGTATGACTAGTACATTTAGGTATACAGTATTATCATGCGTATACAGTGCGTAGTAGGTATATAGTAGGGATGCACCGATATATCGGCCGAAAATAGCTGTTTCGGGGAAATGCCGAAACAACAAAAAAATGTGCTGATAATGACCCACCTCCCCTGCCTGCCCACAGCACAAGTTGCAAACACTGCCAGTGGCAGAGGCACTCGTGGGCGGTGCAGGGGGGGCCGAACACACCGGGAGCAACATCTGGGGGGCGTGCTCTCCAGGATAGGAATACTTCTTTTAATGTGCCCGGGCCGGCTCCCGTGTGTGGCTGCAGGCGGGGGCCGACCAGAGCATATAAAACCTAATACTGTATACTAAAAACCAGGGGGCCTCCAGCTGTTGTGAAACTACAACTCCCAGCATGTCCGGACCGGCAAAGTCTACAACAGCTGGAGGCCCCCTGGTTTTTAGTATACAGTATTAGGTTTTATATGCTCTGGCCGGCCCCCGCCTGCAGCCACACACGGGAGCCGGCCCGGGCACATAAAAAGAAGTATTCCTAATCCTATCCCGGACATCCCTGTGTCCCGAAAAATCTTTTCGGGACATAAGGATGTCCGCCGGTCACTCACCATTCCCTGGCATCCTCCTGCGATCCTCCTTCGGTCCCTCGCTTCTCCGCCTCTATGGTCGTACGCACGGGACGTCACTGACGTCCCGTGCGTACAACCATAGAGACGCAGGAGGACCGCAGGATCGTCGCAGGAGAACGCACGCTGGCTGGGGCCTGGTAAGTGACCGCGTCATCTTCTTGAGTGTTCCGGTCACCGCTCCTCCACTCCCGGCACCTACTGCTATGGTCCATAGGCCATAGCAGTAGATGTGACCCCGAGCCGGAGGAGCGGTGACCGGAACACTGTGGGGGCAGCAGTACAGACATACAGCCTCCAGCCATACACTGTATATGGCTGGAAGCTGTATGTCTGTGGGGTGGAGGGAAGCTGCCTACTATTGTGGGGGAACTGCTAACCTAATGTGGGGGGGAGCTGCCTAATATTGTGGGGGGGAGCTGCCTAATATTGTTGGGGGGGAGCTGCCTACAAATGTGGGGGGAGCTGCCTAATATTGTTGGGGGGGAGCTGCCTAAAAATGTGGGGGGAGCTGCCTAATATTGTTGGGGGGGAGCTGCCTACAAATGTGGGGGGAGCTGCCTAATATTGTGGGGGGGAGCTGCCTAATATTGTGGGGGGGGAGCTGCCTAATATTGTGGGGGGGAGCTGCCTAATATTGTGGGGGGAGCTGCCCAATATTGTTGGGGGGAGCTGCCTAATATTGTTGGGGGGGGAGCTGCCTAATATTGTGGGGGAGCTGCCTACAAATGTGGGTGGAATACTGACCTAATGTGGGGGAGCTGCCTACTATTGTGGGGGGAGAGCTGCCTACTATTGTGGGGGAGCTGCCTACTATTGTGGGGGAACTGCCTACTATTGTGGGGGAGCTGCCTATTAATGTGGGGGAGCTGCCTATTAATGTGGGGGAACTCCCGACCTAATGTGGGGGAGCTGGCAATCTAAGGTGGGGGAATCTAATCTAATGAGCGGAGCGCTGCATTTTACCAGAAGACGGGGAGAAGTCATTTTCGGTTTCGGTATCGGTTTTGGCCGGACATTTTTTTTTAATTTCGGTTTTGTTTCGGTTCTGAAATTTCCATTTCGGTGCACTTCTAGTATACAGTATTATCAACTGCCATACATATGTTAAAAAAAAAAATATATATATATATATATATATATATATATATATATATATTGTGATAATGTGGCAAGGAAAGGGTGTATTTCCTTGGCTCACCCTGAAGAATCTCTCACCTGCTTCTTAATTGATGAGGCGGCAGGGAAGGGACGTGTATATGAGATGGAGACTCAGTCTAATCTGTGCTCTCCCTTGGAAACAGCATGCTGCTGTAGGGAGAGACATCGGGCCTTGTTGGAGACACAGCAGGAGCTGTGAGGGCCCAAGTGACAGTGGATACTGTGGATAAGTCGGGTTGTAGGTGGCACATGTTTTGCTGGCTTAGGGAAGCTCACCAGTTGATTGACAGGGCATGCTTACATGTATAGTCAGTGACCAGACGGTCTAGGGCTTTATTTTTGTTCCTGTTTGTTTTGTTTTTACCTGCAACCTGTGGAAATAAAGCTGGCGAGGAGCCAGACTTGTATGCGGAACTGTGGTCTGTGGTGTTATTGTCCCGTGGCAAGTGACCATGATGATCCGAGAGCTAATCCCCAAGACGGTTTATCACTATATATATATATATATATATATATACGCACACGTGTTAATTTCATTATTGGACCCAGGTGGCACAATGGGGGAGATTTATTAAAACCTGTGCAAAGGAAAGTTGCCCAGTTGCTCATAGCAACCAATCAGCTCGCTTCTTTCATTTATAAAAAGGCCTCTGCAAAATGAAAGAAGCCATCTGACTGGTTGCTATGGGCAAGTGGGCAACTTTTCCTCTGCCCGGGTTTTGATAAATCTCCCCCACTGTCTTGGGCTGGCCCTGCAATAATGGCTGTGTGCTGAGTTATTTTGAGGGGACACACCATTAAAGGGGTTATCCAGGAAAAAACGTTTATATATATATATATATATATATATATATATATATATATATATATATATATATATATATCAACTGGCTCCAGAAAGTTAAACAGATTTTTAAATTAGTACACTTGATAGAAGAATGAAAAAGTTGGCACTCACCAGTATTCCAATTCAGCAATATTTATTGCACATATTCACAGCCTAGTACAAATGCACGGGAGGACAGCAGATGGTATCGGGGGGGTATCGCAGAGAGGCGACACCGGGGTTTTGCACTGGATAGTGCTTCAACGGGCCTGTCTCTAAACCGGAAAGTGTCATCTTTTATACAGGTGAGTAATTATTTACACCAATCACAGTTTCTTAAACCTTGTGACGTTAAAAAAGAAGGAGGTTTGCTATCTCTAGCTTAACTCTACAGCGACCTCTACTGCTAAACAGACCTGACAAGTAAATACCTTGATCTTTTTTAGAAGCAAACTGAGACATCTATTTTATCATTGAGTCCAAGGACCCTTGTGGCTTCGCTAGCTATAATCCAATGTGCCTCTCTTCTTAAAAGATTTTTATCTGATTTTATGCCTGGCTTCGCAGTAACTCTTTCTAGAAATCTGTGTTTCTAGGGGTGATTTCCAAAAAAACAGCAGATAAACTAATTCCTGATTGTCCGAAACCTGCAAAATGGTACCATTTGCCCAAGGTGCATAAGTCACCGAGCCGACCCCCAGGACGCCCTATCGTGGCTGGGATCGGCTCGGTGACTGAGCACCTGTCCCAGTATATTATCTTTTACGACCGATTCCACCCACAATACCTGCATATATTAAAGATACTGGACATTTGTTATCTATCCTCAATGATTTTCAATGGGAGAAAGGATGGAGTCTTTGCTCAATCGACGTCACTAGCCTGTACACCTTGATCCCCCACGATACGGGTGTACAGGCAGTGGTCGATATTTTGAAAAGAACCAATAAATCTGAACCTTAAAATTTATACTACATAATAGCAGGTTTATGTATGGAGAGAATTGGTATAGGCAGGACACCGGCACCCCGATGGGGATGCCAGCGTCCTGTACATATGCCAATCTATACTTAGCTAATTTTTAAAACAATGTGGTATACACTACTGATAATCCGTTCATCCAATACATCAGGACATACGTCCGTTTCGTAGACGATGTCCTAAATGGAGTTGAGGGGTACAACATGGCATTTACCCATAAATTTGGAGGTGCCATGCTTGAGTTCCTAGATATCAAACTGGTTGTTAGTAATGACAGACTAATAAGTGAAGGGTACAGGAAAGAAGTAGCCAAAAATACTATACTCCATTATCAGAGTTCCCATACTCAAGCGGTAAAAAATGGAATTCCATTTGGGCAATTCCTGCGTCTTAAAATAAATAATATGCAAGATGAGACATACCAAAGACAGGCAACAGAATTGGAGGAGCGACTATTAGACAGAGACTATCCGGCAGCCCTGATTAAGAAGGGAAAGGAAAAAGCAGATAGCAAACAAAGAATAGATTTATTCAGGCCAAAAAAACAACAACAAAAAAAACATACAAAGAAATAGGTTTGCGTTCACATTTCAAAATTCACCAGTTAATAAAATATTAGAAAGAGCAATTAGAAGAAATTGGTACATAATAGAAACAGATGAAGATCTGAAAGAAATGGAAAAGAACAAACCATTAATTTCCTATAGAAAAACTAAAACTATAGGCGATACAATTAAACAAGCACATTAAAAGCAGATTGAAAAAGAAAAAAGAAAAAAACGGATTGGCTAACAGATCAGATACCAGTAGGGAATTTTCAATGTAAGAGTTACAATTTTTGCAAGTACAATTTGGGTTTAAGAACATTCAGGATAGGTCCTATAACACAGACTGTCCAAGAGCTGATTACATGTAGATCCAAAAATATTGTATATGTCATCTTTTGCCCGTGTGGCTTCTATTACATTGGAAAGACGATTAGGCAATTATGCGTCAGAATTAGAGAACATTTTTACTCTTTGCGCACTAAAAAAGGAGCCCCTAGGTTTATTTCCCATGTGATAGAAGCCCACGGAGGGAGTCATGAATCCCTCAGGTTTGCCGGGCTAGAAATAGTCACTGCGAAGCCAGGCATAAAATCAGATAAAAATCTTTTAAGAAGAGAGACACATTGGATTATAGCTAGCGAAGCCACAGGGGTCCTTGGACTCAATGATAAAGTAGATGTCTCAATTTGCTTCTAAAAAAGATCAAGGTATTTACTTGTCAGGTCTGTTTAGCAGTAGAGGTAGCTGTAGGGTTAAGCTAGAAATAGCAAACCTCGTTCTTTTTTAACGTCACAAGGTGTAAGAAACGGTGATTGGTGTAAATGATTACTCACCTGTATAAAATATGGCACGTTCCGGTTTAGAGACGGGCCCGTTGAAGCACTATCCAGTGCGAAACCCCGGTGTCGCCTCTCTGTGATACCCCCCCGGTACCATCTGCTGTCCTCCCGTGCATTTGTACTAGGCTGTGAATATGTGCAATAAATATTGCTGAATTGGAATACTGGTGAGTGCCGACTTTTTCATTCTTCTATCAAGTGTACCAAGGTTATCTTCTTACATGTGTCCGAGCACCATCATATCCGTCACCGCTATAGTGACTTAGAATCCGTTCGCTGAAGGTACAGAAGTAAGCAGTGCCGAACGTCTTGAATATAGATTTGTAAATTACTTCTATTAAAAAATCTTAATCCTTTCCGTACTTATGGGCTTCTGAAGTTAAGGTTGTTCTTTTCTGTCTAAGTGCTCTCGGATGACACGTGTCTCGGGAACCACCCAGTTTAGAAGCAAATCCCCATAGCAAACCTCTTCTAAACTGGGCGGTTCCCGAGACATGTGTCATCAGAGAGCACTTAGACAGAAAAAAACAACCTTAAAGGGGTATTCCAGGCCAAAACTTTTTTTATATATCAACTGGCTCCGGAAAGTTAAACAGATTTGTAAATTACTTTGATTAAAAAATCTTAATCCTTCCAATAGTTATTAGCTTCTGAAGTTGAGTTGTTTTCTGTCTACCTGCTCTCTGATGACTCACGTCCCGGGAGCTGTGCAGTTCCTATGGGGATATTCTCCCATCATGCACAGCTCCCGGGACGTGACATCATCATTGAGCAGTTAGACAGAAAACTTCAGAAGCTAATAACTATTGGAAGGATTAAGATTTTTTAATAGAAGTAATTTACAAATCTGTTTAACTTTCCGGAGCCAGTTGATATATATAAAAAAAGGTTTTGGCTGGAATACCCCTTTAACTTCAGAAGCTCATAAGTACTGAAAGGATTAAGATTTTTTAATAGAAGTAATTTACAAATCTGTTTAACTTTCTAGAGCCAGTTGATATATAAAGAAAGTTTTTTCCTGGATAACCCCTTTAAAGGGGTACTCCAGCCCTAAGACATCTTATCCCCTATCCAAAGAATAGGAGATATGATGCCTGATTGCGAGGGTCCCGCTGCTGGGGACCCTGCAATCATTCATGCAGCACCCACCTGTCTCAGCTGCATGGAGCTACGATAGCTCCGTGTTTTGAAGACTCACGACCAAGTGGCCGGAGTATCGTGACGTCACAACTCCACCCCTTGTGAAGTTACGCCCCGCCCCCTCAATGCAAGCCTATGGGAGGGGGCATGATGATTGCGGGGGTTCCCAGTGGCGGGACCCCCGCAATCAGATATCCTTTGGATAGGGGATAAGATGTCTTAGGGCCGGAGTACCCCTCTGAGAACTCACTACTTTACATTGTAGCAGAATGTAATTTCTTCAGTGTTGTCAAATGAAAAGATATAATTAAAAAAATATAAGGGAGTGTATTCACTTATGGGAGATACTGTAAGTACAATGAATAAACACAGTGGGTCAGTTAACAATAAAGCCCAATAGCCAAGTGTCCATATTAACCCTGAAATCTGGTGAACACAGATTGGTTACATACAAAACATATTTTGAACAATGTGAACAAAAAGAGTGCAATGTATTTTTGTACTACTGATGTAAGGAAAAGCTGATAGATTAGTTAGTTTGCAGTGACCATGCAAAACTGATAGGGCATCTGGTGTACAAAGCCACTAATATTAGTGAATGATTACAGTCTTATAGTATTTCCATAAATAATGAACATTGTTGTTTTGTCAATGTTAAAGGGGTACTCCGCCCCTGGAGATCTTATCCCCTATCCAAAGGACAAGGGATAACATGACTGATCACAGGGGGTTCGACCACTGGGACCCACCATGATAGCTGGGCCAGAACCCTGAATTTGCTTGACCACAGCCCTCATGTCTCTTCCCATATATCTGAATGGAAGGGGCATAGTGTGATGCCTCAATGGTTGCCCGAAGCAAATTTCGGAATTTAAATGTTCAGAACTCCAGGTTGCCAGTCTGGAGAACATAGGGGGTCTCAGCAGCTGGACCCCCACGATCAGAAATCTTTTCTTTTATTGTTTCAATAGGGGATAAGATGTCTAGGTGGCAGAGTATCCCTTTAAGATCTGTTTGCTGCATTTACTTCAATAAAGAAAAAGTTAACTGCAACAACCATCAAATAATTTGTCCTCCATCCGCCTGCACCTTACAGAGCTACACTTAATAGAGCTTTCAGCAGCATCTCTGTGTGTGTCTCTCTCTACCTGTCACACTCTGCAGCCAAATCTTCTTCCTATATCTACCCTCTCTATAGACTTATATGAACAGATGTAACTTGACTCCTCAGTGAGCTGATCAAAAAAAATAATTGGGCTGATTGAATAAACCATTGGATTACAACTGTTTATCCTGGGCCACTGGCAGAACTGTCTTCTCTCCATCAGGAACAAATCTAAGTTCAGTTGTGCCAAACATTTATTTGTATAGGGAGAGATAACAATCAGCCAAAATAACTTTAAACTGACAACTATTGAAGATGTACACTATGGCGTTCTTTACCTCAGGGGCAGCATATTTACCTCTTTAAGGTCAATGACCACTGTGTGGCTGCCCAGAAAAGCAGAGATTATGTGCCAGGAGAAAAGTAGTGTGGCACAAAAGGGGTTAGAGTACATCCAAAGATCCACATTTTATGGAATGCAACTTCATACTTTAAGTAACACTTAGAGAGAGATCCTTGAGATCCTTGAGTTTATGGTTAAATTTCTCTTTAATTCTGTTTATTTTGAATAAATAAGATACTAAAGGCCTCATTCTGAATATAAGTTTAACGGTTGAAGTTTTATGTAAAAATGTAAAGTCAATTTAAAGAAATTGTCCACCTCCTAACACAATTTTGCTTTAATATATAAAACTCTATCTTCATATTGGTTGGAGCTCTGTTTTTATGATACAGAGCTAAAACCCCTTTCCCCAGTGGTGGCTGCAGGCAGTCATAATTTCATCATTTACCTCTATGGTTGTGTGAATGGAAACGGGGGATTTGGAGCTACGTAAACAGAAAAACTGACTCTGGCCTCTATAAAAATAAAATCAATCACAACAGAGCTCTGAAAATGTTTAAATGGTGTCTAAAGCTAGACATACATTTATTGGTAAATAATTTGGTGGCACTGTAAAATCCTACATAAATTCATTAAGATTGCCTAATCCGAATGTTTGAAAATTTAGTGAAACTGGGCAAAAAGAACCCCTAAGTCTATGGGTTAAAACCGGGCAAAAAGAATCCATATGGCTATGGGCAAAACTGGAAAAAAGAACCCATGTGTTCATATTTGAGAATTCTGTCAAGTTTTAAAGGGGTACTCGGCCCACAGAGATCTTCTCCTCTATCCTTTGAACCCCTCCGATCAGACATCTTATCCCTTATCCTATGGATAGGGAATAAGATGTATGTGGGCAGAGTACCTCTTTAAGCTTGGATACTTAAATCTCCTCCTCCTAACTTCTGGCAATATCTGTTAACATTTAGTGAGTAATGCACGTCAATGTGTCTACAGGTACATATGACAGACTTGCTCCAATAAAGTGATAAACAGATATTGGAACTTAGTGAAATCTGATTCTAAATATTGTACTTTATTTAAAAAATATAGAGAAATGTTGCTTTCCCGTAATTAGTGTGCCCAATTTGCAACTGCATTATCAAAGGTAAACACATCATCATCCTAAATAGAATAATAAATAATGTTCCAGTCAAAGGTTTTTTCATGTTTTCAACTAAAAATTTCATTCACCTTCCTTAACCCCTTAACGACGCAGGATGTAAATGTACGTCCTGGTGACGTGGTACTTAACGCACCAGGACGTACATTTACGTCCTGTGCATAACCACGGCATCAGAGCAATGCCGGCATCATGCGCGGCAGGTCCCGGCTGTGCATCGCAGCCAGGGACCCGCCGGTAATGGCGGACACCCGCGGATGTCCGCCATTAACCCCTCAGATGCCATGATCAATATCGATCACGGCATCTGCAGCATCGCGGTCACTTAAAAGGATGATCGGATTGCCCGCAGCGCTGCCGCGGCGATCCGATCATCCTGCACGGCAGACAGAGGTCCCCTCACCTGGCTCCGCTGCCTTCAAGGAGTCTTCTGCTCTAATCTGCCTTCCCGCAGACCAGAGCAGAAGATCACCGATAACCCTGATCAGTGCTATGTCCTATACATAGCACTGAACAGGATTAGCAATCGAGTGATTGCTTTAAATAATCGCCTATGGGGACTATTAAAGTGTAAAAATAAAAACGTAAATTGTCCTATTTTCCCTATTTTACCCCCAAAAAGTGTAAAAAAATGACTTGATATACATATTTGGTATCGCCGCGTATGTAAATATCCGAACTATTAAAATAAAATGTAAATGTTCCTGTACGGTGTACGACGTGAACGTAAAAAAAAAAAGTCCAAAATAGCAGCTTTTTTTATAACATTATATTCTTTAAAAAAATAATAAAAAATGTAATAAAAGTTTTGTATATGCAAATATGGTATTAATAAAAAGTACAGATCGCAGCGCAAAAAATGAGCCCTCATACCACCGCTTATACAGAAAAATGAAAAAGTTATAGGTCTTCAAAATAGGGGGATTTTTAGCATACTAATTTGGTTAAAAAGTTTGCGATTTTTTTAAGCACAACAGTAATAGAAAAGTATATTATCATGGGTATCATTTTAATTGTATTGACCTAGAGAATAAAAAACAAATGTCATTTTTACCATAAATTGTACGGCGTGAAAACAAAACCTTCCAAAATTTGCAAAATTGCAGTTTTCTTTTTAATTTCCCCACACAAACAGTTTTTTTTTGGTTGCGTCATACATTTTTTGATAAAGTGAGGGATGGCATTACAACGGAAAACTGGTCGTGCAAAAAACGAAAATGTAAAAATAAAATTGTCTGAGTCCTTAAGGTCCAAATGGGCTGAGTCCTTAACCCCTTAAGGACTCAGGGTTTTTCCGTTTTTGCACTTTCGTTTTTTCCTCCTTACCTTTTAAAAATCATAACCCTTTCAATCCATATTATGGCTTATTTTTTGCGTCGCCAATTCTACTTTGCAGTGACATTAGTCATTTTACCCAAAAATGCACGGCGAAACAGAAAAAAAAATCATTGTGCGACAAAATCGAAAAAAAAAATTCCATTTTGTTACTTTTGGGGGCTTCCGTTTCTACGCAGTGCATATTTCGGTAAAAATTACACCTTATTATTATTCTGTAGGTCCATACGGTTAAAATGATACCCTACTTATATAGGTTTGATTTTGTCGCACTTCTGGAAAAAAATCATAACTACATGCAGGAAAATTTATACGTTTAAAAATGTCATCTTCTGACCCCTATAACTTTTTTATTTTTCCACGTACAGGGCGGTATGAGGACTCAGTTTTTGCGCCATGATCTGAAGTTTTTATTGGTATGGTTTTTGTTTTGATCGAACTTTTTGATCACTTTTTATTCATTTTTTAATGGTATAAAAAGTGACCAAAATACGCTTTTTTGGACTTTGGAATTTTTTTGCGCATACGCCATTGACCGTGCGGTTTAATTAATGATATATTTTTATAGTTCGGACATTTACGCACGCGGCGATACCACATATGTTTATTTATTTATTTATTTTTACACTGTTTTCTTTGTTTTATGGGAAAAGGGGGGTGATTCAAACTTTTATTAGGGAAGGGGTTAAATGACCTTTATTAACACTCTTTTTTTACATTTTTTTTGCAGTGTTATAGGTCCCATAGGGACCTATAACACTGCACACACTGATCTCTCATCCTGATTACAGGCGTGTATTAACACGCCTGTGATCAGTATTATTGGCGCTTGACTGCTCCTGCCTGGATCTCAGGCACGGAGCAGTCATTCGTCGAACGGACACCGAGGAGGCAGGTAAGGGCCCTCCCGGTGTCAGGTCAGCTGTTCGGGATGCCGTGATTTCACTGCGGCGGTCCCGAACAGCCCGACTGAGCAGCCGGGTCACTTTCACTTTAGAAGCGGCGGTCAGCTTTGACCGCCGCTTCTAAAGGGTTAATACCGCACGTCGCCGCGATCGGCGATGTGTGGTATTAGCCGCGGGTCCCGGCCGTTGATGAGAGCTGGGACCGACGCGATATGATGAGGGATTGCGGCGTGATCCCGCTTCATATCGCGGGAGCTGGCGCAGGACGTAAATATACGTCCTGCGTGGTTAAGGGGTTAAAGGGGTACTCCCGTGGAAAACTTTTTTTTTTTAAACAACTGGTGCCAGAAAGTTAAACAGATTTGTAATGTACTTCTGTTAAAAAATCTTCCAGTACTTTTTAGGGGCCATATAATACAGAGGAAATGTTTTTCATTTTAGATTTCTCTGAAGTCATGACCACAGTGCTCTCTGCTGACCTCTGCTGTCCATTGCAACATATGTTTGCTATGGGGATTTTCTCCTGCTGTGGACAGTTCCTAAAATGGACAGCAGAGGTCAGCAGAGAAATATATGACATCAGAGAAATATAAAAAGATAAGGATTTCCGCTTTAGTATATAGCCCCAAAAAAGTACTGGAAGGCTTAAGATTTTTTCATAGAAGTAATTTACAAATCTGTTTAACTTTCTCGCACCAGTTGATTTAAAAAAAAGAAAGTTTTCCACGGGACTACCCCTTTAATGCCCCTGCAGTGTTGCATACATTGGACAGAACACAAAAATAATCAAAATGTGTATAATTGAACATGAGTCCGTGATCAGGCATGTGCTGATGAAGAGACCGCTATATCTAGATTTAGAGAAACCACAGTTGCCAAACACATTCTTGAAAATAAGCACGCAGTTAATGAGATACTCTGCTCCTAGACATCTTATCCCCACCAGGAGAATCTGTATAGGAAAAAAGAAGAGACCAATACTGGCGTCTAGCACATTGCCCTTGGCAACAGGAGCAGTGGGGTTCAGGGTTTGGCCCAAAAACCATATAGATGGCCGCTCACCTTAGAGAAGATTAGTAAAAGCCTTTCACCCCAGCGATAATGGGGTACTGAGTCGAGGAATGGTTCTGCTTGCCTTCTGGGTTGCAGGACCAGCTGCACAGCTGTCCTGGATACAGATGAGGAGAAGCTTGAGAAAAGAACCCTTTAGAGATTGTGCTGCGGTTCCCTCAGAATGAAGAGGATAGACTGGATATTGTTTAAAACTTTGCAGTGAAATTAGTCATTTTACCCAAAAATCCATGGTGAAACGGAAAAAAAATTAATTGTGTAACAAAATTGAAGAAAATGTCATTTTGTAACTTTTGGGGGCTTCCGTTTCTAGAGGTAAAAATAACACCTTATCTTTATTCTGTAGGTCCATAAAGTTAAAATGATACCCTACTTAAATAGGTTGGATATTGTCGTACTTCCTACTAATTTTTTGCGCCATGTTCTGAAGTTTTTATTGGTACCATTTTTGTATTGATCAGACTTTTTGATCGCTTTTTATTACATTTTTCATGATAGAAAAAGTGACCAAAAATACGCTATTTTGGACTTTGGAATTTTTTTGTGCGTATGCCATTGACCGTGCAATTGAATTAATTATATATTTTTATAGTTCGAACATTTCCACACGCGAGGATACCGCATATGTTTATTTTTATTTACACTGTTTTTTTTTTATGGGAAAAGGGGGGTGATTCAAACTTTTATTAGGGAAGGGGTTAAATGAACTTCCCTAATAGGGAGCTATAGCACTGCACACACTGATCTCTTATGCTGATCCCTGCAAAGCCATAGCTTTGCATGGATCAGTGAGATAGGGGCTCGATTGTTCAAGCCTGTAGCTCAGGTTTGGAGCAATCAAACCCAGATCGGACGTGGTGGAGACAGATAAGGGGACCTCGGCTCGCGTCCTAGCTGATCGTGACATGGCGATTTTATCGCCATCTCCCAATCAGCCCGACTGAGCTGCCGGAAGCGTTTACTTTCACTTTCAGACGCGGTGGTCAACTTTGATCGCCACGTCTGAAGGGTCAATATCGTGCGGCACAACGATCGTTGCTGTGCACTGTTAGCCCAGGATCCCTGCTATGAATAGCAGCTGGGACCGACCTGGTGTGATGCTTTTAAACACCGGGAACGGACGTAGGGCGTACAGGTACACCCTACGTCCTTAAGAGGTTAAGGACGTAGGGCGTATGGATATGCCCGTGGGAATTCCGGTCCACGCCGTTAGCCGGTTGGGGACCGGACCGGGATGCCTGCTGAAATCATTCAGCAGGCGTCCCGGCACATCACCGAGGGGGGTCCTGAGACCCCCCATGTCGTAAATTGGAGAAAATCCCATGTCAATTCAGACATGCAAATTTCTACTATTCCCGGCTGATTGGGTCTCTGGTGACCCGATCGCCTGAAAAATAGGGATGATCGGAGCTGTCAGTGACAGCCCCGATCATCTGAGGTATAGGAGCTAGGTTGCAGTGCTGCAACCTCCTCCTATCCCCTGCCATTAGTCAGCACTGAGTGCTGACCAATGGCAGTTGAAAACGGGGGTTGCCATGGAAACCCCCCCGCTCTGACCACTTCTGGATGTCGGGTAGAACGGGGGGAGAAGATGAGGGCCGGTACCTGTGGAGAAGATGCCGTGGGGACTGCCGTCGGTGCCGTCAGCAGAGATCAGCGGCGCAGGTAGGGAGGCAACGGCGTGGAGCATGAAGGGAGGTGGCAGTAAAGCAATCTTTACTGATGCCTTCCTAGTGGAAGCCAAACTGCAACTCCCAGCATGCCCAGACAGCCAAAGGCTGTCTGGGCATGCTGGGAGTTGTAGTTTTGCAACATCTGGTGGGTCACAGTTTGGAGACCACTATTACAGTGGTGCCCAAACGGTAGCCCTCCAGATGTTGCAAAACTACAACTCTCAGCATGCCTAGACTGCCAAGGCATGATGTGAGTTGTAGTTTTGTAACATCTGTCCCTTCAGATTTTGCAATTTTCATGAAAATTTAGAAAATTGCTGCTATACTTTGAAGCCCTCTAATTTTTTTTTAAAGTAAAAATATGTCCATTTTATGATGCAAACATAAAGAAGACATGTTGTATTTGTGAATCAATAAAAATGTATTTGAAATATCAATTTTCCTTACAAGCAGAGAGTTTCAAAGTTAGAAAGATGCAACATTTTCTAACTTTTCATGAAATTTGGGGATTTTTCACCAAGAAAGGATGCAAGTAACGACAAGAATTTACCACTAAAATAAAGTAGAATATGTCACGAAAAAAACTTTCTCAGAATAAGAATAATCGATAAAAGCATCTTAGGGTTATTAATGCTTAAAGTGACAGTGGTCAGAATTGCAAAAAATGGCTCCGTCCTTAAGGTGAAAATGAGCTGCGTTAAACAATATCCAGTCTATCCTCTTCATTCTGAGGGAACTGCAGCACCACCTCTAAAGGGTTCTTTTCTCAAGCTTCTCCTTATCCCCACTGGGGACTCATGTGATCTCCCTGCTGCGCCCGGCGTTCGTTTAGTGCATCGAGTGCAGTGCCGGGGGCTCATGACCTCACGGCAATGCCCGCTCGTGATGTCATGGCCATGCCCCCTCAATGCAAGTGTATGGGAGGGGGCATGATGGGTGTCACACCCCCTCCCATAGACTTGCATTGAGGGGGCATGGTCGTGACATCACGAGCCTCCGCCCTGCATCACCAGTTATCCGGCATGGAGTAAAGTTCGCTCTATGCATTGGATGTCTGGGGTGCTGCAGCCAAGATCGCAGGGGTCCCCAGTGGCGGGGCCCCCTATGATCAGACATCTTATCCCCTATCCTTAGGATAGGGGATAAGATGTCTAGGGGCGGAGTACCCCTTTAACAATCTTAGATGGCAGGTGATTGAAGAGGTACCGCCTAATGTGAACAAGAACATAAATAGACGGTGTTTGCTACAATGTGAGGTCTTTTGGATCACAAATTTTAGATACACAAGAACCTTCGGGGTTGAGTGGGGTGTACAATTTTAAATGGTTTCTATAATATCTTAGTACATTGGTTGTTGTTAGTAGTTTCATATTGAATTATTTCACATGCTAGCTAAAGTCTAATTAATCAGAGTAAACTAGGTGTGTACCAGATATTTAATGAGATCTCCTACCTGACTTCAGTATGCATGATTTAGGGGGTGAACACTGAAACATTGCACATCAGGATTTTATGCCAGAATTTTGCACCAGAATTCTCGCTCAGTTCTGGCATATGTCTTGGGCCATGTAACCAGTTTTTGGAAAACTGCCACTGCAGTTTTTGAACCAAATTCACAAGTGGATCCATAAGGGAGGAGAAGTCTAAGTCCTTCCTTTACATGTCCTATTCCTTTGGAATACATTTCTGGCTTTGGCTCAAAAACTGCAGTGGCAGTTTTCCAAAAACTGCTAGAAAAAAAAAAGTGGAAACCTAACCTTAGATGTGCCAGGAAAAAGCACCTAAAATCTATAAATGTTGTGCATAACAGACAGTTTTGTTGGTGAAAATTCGCCACAATCCTGTCACAATTTTATTAGTAAATCCAGGCAAAAGACTTCTACTTATTTTATGGTGCACCTCTAAATCATATTATATTAAGGAGATGGTATCAATATGTCTGGTTCAATAGTTTTTATCGAAAAATTTTTTAAATACAGTAAACGCACTATATCACCATGATTCTATTGCGCGAATCGCTACATTAAACTCCATTTAGTGCAGTCAAGGCTACAGGGCATCTAAAATGGCAGATTTATATGTGAGGGCATGGGGCAAGGAATCCTGCGAAGGCGGGTACAAGGGTAGGAGGGATGACCCTGAATCACATGCAGGATGCAACCTATCAGCAGCCAGTAACCCCTGTGATGTCAAAGCCCTATATAATCGGCAGCCATATTCCGGCTAGTCACTTCATCCTTTCACTGCAGAGAGATAGATAGGGACAGACAGCGCTGTGTGTTACACAGAAAAGCTTTTTCCAGCAGTGTTTCACCTCCTAGTCACATCAGCGTTCTGTTGGACAGAGAGCGTGGGTTTTTCACAAAAAATAATTTTTACTGCAGCCATTTACCACCCAGTCATTGTCTACAGTAGTGTATTACAGAGAGGGGCAGAGAGCTGTGTGTTGCCTCATACATTTGAACAAGCTGACTCAGCTGGAGAAACATTAGCAGAGGAGGGAGGAATACCTTTTTAGCGCACTCTGTGTCTTTGTTCCACAACAAATGGTCTGCTGGTTATATCAGTCTGTATAATACATACCCAGTGATCCATTCCTAATAGTCTTTGAGAGAGAGAGTGCAATTTTGGGTTTAGTGCACAGTGACTGTGTGCTGCAGCACTGTTGTGTACTGCTGGTGTTATGCACAAATACTTATTTAAGCGTATTGTGAGCATTTTTCTGCCCTTATAAGTGCATACCACATACCTACATCTAAGTAGTGTACTATTTTGTACCTGTTAAACTCTCAAGGGCCTAGATACTGTGAAAGTCCAGGCAAAAGTAATCACAGGCTGATGTTTTACTCAAATGCTTTTTTAAGCGTACTGTAGTGCATTTTGCTGCCCTCATAAGTACATACCACATACCTACATCTAAGTAGTGTACTATTTTGTACCTATTAAACTCTCAAGGGCCTAGATACTGTGAAAGGCCAGGCAAAAGTACGCACCTGCTGGTGTTCTAGACAAATACTGTTAAGTGTAGTGGAGCGCATTCTACTGCCCTCATAAGTGCATACCACATACGTACATCCAAGTGTTGTACCATTTTGTTCCTGATAAAGTCTTAAGGGCCTAGTTACTGTAAAAGGCCCGACAAAAGTACACACCTGCTGCTGTTCTAGACAAATACAGTTTTAAGCATAGTGAAGCATATTGTACTCCCCTCATATACACACTAAGTATGTCAGACAGAGAAGTGCCAGGACGTGCACAGAGGAGTGGCAGAGGCCTAAATTCATCAGGCGCAGGCAGAGGTAACAGCACAGTAGGGGCGTGTTGCAGCAGGAGTCGCAGAGAGAGGTCTGAGCTCCCGATGTCAGCTAGCAATCGTGTCTCAACCAGCAACCCAGTAGCCCTGTTTGATTGGTTCACTCGGTCATCCACTTCATCCCAAGTGACATCCGACACCTCCAGTCAACAGTCGGTGGGTTCCTCAGACTCAACCCTCAGTTGGCATGGCCCTCATGCTGCGGCTGCCACCTCCAGGCTCTGTCATTGTGCCGCCATATGGTCTCCTCATGCTGATGCTGCCACCTCCAGGCTCTGTCATTGTGCCGCCATATGGTCTCCTCATGCTGATGCTGCCACCTCCAGGCTCTGTCATTGTGCCGCCATATGGTCTCCTCATGCTGATGCTACCACCTCCAGGCTCTGTCTCTGTGCCGCCATATGGTCTCCTCATGCTGACGCTACCCCCTCCAGGCTCTCTCCCTGTGCTGCCATGGATACTGCAAAACATAATAAAAGTGGCAGAAAGTTAAACAGATTTGTAAATCACTTCTATTAAAAAAATCTTAATCCTTCCAGTACTTTATAGGGGCTGAATACTAAAGAGAAATCCAAAAAAGAAATGCATTTCCTCTGATGTCATGACCACAGTGCTCTCTGCTGACCTATGCTGTCCATTTTAGGAACTGTCCAGAGCAGGAGAAAATCCCCATAGCAAACATATGCTGGGCAGCAGAGGTCAGCAGAGAGCACTGTGGTCATGACATCAGAGAAAATGCATTTCTTTTTTGGATTTCTCTTTAGTATACAGCACCTAAAAAGTACTGGAAGGATTAAGATTTTTTAATAGAAGTGATTTACAAATCTGTTTAACTTTCTGGCACCAGTTGATTGAAAGAAAAAAAAAGTTTTCCATGGGAGTACCCCTCTAAGATGCTGCTCCCCAGTTACAGAAATTCATCTGCATGAGACCACTGTCACGATGCCGGCTGGCAGGTAGTGGATCCTCTGTGCCAGAGAGGGATTGGCGTGGACCGTGCTAGTGGATCGGTTCTAAGTCACTACTGGTTTTCACCAGAGCCCGCCGCAAAGCGGGATGGTCTTGCTGCGGCGGTAGTGACCAGGTCGTATCCACTAGCAACGGCTCAACCTCTCTGACTGCTGAAGATAGGCGCGGTACAAGGGAGTAGACAGAAGCAAGGTCGGACGTAGCAGAAGGTCGGGGCAGGCAGCAAGGATCGTATTCAGGGGCAACGGCAGGAGGTCTGGAACACAGGCTAGGAACACACAAGGAAACGCTTTCACTGGCACAATGGCAACAAGATCCGGCGAGGGAGTGCAGGGGGAGTGAGGTATAAATAAGGAGTGCACAGGTGAACACACTAATTGGAACCACTGCGCCAATCAGCGGCGCAGTGGCCCCTTAAATCGCAAAGACCCGGCGCGCGCGCGCCCTAGGGAGCGGGGCCGCGCGCGCCGGGACAGGACCGACGGAGAGCGAGTCAGGTACGGGAGCCGGGGTGCGCATCGCGAGCGGGCGCCACCCGCATCGCGAATCGCATCCCGGCTGGAGGCGGTATCGCAGCGCCCCGGGTCAGTGGATCTGACCGGAGCGCTGCAGTGAGGAGAGTGTAGCGAGCGCTCCGGGGAGGAGCGGGGACCCGGAGCGCTCGGCGTAACAGTACCCCCCCCCTTGGGTCTCCCCCTCTTCTTAGAGCCTGAGAACCTGAGGACCAGACTTTTGTCTAGAATATTGTCCTCAGGTTCCCAGGATCTCTCTTCAGGACCACAACCCTCCCAATCAACTAAAAAAAAAGTTTTCCCTCTGACCTTCTTGGATGCCAGAATCTCTTTGACGGAGAAGATGTCCGAGGAGCCGGAAACAGGAGTGGGGGAAACAAGTTTGGGAGAGAAACGGTTGATGATAAGTGGTTTAAGAAGAGAAACGTGAAAGGCATTAGGAATACGAAGAGAAGGAGGAAGAAGAAGTTTGTAAGAGACAGGATTAATCTGGCACAAAATTTTGAAAGAACCAAGATAGCGTGGTCCCAACTTGTAGCTAGGGACACGGAAGCGGACATATTTAGCGGAGAGCCATACCTTGTCTCCAGGAGAAAAAATGGGAGGAGCTCTTCTTTTCTTATCCGCAAACTTCTTCATGCGTGATGAAGCCTGTAAGAGAGAATTTTGGGTCTCTCTCCATATGGTGGAAAGATCACGAGAAATTTCATCCACAGCGGGCAGACCAGAGGGCAAGGGGGTAGGGAGGGGGGGAAGAGGGTGACGGCCGTACACCACGAAAAATGGGGATTTGGAGGAAGATTCAGAGACTCTGAAGTTATACGAAAATTCGGCCCATGGTAGAAGATCTGCCCAATCATCCTGGCGGGAGGAAACAAAATGTCGTAAATAATCACCCAAGACCTGGTTAATTCTTTCTACTTGTCCATTGGATTGAGGATGATATGCAGAAGAAAAGTTTAATTTAATCTTGAGTTGTTTACAGAGAGCCCTCCAGAATTTTGACACGAATTGGACGCCTCTATCCGAGACGATCTGTGTGGGCAACCCGTGAAGACGAAAAATGTGTACAAAAAATTGTTTAGCCAACTGAGGCGCTGAAGGAAGACCAGGAAGAGGGATGAAATGTGCCATTTTGGAGAATCGATCAACGACCACCCAAATAACAGTGTTGCCACGGGATGGGGGTAAGTCAGTAATAAAATCCATACCAATCAGAGACCAAGGCTGTTCGGGGACAGGCAGAGGATGAAGAAAACCAGCGGGCTTCTGGCGAGGAGTCTTATCCCGGGCACAGACAGTGCAGGCTCGCACAAAGTCCACGACATCCGTCTCCAGAGTCGGCCACCAATAGAAGCGAGAGATGAGTTGCACAGATTTCTTGATGCCTGCATGACCTGCGAGATGGGAGGAGTGACCCCATTTGAGGATTCCGAGGCGTTGGCGTGGAGAGACGAAGGTCTTTCCTGGAGGAGTTTGCCTGATGGAGGCTGGAGAAGTGGAAATCAGGCTGTCAGGAGGAATGATGTGTTGCGGAGAGAGTTCAACTTCCGAAGCATCCGAGGAACGAGAGAGAGCATCGGCCCTAATGTTCTTATCGGCAGGCCGAAAGTGAATTTCAAAATTAAATCGGGCAAAGAACAGAGACCACCTGGCCTGGCGAGGATTCAGCCGTTGGGCAGACTGGAGGTAGGAGAGGTTCTTGTGATCGGTGTAAATAATAACTGGAAATCTTGATCCCTCCAGCAGATGCCTCCATTCCTCAAGTGCTAATTTAATGGCTAGAAGCTCTCGATCCCCGATGGATTAGTTCCTCTCCGCCGGAGAGAAGGTCCTAGAAAAAAAACCACAAGTAACAGCATGCCCGGAAGAATTTTTTTGTAGAAGGACCGCTCCAGCTCCTACAGAGGAGGCATCAACCTCCAATAGGAAGGGTTTAGATGGGTCAGGTCTGGAGAGCACGGGAGCCGAAGAAAAGGCAGACTTGAGCCGTTTAAAGGCGTCTTCCGCTTGAGGAGGCCAAGACTTGGGATCGGCATTTTTTTTGGTTAAAGCCACGATAGGAGCCACAACGGTAGAAAAATGTGGAATAAATTGCCTGTAATAATTGGCGAACCCCAAAAAACGTTGGATAGCACGGAGTCCGGAGGGGCGTGGCCAATCTAAGACGGCAGAGAGTTTGTCTGGATCCATTTGTAGTCCCTGGCCAGAGACCAAGTATCCTAGGAAAGGAAGAGATTGGCATTCAAACAGACATTTCTCTATCTTGGCATAAAGTTGATTGTCACGAAGTCTCTGAAGAACCATACGGACATGCTGGCGGTGTTCTTCTAGATTGGCAGAAAAAATCAGGATATCGTCCAGATATACAACAACACAGGAGTATAAGAGATCACGAAAAATTTCATTAACAAAGTCTTGGAAGACGGCAGGGGCGTTGCACAGGCCAAAGGGCATGACCAGATACTCAAAGTGTCCATCTCTAGTGTTAAATGCCGTTTTCCATTCATCCCCCTCTCTGATGCGGATGAGATTATAAGCACCTCTTAAGTCCAGTTTGGTAAAGATGTGGGCACCTTGGAGGCGATCAAAGAGTTCAGAGATGAGGGGTAGGGGGTAGCGGTTCTTTACCGTGATTTTATTAAGACCGCGGTAGTCAATGCAAGGACGTAGAGAGCCATCTTTTTTGGACACAAAGAAAAATCCGGCTCCGGCAGGAGAGGAGGATTTACGGATAAAGCCCTTTTTTAAATTTTCCTGGATGTATTCAGACATGGCAAGAGTCTCTGGGGCGGACAGAGGATAAATTCTGCCCCGGGGTGGAGTAGTGCCCGGGAGGAGGTCAATAGGACAATCATAAGGCCTGTGAGGAGGTAGAGTCTCAGCTTGTTTTTTGCAAAAAACATCCGCAAAGTCCATATAGGCCTTAGGGAGACCGGTTACAGGAGGAACCACAGAGTCACGGCAAGGGGTACTGGGAACCGGTTTTAAGCAGTCCTTGAAACAAGAGGACCCCCAACTCTTGATCTCCCCAGTGGACCAATCCAGGGTTGGGGAATGAAGTTGAAGCCAGGGTAGTCCAAGGAGAATTTCGGAAGTGCAATTGGGGAGGACCAAAAATTCAATCTTCTCGTGATGAGGTCCGATGCACATTAGAAGGGGCTCCGTGCGGAAACGTATGGTACAGTCCAATCTTTCATTGTTTACACAATTGATGTAGAGGGGTCTGGCGAGACTGGTCACGCCAGACTGGTCGGATGTTGAACCTGTTGACGAGAGAGGCCAAAATAAAATTTCCTGCAGATCCGGAATCCAGGAAGGCCATAGTAGAGAAGGAGAAGGCAGAGGCAGATATCCGCACAGGCACAGTAAGACGTGGAGAAGCAGAGTAGACATCAAGGACTGTCTCAACTTTGTGCGGAGTCAGCGTACGTCTTTCCAGGCGGGGAGGACGGATAGGACAATCCTTCAGGAAGTGTTCGGTACTGGCACAGTACAGGCAGAGATTCTCCATGCGGCGTCGTGTCCTCTCTTGAGGTGTCAGGCGAGACCGGTCGACCTGCATAGCCTCCACGGCGGGAGGCACAGGAACGGATTGCAGGGGACCAGAGGAGAGAGGAGCCGGGGAGAAAAAACGCCTCGTGCGAACAAAGTCCATATCCTGGCGGAGCTCCTGACGCCTTTCGGAAAAACGCATGTCAATGCGAGTGGCTAGATGAATGAGTTCATGAAGGTTAGCAGGAATTTCTCGTGCGGCCAGAACATCTTTAATGTTGCTGGATAGGCCTTTTTTAAAGGTCGCGCAGAGGGCCTCATTATTCCAGGATAATTCTGAAGCAAGAGTACGGAATTGTACGGCGTACTCGCCAACGGAAGAATTACCCTGGACCAGGTTCAACAGGGCAGTCTCAGCAGAAGAGGCTCGGGCAGGTTCCTCAAAGACACTTCGAATTTCCGAGAAGAAGGAGTGTATAGAGGCAGTGACGGGGTCATTGCGGTCCCAGAGCGGTGTGGCCCATGACAGAGCTTTTCCAGACAGAAGGCTGACTACGAAAGCCACCTTAGACCTTTCAGTAGGAAACTGGTCCGACATCATCTCCAAGTGCAGGGAACATTGGGAAAGAAAGCCACGGCAAAACTTAGAGTCCCCATCAAATTTATCTGGCAAGGATAGTCGTAGACCAGAAGCGGCCACTCGCTGCGGAGGAGGTGCAGGAGCTGGCGGAGGAGATGATTGCTGAAGCTGTGGTAGTAGCTGCTGTAGCATCACGGTCAGTTGAGACAGCTGGTGGCCTTGTTGCGCTATCTGTTGTGACTGCTGGGCGACCACCGTGGTGAGGTCAGCGACAACTGGCAGAGGAACTTCAGCGGGATCCATGGCCGGATCTACTGTCACGATGCCGGCTGGCAGGTAGTGGATCCTCTGTGCCAGAGAGGGATTGGCGTGGACCGTGCTAGTGGATCGGTTCTAAGTCACTACTGGTTTTCACCAGAGCCCGCCGCAAAGCGGGATGGTCTTGCTGCGGCGGTAGTGACCAGGTCGTATCCACTAGCAACGGCTCAACCTCTCTGACTGCTGAAGATAGGCGCGGTACAAGGGAGTAGACAGAAGCAAGGTCGGACGTAGCAGAAGGTCGGGGCAGGCAGCAAGGATCGTAGTCAGGGGCAACGGCAGGAGGTCTGGAACACAGGCTAGGAACACACAAGGAAACGCTTTCACTGGCACAATGGCAACAAGATCCGGCGAGGGAGTGCAGGGGGAGTGAGGTATAAATAAGGAGTGCACAGGTGAACAGACTAATTGGAACCACTGCGCCAATCAGCGGCGCAGTGGCCCCTTAAATCGCAAAGACCCGGCGCGCGCGCGCCCTAGGGAGCGGGGCCGCGCGCGCCGGGACAGGACCGACGGAGAGCGAGTCAGGTACGGGAGCCGGGGTGCGCATCGCGAGCGGGCGCCACCCGCATCGCGAATCGCATCCCGGCTGGAGGCGGTATCGCAGCGCCCCGGGTCAGTGGATCTGACCGGAGAGCTGCAGTGAGGAGAGTGTAGCGAGCGCTCCGGGGAGGAGCGGGGACCCGGAGCGCTCGGCGTAACAACCACAAGTAAGTATTGAGTATATGCATTAGCTATAACTTAACTTTTCTTAGGAAAAAATATATAATTTTTTATTTTTTTTTAAATCTAACAAAAGGAAAGGTGTGCAAAAAACACCATGTGCCATTGATGCGAAGCAAAGACCTCTAAAAGGTGGAAAGGAACAACCTATGGCCCATTGTAACAGGTGGGAGTAAAAACTTCATCTGTAAGGACCAACTCTTGCAGTATTAATTCCCTTCTTGGCAAGTGTTACTCATCCTAAAAAGGGCAGCCCCACACAGGAACCTCTCCCTTTTTCCATCTAAAAACACTGGGAAATGGCAATGTTTTAAGGTGGAAATAGGGAGAGGTTTGTGTGTGGGGCTGACCTTTTTAGGACGAGTAACACTTGCCAATAAGGAGAGTGAAATATGCATAAAGAAGCAGAGATACAGGCGCAACCATGTGCCGTTACCCTTAGCAACAAACATATGTGTACAGGTTTAAAGGTTATGCTCACCTTCAGGTGTTGCACTCTGGGCACAACACCATATAGTGCTTTTTTTGCTGAGGCAGTAGGCTGTCAGATGTTGCAAAGGTCCGGGGAGTGCTGCCAGCACCACTCCGTCCTGGATGTCTCTCGGACTGTCTGGAAATCAGGATACAACCAACCGCAGGCTGCGGGTGAAAAGAAGGGTGTGCAAGGCGCTCTGCTCCGGTTGGAAGAGTGCTCCTTTAGGTCACAAAGGAGTGGACTCAGGGGATTAAATAAAGGATGGCTTTATTCGGGTAAAACAATAAAATTATAGATACAGCGGATGACGCGTTTCGAGGGGCGGGACCCTCTCTTTGTCGAAATGAGAGCTAATTTTTTGCACCGTGATCTGAAGTTTTTAGCGGTACCATGGGGGGGGGGGTGATTCAAACTTTTATTAGGGAAGGGGTTAAATGATCTTTATTCACTTTTTTTTTTGCAATGTTATTGCTCCCATAAGGGGCTATAACACTGCACACACTGATCTATTACATTGATCAATGGTTTCTCATAGGAAACCAGTGATCAATGATTCTGAAGCTTGATTGCTCATGTCTGGATCTCAGGCATTGAGCAGTCATTTGGCGATCGGACAGCGAGGAGGAAGGTAGGGGACCGTCCTGCTGTCCTACAGCTGTTTGGGATGCCGCGATTCCGCCGCTGCGATCCCTAACAGCCCCCTGAGCTAACTGGCAACATTTTAGTTTCACTTTAGACACGGCGTGTGATCGTGGTGCCGCGCACTATTAGCTACAGGTCCCGGCCGTTGTTAGAGGCTGTAGCCCCGCATTATAGAACGGGAGCAGACTCAGGGCATAGAGGTACGCCCTAAGTCCTTAAGGAGTTAATTTTTAGCTTACAATATCTTCATCAGAACTCAGCCCCACCTGACGACAGGAGATGAGGATTAGAAATGAGGATCAGATATGAGGACAGGATATGGGGACGGGATGTGAGGACAGTATATGAGGACGGGATATGAGGTAAGGATATGGGGACGGGATATGGGCACGAGATATGGGGAAGGGATATGAGGTCTGGATATGAGGTTAAATATGGGGAAGGGATATGGGGATGGGACATGAGGATGTAATATGAGGATGGGGATGTGATATTGGGATGGGATATAAGGATGGAATATGAGGTCGGTATATAAGGACGGGATATGAGGAGGGGATTTTGGGTCAGGATATGAGGAGGAGATATGGGGTCAGGATTTAAGGGCGGGATATGAGGGCAAAAGTTTTCTCCTTTGTTGCTTTTTCTCCCCCACAAGGATTAGGTAGGAAAAACCGGACAGCGCTGGGTACTCAGCTAGTATATATATATATATATATATATATATATATATATATATATATGTATATATATATATATATATATATATATATACCAAGGAAAGTCAGTTATTTAAACATCTGCACACTGTTTATTTATTGTAAATAAGAAATGAACAGATTCAGACAATTTTAAACCTACATTATTTTCCTTGACATTAACATTACCTTCCATGCCACCCTTTTTTCTTTAAGTGATTTCTTCCTCCTGTAATTTAAAAAATATATATATATATATACAAGCACTTCAGTCTTCATATTACCATGTAACCTTGAACTTAAAGGATAATTCTTATCACAAACTTGACCTTTAGATCTATTGGGTCTTATCTTATTTTCTCATATTTTTTACTTTCACCTTTGAAAAATGCAAAAGACATTAAAAGTTCTTTTCAAAAGCAGCAAATCCCAAATATGTTCTAAGCATCTCTGATCTGTAACACATTAGAGATGGAAATTAAAGTCTCAAGTGTTTGTAGAAATCACCCTTCCGTATCACATATTTTTTTTTTTCCCCTCCAAGTACAACAAAAGTACATACATGTGGTCAGCTTTAGATTTGTCTCACTGGGAGTTCACATGTATTTTTAACTGCCTTCAATTGTTAATGTATTCCTCAAATGAGATGCATCACCTTGAAGAATGACTTTTTGTCCCCTGGGAATTAGCCAAACAACTATTTCATTCACTATGATAATCAGTTCTACCTCCAGCAATATATGAAACTGAAATTTAATAGGCACTTGTGATTAGTTTTTAAAACAGCGAGCCATCATTGTCCATTGTAGAGGGAAAAAAGAAAACAAAAAATGAGGGGGCAAAGGTTAACATTGATGTTTTTGCTTGTATGAATCATTAACATCTTTGATCATGCTTTATAATCCTTATTACCATTCTCATTATGCTCATTATGAAGTAACAACTTTGATCAGAATAGGTTTGAAATTGCATACAAAGGACGAATAATGCTGTTTTGTCGACACACCAAGCTTCTTCTACTCATAAAGCGGAGGTGTAAAATACCCGGAAATTACTCTTTGTAATTAGATGACTTTGTAAATGCTTAACAAGACACAATAGGATGATTGAGAGTAAATTCAATTCAATCCTAAGATTTTTTTTTTAAACTACAAACAAAACTACGAGTCGAGAATTTTTACGATCCATTTTGATCATCTGCATTTATTTAGATTAAGATAGTTTTCTAAATCTTTTCTACCTGTTGATATTCAATATACCCACCATGTTGAAGAGTTTCCAGATCATTCATCCTCATCGTACCTAGCACATGCACAGCTTTCAACTTTTTGGATGGTCAAAGAGAGATATTAGTTGTTTTTTTATTTAGAAGTTAAAGGAGTACTCCCATCTTCCTTTTATTTTTTATCACTCAATCCAAAGAATAAGGGATAATAGCTGATTGGTGTGCTAAGTGTGTCTGGTGACCATGTATAGAATGAATGGAGTGCTGGCTGCACATTTTTTCCTTTTAGAGGTAATTTTGTCCCCGCTATTAGGATTATCAAGGGGAAGGTAACCTCTGGGTACAGCTTGTTATCTTGAGATTGGAATATTCCTTTAATGCAAAAGGAATCTAAATATATACATTGCTGGCAAGGCAAATAAAATCATGTGGGGCACCAAAAGGGTCACAGTTTTATGTGACAAGGAAATAGTTTTACCGCTGTACAAATCACTAGTCAGACCACACATGAAATTCTGTGTACAGTACTGGGCCCATTTGATTATTAGAATTAGGGTTATTTAGTTTAGAAAAAAGACGGTTTAGGGGCAACCTAATAACTGTGTATAAATATATAAGGGGACTGTACAAAGAATTATCCTATAATCGTTTTATACCCAGGACTGTAACTATAACAATGGGACATCCTGTAGGTCTTAGGGAAAGAAGGTGGTTCTTTACTGTAAGTGCAGTAATACTATGGAACTATCTGCCAGAGGAAGTGGTCATGGTAAAATCAATAAAAAAATAAAAAAAAAGCTCAAAAGAGGCCTGGACCTGTTTCTGGGGAGAAATGATTTCAAAGATTATGGATACTAGATTTATGGAGATAGAATGTTTATCCAGGGGTATTTGGAGATGGAAATTTTCCCCAAGTATGAGGCAATTGGCATTAGCCACACAAGGGTTTTCTGTCTTCCTCTGTATCAACACAATAGGGACACAATATGGATATAGGATGGATGAACTTGATTAACTCTTTTTTTTTTTTTTTTACTTTTTTTTCTTTCAATGGTAAAAGTTTTATTGAAAATATAAACAACAGAAAAAAATTGGTTACATTATTGCAATACTCAGCATAACATGTATATGCTCGATAACAAAAGCAGGAATACAGCCAAGACAAGGGAAAGTCTTTCGTAAAGAAGAAAAGGGAGAAGGGAAAGGAAAAAGAAAGAACGAGAAGAAGAGAAGGGAAGAAAGTGGTAGGGGATGATGAGGGGAGAGAGGAGGAAAGGCATTACAGGGACTCTAGTCTTTTTTCAACCTTATGGATTATGTAACTGTAAGTGGATCTCCAATTTTCGGGACCCTATCCAGGGCTCGAGTCCTGCAGGAACACACAGGAACAGCGTTCCTTTGCTTTTTCCAGGGGAGGAACGCCGTCCCTGTCAAACTAGTCCTGAAGGTCAATACCTCTGAATTATTCTCATCCTCCCTCCGTCTCCTCCCCTGGCCCGGACTGCTAGATGCTGGAGATGTAGGACCTGTGATGATGTCACCAGCACATGTTGGGGGCGAAGCTTAGCTGTGGAGGACAGGAGAGATCTTGGTTGAAGGACCTGTGTGATGCTGTGGAGGAGGCGGGGCTGAGCTGGAGGAGATATGTCACATGTCCCCCCAGTAAGATAATTACATAAAGGGAGATTTGTTACAGTGTGTCACCACAGTAGTAAGGAGATTACATGAGGAGGAGGTTTGTTACAGTGTGTCACCCCAGTAGTAAAGTGATTACATGAGGAGGGGGCTTGTTACAGTGTCACCCCAGTAGTAAGGTGATTACATGAGGAAGAGGTTTGTTACAGTGTGTTACCCCAGTAGTAAGGAGATTACATGAGGAGGAGGTTTGTTACAGTGTGTCACCCCAGTATTAAGGTGATTACATGAGAAGGAGGTTTATTACAGTGGGTCACTCTTATACTCCATATACAGCTGTATGCCTGTGGCCTGTAAGAATCCTGGAACCATGCAGGATGTCAAGTCAAGTTTTAGCTTGGACATTTTCTTTTTTTTTTTCTTTGTGCAAACTGGGGGGGGGGGAGGGGGTTGTATTAGAAATCTTGGGTGAGCTCCCACACTTTTTTTTCCAGGACTTGACCCCTGACCCTATCACTTCTGAGATTCTACTCCTGTAGAGGCTACTGTGCTGGTTTAGCTCTGTGCTCTCTTTAATAGTTTCCCCTGTGCCTCTGCAAAAATGGGCTATGTATTGCAATTTCATGTATAACATTAGGCCAGGAGAGCCGCTTTGCATGAAAATACTGTGATGGAGATTGCCCCCTCACTTCCAGGATTGGTGGGGTTCCCAGCAGTTGAACTTCCATAAAAATGTTGTGAGAAACCATAGAGTCCATATAGCCTCAAATCATGAACATATGTACAAGTTAGGAATCAGAAGCATGCTTCCTAAAACAAAAATAGGCATAGAAAAAGGAAGGCTTGCACATGAATGCAAATGAATGAGTCAGGGATGGAATTGTATTCGGACTTGCGTGATCAAAAAAGGCTTTTAGTTAAGTTTAGTCTTTGGCCCTAAATATTCATCTCATGCACAAAGCTGTAATGTAACCAAATTGTTCACGGGTTGCAGTTTCAATGTTTGTTTATTTATTTTTGCTTTCTTTGCATAGCCAGGTCCAAAAGAAGAAAGGTATATGTCTGTTTTCTTTCTTTAAGATCCAATCTTGGCTTAAATTTTAAAAAGCACTGATATGCATGCAGATGGATCAAAGTTTTTCCACTGATAATCTGGTAAAATCCACACCAAATTGTGTAATATTGGTGTGTATTTGTTCTGTATTTTTTTAATTTTATATTGATGCAGATTCTAATTCTTAGACTGTATACAATTACATGAAAAGTACTAATGTGCCCAATTTATAAAAAAAAAATTAGGCTGGTTAATGAATCTAAAATATCTAAGACTTTTGTAAAAATAATACATTAGGTGAAAATTGGTACACCAGTAAAACCATGCCGAAAACACGCCCACTTGAAATTCAGGCACCGCATGGCAGGTGCGTCAGCAAAATACACTACTTACATGTAAGACAGCCCAAACCACAAATGTGCACCAACTGACCAGGCACACAGGGCTTTATACATTAGCACCTTGGGTCATTTTCTGATAAAACATTTCATTTAAAGAGTTACTGTTATAAAAATAAAAATAATAATAATAATTTTATAATGTTGTCCAGACATGTTAAAAGTTGGGATGGCAAATGGTCTCTGTCCTGAGACCTACCACAAATGGGAGTTTAAGCCAGGTGAAGAGTGCAACAGCACACACTTCTCTCCCTGGCTGTCAATCAAATCAGACTCATTTACCTACTACAGTGACCTCCTGATGAAGTAGCCTTGGTACGAAACGGTGTCGAGGAAGCACGAGGGTCCCCATACGGCACACAACATGTCCAACCCAGGTAATAATATGGTCAAACTGCATTTGTAATAGATTGATGGTTGCTTACTGTATTGTACTGGGAAGTGAACATGGTTATATTTACCATCAATTGAATTGTGACCGCATGTTGGTGACCCTGTGCTAATTGTTCTGAGGTATATGTATTTTAAGGGTTAGGGTTTGTCCATGTCTTTTTTTTTTATATGATTTAATAAAGTTTTGAATATTATTTCTGGATTCTAGTGATTCCTTTTTTGGGTAGCACATGTAGGATTTATCATTGATTTGGTGCTGGTACCTGGTAGTTGTTTGATTTTTTTCTGAGGAAGTATGTAGGTTATCATTTACTACATTGGTCTATGCAATGAATGAGTCTGACAGAGTGGCTGGCTTAGTAGTAAAGCGAGTTGCCTCAAACTTTACTGGCTTATAACTCAGGATCACAGCTGGTCTGAGGATATGTCAAACGTTGTTTCAAATGACAGTAACAGTTTAAAGAGAAGATTTCTTTCTGGAAAAATTGTCTGGTTAATAATGTAGTCATAGTCACCATGGCTCCTTATAGCATTCAAGTGTAAAAAGTTCACATGTGGTAAAATGAATGGCTTGGTATTAGAGCAGGATTTCTCCATTTGAGTTCTCAATGCTCCCCAACAGGTCAGTTTTAAGGATTCCCTTTGTTTTTTACAGGTAGTATAATTATAGTCAGTGCAACACGTGTTCTCTGTATGGAATATCCTAAATATATGGCCTGTTCATGGGTCTAGAGGTAAGGACTAAATAGTGCATTGAGGGACACTTAATGTGCATAGAAGGAACTTTAGGGATGCCTATATAAAGTATAATCTGTGATGGTGCAGTATAGATAATAAAATAAAGACCTGTCACTAGGCAAGAAAATTGGAGATTTTTACATGAACTCTGTATTACATGTAAACATTATCCTTCCTCTGCCTAGTATGTCAGACAATACAATGTACTCATGTTTCACTCTATATTTTGAGGACCTCCACCTTCTTCTCAGAATTGATACATTCTGGTTAACAGCTGGAGAAATGGCTTAGACATTTCAGATCCTCCACTTACATTGGCATCGTGTCGTGTACAGAAACATAGAGGCGTAAATAGCTCTATAGAATTAGACTGACCCTGTATTCTGGACCCATTCTAAACATAAGTGGATCCAAAATAGAAAAGTGTGAAGGAGGTGTTCCAGGCAATTTATTATTGTCTATATATTATGCCAGTATTATTATAGCTTTCCCCTGTGCAACATGATTTCATTACGTACCTAGCAGCATGCGGTCTCGTGGTAGTGTTACTGTTACATCATCAGTGGTAGATGACATTGCTGAATGGTAGAACAGTCTGCCCTGTTGATCTGACCTCATGAGGTGATGACACCTTTGTATGGACAGGGTGCAAGGCCTCGAGCAGATGGATGTTTTATGTATTGTTGCATGCATCTGCCATATGTAGAAATCCATAGACATGAAATGTACCGCTGTATGCCAATTGGTTTGATTTGGAGCTTTTCTATTCATTACGGAGCTAGACTCACCTTAGAAAAATTGCTAGTTTTTGCATCTGCACTTTCTTATATTTCATTTATTGTATTTCATCTCTGCCATATCTGCTGCCAGTTTATTTGTAAATAAGTTCAGTGTAGCATTGTCATGGAAGTCTTCAGTTTTATCACTACAGATAATGGCTTCATCTTTATAAATTCCAGACAAAGCTCTTTCCATTCAATAAATCCATCCTTTAGCTACATCTTTATTTATTGTTGTTTTATGCACAGTACAATCTCCTTTAATATTAATCCAAATTACATCTAGCCGAGCCCATGATTTGTAGCAGATTTCTCTTCCTTCTTGGTACATGACAGTGGGTGAATAATAAATATAACAAGAAAGCAATTCATAATTCATTAGAGTTGTTAAAATTTACAATATTTAGCCATAATTATTTTCACTTACAAAATTAACTCGCTTCATTTTTTATACTTTTTTTCCCCCTCCGGTTTAATAAAGGGAAAATAAATTGCGCCTGTTATCATAAATAAAAATCCTCCCATGTGTCAGAATCGCAGGTCATGGGCAGTAAATGATACAGAGATTCCATTTTCTTGGAACAGAATAGCAGGAGAAAATGAAGAAAGATGCTACTGACAGGGTGAGGATGATTTGAGCAGGCTAGCATTATGAATGATATGTTAAGTGATTGCTTCAGATGGAATCCTTGGATTGCTGCATTCTGCAGATGCTGATTTTCATCTATATTGTTTGTCTTTATCTCAAGAGAGTCAAAGCCATATCTGTGAGCTTGCATACATATGAACCTGTATATATATATATATATATATATATATATATATATATATATATATATATATATATACATATTATAGTGTACATTACTAATATGTTACAAATCATTTTGCATGCATGTTAAAAAAACAACAACTAAATATCTACAAACAGTGTTAACTGAAGATGATATGAAATGTAAAAAAAAAAAAAATCTTAATAAAATAAATATGTATAGCCCATGGAGCTGCTAAAGGACATATAAAGCAGAATAGGGTAGTTCACACCATACTACCTATGTGCCTAAGAGACTGAAATTTAGGGCCCCCCAAAAATTAACCATAGGTTGTTCTGTCACACTGAATACTCACTGAATTACTATTAGTTTTGTTTGAATTCCTTATTATGCAATTTTGCCCACAGTCCATCTTATATACAGAAGATCGCTGCAAGCACTTTTGCTGATCCTAGATTTTTCTGCCTTTCTTTGCATTATTAATGTTAACCCCAGCAAATCCTGGTCTGCATTCATACAACTCTGGTGAAATATCTAATATATACATATATATATATATATATATATATATATATATATATATATATATGTGTATGTGTGTGTGTGTGTGTGTGTGTGTGTGTTCTGTTTTCTGAATACAATTCATGCTTAGGGTTTACCTAAGTTGGCTGATTTTTTAGCAGAAATTTCTCATATAAATGAAGTTTAAAAAAAAAATTATGCAACTGCTGCGCAATCCATGGAACAGACTTTTCAAGTGCAGGCATTTTTGAATCTGCCACTTACAAATATAACCTTAATTTTACATAAATAATTAATTAATTAATCATATTAATTAATTTAATTACTGTTTTCTTTCTCTTTTTTAAGCATAGTGCCAGCCTTACCCATGGCCCTATACATAAATTACAATCACAAGTCCTTATCTCCAGTGGGATGGAAAATGTGATTTCTCTATCTCAGACACACAATCTAGGGTTAATTTCACAGGATGCTTGTGAACCTACCAGTATAATGTTAGAGTGTGATAGAAAACTAGAGCACTTGTAGAAAAACCTATTGAAACAAGGGGCAGATACACAAAACCCAATACAGATATTTCCGTGGTTTGAACCCAGGACTTCAGTGCTGTAGGAAATTAGGCCTTAGTAATAACTAGAGAATGCAGAACAATATTTTTGTTATCTATCCATCTGTCTATTTATCAATCTATCTATTTTTGGGGTATAATAGTAATTTCTATCAATTTGCTTAAAAATGTAATGAAAAATTATAAAATATTAGGGTGTAGCATTTTTACTTTTTTTTTTTTATGTAGGTGGGGGTGTTTTCTGGTGTTTCCTGTCTTCCTGGAATTTTATTTTTATCAATGAAAAATTAGATTAATATAATAGAATTTATTATTTTGTTTGTATCAGTGTTCTTCACTTCTGGTGCATTTTGGGCTCCTTGTTTTTTCTTTTGGTTTGTTTGTGTTTTGTTTTTTTAACATAGCAGGGCTTCTCCACAGGACAAAAAAAGATGAGAGAAAAACACAAAACAAAACAATGCCCAAAAAACAACACCACAATAAAGCCATGTATAAAGGTAGTCTAACAGTAATTGTGTAACTCGTTGTATTGTTTCTGATCACATTATGGTCACTATACCATTTTTTTTAGAATCTATGTAACTGAATATCTAAAAATAAAACATTTCTCCACCAATCTATTAAAAACAAGTGCCCATATAGACAATATCAAAATATAACATAGATGTGTGCTTTAAGCATTCCTCCCTTACTCCTAATGTATAAATTATGAGTAGCTCACTCTATATCTGTGCATTTATATCGCCATCTTGTATAATGATGATACAATAAGTCAAGGATGAAGCTGAAATCTATATTCTTGTTTATGTTTATGATGGGCACCAAGTAACATCCCATTAATGAGGGATGATGGCTACTCTACCCATAGAAGACTCTAATGTGTCAGCCAGGCACTTATAGTGCTCGGTGCGATTTGCGATTTGGAAATTGTCAGCTGTACTTGATAAATAAAGAATTGCCTGATAATGGGTTATACTCTGACTTGCATCCTTTTTTTTATATATTTTATAGCACCTGAAAATGCTTTTCCATGTCAAAAAAAGGAAAAAATCCTTTATTTATTTTAATGGATTTTCCATTTTCTCTGCCACAAAGAAATAACTTCACTATATAGTCGATTGGTGCCATGTCCATAATTGTGTCACTTACTTCAAATGTCAAAAAAATGGGCTGATACAAAAAAAAAAGACTTTTTTTTTCCTTTTTATCCAACTGGACATACTAGATGGTGTACTGTGATGGTGAAGTAATGCTAAGATATCATCTCTTTCTTTTTTAAAGTGTGCGAATGCCAGTGTGTCTACATGTGTGTGTGTTGTGTGTTTGTGTTTACACTCATATTTTATTTTTTTTTTTGGTATGATGTAACTGCCATATTGCCGCCTCATATCATTAATTCAGAAGTTATAAAAACCGCTTGGCTTGTGGGCCTACACCGTTTGGCTTGTGGGCCTACACCGTTTCTTGAAGTCAATTGAAATTAGGCAAATTGCGTAAATTCTCTACTTTGGCTGCTTTCAGCTTTCTCGGCCACCTCCAGCTCCTGCAAACAGGCCAGAGGAGCTGGGAAACCTTAAAGTAATAAGATGGGACAACCCCTTGAAGCTCTTAGTCTACTACATTGACTTTATTTTACCACACTGTATCATAATATTTGTTTGTATGCTCTCATTGACATGTGTGCAGGTGTCCAGAAAGTTACATGCAGAATCTCTGGCTCTCCAAGTCCCACCATGTGTCGCTTTGTGTACCATCCAAAGGAGAAAAGTAGGGTTGCCTAGAAATCTATGGGGGAGATTGATCAAAACCTGTCCATTGGAAAAGTTGCTGAGTTGCCCATAGCAACCAATCAGATTGCTTCTTTCATTTTTCAGAAGCCTTTTTAAAAATGAAAGAAGCAATCTGATTGGTTGCTATGGGCAACTCAGCAACTTTTTCTCTGTACAGGTTTTGATAAAGCTCCCCTTATGTGTTTCCTTCTATGGTTCAATATAAATTGAAGATGGCACACATCTGTATTCCCAGGTTTGTAGTAGTTCAGCTTGGATGTGATAGACATAAGAAACTTTTTTCTGCACTTACTTTGCTTTGCTTGACCCAAAATAACAATAACTTTTCAGTCTACATGTAATTTTGCAGACAGTGTATATCTACATAGTATATCCATATGTATCTAAATGCAGGCTGTCATGATTCTTGACAAAACATTACAATAGAAAATGAGAACAGCCCATTTGCAGAGTTTTACTAATAGTAAAGGCAACATAGAGTTCCAACACACCACTTGTTAAGGCATCATACTATCCATACTATCCTCCACCTTGGCCCATATTGATTTCCTTTTATAAATTCCAGTGATCCAGCTTTTACGTATAAAAACGGACACTGTAATCACAGTTTTGTTTCTGCCCGAAAAACAATAAGGGAGATTAATCAAAACCTGTCCAGAGGAAAAGTTGCTGAGTTTCCCATAGCAAACACTCAGATCGCCTCTTTCATTTTTCAGAGGCCTTTTCAAAAATGAAAGAAGCAATCTATTTGCTTGCTATGGGCAACTCAGTAACTTTGCCTATGCACAGGTTTTGATAAATCTCCCCCAATGTGTTTCAGATGCGTAAGGAATCCTTACTCACGGCTTGAGTAGGCGTGCACAATTCACCTGAAACCCGTTGGCATATTTAGTAAACACAAACTGTGACAATGGTGTCTGTTTTAATGGGTCAAGAATACAGTTTGTTACATTTATCTCATCCAAGCTGGATCATTAGAATTTATAAAAGGAAATTTATACAAGTCAAGGTGGAGGATAGTTCTGTGCCTTAGCCTTAGTTGGAGCTCTTTTTGTTTTCCTGCATAAGGCTTTAGTCTCTATGTTGCTTATACCATGAGTAAAACTCTGCTATCATTTTCCATTGTAATGTTCTGGCAAGAATCATGACAGCCTGCGTTTAGATGCATATGAATGCATGTAGATATACACTGTCTGCAATATTACTGTCACGATGCCGGCTGGCAGGTAGTGGATCCTCTGTGCCAGAGAGGGATTGGCGTGGACCGTGCTAGTGGACCGGTTCTAAGCCACTACTGGTTTTCACCAGAGCCCGCCGCAAAGCGGGATGGTCTTGCTGCGGCGGTAGTGACCAGGTCGTATCCACTAGCAACGGCTCACCTCTCTGGCTGCTGAAGATAGGCGCGGTACAAGGGAGTAGGCAAAAGCAAGGTCGGACGTAGCAGAAGGTCGGGGCAGGCAGCAAGGATCGTAGTCAGGGGCAACGGCAGAAGGTCTGGAAACACAGGCAAGGAACACACAAGGAACGCTTTCACTGGCACTAAGGCAACAAGATCCGGCAAGGGAGTGCAGGGGAAGTGAGGTGATATAGGGAAGTGCACAGGTGAACACACTAATTGGAACCACTGCGCCAATCAGCGGCGCAGTGGCCCTTTAAATCGCAGAGACCCGGCGCGCGCGCGCCCTAGGGAGCGTGCCGCGCGCGCCGGGACAGGACCGACGGAGAGCGAGTCAGATACGGGAGCCGGGGTGCGCATCGCGAGCGGGCGCCACCCGCATCGCGAATCGCATCCCGGCTGGAGGCGGTATCGCAGCGCACCCGGTCAGTGGATCTGACCGGGGCGCTGCAGAAACGAGAGTGTAGCGAGCGCTCCGGGGAGGAGCGGGGACCCGGAGCGCTCGGCGTAACAGTACCCCCCCCCTTGGGTCTCCCCCTGTTCTTAGAGCCTGGGAACCTGAGGAGCAGACTTTTGTCTAGGATGTTGTCCTCAGGTTCCCAGGATCTCTCTTCAGGACCACAGCCCTCCCAATCCACCAAAAAAAACTTTTTCCTCTGACCGTCTTGGAGGCCAGTATCTCTTTCACTGAGAAGACGTCAGAAGAACCGGAGACAGGAGTGGGAGAAACTAACTTGGGAGAGAAACGGTTGATGATGAGTGGTTTAAGAAGAGAGACATGAAAGGCATTAGGGAATACGAAGAGAAGGAGGAAGAAGAAGTTTGTAAGAGACAGGATTAATTTGGCACAAGACTTTGAAAGGACCAAGATAGCGTGGTCCCAGTCTTGTAGCTAGGGACACGGAAGCGGACATATTTAGCGGAGAGCCATACCTTGTCTCCAGGGGAAAAAACGGGGGGAGCTCTTCTTTTCTTATCCGCGAACTTCTTCATGCGTGATGAAGCCTGTAAGAGAGAATTTTGGGTCTCTCTCCATATGATGGAAAGGTCACGAGAAATTTCATCCACAGCGGGCAGACCAGAGGGCAAGGGAGTAGGGAGGGGGGGAAGAGGGTGACGGCCGTACACCACGAAAAATGGGGATTTGGAGGAAGACTCAGAGACCCTGAAGTTATACGAGAATTCGGCCCATGGGAGGAGATCTGCCCAGTCATCCTGGCGGGAGGAAACAAAATGTCGCAAATAATCACCCAAGATCTGGTTAATCCTTTCTACTTGTCCATTGGACTGGGGATGATATGCAGAAGAAAAATTTAATTTAATCTTGAGTTGTTTACAGAGAGCCCTCCAGAATTTAGACACGAATTGGACGCCTCTATCCGAGACAATCTGCGTAGGCAACCCGTGAAGACGAAAAATGTGTACAAAAAATTGTTTAGCCAACTGAGGCGCAGAAGGAAGACCAGGAAGAGGGATGAAATGTGCCATTTTGGAGAATCGATCAACGACCACCCAAATAACAGTGTTGCCACGGGAAGGGGGTAAATCAGTAATAAAATCCATACCAATCAGAGACCAAGGCTGTTCGGGGACAGGCAGAGGATGAAGAAAACCAGCGGGCTTCTGGCGAGGAGTCTTATCCCGGGCACAGATAGTGCAGGCTCGCACAAAGTCCACAACATCCGTCTCCAGAGTCGGCCACCAATAGAAGCGGGAGATGAGTTGCACAGATTTCTTGATACCCGCATGACCTGCGAGATGGGAGGAGTGACCCCATTTGAGGATTCCGAGGCGTTGGCGAGGAGAAACAAAGGTCTTTCCTGGAGGAGTCTGCCTGATGGAGGCAGGAGAAGTGGAGATCAGGCAGTCAGGTGGAATGATGTGTTGCGGAGAGAGTTCAACTTCTGAGGCATCCGAGGAACGAGAGAGAGCATCGGCCCTAATGTTCTTATCGGCAGGACGAAAGTGAATCTCAAAATTAAATCGGGCAAAGAACAGAGACCACCGGGCCTGGCGAGGATTCAGCCGTTGGGCAGACTGGAGGTAGGAGAGGTTCTTGTGGTCGGTGTAGATAATAACAGGAGAACTTGATCCCTCCAGCAGATGCCTCCATTCCTCAAGTGCTAATTTAATGGCTAGAAGCTCTCGATCCCCGATGGAGTAGTTCCTCTCCGCTGGAGAGAAGGTCCTAGAGAAAAAACCACAAGTGACAGCATGCCCGGAAGAATTTTTTTGTAGAAGAACAGCTCCAGCTCCCACTGAGGAGGCATCAACCTCCAATAGGAAGGGTTTGGAAGTGTCAGGTCTGGAGAGGACGGGAGCCGAAGAAAAGGCAGACTTGAGTCGTTTAAAGGCGTCTTCTGCTTGAGGAGGCCAGGACTTGGGATTAGCATTTTTTTTGGTTAAAGCCACGATAGGAGCCACAATGGTAGAAAAATGTGGAATAAATTGCCTGTAATAATTGGCGAACCCCAAAAAGCGTTGGATAGCACGGAGTCCGGAGGGGCGTGGCCAATCTAAGACGGCAGAGAGTTTGTCTGGATCCATCTGTAGTCCCTGGCCAGAGACCAAATATCCTAGAAAAGGAAGAGATTGGCATTCAAACAGACATTTCTCAATTTTGGCATAGAGTTGGTTGTCACAAAGTCTCTGAAGAACCATACGGACATGCTGGCGGTGTTCTTCTAGATTGGCAGAAAAAATTAGGATATCGTCCAGATATACAACAACACAGGAGTATAACAGATCACGAAAAATTTCATTGACAAAGTCTTGGAAGACGGCAGGGGCGTTGCACAGTCCAAAGGGCATGACCAGATACTCAAAGTGTCCATCTCTGGTGTTAAATGCCGTTTTCCACTCGTCCCCCTCTCTGATGCGGATGAGGTTATAGGCGCCTCTTAAGTCCAATTTAGTGAAGATGTGGGCACCTTGGAGGCGATCAAAGAGTTCAGAGATGAGGGGTAAGGGGTAGCGGTTCTTAACCGTGATTTTATTAAGACCGCGGTAGTCAATGCAAGGACGTAGGGAGCCATCTTTTTTGGAGACAAAGAAAAATCCGGCTCCGGCAGGAGAGGAGGATTTACGGATAAAGCCCTTTTTTAGATTCTCCTGGACGTATTCGGACATGGCAAGAGTCTCTGGGGCAGAGAGAGGATAAATTCTGCCCCGGGGTGGAGTAGTGCCCGGGAGGAGGTCGATAGGGCAATCATAAGGCCTGTGAGGAGGTAGAGTCTCAGCTTGTTTTTTGCAGAAAACATCCGCGAAGTCCATATAGGCCTTAGGGAGACCGGTTACTGGAGGAACCACAGAGTTACGGCAAGGGTTACTGGGAACCGGTTTTAGACAGTTCTTGGAACAAGAGGACCCCCAACTCTTGATCTCCCCAGTGGACCAATCCAGGGTAGGGGAATGAAGTTGAAGCCAGGGAAGTCCAAGGAGAATTTCCGAGGTGCAATTGGGGAGGACCAAAAGTTCAATCCTCTCATGATGAGATCCGATGCTCATAAGAAGGGGCTCCGTGCGGAAACGTATGGTACAGTCCAATCTTTCATTATTTACACAATTGATGTAGAGGGGTCTGGCGAGACTGGTCACCGGGATGTTGAACCTGTTGACGAGAGAGGCCAAAATAAAATTTCCTGCAGATCCAGAGTCCAAGAAGGCCACTGTAGAGAAGGAGAAGGCAGAGGCAGACATCCGCACAGGCACAGTAAGACGTGGAGAAGCAGAGTAGACATCAAGGACTGTCTCACCTTTGTGCGGAGTCAGCGTACGTCTTTCCAGGCGGGGAGGACGGATAGGACAATCTCTCAGGAAGTGTTCGGTACTAGCACAGTACAGGCAGAGGTTCTCCATACGGCGTCGTGTCCTCTCTTGAGGTGTCAGGCGAGACCGGTCGACCTGCATAGCCTCCACGGCGGGAGGCACAGGAACAGATTGCAGGGGACCAGAGGAGAGAGGAGCCGAGGAGAAGAAACGCCTCGTGCGAACAGAGTTCATATCTTGGCGGAGTTCCTGACGCCTTTCGGAAAAACGCATGTCAATGCGAGTGGCTAGGTGAATAAGTTCATGTAGATTAGCAGGAATTTCTCGTGCGGCCAGAACATCTTTAATGTTGCTGGATAGGCCTTTTTTGAAGGTCGCGCAGAGGGCCTCATTATTCCAGGACAATTCTGAAGCAAGAGTACGGAATTGTACGGCATACTCGCCAACGGAAGAATTACCCTGGACCAGGTTCAACAGGGCAGTCTCAGCAGAAGAGGCTCGGGCAGGTTCCTCAAAGACACTTCGGATTTCCGAGAAGAAGGAGTGTACAGAGGCAGTGACGGGGTCATTGCGGTCCCAGAGCGGTGTGGCCCATGACAGGGCTTTTCCGGACAGAAGGCTGACTACGAAAGCCACCTTAGACCTTTCAGTGGGAAACAGGTCCGACATCATCTCCAGATGCAGGGAACATTGGGAAAGAAAGCCACGGCAAAACTTAGAGTCCCCATCAAATTTATCCGGCAAGGATAAGCGTATCCCAGGAGCGGCCACTCGCTGCGGAGGAGGTGCAGGAGCTGGCGGAGGAGATGACTGCTGAAGCTGTGGTAGTAACTGTTGTAGCATAACGGTCAGTTGAGACAGCTGTTGGCCTTGTTGCGCTATCTGTTGTGACTGCTGGGCGACCACCGTGGTGAGGTCAGCGACAACTGGCAGAGGAACTTCAGCGGGATCCATGGCCGGATCTACTGTCACGATGCCGGCTGGCAGGTAGTGGATCCTCTGTGCCAGAGAGGGATTGGCGTGGACCGTGCTAGTGGACCGGTTCTAAGCCACTACTGGTTTTCACCAGAGCCCGCCGCAAAGCGGGATGGTCTTGCTGCGGCGGTAGTGACCAGGTCGTATCCACTAGCAACGGCTCACCTCTCTGGCTGCTGAAGATAGGCGCGGTACAAGGGAGTAGGCAAAAGCAAGGTCGGACGTAGCAGAAGGTCGGGGCAGGCAGCAAGGATCGTAGTCAGGGGCAACGGCAGAAGGTCTGGAAACACAGGCAAGGAACACACAAGGAACGCTTTCACTGGCACTAAGGCAACAAGATCCGGCAAGGGAGTGCAGGGGAAGTGAGGTGATATAGGGAAGTGCACAGGTGAACACACTAATTGGAACCACTGCGCCAATCAGCGGCGCAGTGGCCCTTTAAATCGCAGAGACCCGGCGCGCGCGCGCCCTAGGGAGCGGGGCCGCGCGCGCCGGGACAGAACAGACGGAGAGCGAGTCAGGTAGGGGAGCCGGGGTGCGCATCGCGAGCGGGCGCTACCCGCATCGCGAATCGCATCCCGGCTGGCAGCGGAATCGCAGCGCCCCGGGTCAGAGGACGTGACCGGAGCGCTGCCGCGGGGAGAGTGAAGCGAGCGCTCCGGGGAGGAGCGGGGACCCGGAGCGCTCGGCGTAACAATTACATGTTGACTGAAAAGTTGTTATTGGTATTTTGTATCAAGCAAAACACAGGTCTTCATGACAAGGGCATTATTTGTTGTAAAATAAACCACAGTAAATGCAGTCGCTCAATTTTGTCTATTTTGACCCGCTGTAGTGTGTTCTTGTTCTTACTGAATACTTGATTTTACCTATAAAATAATTCAGATGGAGCTCTGCATTAAGGGACTTAAGCTTGTTGTGGGTACATTTTTAGGTGAGAATTTTTATTTACAGTCAGTACTTTAGAACAGCACGGACTGTAAATACAGCCCAAGATTTGACATGTAGCAAATAGCGCCATTATAATCAGATTTGTCTTATTATCAACATTCTTATTTTGGGAGCTTGTTTTGCCAGCGGCTGGATGCCTACTGTATTCAAACACCCTGTCTATCAATTTGTTTCAGCATACATATTCCAAATATACTTGGTCAACGTAAAATACAAATGAAGGGAAGATAGGAAAGGAGGACCGCTTCTCGGTGTTACTGTTGAGCTGTTTGATTCAGTGTTGACAGATATTTCCAGGCTGCGTTTTCTTAATTACTCTTATTCTTACAGAAGAAAGTGCATTTGTTTGTAAATCTGCAGAGCTGTGTTACTAAGTCAGATGGAAATTTGTTTTGCCGTATAAGATGTCTGCTGTGCTGGTCTCCATTTTGAGAATACAATATGAATGCTGGCAGTATGATTTTTGTATCTGTAATGTTCCTTTTGCTAACAACATAGCTGATTTTGCTAGTTTAATGACTGTTATGGTTAGATATAGCTTGCAAATTTTTTTTTAATAATTTGTTATGAATATTGTAAATATTGTTAAAGAGTACGCAGCAAAATACGGCACGTGTGACCCTACCCTAGCGGTGCGTTCACACCTGTCTGGTTTTTGCAGCAAATCTGCAGCGAATTGGCTGATGCAGATTTTGCTGCCCATTGACTTCAACGTGCATGTGTGAACGTACCCTAAGGGTATGTTCACACGGGCAGATTACTTACAGAATTTACGCAGTGTATTTGCTGCGGAAAATCTGCAGACGATTTTGCTACCATTGACATCAATGGGTCAGCAGAAAATCCACAATAGAGGCAGATTTGCAGATTTTCCTTCAGACCCATTGAAGTCAATGGTAGCAAAATCCGCTGTGGATTTTCCGCAGCAAATATGTGGCAGAAGTTCTTCAGGTAATCTGGCCATGTGAACGTATCCTTAGGGTTCATTCATACATGCCATGTCCGCTGTAGATTTGATGCTATGTGTGTATATATATATATATATATATATATATATATATATATATACAGCAACAGAAGAATACAGCAGCACACTGCTAGCACAAAGATATAGATAAAACATGAGTATATAGATAAAACATGAAAAGCTATACAGCTATGGTGCAATTAATGGAAATATAAAATTATGAAGTTATGAAATAGTGAGGTACTTAGCTTGCAATTTGGCAGCCAAATAGCTTGGACCATCCCACCACGGTAAGGTGACCTCATTGGGACGGACCCTAAAATGTGAATATGTCTCTTTGTAATTAGTTCGGCAGGCATTGCAGGACCTGAAACATCCAAGAAACCTTATATACACCTGATAGAGGTGGGTGGGGTGCAAGAGCCAACATGGAGGTAGCGACTCCCTCGTATGTACAATACAGACAAAGGATAAGTTAGCCAGCACTATTGATTCCAAACTATTATATGGATCTGGCTTACAGGTGCATGCTGCTGGGCTAAACATACAGCAATAGAAGAATACAGCAGCACACTGCTAGCACAAAGATATAGATAAGCTAATTACCTCACTATTTCATAACTTCATAATTTTATATTTCCATTTATTGCACCATAGCTGTATAGATTTTAATGTTTTATCTATATACTCATGTTTTATCTATATCTTTGTGCTAGCAGTGTGCTGCTGTATTCTTCTGTTGCTGTATATGTAGATCAGCAGCGTGCACCTGTAAGCCATATATATATATATATATATATATATATATATATATATATATATATATATATATATATATATATATATATAGATGTTGGTTTAATAGCATAAAATCTGCCAAAGCAAATCTGCAGCAGACCCACAACAAATTTACAGCAGATTCTCTGCATGTGAATGTACCCTAATAGAGATGAGCAACTTTGTTTTTTTGGGGGGTATTCTATAGAATTAATCACCGGATTTGATTCAATTTGACAACCAGTTAAGTTTTATACATGCCCAGCTCAGTAAATGTATAATACGGTATGTAAGTATATCTGAATATCTTCATGCAGCATACTTTTTTTTGTACTTTTTTTGCCTTCTGTTGTGTACTTTACCTTTACTCTTTTGTGTGGCCAGCCTTTATTTCATGCTCTCGTTACACCCATTGTTGCCTGTTGTGTTTGGGGGTCTCCGTTGCCACTTCCTTTGTTTGTTGCTGATGAAACTACATTTCACAGCTCTTGTTGCGCGATTGTTGCCTAATTGTTCAACTCCCCTTTTTAGGTGTTTCTTTGGCCCTCGTGACGAATATACAGTCTTAGTCTCTGTCTCTATGAATTAGTCTAACCTCACCCATGTTTTTTTTTCTAGTTTGGCCTCTAGGATCGCTTTTCTTCCTCCCTTTTTGTTTTATCACTGTGCTTATCTCGCTCACTCAGTTGTCAAGTGTTTTGGTCAAACTGCAGCATGAAGCCAAAAACTTATTGCATGAGCAACCAAGATAAGAGCACAAAGAATGTCAGGCCAAATACTCCCTTTGTAATGTTATCATTGGTGATTCAACCAGTTAAACACTATTCCCAAGATGTCCAGTGATTTTGGGTATAGGCGCTTGTGAAACCAGAGCAATGCAAAGCAGCCGACATTTTCTTCTAGAAACTAAAAAAGGACAAAAAAAAAAAAAAAAACGCACAGCAATTAAATGATGGCCAAATCCTAGCACCACAATCACACAAACACACAAGAAGCCACCTCTCAGCTTAAAAAAAGTAAAGCTCAACTTTTATTTAACATCATTAAAATGCAAACATCAGGTGTTTTCCATTCGCACTAAGGAACACATGAACAGACATCAGAGAATTGGTATTATGAATCCCCAAACAGGCTGCTCACTTGACCTATGAAGTGACGGTCCATACCAAGGCACCCACATTACCTGGCATAAACCATCTGATGTCCAAAGCAGAGTTTCTGTGTCAGCTCTAGTGTTGCTCGCGAATATTCGCAATTCGAATATTATTCGCGAATATCGCATATTCGCGAATTCGCGAATTTCGCGAATATAGCGCTATATATTCGTAATTACGAATATTCTTTTTTTTTTTTTTTTTTTTTTTTTTTTTTTCTTCACAGTACACATCACAGTGATCACCCCTCTCTGCTTCCAGCTTGTGTGGTGTAAAGAAGGCTGTAATACTACTGTGTGAGACTGGCGTGCGAAAATTCGCATATGCGAAAATTAGCATATGCTAATTTTCGCATATGCGAATTTCCACTTATGTTAATTTTCGCATGCGCGTATTTTCGCATACGCGAAAATAAAACGGGGATATAACGAATATGCGAATATTCGCGAATATATGACGAATATTCGTCCATATATTCGCGAATATTCGCGAATTCGAATATGGCCTATGCCGCTCAACACTAGTCAGCTCCAGAAACTGATTGGACAAACACCAGTTAATGAAGCTACAGCAAGAGGATCAGGAACAAACTACAGGGAGGTCTGCTGCAACCCAAACCATGAATATTCAAGAGGGGGGGTGTGACAGCAAATGGCCTCCTGAAGACGGCCAAATCACAATCACAAGATCTTCTATCCAATTCTTTGCACTTCACAATCTGTCTATTCCTTTTAGTTTCTGTCTTCCTTCTTTTTGCTCCTTCATTATGATTGTTTGATTTATAGAGTTTGTCTCCAAGTGAGTCACTTGATGACACATTACAAATCAGAGAAACATGTCAGGACATAAAAAAAACATGGGAGAAATTTGTCTTTTGTAAATAGCAGTTTTTATGCTATGAGTATGTATTTACATGCAACAACTGCACAATGTTTAGTAAATTTGTTGCATCTAAGTCTATGCTTAACTAGGCTTCTGTCTGTTGAGTTTGAACCATGACGCTGTAAAGGTTTGACCCATTGCCTGTTTTCTGATGTTGTATTTTGCCTTTGTGACTTTGTAGCTTGTTGGCAGTTTGTTGCTGAGCTGGACTGTCTGACTATTCTGTGTCCCTGGTCGTAGTCAAGTGTAAGGACTGTCGCAAGTTGGAGGCCGCCATTTAGGGCAGATTGTCCAAGTAGGTAGGGACAGCAGTTTTGGGCAAGCATCAGTCTCCTTCTTACCTTGGACATGACAGTATCCAGAGCATAAAACTTTTTTCTGGTGCCACTTGTTTCTATGAATGCCATAAGGGTATTAGTGGACCAGATGCAGGGACTTACTAAACTTGTACAAAACATGGTAGCAAGAGTATGTGACCAGGAACTCTCCCATTATGTGACTGCTGCCACCTCTGTTTTTGTTCCTGTAGAATCCTGCATTAAACTTCCAGATCATTTTCTTTTTTGGTTTAAAACATAGTTATTCCTGTTTCAAATGGTAGGAATAGTCATGTCACTTCTCCAGGGTGACCCTCAAGAATAGGTCTTCTTCATTCCTTCAGATGCTCCAGAGTTAATGTCTGTGGATTGTTTGTTTGACTGTGGATATTGTAGGATAAACCTGATGGGGGTAATATTAGATCAGTCCCAGTTAGTAGCCCTAATGCAAGGCTGCAGGCATGTTGAACAATGTTGTGCAGAGTTTTGGTGTTTTGGAAGTGGTATGTGGCTTCTGGTTCAAACAATCCTGCCTTAAGGTGTTAGATTAGGCTGAATGCCTCTGATGCTGTTTAAAATTTGCTTCTCAGTTATCCCTCCCCTGACACCCTTGACCAAGTCATTACTGTTGCTATATGACTTGACAGATGCCTAAGGGAACGTAGAAGTGAATGGTCATCCACTCCTTTGCCTTAGCTCTCATCTAAACAGCCATCTACTTCTACTCTTTCTCCTAAATCTGTAAAGGAACCGAGGCCACTTGGTTCCATGACACCCCCCATGCCCCAAAAAGAGGGATTTACAGAGTAATAGTCTCTTTGGTGGTACAGATCAACTTCTCAAGGCGTGTCCCAGACGCAACCTGCTGGAGGACTTCAAGCATCCAATTTTGATGTCTAGAAAATGTGAGTTGACTTAGTTGTTCATTGTTAAAAGTTTACTAACCCTATATAAGTCAAATGGATCTTACATCTCTTGAAAGGCATGTTTGTAGGCTGCTGATTTTATTCGATTAAAATTTTCATCGCAAATGTAATCTTTGATTTGCCTTGGTTGAAGAAACACAACGTAGTGTTTAATTGTTTTTTGGGGGGAAATATTAAATGGGTCCTAATTGCATGCATAAATGTATTTCTATTAATCTTGCCAGTCTTAGTGTGGAGCAGAACAAAATCTCAGACTTTTGTTCAAGTTTTCTCGCTGTTCTACCTCCTCAATGAGACTTTGAATGTGACCTTATTCCTGGGTAAATGTTCCCATAGGGTCGTATTTATAATTTGTCTGGCCCTGAGAGGCAAGCTATAAAAAAAATAAAGGGCACATTCAGCCATCAATGTCCGGGCAGGGGCAGGGGCAGGGGCAGGGTTTTCCTTTGTAGTTAAAAAAGATGGAGGGCTTAGGCCTTGAATGAACTACAGAGAACTCAATAAAATTATCATTAAAAATCAGTACCTGCTACCCCTTATTTCAGATTTGTTAAACTAGGTTCAAGGGGCTCGGTGGTTCACTAAATTGAACCTCAGACAAGCCTATAATTTGATTCAAATCCGGGAGAAGAACGAGCAGCAGACAACGTTTAATAACTTTGACGGGCATTTTGAGTATCTTGTAATGCCTTTTGGGTTAAGTTATACTCTGGCCATCTTCCAAAACCTAGTAAATGATATATTGTATGCATTTTTGGGAGAATTTGTGGTACTATACTTGGATTACATTTGGACTCGTAAAAATCAGTTGTTTATCAAACTTGAGAAGTGTCTGTTCGGAGTGCAGGAGGTGCAATTTCTAGGATATATCTTGTCCCCAAATGCATTCTGAATGGATTCTATAAAGGTTCAGGTGGTTACCAAGTGGGCGCGTCCCTCTTACCTTAAAGGGGTATTCTATGATTTTTATTTTTATTTGACTATGATACGGATGCTGTAAAGTTAATATAGATCATAATATAGTGTCTGTACCTGTGTGTGATGGTGGTCTTGCAATTCTTCTATGACTTTTGCCTCAACATTTATTTTTAACAGTATACAAAATGACTGTCATCTCAGGTTTTCCCAGGTTGTAGTGCGGCTCGAGACATTACATCATTAGTCAGGTATTCAGAGGAGCCTGCCTTTGCTTTAATGGGTTGAGCGGCCACTGGATGGGAACTCATTCTGCAAGAATTTGCCACAGCTTGAGGCATCCTGGTCATAAAACACTGGTCTATTGTATGGAAAGGCTCACAGGTATGTTTTAATAGGCTGGTGGCTGATGAGGTGGAGGGAGAAAAGTAATCTCACACTTACAATAAAGGAATTATGGGACTTGTTGGCTATTTCAACAGGAAATAGCCAGTTCACAAAAAGATAGCCACAGTGGAATGGTCATGTCAAGGTATGCTATCACCTGCTGGTTGTGGTCCTGCTCCTGGTCTACCTGCTGTTGATGAGTTGCTTAACCATGCAAGTGAAAAAAGGTATTCATCAGCATCTGTAGACTCAGGCTGCTGCTGATGGAGCTGGTACTGCTTCTGCCTCCCCTCCCCAGTAGCTACGTTGTGTCTGAGTCCTGTGTCTCGCCTTCCTCATAACCCTCTAGCTCCTCTAGCTGCTCCTGCTCCTCCTCTCCTGACAGATGACTAGAAAAATTGTCCATCTCGCGAAACCTAAACTGTGCTCCACTGTGCCCCTTCCCTTCCTCCTCCAGTTCAGCCCCCACAGGGCTCATGTGCCCATAAGATGTAAGTGCCACGTCTCCAGTGCCCTGAGCAGCCATCATTTCCAACACGATTTGTAGTAAATGAAACAGTGGAATGCCGTTGTTCATCCAGTAATCCTGGCAACTGACTAATAATGTGGCTTCCACAAAGGGCCTGAACAAACGGCAGGTGTCACTTATGAACTGCCACTGGTTGACATTGAAGTTACACAGGGGAGTCCCCCTATCCGCTTGGATCATCAAGAAATTGGTGATGGCTTTTCTCTGTTCGCATAGTCGGTCAAACATATGAAGGGTGGAATTCCAACGTGTGGAAACGTCGAAAATCAGACCATGTTGGGGGAGGCCTTTCTGACGCTGCAGCTCAAGGAGAGCGTGCTTTGCGGTGTACAAGCAGCTGAAATGCATGCAAAGTTTCCTTTCCATTGTTAGGATGTCTTGCAGATGAGGGGAACACTTCAGGAACCACTTGACAACCAGATTGAACATGTGTGCCATGCAGGGCGCATGTCTCAGGCTTCCTTTTCGCAGCGCAGACATGATGTTCTCATTCACCATGGTTCCCATTTCCAGTTTTTGTGGAGTAAGCCATGATTCGATTTCTTGATGAATGACTTTTAGCAGTTCCTCCCCTGTGTGACTCTGTTCGCCACAGCAAACCATGTGAAGAACAACACGACACTGCTGTGCCCTGCCACTGAGCCCTGGCACTGAGACTTGTTTGTGCAGTGGAGGCTGAGGACACGGTGGAAGATGAGGAGGCAGAGTCGCACACTGTCACAAGACCAACGGCCTAAGAGCGTGGAGCCAGAAGCGGCGTGACCTGTCCAAGTTTCTGTTGTTGCGGCTATTCAGGAACCACATTCACGTAGTGGGCTGTAAAGGACATGTATTGTCCCTGACCGTAGTTACAGCTCCACACGTAGGCACTGCATGCACTTTGGTACACACCGACAGGCTCAAGAACTAGCCCACCTTCTCTTCCACAAAATTGTGCAGGGCTGGTACTGCCTTCTTCGCAAAGAAATTATGGCTTGGCACTCTCCACCTCTGCTCGGCACAAGCCATCAGTTCTCTGAAAGGTGCAGAGTCCACCATTTGAAAAGGGAGGGACTGCAGCACCAGCATCTTGGACAGGAGCACATTCAGCTTCTGTGCCTTTTGTGCATACTATTGCCTCTTGGACATGGCTTCGACGATGGATTGCTGGCGGAATTACTGACTTGAAGTAGGAGGAGCAGGAGCATATGTGACATAAGGTGGGTGTGACACACAGCTCCCTGCGGTTGAGGTGGTGAAGCCTTGACTGGCTGAAACAGGGAGCGGCGTGCCACTGGCCGATGCAGCAGGCTTGACCACCACATCAGAGCAACGGTTTTCCCAGGCCACTTTATGGTGATGCTTCATATGTTGATATTGGGACCCTGGCCACGCTTCACCTTCTGCCGACACATCTTGCACATGGCCAGGTTAACCTCCTACGGATGCTTGATGAAAAACTGCCACACCGCCAAATAGCTAATTTTTCCACCAACAGTCCGCACTGCTACTGCCACCGACTCCAGGAACCCCTGTTTTACTACCTCCCGGGAAGGTAGGCTGCCATAAAGCAGGTGGTCTACCCAGGGCACGTTTGGCTCCAGATTTTCTACTTCTGCCACCATGCTGGCTGCCAACCATGCAACCACCTTGCTGGCTCAGCTGCTGCCTCATGGGCAACCTGCAACCCTCTTCTCCTGAAGATGATGAAGCCCCTTCTGCACCCTGCTCCCAAGTGTGTTCAGCTTCATCATCATCATTGAGTTGTGTCTGCACGTCACTGATGTCCTCCTCAGGTTCCTCAACCCTCCACTTTTTGGCTGTGCAGTGGCTGCTGACTGTCCAATAGTAAATCGTCCTCACTAAATAGTGGAGCTGAACCCACAGCATAAGATACTTCTGTGGGAGAGGGAACACCATAGGACAGAGACAATGGGAGGACAGGGACTGCCATGCCAACTAAGTGTTGTGTCTGAGGAACCCACCGACTGTTGACTGGAGATGTCAGATGTCACTTGTTATGAAGTGGATGACCATGTTAACCAATCAATGACAGCAGATGGGTTGCTGGTCGAGACATGACCGCTCAGGTCTCTCGCTGCGACTCCTGTTGCCACTCGCCCCTAGTCTGCTGTGACCTCTGCCTGATTAATTTAGGCCTCTGACACTCCTCTGTGCATGTCCTGGCACTTTTCTGCCTGACATACTTAGTGCGTATATGAGAGGAGTACAGTATGCTAGAATACGCTTAAAAAAGTATTTATTTAGAATACCAGCCAGTGAGTACTTTTTCCTGGCCTTTCACAGTATCTAGGCCCTTGAGACTTTAACAGGAACAAAATAGTATACCACTTAGATGTACGCATGTGGTATGCACTTATGTGGGGAGAAAAATGCGCTACTGTATGCTTAAAAAAGTATTTGTGCACAACACTAGCAGTACACACCAGTGCTGCAGCACATAGTCGCTGTGTACTACACCCAAAATTTCACTTTCTCTCTCAATCTCACTCCCTTCCCTATAAGTGCTTCTAGGCAGGATTTGTGCTCAAGCTGAATCACTACTGTTCTGTGCAACACAGTGCTCTCTGTCCCTCTCTGTAATAGAACACTGTAGACAGTGACTGAGAGGTGAATCGCTGCAGTAAGAATGCTATTCTGTGAAACACACACTGCTCCCTGTCCCTCTCTCTGTGCAACAGAACACTGACTTGACTAGGAGGAAAATCGCTGCTGGAAAAAGCTTTTCTGTGCAACACACAGCGCTATCTGTCCCTAACTATCTGTCCACAGCAGAGGTTTCAAACTCAAATTACCTGGGAGCCACTGGAGGTAGCAGCTGGGTGACGCTGGACCGCATGCGTCCCTTACATATAATGCCCCCATCTTGCGCCCCTTACATATAATGCTCCCATCATGCGCCCCTCATCATCCACCAGCAACCCATCCCATTCCCCCTATCCACGTGTGGTAATAGCATGAGCTGATGGATGATGGGGGGGCTACTTCTGGGGGTTCCCCACATTAGGTAGTAGCAGGTTCCCCACATTAGGTAGAAGCAGGTTCCCCACATTAGGTAGAAGCAGTTTCCCCACATTAGGTAGAAGCAGGTTCCCCACATTAGTTAGCATTGTCATTCCCTCCGCCCCCAACTCTCACACACACACACAGACACACACACACAGACAGACAGACAGACACCCACACATGCACACACGCACATAGACAACCTTACCTGTCCTGCGCTGTGCTTCTCCTCTCCGGTGGCAGCCTGACGAGTGATGTCACTGATGTCCTCCTGTGCGGGTCTGCATGCGCGACGTCCCTCATCAGACTCGGGCCGGCCAGCCATCCGGAGACCGGGAGGAGGATGGCCGGGTAAGTGAAATCTTACTGCATTTAGCGCTGCTTGCAGAAGCAGGGCTAAATGCCTGAAGAAGTTACCTGCCTGGCACCCGGAACTGCATGTCCCGGGCGTCAGGCAATACAAATTACACATACCTGGTGCGGGCCACAAACTTTCGTTCCGCGGGCCGGGAGTTTGAGACCCTTGCTCTACAGTGAAAGGCTGAAATAACTGGCTGCAATTACGCTGCCGATTATATAGGGCTGTGATATCACAGGGGTGGCTGGCTGCTGATAAGCTGCATGCTGCATGTGATTCAGGGTTATCAGGGATTCTTTGCCCCATGTCCTCACATGTGGTCCGTTATTTTAGATGCCCTGGAGCCTGGACCGCACTAAATGGAGTTTAATGAAGTGATTTGCACGATAGAATCATGTCGACATTCGCATTCGTTACAAATCAAATTTTTCCTGAAATTCGTATAAAATTCGGATTTGTCAGATTCGATTCGCTCATCCCTAGTTACATTGTTTTCTTTTGTCTTCCTTTCATCCTGAGTCCAATGGGCATTTACTCTCTCAGACTGTTGAGTAGATATAAGGTTCGGTGAGCCATATTTGGACAGAAATTAGAAACATTTCGTAACCTAAAAGAATCTTACACAGTCCATCATAAAGTTTATTTACTATTAACTGACAATAAACAAAAACAAGAAATTATCATTCATTAATACGGTGAGTTCTATGTTTATCCTTTGCTTCACTTGGCACCAAATAATTAGATTCAAAGCCATTCAGCCCATGGGTGGTTAACTTTACTTATTATTAAACTTTGAATTTCTCCATATAACCTATAATAAGTCATGGTTTATATAACAGTAAATTGCCACTTAATTCAATGCTTCACCAATAGCTTGTGGGTAAAAAGAAAAATAATTATTTTAAACAATAAATATTGCTAATTATACTAATGAACTAATTCTTGTTGGGGGCATAATAATGAATGGAGAAAAGTTCTCATCATCAAAAGTAGTCGGTAATTAGCTTGCCTCCGAAATTAATGACATACTTATAGACTTTTTAGAATTATTCCACTAAATTCTTTTAGTAAGGTAAAGCCCAGTAGGCATTTGCTGCTACAAGGGGGTCAACAAAAATCCATAGAATACTACCCTAAATCCCCCTTTAGGGAAAATGTACATTGCATTTAAATCAAACGTCTCCTTATAAAGCTTTGTGTTCACAGTTTTCATTTGAGACCTTAGCTTGACGTTGATGCAATCACTCCTTACTTACTATGAAACAAAAGCAGCTGCTTATTTATTTTTCATCAATTGTCTCAGTTTCCTTAGTTACTGTAATCTAGTAAATAAGTTTAAGTTGTCAAGGCTACTGCATATACTTTGCTCTTTTGTAATCTCTTTTAAATAGTCTGCATCACAATAAGCAATCATGGCTTGCATTGTGTCCCACCAAAAAATGAAAACCCAAATCTTCTTAACCTGTTGCGGACATCAGGCGCGCCAAGCAACTGGAGTATCAAGGTGGGCAGGTAGTTAGACAGGTGGGCGAGTGGTTGGGTAGTTAGACAGGCTGGTGGGTAATTAGACTGGTGGCTAGTTAGACAGACAGAATGGTGGCTAGTTAGACATGTTGGCGGGCAGCTAGTTATACAGGCAGTTGGGCAGCTAGTAAGACTGGCAGGCGGCTAGTTAGACAGGTGGGCTGGCAAGCTGGCGGGCAGCTAGTTAGACAGACAGGCATGTGGCTAGTTAGAAAGGCAAGAGGCTAGTTAGACAGGTGGGTGGGCAGTCAGGTGGCTAGTTAGACAGACTGGTGGGCGGGTGGCTAGCTAGACAGGCGGGTGGTCTGGTGGGTTGCTAAGCAAGCGGGCATATTGCTAGTTAGACCGGCAGGCAAGCAGGTGGCTAGTAAGACAGGTGGGGGCGACTAGTTAGACAGGCAGGTGGGTGGCTAGTTAGACAAGCAGGCAGCAGAGCAGTTGGCTAGTGAGACAAGCGAGCAGGAGGGCATTTCACTAGTTAGAAAAGCTGGTGGGGGGTTGGCTAGTTAGACAGGCAGGCAGCTTGTTAGACACACTGGTGGGCAGGTGGCTAGTTGGGCAGGTAGGAAATTATACTGGTGAGTGGGTGGGTCAGGTAATTATGCAGGCGGGGGGCTCATTATGTGGGAGAGAAGGTGACTCATTATACAGGCGGGTGGGTGGATTATTATGTGGGCGGACGGTCGGCATGCTTCTTCCCTCTTCTATGTTGCCGCATCTTCTACACTCACAGTGCAGGCACCAATGAGTGATGTCATCAATGCCTGTGTCAGGGAAGAGGTCACAGGCAGCCTGCTCTTGATCACGGGAAGCTTTGAACTGTATGCGCAGGGGCGTATACAGTTGAAAGCGGTGCTTGCTTGCTTGGGGATCTGGGACAAGTGTCTTGGATCCCCAAGCATGGGCGGCAAAAAATAAATAAAAATCTTAAAGTCTGGCTGGGCCTATGTTCAGGTAGGGGCTGGGAGTGGCAGCTACAACAGCCCTTACCTTAATGCGGCCCTGCAAGGCTGGACAACCCCTTTATATATATATATATATATATATATATATATATATATATATATATATATATATATATATATTTATATAACTTTACTTAATAGGTTTTTAACAGTTTTTCAAAGGAGAGAAAAATAAAGTGATGTAGATATATGTGTCCCCCCCAAAAAAAAAAAAAATAGTAAATATAAAAGTACAAATAAGGGAAGCAATAGAGAAAGGAAACCAGTGGGGTAATTAACTTAAGTGCTACCTGCTGCTTTTTCTATACATAGATGTCTGTACAGTGAGCCATATAGAAGCTAAGAATTAGAAATGTGGTCAGAACCATACCTACATGTTATTGTCAATGTCCATGGTATTTTTTTAAGTAATATGATAGTTTTACCAGCAAGATTGTGTGGCTATTTTGTAATATATATAGTAGTGGCTTTGTGTACATACAGTAGATATAAGTCAGACCATATCCTCAGTGGGTGTTTTTAATCTTTTTTTAATAATTTAAGTTTTTTTTGAGTATCATTAATAAATCTGTATTTACATGATCTATTGGGCTTCATAATATCATTATACTTTGATATTTGCCATCTGTAGGGAGTTTGCTGCTTGATTTAATTGATACTGTCTCATCTCTTTTGTAGGCTTATAATCACAATCATTCCATCTACTCAGTGGTGAATCCATTGTGCCAGCTTTATAGTTAAGCAGCAAACATGTACCATGCCCCCATGCTGAATCCTCCTCTGACAGCATCCAGGGAGTTATATACTAGGAGCCTATCAGTAACTGAATGTAAGTTATTCTAACAGGGCTGAGTCTCTATTAGATGAGCATCAGAAATAACAGAGCTCTAGCTGTGACAACGCAACAGACATTTGCAAAGGGCAGTCTCTTAGAATCAGGGCAGCGCTCTATCAGAGCCAAAGTATTGACCTAGACGGTGCACCTCTGCATATACAGTGTATAGCATTCTGGAATTACTCTTCTATTCTAATTAATTCTCCCGATCACTGGGCTCTTTCCTTTTGATTTTTTTTCTTTCCACTGTTCTGAATATTGCTTTCCAAATTACAGTCAATGTGTAGAAAATATTCATCTTAAGCCAAAGTTATATTTCTCATTTGCTATCTTTTTTTCTAACGATTATACTTTTATTTCAATTTTGTAAAAGGCTCAGTGTTGCTTTTACCTTTTTGGTCGGGCTAAATATGGTTATTAAATATTCCATAAAAAAAGAACTAAGTGTTATGTTTGATATGAACTTCAAAAGCCTAAAAGGCCAAAGAAAACCCTTCCTTAATTATTGAAGAAGTGTCTGTAAAGGAAACATGAGTAAATAGCCTTCGCACTTTCATCCTGAGTAACCTTTTATTGTCCTTTTTCTTCAATTGGCCAAGTTGGTATATTTAATAAAAGCCGCAGCAGCCTTCAAAGGAGGCAGGGGTCTAATAAATGGCCTTGATTAAAGGCCTTGACAGGGTATGAACTTTGCATAAATTTCCTTGTGGTGTCAGGGTAGGATACTGATTGAGACCTATTAACATAATCACACATTTAGAGGATATGCTGTAATGTATCAGAAACATTTTTCTTAACATAATCATTTTAAGGGCATTAAAATGCTAATGTTATTATGGGCTATGTTTTAGTAATGCTCTACAAAAAACATGATTATTCATGTGTTTGGTCCAAAACATATAAATATAGAAAGGTTAAGGTCTGGGAAAAATATAAAGCTGTCTGAATATAAAATCCAAACAAAAAAACTATATATGAACAAACAAAATCAATAGTAATAACAATAAGACTGAGTAACATAAAAGTAAATATCATGACTCAAAATGTAAACAGTAATAGGCTGGGTTCACACATAGAATTTTGCTCAGTATTTTTTAGTCAAGACTGGAATCAACACAGAGAAAAACTAAATTGCAAAGATGTATACCTCTTTCTATGTTTTGGACCCACTCCTGGCTTTGGTAAAAAAATATTGAGCAAAATACTAAATGTGAACCCAACCTTATTATGTAAATAGAATCTACAAGCAACAAAGAATCCTGTGTATGCATTATTAGTGCTGTGAAAATAAATAAATAAATAATAATAATAATACAATTATTATTAACAATAATAATAATAATAAAATACTTATGATTTTTCTATTACATTTTTATATATTTTTTATGATAAATTTCTTTCATCCTAACATATTTATTCTATCTCTTTTTATTGTCTGAATCTGCTGCCAGTCTCAAATGCTAACTGGTCAGACTTTTCAATGCAGATTTCAGACAATAAAAGAAACATTCCCTTCCCCCCAATACAAATGACCATAATTATATAAAGAATGACTGCACCAGACTGATGACTTTCAATATGCTTTAGTCTAGCACACTGGTATAAGAGGCCAAAAAGGTCAACAGTAATTCATAACTGCTATAAAATTGTGTAGCATCATAGGGTTTCTGCAGAATGCTTACATTATCAAGCTCCTTCTGCTGGTTTGTATATGTAAATGTGTGATAGGAAGTGCCCTGCTTTTGCCACATCACATGCAGAGCATCAATCAGGCAATGGAATACATCTGAGTATTTTCATTATGTCTAGTTATTTACTGCATCAGAAAAAAATTATCCTGGCAAGTCAAGCAGGCTTCTTGGGTTACATGATATCAGCATCCTAGTCTCAGCTCGGGAATCTTATTGTAAACATTACAGGATTAATCTTCACAATCACAATCATCAATCTTCCCTAGTACAGGCAGGGTGTAACGCTGGAGATTGGTAAAGAAGGCAATGTAGATTTTACTTTTATTTTGAACATCAAAATCTGTTAAGAGCATCTGCTTATCAGTTCTATAGACCATGGTGTTTTAAAACAATGTATTTTTCATTAAAATTGTTTTCCACTTTATGATGGAAACACATTGTGCCAGATACAGATACAAAAGAAAGCTTTTCTTATTGTCAAGAGTTTAGAAATTAGACTGGAAGATGTAAATGGTGTGGGCTTTGGGATACTATCTAATATTAAAGCAAATCTTAACATTTAACAAAACCTCCCGTCTTATACTAAAAGACTTAAAAATCTGAATTTACCGCAGTATATCAAAAAGTTCATTTCATGAGCTCTATATACAGTTTTGCCTACAGCTGACGTCTTTGCTCACAAATGTTCTATTTAGAAAACAGAAATGTGGAATATAACTTTTATTTATTAGTAATTTATATCAAGAAGCAGACTACAAATAGAGCAATTTGCTCTTTTGTAGTTCCCAAAAATTGTATGAAATGATGTCTGGTTTAGAAAACCTGTCTTTATATACAATGTAAGAAATCTTATAGGCAAGAAAAGGGCATCAAATTTAGGAGCCTAAACTATCAAAGTAGATAACAGTTCATCCTGGACAACCCAGGCCTTTGGTATCAGTTGTAATTTTGTAATGCTTCATTTAACCAGCGGGGGAGCTGTAGGGAAGTTGAACCCTTTCTACCAGGCTCTCCTAGAGATTATAGCTCATCACTGGAGGTAATAATAACAGTCTGCTTATAGCCTATATTCAGGGGGCTTTTAAATACATAATTGTACTGATGCCCATTTGAATAACCTATCTTTATTTAGTTCATGTTGTTTGAGTTATTCATATAATGGAAATCTCAGAAACATAACTGTACACAGGGGGGGACATTTATTAGAGCTCATGCGCCTGTAAACATAGTAAAAAAGGCCAATGTAGACCAATAATCTACATTCACTGCATTTATTATTATGCTATTTGCATGGTCTATCTTTTGAGGCTGTATTATCATCTGCGACTATTAGAAAGTCTCACAAAATGGTGCCAGTTCCTTGCCACTCCTGACCACCATACCCAACTGCACAATGTTTACTATTTAAGTAAACAATCCTGTTAACAAATATAATCTGTAACTTGGTTAACATTTTTATTTGAGTCTTCTATATGTCTGCAACTTTAGGTTTAGTTTACAACAATTATTGAATAGTCCACATGTCTGAGACTTTACTTTGACCGGTTGCCATCTAAGGATGAGCCATTTCGTCCTGAGATGGCAGGCGGTGTATGGCGCGGGTTCCTAACTCGAGCCCGTGCCATACAGGCCAGCTGATTCCTGTAGCTTAGGGCCGCCGTTAATAGCTGACATGCGGCGATTGTCGCGGCCGGCTATTAACCCTTTAGATCGCCGATGTCAAAGTTGACAGCGGCATCTAAAGGGACATTTAAACCATCCCTAGTGGTCCAGTGGGGTAGATCCCCCTGCAGCACAATGGGGGCGGGGGGGGCGTGCGATTCACTGTTGAGGTAGGTCCCGGCTCTGAGATTGATAGAGCTTGGCTGAACCAGGCTTTATCATTCGAGCACAGAGCACACAGATCAATGTGGTTCTATGGAACCACATTATTATGTATGAAGAATCTACTTATTCCTCCCAAATGTCTCCTGAGGGGACTAAAAGTGTAAAAAAAAAAAGATAAACAAAAGGTTAAAAGATAGCTGTCATGCCCCCTCCCGTAGGCTTGCATTGAGGGGCGGAGCGTGACATCATGCGGGGGCGGGGGCATGATGTCACACGCCACCCACCCTGTAGTCGCCGGTAATCAGTCCCAGAGCGAACACGCTTCGGGGACTGATTACAAACGGGGTGCCGCGTGCATGATCCCGGGGGTCCCCAGTGGCGGGACTCCCACGATCAGGCATCTTATCCTCTATCCTTTGGATAGGGGATAAGATGTCTAAGCACCGGAGTACCCCTTTAAGGGGTTAAATGGGTTGCACCTTAGGTTCTTGGTAACCAGTTTGTGGATGTGTACATACTAATTACCTCATAATTTTACAGCTATTTTCCAAAATCTTTTTTAGGAAATCAGCTGTAGAATTGCAATGATCCGTGTAAACACAGCCTAAAAGAGGATCAAATAGGGCATTCATCCACAACTTCATTCTGTGACTTTGGCAACATGTTTTTCTGTTTGTAGCCATTGGTGCTAAAGTTTATGTTGCAGTGGGAAGAAGATATCGGCTTTAATACATCCATGCCATGCTGGCAGGCGTGCTGTGAAGCATTAAGTAAGGGGAGTTGGCAGGCATCTCTTATGGAGACCTCACTGAAAATTTAGCACCAAGCTTCTAATGTTGCCTGCCTGGTTCTATGTTTCCATCCTCTTCCCCCTACTGTTTTCAGGGCTTTTCCCATATTGCCAATATGTACAATACATGGTGGAATTGCCCTGTGGTTCATAATTTCTGGAGAAGAGTTATAGATCTTCTGCAAGATCTGAAAGGTTTTTCTTGCCCTTTTACCCCTTCATTTGCCTTTTGAGTGATAAGCCTTTCTGTATGCCATTTAGACTGTTCCAACTCTCTAATTTTGTAGTGTTGGCAGCATGGATCCATATTGCCTCTAAATGGAAACAGCCTGACCTCTCTAGGGAGGCCTTACCCACAAGGGTTAATACTATAGCTCTCTTTGAGAAGTTCTTGGCTATGAGAGAATGGGGTTGACAGGTTTCAGAAGTTGTGGGAGCCCTGGATATCTTCCTCTCATTGCCATGAACTCTTGACCACTTTTGAGATGGTGTGTCTCTTTCTTTTCTTTATTTTGGATGACATGTCTTGTTTGTTCTATTTATTTTTTGTTGTTTTTTATGTTTATCTTATCTTTGTACTTTATGCCTGGGTTGTATCCCAGATATTGCTGTATCTCATTACTTTCTTTTATTGCAATTTTCAATAAACTTGTTTGGTTTGCTACTAATATAAACCCCAAGTCAATGTACTGAAACTGAAAACAATTATAGCATACTACTAAGATAAACTGTCCATGTCTGATCATAATGTGGTCAACAAATGCAAAGAACAAAATAGCATTGCACTAGGCATGCAACCATACCTCCCGTCAGTTTGCTTTGGAAGCTGCTTTTATCCATGTCCAGGTTATCCAACATTTAACACTTTTGGTTTCCATCAGTACTTTCTTTATTTACAAATGTAGCCTGCACCAATTTATAAAGGATTACAAAAGTCTTTGACAGATGTGTATACTCCTTTGTGTAGTTTACATGGTAGCCTACACTAGCTGTACACAGAGTTAGTTTCCTGGAAACTGCCATAGGGTTTCCAAGGCAGATGCAGAAAGTTTTTGGCACATAGGGTAGTAAATCAGTCAATGAGGTGCTGGGAAATGAGGATCAGTGAGGAGGCTGTGGCACTTGAGCAGCTCTTCTTCACCTCCTTGACAATTGACTGAGAAATAACAAAGGCAATTTTATATGTTTGGCAACCAGCATCAGCTCCAGGAAAGGTACAGTTAGCTTATATACCTTAACAGCTATCCTTTGGTGTCTACAGCTCTTAGCAGCAAATACAGCTGACATATTCCCTTTTCTTTTGATATTTTTTGGGATGATAGTTATGGTAACTAATGCCAGTCTAAGTATATTATTGTAAATACAGTGTTATAATGGAATAAAATGCAATTCCACTTGTTCACTATTCCACATACAGTGTATTACTGTTTGTGTCTGTATGCCTATTTATAAATCAATGCATATAGTCTTTGTACCCTTCAAACACATTCAAGGGCTACTCCAGAATCTGTCTTTATTGTTTTCTTTATTTCAAGCAGACAGTACTTTAAAGCTATTTCTAAGCACTCTTTCCTTTAAATAAGTTGACTTGCTTAGAATGCCAGGTGGACTGATCACAAGTTTCTCTCTTTTATAACGTCCCCCACTCTTTATAGAAATTTTTACAACTGACATAAACGTAGCTTTGACTTGACGTTGGAATAAACCATTAGGAAAACAGAGCACCTATTATCTGTGCTTCAGTTTTAATGTGATCTACACCATTACGCAAGGCAAGCATTCTCTTCTTGTTATAGAGCTTCCCTGTAAATGTGGGTAGGGCAATTTATGCCATTCGGCCCATTTCTAATTAGTTTTTTTTTTTTTTGAAGCCCAATTTATGCCTAGTTTATGTCACATAGAAAAGAAGGAAAAATAATGACTGCCTGGGGGTAGTACATTGCTCAGCTATATGTGCTCCTTAAATAATCATCTAAGCTTCATCTTTGCTTCATTTCTTTACCAAACAATCCCTAATGCTCATATATAAGACAACTTGCTAGATAATGACATGTAAATTATTTTGCAAAAACTCCAAGAACAATAACAGGAAGAAAATTCCAATTTCATCACCAAACGATATTAAATGGGCATAATACAAAATGTATAGTTATGTATTATTCATCTGTGAGTTACTGATGACCTGATTAACTCGAGACTGGTGAAGCCAAGGAAAATCCTGAGTGAAATATTAATAAAAGGTCATTGGTAATGAGGCCACAGGTAACATGAAGTAGGATCTACAACTGGTGCATCCTGCTATTATTTTGTCCTTATATTTAAATGCAAATAAAGGTAGGGGCTGTCCAGTCATAGTGGCACTTTGTCGGATGCGGTCGGTGCTTAATCAGCGCTCCAGTCACAGTTAATTTACCAGTTTCTAGTTTATGGCCATCATTAAGTGCAACTTGTCCACTGGTTTTGAATAACATTCTAAATCTAGATGCAGATAAATCAAATTAACTATTGAGTTACCTAAGGGTTTTCTTTTTTTTATGCAGCAATCATACAGACTAGGCTAAATTCTATTTATTAGAATTAAAACTAAGTCAACGCATCCAATAAAACCTCCCACCATGTGTACACAATGACAATAAACGTTCATCTCATTTGCTCATGAGTAGACTGTGCCCATAATTAAATTGTTTTCCTATTTTATTTTTAGGACCCTTAATAGAATTTTTAATTAAATGTCACAGAGATATCACGTGAGATGTTGGAATTAGAATGGTAGTTGTTAAATTATAATTCTATGGCATATTTATTAGGACTAAGTAAAGTAAAATGTATTATCTGCACTAAATAATCTGGAGAACCACAGATAGTAAGTACATTGTGTTATTAGTGGAAGGGACATCAACTATAACTCAGCCCCTGTTACCTATGGGGCAGACATATTTGAAATGCACAGATAGCAAAGTGTGATAAGAAACATCCTCAATGGCATAACCACTGTTACCTATGGGTAGACCAAGATAATACAAATGGCTGATCTGTCTGCTCATTTTTTCTATTTTAAAGTAAAATAAATAAGTACTATAGAAATAACTAGTTATGCTTCTCCTTGTGTTGCCGGGTGGATTTAGTTACACAATATGATGTGTTCTGGTCCTGTTATCTGTCCATGTGACTGTGTGATTCCCACAGTAAATGCTGTGTTGACCACTGTACTCACATAGACTCACCTGATATAGAATCATTAGGGGAGATGTATCATTTGCAGGGTTTTGTTGTTGTGTTTTTATTAATTTTTTCACAGTTTTGGTACACAGTTTTTGAACCGAATTTATAAAAATGTGCAAGCTTTTCCATATGTTATTTTTAGAGATGAATTGATTTTAGATTTTGAAAAATTTGATTTGGGCGATTCGGCGAATTTTCAGATTTTTTTTTCCGATCCGAAATAATTTGCGGCAAATCGCTATTAAAAACTGGTATTTCCAGACTACAGGGGTGTCAAACACTTTTTATATCATTTTTAACCCCTTAACGACGCAGGACGTATATTTACATCCTACGTCGGCTCCCGCGATATGAAGCGGGATCGCGCCGCGATCCTGCATCATATCGCTTCGGTCCCGGCACTCATCAACGGCCGGGACCCGCGGCTAATACCACACATCGCCGATCGCGGCGATGTGTGGTATTAACCCTTTGGAAGCGGCGGTCAAAACTGACCGCCGCTTCTAAAGTGAAACTGAAAGTATCCCGGCTGCTCAGTCGGGCTGTTCTGGACCGCCGCGGTGAAACAGCTGATCGGACACCGGGAGGGCCCTTACCTGCCTCCTCGGTGTCCGATCGACAAATGACTGCTCCGTGCCTGAGATCCAGGCAGGAGCAGTCAAGCGCCGATAATGCTGATCACAGGCGTGTTAATACACGGCAGTGATCAGCATAGGAGATCAGTGTGTGCAGTGTTATAGGTCCCTATGGGACCTATAACACTGCAAAAAAAATGTAAAAAAAAGTGTTAATAAAGGTCATTTAACCCCTTCCCTAATAAAAGTTTGAATCACCCCCCTTTTCCCATAAAAAAAATAAAACAGTGTAAGAATATGACATTTTTAAACGTATAAATTTTCCTGCATGTAGTTATGATTTTTTCCAGAAGTGCGACAAAATCAAACCTATATAAGTAGGGTATCATTTTAACTGTATGGACCTACAGAATAATGATAAGGTGTAATTTTTACCGAAATATGCACTGCGTAGAAACGGAAGCCCCAAAAATTTACAAAATGGCGTTTTTTTCTTCAATTTTGTCGCACAATGATTTTTTTTTCCGTTTCGCCGTGCATTTTGGGTAAAATGACTAAAGTCACTGCAAAGTAGAATTGGCGACGCAAAAAATAAGCCATAAAATGGATTTTTAGGTGGAAAATTGAAAGGGTTATGATTTTTAAAAGGTAAGGAGGAAAAAACGAAAGTGCAAAAACGGAAAAACCCTGAGTCCTTAAGGGGTTAAACATTTTTAATATAATATTTACATTTATTTACATTTTTAAACATTTTTTATATAATTTAATGTGATTTTGATCTATTCTAATTTGTAAAAATCCTTTTTTGAGGACCCATTCTGGTGAGCATCGAGCTGGCGGTCCATCGTGAGGCGAGCTGCCACCTGTTCCAGCCCCTGTCTCTAAGAGCCCCCTGTCCCCCGACTGTTTTACTGCATGTGAAAGTGTGAATGTTTCATTTATTCAGTTATGGTTCATTTGTATCGCTCCAACCTGTTTCATTGAATTCTTGTGGTAATTCCAGAGGTAATATATGATGACCACCATAGGGCCTCACAATTGAAAAGATTACATTGATTTTTTTAATACTTGAATTGAAGATTTTGAATAGATTCACAAGTTTAATGTGCTGCAGCATGAGGAGACCATATAGTGGCAGAATGACACAGCTTGGTGGTGGCATCAGCATGAGGAGACCATATAGTGGCAGAATGACACAGCCTAGTGGTGGCATCAGCATGAGGAGAACATATGCTGGCAGAATGACACAGTCTGAAGGAGGTGGCAGCATAAGGAGACCATATAGTGGCAGAATGACACAGCCTGAAGGTGGTGGCAGCATGAGGAGGCCATATAGTGGCTGAATGACACAGCCTGGAGCTGGCATCAGCATGAGGAGAACATGTGGTGGCAGAATAACACAGTCTTGAGGTGGCAGCAGCATGAGCAGACCATATAGCGGCAGAATGCCACAGCCTGGAGGTGGCATCAGCATGAGGAGACCATATAGTGGCAGAATGACACAGCCTGGAGGTGGCATCAGCATGAGGAGAACATATGCTTGCAGACTGACCCAGCCAGGAGGTGGCATCAGCATGAGGAGAACATATGGTGGCAGAATGACACAATCTGGAGGTGGCATCAGCATAAGCAGAAGATATGGTAGCAGGATGAAACAGCCTGGAGGTGGCATCAGCATGAAGAGACCATATAGTGGCAGAATGACACAGCCTGGAGGTGGTGACAGAATGAGCAGACCATATAGTGGCAGAATGACACTGCCTGGAGGTGGCATCAGGATGGGGAGAACATAGGATGGCAGAATTTCACAACCTGGAGGTGGCATCAGCATGAGGAGAACATATGGTGTCAGAATGACACAGCCTGGAGGTGTCATCAGCATGAGGAGACCATATAGTGGTAGAATGACACAGCCTGGAGGAGGCGGCAGCATAAAGAGAACATATGGTGGCAGAATGACACAGCCTGGAGGTGGTGGCAGCATGAAGAGACCATATGGTTGCAGAATGACACAGCCTGGAGGTGGCGTCAGCATGAGGAGACCATATATAGGCAGAATGACACAGCCTGGAGGTGGCGCCAGCATGAGGAGACCATAAAGTGGCCGGTGGCAGTGGCATAAGGTGGCATCAGTAGCATCAGGAATCCTGAAAGTGACCCAGTGACAGAGTGGGTCGTGGGTGGCAATACCAGTACCCACTGACGAAGGTGGGTGAAAGAAAAAGCACTTGGCATCAGATGTGTGGCATCAGGCGGGTGGCAGGATCAGAATTGTAGCTGAGGAAGGTAGGCAGAAGAAACCGGTCTCTTCTGTCAAAGTGTTGGTGAGCACAAGTATGTATTGAGGATATGCATTACTTAAAATGTAACTTTTAATATTATTCTTAGGATCAAATATATGGACCTAAAAGAATTTTGGGAATAAAAAAGAAAGGAAAGGTGTGCAAAAAACACCATGTGCCACCTACACCACCAAATATTGATGTGATGCAAAGACCAGGCTCCACATAGGAAACTCTCCATTATTTCCACCTAAAAACCCTGGGAAATAGCAGGGTTTGTAGGTGGAAATAGGGAGAGGTTCCTGTGTGGGGCCGCTCCAAGGCGATTAAGACTTACCTCCAAAAGGTGGAAGGGAACAAGGTATGGTCCATTGTAACAGGTGGGGGTAAAAACTTCCCCTGTAAGGCCCTAGTCTCACCCAAGAAGGGAATTAATAGATCAAGAGTGGGGCCTTACAGAGGAAGGTTTTATGCCCACCTGTTACAAGGGACCATACCTTGTTCCCTTCCATCTTTAAGAAGTCTTTGCATCACATCAATACTTGGTGGTGTAGGTGGCACATGATGTTTTTTGCACATCTTTTTTTTTCTGCCAAATTTTTTTTGGGTCCATATATTTTATTCTAAGACAAGTTAAGTTTAATCTAATGCATATCTTTACTACTTACTTGTGGTCTGATGCAGAGGAATTTCTGTTACTGGGGAGCAGCACTTTAACCCCTTGGGGACGGAGGGTTTTTCCATTTTTGCACTTTCGTTTTTTCTTCCCTACCTTTTAAAAATCATAACCCTTCCAATTGTGCACCTAAAAATCCATACGCTGGCTTATTTTTGGCGCCACCAATTCTACTTTGTAATGACATCAGTCGTTTTACCATAAAATCTACAACGAAACGGGGAAAAAAATCATTGTGCGACAAAATTGCAGAAACTTTGTAACTTTTGGGGGCTTCCGTTTCTACGCAGTAAATTTTTCGGTAAAAATGACACCTTATCTTTATTCTGTAGGTCCATACGATTAAAATGATACCCTACTTATTTAGGTTTGATTTTGTCGTACTTCTGGAGAAAATCATAACTACATGCAGGAAAATGTATATGTTTAAAATTGTCATCTTCTGACCCCTATAACTTTTTTACGGGCAGTATGAGGGCTAATTTTTTGCGCCGTGATCTGAAGTTTTTAGCGGTACCATTTTTGTATTGATCGGACTTACTGAGCGCCCTTTTTTTGGACTTTGGAATTTTTTTGCGCATGCGTCATTGAGCATGCGGTTTAATTAATGTTATATATAAAAAATTTGGACATTTCCGCATGCGGCGATATCACCTATGTTTATTTTTATTTACACCGTTGTTTTTTTTTTTTATAGGAAAAGGGGGGTGATTCAAACTTTTATAAGGGAAGTGGTCAAATGATGTTTATTACCTTTTTTTTTTACTTTTTTTTGCAGTGTTATAGCTCCCATAGGGGGCTATAACACTGTACACACTGATCTTTTACATTGATCAATGGTTTCTCATAGGAAACCATTGATCAATGATTCTTCCTCTTGACTGCTCATGCCTGGATCTCAGGCACTGAGCAGTCATTCGGCCATCGGACAGCAAGGAGGAAGGTAGGGGACCCTCCTGCTGTCCTACAGCTGTTCGGGATGCCTCGGCAATCCCGAACAGCCCCCTGAGCTAACCGGCATTAGTTTACCTTCACTTTAGTTTACTTTCACTTCTAAAGGGTTAATAGCCCACGGCACTGCGATCAGTGTGGCCCCGCATTATATAAAGGCAGTGGGCGGAGGGCGTACAGGTACGCCCTCTGTCCCCAACAGGTTAAATATTTTTAGCTGCCATATTTATTTATAATAATCCTGGTTGATCCAAGCCTGATTCCTCTTGACAAACGTCAGTCTCTCCACACTTTTGGTGGACAGGCGAGTTCTCCTTTGGTTTACTATGGCACCCGCCGCACTAAACACCCGCTCTGATGGCACACTACAGGCCAGGCAGGACAGATTTTCCAGGACAAACTTTGCTAGTTGCAGCCACAAATCCAGGGGATCTTCAATGTGGGTTGGATGGGTCATGTCAAGGTATGCCACCACCTGCTGGTTCAGGTCCTGCTCAAGGTCTACCTGCTGCTGATGAGTTGCTTCACTATGCGGGTGAAGAAAGCTACTCATCAGTGACTGTAGACTCAGGCTGCTGATGAAGCTGGTACTGCTCCTGACACCCCACCCTTCCCAACAACCATGGCAGTGGAACGTCAGTGCAGAGTTCCCCCCTGAGTCAGACCTGTGAGAGGATGGATGATAGTGCACACAGGCATCGGCCAACTGACTACATAGGATGCCTCTGTAGTAGGTCAGTTTGTCCTCCCTCTCAGTGGGTGTAAAAAAAGACCCCCATTTTGTGCCGGTAGAGAGGGTCCAACAAGGTGGAGAGCCAGAAGTCATCCCGCTGCCGAATGGTGACAATTTGGCGGTCATTACACAAACAAGTGAGCATGCATAGTGCCATTTGTTCAAGTGACTCGGAGGGACTCCTGGCCTCCATCTCCACTGCATACTGCCACGGTGTGTCTGGGTCCTTTGTCTCGTCTTCCTCATCCTGCTATAGCTGCTCTGGCTGCTCAGATGACCCATTTTGTTACACATTGCCCGTGCTCCACTTTCCCCCTCTCCTCCTCCTCCTCTTCCAGTTCAGCCCCCACAGGGCTCATGTGGCCGTGAGATGTAGGCGCCACGTCTCAACTTCTCTGCCTGATATAGTTATACATTAGCTGAGTGCATATATGTTACACTTATTAGAGGAAAATATGCTCCAGCATGCTTACACCTGAATTAGTAGTTAAAAGCAGGTGTGTAGGTATCCCTGGCCTTTAACAGTAGCTGGCCCTGAGTGTACGTATAGGTTATACCTATGTGAGGACAATAAGCCCTAGTACGGTTAAACCTCAATTAGGCATTAAAAGCAGGTGTGCAGCTATTGCTGGCCTTTAACAATAAATGGCCCTTATGAGTTTAACAGGAAAAAAATGTCACTTTTCGTTTGAATTCATCAACGTTTTGAGTATATTTTGCTTGCTGTCAATCAAGAAAGTACAGTCTCGTACATAGAAAAAACACAGTCCAGCACTGCTCTGACACTTTATGCGCCAGCACTGGACATAATTGCGTCTCGTGGTGCTCTGACTGTGGATTCAAACTTGCATCAAGATTTAGAAATAATAGAAGTCGGCACTCACCACGTCTTCTGAGTATCTTTTTCTATTTAACACTCACATAAATATACAGAACAGGACGACAACGGGGGGGGTATTGCAAGGCGACAATACTGTTTCACAGTATTGCCTGCTTCAAATGGCCTCTTGAAGCACGCAAGAGTGCGAAACAGTGCTGTCACCTTGTGGTAGCCCCCCCCCCTGTTGTCATCCTGTCCTGTATATTTATGTTAGTATTAAATAAAAGAAGATACTCAGAAGACATGGTGAGTGACGACTTCTCTTATTTCTATATCTTGATGCAAGAAAGTACAGTACACTCCTGTCTACATCCATTCTTCAGATTGGTAGGTTCCTAGTCCTGCTCTTAACCTATAGATTGCATAAACCTAGACTACGCAGTCCAATCTTAGACTAGACAGTCTACAGCCCCAGCCATGTTTATACATTTTGCTCATCTGAAGATTGTCCAAGTTTGTATTAGTAAAATTCCCCCAAAGTATCTACTTCTCAGCTCACAGCCGTAATAGGTATCTACTAGTTTGCAGTTTCTGAATGTAAACTAGAATAGTCTTCTTTACTAATGTTATACAAAGATCTTTGGTGGAATTGGTGAGAAATGGTGAACATGTGTAATTACAAAAAATCTAAATATTATATAAAATCTCAAAATCCCATCAATATTTGGTGTGATTGTCCTTTTACAATTTAAATCTGAACCAATTTGTATTCCATTTTAAAAAAGAGAATGGACTTTCTTTCCAGTATCTTGGAGAGCTTCTTATGTTGACTACTGGTGCCTTGTCTGCCTCTGCAGTTTATCCCATAAAGCTTTAATAATGTTCAGATCATTAAGGCTATACCCACTGTTATAAAGCTTCTTATTCTTTGTTTTTCTGAAAATAGCTCTTAATGACCTTGATTTTGTGTTTGAGGTCAGTGTGCTGCCGGAGAATGAGGTTGACAAGATTCTTTCCTGATGGTATTGCAAGACGAATGATAATCTGCCTGTGCTGTTTATCTTTAACCACTTAGGGACCCAGGGCATACAGGTACGCCCTCGCTCCCTGGTACTTAACCCCTTAAGGACCAGGCCAATTTTCATTGTAGGACCAGAGCATTTTTTTGCACATCTGACCACTTTCACTTTAAGCATTAATAACTCTGGGATGCTTTTACCTTTTATTCTGATTCCAAGATTGTTTTTTCGTGACATATTCTACTTTATGTTAGTAGTGAAATTTTGTTGATACTTGCATCATTTCTTGGTAAAAAAAAATCCAAAAATTTATGAAAAAATTGAAAATTTAGCATTTTTTAAGCTCTCTACTTGTAAGGAAAATAGACATTCCAAATAAATTATATTTTGATTCACAAATACAATATGTCTACTTTATGTTTGCATCATAAAGTTGACATGTTTTTACTTTTGGAAGACATCAGAGGGCTTCAAAGTTCTGCACCAATTTTCCAATTTATCACAAAATTTTAAAAATCAGAACTTTTCATGGACCAGTTCAGGTTTGAAGTTTATTTTAAGGGCCTACCTATTATAAATACCGCACAAATGACCCCATTATAAAAACTGCACCCCTCAAAGTATTCAAAATGACATTCAATAAGTGAGTTAACTTACTGAATGTGTTAAATTCAAAATCTTCATTTTTTTACACTCGCATGTTCTTGAAGACCCAGTTTTTGAATTTTTAAAAGACGTAAAAGGAGACAAATCCTCTCAAAATTTGGAACCCAATTTCTCTCGAGTAAGGAAATACCTCATATGTGTATGTCAAGTGTTCGAAGGGTGCAGTAGAGGGCTCAGAAGGGAAGGAGCGACAATGGGATTTTGGAGAGTGAGTTTTTCTGAAATGATTTTTGGGGGGCATGTCCCATTTAGGAATCCCCTATGGTGCCAGAACAGCAGAAAACCCCCCACATGGCATACCATTTTGGAAACTACACCCCTCAAGGTACGTAACAAGGGGTCCAGTGAGCCTTAACACCCACAGGTGTTTGATGACTTTTCGTTAAAGTCAAATGTGTAAATGAAAAAAACTGAATGTTCACTAAAGTGCAGTATTTTTCCCCAAATTTGCCATTTTTATAAAGGGTAATGGGAGAAAATGCCCCCCAAAATGTGTAACCTCATCTCTTCTGAGTATGGAAATACCCCATGTTAGGACGTAAAATGCTCTGCGGGTGAACTACAATGCTCAGAAGAGGAGTCACATTTGACTTTTTGAAAGCAAATTTAGCTGAAATGGTTTTTCGGGGGCATGTCACATTTAGGAATCCCCTATGGTGCCAGAACAGCAAAAAAAAACACATGGCATACCATTTTGGAAACTGCACCCCTCAAGGAACGTAACAATGGGTACAGTGAGCCTTAACACCTCACAGGTACTTCACGACTTTTTGTTAAAGTTGGATGTGTAAATGAAAAAAAATAATTTTCACTAAAATGCTGGTTTTTCCCCAAATTTTACATTATTACAAGGGGTAATAGGAGAAAATCACCCCCATAATGTGTAACCCCATTTCTTCTGAGTATGGAAATACCCCATGTGTGGACGTCAAGTGCTCTGCTGACGCACTACAATGCTCAGAAGAGGAGGAGCGCCATTGAGCTATTGAAAAGGGAATTTGTTTGGAATGGAAGTCAGGGGCCATGCGCGTTTACAAAGCCCCCGTGGTAACAGGACAGTGGACCCCCCCACATAAGACCCCATTTTGGAAACTAAACCCCTCACAGAATTTAATAAGGGGTGCAGTGAGTATTTACACTCCACTGGCGTTTGACAGATATTTGGAACAGTGGGCTGAGCAATTGAAAAATTACATTTTTCATTTTCACGGACCACTGTTCCAAAAATCTGTCAGACACCTGTGGGGGGCAAATGCTCACTGTACCCCTTATTACATTACGTGAGGGGTGTAGTTTCCAAAATGAGGTCACATGTGGGAGGGGTCCATTGTTCTGGCACTATGGGGGCTTTGTAAACACACGTGGCCTTCAATTCCGGACAAATTTTCTCTTCAAAATCCCAATGGCTCTCCTTCTCTTCTAAGCATTGTAGCTTGCCAGCAGAGCACTTTAAATACACATATGGGGTATTTATATACTCATGAGAAATGGGGTTACAAATTTTGGGGGGGCTTTTTTCCTATTTTCCTTTGTGAAAATGAAAAATTTAGGGTAACACCAGCATTTTAGTGACTTTTTTTATTTTCTTTTATTTTCCCATCCAACTTTAATGAAAATTTGTGAAACCTGTGGGGTAGTAAAGTTCACTATACCCCTTATTACGTTGCATGAGGGGTGTAGTTTCCAAAATAAGGTCACATGTGTGTATTTATTTTTTGGTGTTTATTTCAGAACTGCTGTAAAATCAGCCACCCCTGTGCAAATCACCAATTTAAGCCTCAAATGTACATAGTGTGCTCTCACTCCTTAGCCTTGTTGTGCGCCCACCAAGCATTTTACGCCCACATATGGGGTATTTCCATACTCAGGAGAAATTTTTTTTTTTTACACTAACAGGCTGGTGTAGACCCCATTTTTTCCTTTCCATAAGGGGTAAAAGGAGAAAAAGTCCCCCAAAATTTGTAGTGCAATTTCTCCCAAGTACAGAAATACCCTATATGTGGCACTAAACTGTTTCCTTGAAATACGACAGGGCTCCGAAGTGAGAGAGCACCATGTGCATTTGAGGACTAAATTAGGGATTGCATAGGGGTGGACATAGGGGTATTCTATGCCAGAGATTCCCAAACAGGGTGCCTCCAGCTGTTGCTAAACTCCCAGCATGCCTGGACAGTCAGTGACTGTCCGGAAATGCTGGGAGTTGTTGTTTTGCAACAGCTGGAGGCTCCGTTTTGGAAACACTGCTGTGCCATACGTTTTTCATTTTTATTAGGGGGGCAGTGTAAGGGGGTGTATATGTAGTGTTTTACCCTTTATTATGTGTTAGTGTAGTGTTTTTAGGGTACATTCGCACTAGCGGAGGTTTACAGTGAGCTTACCGCTAGGAGTATGCGCTGCGGCGAAAAATTTGCCGCAGCTCATACTTGAAGCAGGAAACTTACTGTAAACCGGCTCGTGTGAATGTACCGTGTACATTCACATGGGGGGCAAACCTCCAGCTGTTTCAAAATTCCAACTCCCAGCATGTACTGACAGACCGTGCATGCTGGTAGTTGTACTTTTGCAACAGCTGGAGGCACACTGGTTGGAAAACCTTCAGTTAGGTTCTGTTACCTAACTCAGTATTTTCCAACCAGTGTGCCTCCAGCTGTTGCAAAACTACAACTCCCAGCATGTACTGATCACTGAAGTGCATGCTGGGAGATGTAGTTATGCAACAGCTGGAGGTACGCAACTACAACTCCCAGCATGGAGAGACAGCTGTTTGCTGTTCGGGCATGCTGGGATTTGCAGTTTTGCAACATCTGGAGGGCTACAGTTTAGAAACCACTGCACAGTGGTCTCCAAACTGTGACCCTCCAGCTGTTGCAAAACTGCAAATCCCAGCATGTCCAGACAGCAAACTGCTATGTGGGCATGCTGGGAGTTGTAGTTTTTGCAAGATCTAGAGGGCCACAGTTCACTGCACAGTGATATCCAAACTGTAGCCCTCCAGCTGTTGCAAAACTACAAATCCCAGCATGACAGGTGTCTGGGCATGCTGGGAGTTATAGTTTTGCAACATCTGGAGGGCAACAGTGTAGAGACTGTATAGTGGTCTCGGACTGTAGCCCTGTAGATGTTTCTAGGCAACTTACCGGCTTCCGTCGGATCCATGGAGCCAGCTGTACGACATCGCCGCCCGCCGATCTCCGACAACGATCGCTCCCCGCAGCCTCGCCTGCAGGGTAAGTGGACTTCGGCACCGGTCCTCTGTCATTTCCCCGTTCTGCCCGGACTATTGTGGGTGGGCAGAACGTGGAAAACGAAAGTTAACAGCCCCACCCCCGATCTGCTATTGTATGTCGCTTCTAGACGCCCAATAGCAGGGATAGGAGGAGTGGCACCCCTGCCACCTCACTCCTATCCCTTCAGGGGGATCGTAAGTGTCTTAGACCAGTGTTTCCCAACCCAGTCCTCAAGGCACACCAACAGTCCAGGATTTACATTTTTCCCTCTTCTATTCCAATGGAATAACTGAAAAAACCCAGAATATTGGTGTGACTTGAGGACTGGGTTGGGAAACACTGTCTTAGAAAACCGCGATCCCCCTCATATTCCAGGTCACCATAGACCCGTAATGACCCGGAATCGCGCAAATCGCAAGTGTGAATTCACTTGCGATTTGCGTAGATTGCCAACATGGGGGGTCTGATGACTCCCCTGGGCATTTGCGCCGGGCGGGGACCGGACCGGGGTGACTGCTGATATCAATCAGCAGGCACCCCTGTCCGGTCCCCGCCCGGCGCGCAGAGGGGACCGAAATTCCCACGGGCGTACAGGAATGCCCTTGGTCCAGGCAGGGACTGGGATTCCATCTGAATTAATTCAGCAGGCAACCCGTAACGATGCCCAGGGGGTTCCTGAGACCCCCCCATTTCGGCGATTGCCGGTGAAATAATTCCAGTCATGACCTGGAGTTAGATGGGGATTGGCGGTGTAGTATACATCGCCAATCACCTCTTGTAGCTAGGGAGAGGTGGTGATCCCGTCACCCCCCCCCTCAGGAGCGCTGCTATTGGTCTGACGATCGTCCAACCAATAGCAGCCGACAGAGGAGGGGTTAATGTCCCCTTCTCTAAGCTCTGCTCACCCACCAAGTTCAATCAGCGGCAGAGCTGTGAGAAGGAGCCAGGGACCCCCTCTCTGTGAAGATCTGAGCCCCTCAGTGCTAAAGAAGTGTCCATTAGATCAAGGTGAGTTTTGTCTGCAGGGACAGGTAGGTGTTAAAAATAAAAATGACCATCTAATAGGTCCTCAAGGGTCCGCTGCAGTTTTTTCAGGATGACCCGAACCCTTTTAGAGGTTCAGGGAGCTGCATTTGACCCCCCCCCCCCCCCCAAACACACACACACAGCTTTTTGGGGGGCCACAGCATTTTTTCCATATAATGGTGTGTGATATTTCTAATCACACACCGTTATATATAAATTTCACACCAAACACACACACTACACACTTCGCACTATACACTAACCAAGGGTATGGTATAAAAAAGTTGCGGTCTACTTGGTACAGGTTGCCATGTACAACTCTCTTGTATTGTCCCAGTGGCAACACAGGGACATACCTCCAGTTCCAAGAAGAAGTTCTAAAGGCCCGGATCTTTGGCGACCGGGAAAGAGCAGGTCAGAGTTCCAAAGGAACTGAAGTTATAGGTGCCAGGATCCCAGAAAAAATGCAGAGTGTGTAACGAGAGGGGGATACGGAAGGACACCACCAGTCCATGTGACACTTGCCCCGATCATCCGGGCTTCTGCATTAAAAACTGCTTCATGTAGTATCACACTTCCATGCAGTACTAAAATTTCCCTTTTAATTTTAATTTCCCATAATTTGACTCCAATGTGCAAAGTCCAGTGTACATTCCAAGTTTTAACCCCATAAACCACTAAATTGGCCAAAAAAAAGTTTAATCGGGGAGTTTTTTATGTTGCCTCAAATGCGCAGCGCTCTCTCTCCACCTGAGCGGGGTGCGCATTTGAGGCAACAGGTTAGGGACGGCCACACACATCACATTCCCAGGATGATGATTCAGAGCATAGGGTTTGAGGTGGGTATATATTTTTATAACCTGTTTTATCATTTTACGTCCCACTGTACCCCATTTTAGTAATTCACCCGACGTAACGCTCCTTGAGTATGTAAATGCTCAAAGCCCTTGACTGCGCTCCTGCTCTTCCGAGACCGGTGTGCACCCACAGAGCTGTTTACGTCCAGAAATGACGTATGTCTTTACTCCAAAGAAATTTACTTAAAAATTTACGGTGACACTTTCTCCTGTAACCACTTGTGAAAATGAAAAATTTGGGGTAACCCAAGCATTTTAGTGTAAAAAATCAAGTTTTTCCTTTTCACATGCTACTTTAATGAACATTTATCAAACACGTGTGGCGTGTTAAGGCTCACTGTACCCCTTGTTACGTTCCTTGACGGGTATAGTTTACAAAATAGTATGCCATTTGCTGCTCTGGCACCATAGGGGTTACCTAAATGCAACATGCCCCCCTCTCCCCAATTTTAGCAAAATTTGCAAATGTGACTCCTCTTCTGGGCATTGTTGTGCGCCCGCAGAAGAGATGGGGTTACAAATTTTGGGGGCATTTTCTCCTATTAGCCCTTGTAAAAATGTAAAATTTGGAAGAAAACCAGCATTTGCATGGAAAAAAATAGTTTTTTCATTTACTCATCCAACTTTAACTACAAGTCGTCGAACACCTGTGGGGTGTAAAGGCTCACTGTACCCCTTGTTGCGTTCCTTAAAGGGGTGTCGTTTCCAAAATAGTATGTCATGGGGGGGGGGGGGGGGTTGCTGTTCTAGCACCATAGGGGCTTCCTAAATGCGACATGCCCCCCACCAAAAACCATTTCAGCAAAATTTGCTTTCCAAAAGCCAAATGTGACTCCTTCTCTTCTGAGCATTGTAGTGCACCCACAGTGCACTTAACATCCACACTAGTGTTGAGCAGGAATATTCGCAATGCAAATTTTTATCGCGAATATCAGCACGTTGCAATTTCTCAAATATTTAGAATACTGTGCTATATATTCGTAATTAATATTCTTTTTTTTTGTTTTTGTTTTTTCACATCCAAATTTTTCTGCAAATTTTATGCATATTTTCCATGCAAATTTTCATTTGTTTTTCATATGCAAATTTTTACATGACTTTTTATGCAAATTCTTGCATGGAAAAAAAGTGAATGAACATAGTGAATATGTGAATTTCGCGAACATAGGATGAAAAATTGTCAATATATTCATGAAATATCACAAATTCGAATATGGCCATGTGGTATTTTCATACTCAGAAGAGATGGGGTTACAAATTTTGGGGGGCATTTTCTCCTTATTACCCCTTGTAAAAATGTAAAATTTGGGGGAAAACCAGCATTTTTGTGAAAAAAAATTATAATTTACACATCCAACTTTAACGAAAAGTCGTTAAACACCTGTGGGGTGTTAAGGCTCACTGTCCCCCTTGTTAAATTCCTTGAGGGGTGTAGTTTCCAAAATAATATGCCATGTTGGAATTTTAATGCTTTGCTGGCTTCCTAAATGTAACATGCCCCCCAAAAACCATTTAAAAATAAAGAATATCGGCACTTCACGATTTTGCTAATATTTATAATACAGTGCTACAAATTCATAATGACGAATATTCATTTTTTTTTTGTGGGGGGGGGGAGAGTTTTCACTGTACCCCTTGTTGTTTTCCTTGAGGGGTGTAGTCTCCAAAATAGTAGGCCATGTGTTTTTTTATTTTTTTTTTATTTTGCTGTTCTGGCACCATAGTGGCTTCCTAAATGTGACATGCCCCCAAAAGACCATTTAAAAAATTGTGCTTTCCAAAAGCCAAATGTGACTCCTTCTCTCCTGAGCATTGTAGTGCAACCGTAGAGCACTTGATGTCCACATATGGGGTATTTCCATACTCAGAAGAGATGGGGTTACAAATTTTGATGGTCATTTTCTCCTATTGCTCCTTGTAAAAATGTAAAACTTAGTTGAAAACCAGCATTTAATTAAAAAAATTATAATTTACGCATCCAACTTTAATGAAAAGTCGTCAAACACCTGTGGGGTGTTAAAGCTCACTGTACCCCTTGTTACCATGTGTTTTTTTTTTTTTGTTTTTTTTTTGCTGTTCTGGTTTTAGGAAGATTTCTCTCCTTTTACCCCTTGTAAAAATTCAAAACCTGGCTCCACAAGAACATGCGAGTGTAAAAAAAGAAGATTTTGAATTTTCTCCTTTACTTGGCTGAAACACCTAAAGGGTAAACAAACTTTTTAAATGTAATTTTGAATACTTTGAGGGGTACAGTTTTTATAATAGGGTCATTTATTGGGTATTTCTAATATGAAGGGCCTTCAAATCCACTTAAAAACTGAACTGGTACCTGAAAAATTTAGATTTTTAAAATTTTGTGAAAAATTGGAAAATTGCCGCTGAACTTTGAAGCCCTCTGATGTCTTCCAGTAGTAAAAACATGTCAACTTTATGATGCAAACATACAGTAGACATATTGTATATGTGAATCAATAAATATCCATTTTCCTTATAAGCAGAGAGCTTCAAAGTAAAAAAAAATAGTAAAAAACTTTTGAAAAAACAATTTTCCATCAAATTTTGGAATTTTTCACCAAGAAATAATGCAAGTATCAACGACAATTTACCACTAACATAAAGTAGAATATGTCATGAAAAAACTATCTCAGAATCAGAATGAAAAGTAAAGCCCAGAATTATTAATGCTTAAAGTGACAGTGGTCACATGTGCAAAAACTGCCCAGGTCCTTAAGGTGAAAATGGGCTGGGTCCTTAAGGGGTTAAAGATTCCATTCATTCTGGCTATACACCCATCAGAAATGTAGCTTCCTACCTGAAGTAAACTGGCTTGTGGGCTTGTGTTCTTCTTTACAAGTGTACACTTGGCTTCATTCTCTCATTTTAGTAGTGTTGAGCGGCATAGGCCATATTCGAATTCGCGAATATTCGCGAATATATGGACGAATATTCGTCATATATTCGCGAATATTCGCATATTCGTTATATTCTCGTTTTATTTTCGCATATGCGAATATTCGCGTATGCGAAAATTAGCATATGTGAATATTAACAAATACAAAGTTAGTACAACCGAAAATTCGCATATACGAAAATTAGCATATGCGAATTTTCGCACGCCAGTCTCACACAGTAGTATTAGAGCCTTCTTTACACCACACAAGCTGGAAGCAGAGAGGGGTGATCACTGTGTGATCACTGTGATGTGTACTGTGAAAAAAAAAAAAAAAAAAAAAACGAATATTCGTAATTACGAATATATAGCGCGAAATTCGCGAAATTCGCGAATTCGCGAATATGCGATATTCGCGAATAATATTCGAATTGCGAATATTCGCGAGCAACACTACATTTTAGGGCCAACTCTCATATATTGACAAGTGAATGAATCCAGATAAATAATTTAGTCATGGAAAAGCATGTTACATAGGGTAAGTGTCACATTACAAGACATGTTTGGAGCTTTTCTCAAATGTGTAAAGTCTCAAATGTCTCAAATATATATTCGAGAAAGGCAAGTGCAAGTCGAAATATGTCTTGGATGTGGCAAACACATCCTATGTAACTTGCCATTTCTTAATTAACTTACTTAAATTCAAGCTAAAACAAGTACCAACCTCAAATTTACTTGTCTTCCTTGGGATCGCCTTCCCTGACACATGCACCCTGTTGCTGTAGTGGCAGCTAATTTACAGTATCCTTTGGAACTCTTACATACTGATCTTATTTTGTATCCTGACTTCTGCTTCTATTTACTCCCAACCTTGACAACTTCAATGTTTAAAAATAGTAGCTTAGCAGAATATATGGAAGCTGGATTGTTGTAAAATTTCAGCTTAAAGTGGTTTTCCACCCCAAGACATCCTATCCTCTTTCAAAGGACCGCCTGAGATTGCGGGGGGTCCCATCCAATGGTCCTTTGAGATCAGACATCTTATTCCCTATGCTTTAGATAGATAAAATGTTTAGGGATGGAGTTGCTCTTTAACCCCTTATGGACCAAGCCCATTTTAACCTTAAAGTAAAGGCCAATTTTATTTTAGCGTTTTCGTTTTTTTCTCCTCGCCTTCTAAAATCCATAACTCTTTTATATTTCCATCTACAGACCCATATAAGGGCTTGTTTTTTGCGTGACTAATTTTACTTTGTAATGAAACCCCTCATTACCATAAAATCTACAGACCCATATAAGGGCTTGTTTTTTACGTGACTAATTTTACTTTGTAATGAAACCCCTCATTACCATAAAATCTACAGACCCATATAAGGGCTTGTTTTTTGTGTGACTAATTTTACTTTGTAATGAAACCCCTCATTTTACCATAATATGTACGGGGAACCCAAAAAATAATTTTTTTAGGGAGAAAATTTAAATGAAAACCACAATTTTACAAATTTTGGAGGGTTTTGTTTTCACACTGTACACTTTACAGTCAAAATGATGTGTTCTTTATTCTGTATGTCAATACGATTAAAATGATACCTATGGCTAGATTCTTTTATATTTTTGCACCGCTTAAAAAAAATCTAAAACTTTTTGTACAAAATCAATAATCTAAAATCACCCTATTTTGACCACCCATAACTTTTTAGTTTTTCCATATAGAGAACGGTATGAGGGCTAATTTTTTGCGCTGTCATATGTACTTTTTATTGATACCACATTTGTATATGTAAAATGTACGGGGAACCCAAAAAATTATTTTTTTAGGGAGAAAGTTTAAATGAAAACCACAATTTTACACATTTTGGAGGGTTTTGTTTTCACACTGTACACTTTACAGTCAAAATGATGTGTTCTTTATTCTGTATGTCAATACGATTAAAATGATACCTATGGCTAGATTCTTTTATATTTTTGTACCGCTTAAAAAAAATCTAAAACTTTTTGTACAAAATCAATAATCTAAAATCACCCTATTTTGACCACCCATAACTTTTTTGTTTTTCCGTATAGAGAGCGGTATGAGGGCTAATTTTTTGCGCTGTCATCTGTACTTTTTATTGATACCACATTTGCATATGTAAAACTTTTTGATAAGCTTTTTGTTAACTTTTTTTTTAATACAATGTGACTAAAAAGCAGCATTTTTGGACTTTTTTGAATTTTTACTTTTATGCTGCTCACGGTATGGGATAATTAACATTATATTTTGATAGTTTGGACATGTACGCATGCGGTGATACCAAACATGTTTATTTATTTATTTTTTTCATTATGCTTTTTGGGGGTAAAATGGGAAAAACGTCCAATGTTAATTTTTATTGGGGTAGGGGATTTTTTTTAAACACTTTTAATGTCCCCATAGGGGACTATCTATAGCAATCATTTGATTGCTAATACTGTTCAGTGCGATGCATAGGGCAAAGCACTGCTCAGTATTATCGGTCATCTTCTGCTCTGGTCTGCTCGATCTCAGACCAGAGCAGGAGACGCTGGGAGACGGACGGAGGCAGGTGAGGGGACCTTCAGTCCGCCATTATAGATGATCGGATCACCACGCCAGTGCTGCGGGCGATCCGATCATCTATTTTAATATGTGGACACTGCTGCAGATGCCGTGATCTGTACCGATCACGGCATCTGAGGGGTTAATGGTGGACATCCGCCCGATCCGTGCGATCGGTGGGTCCCTGGTATGACGCGAGCACCGCTCCAATGCTCGCGGTCATACACACGATGTAAATGTACGTTCTGGTGCGCTAAGTACCATCAAACCAGGATGTACATTTACGTCCGTGGTCGTTAAGGGGTTAAGCAGACAATTCACAAAGAAAGAAGCATCCATTAATATACATGCATTGTTATTCAATACCAGCTACTAGCCTCAACTCTATCAACAATATTCTTTAATCTACATTGAATATTTGACTAAGTTTTAAGATAATGGTGAATTTACAATCTAGTTTACAAAATGGTTTCATCTTGAGCATGGAATCATATTGCAAAATCTCTGTAAGCACCTGGGATTGAAGGGAATGTATTAAATGTAAGCCAGTAATGCATTATGCATCATTGTCTCATTGTACAGTACAGGAACAAAGACTAATTTATCAGAAGCCCCTTCACCTGTAATAACTTTTTGTAACATCCAATGCTTAAAGTGCATTGGCAACATGGAAAGTACAGTGTAGAAGAGAGGCAATGGGTATGAATCATTAGTCACATACTCATGTCTACATAATTTGCATAGATCGCACACCAATGCGGCAGATGCAGCTCCGGGATGTTGTGCCACAGCCATATCCATATCCCCTGATGAAGTTGGCATACAACAAAACGTGTGTTGGGGTGTGTGTTTTTGTTAGTGGGCAATTGTGCACTCTGGATTGTGTGTATTTACCAGCAATTATTGTTGTTTGCCATTACCACTTTATTTATTTCTCTGCTTTCATAGATATTGCACTTTGCATTGCTGTATTGTCATGCTTTATCATGTACTATAACTCAGATACCACTACATGTACGCATGTTCTCATGGGTGTAGTGTCACCATGTTTTTAACTCATTTTCTATGTCTTCTTATGTGTGCAATAAAATGGATTCTATTTTTATTTTACAATAATACAACTTGTTAGCAATGCCTCTCAGGCTACTTGTAATCTCCTCTAAGAGGCATTGCTGACAAGTAGACAATGAACTCCCCCTGGGCTTTTAAGGCTAATTTGCATATCGATTCAAAGAGTAATATCTCTAGAGGTGTCAATTATCAAAACAAATATATGCACAGATTCAGGGTCAGAAGTCCTATACATCCATGATGTTAGTTTATACACCAAAAACCTGCTATCAGGTCCACTTTAAGATTAGCATATCATATGTATATTATATATGCGAATCCTCTCTATGTATCGTCTTTGGGTGGAATTTGAATATTTACCTATAAATATGCTATAAATGTATGCTATTAAAATGTTTACTGATTAAAACACCCAGATGCCATTTACTGTATATATAATTGAAAAACACACATTGTACATCATTCCGTTTACATACTGTATTAGTTTTCATTATTATTCCTACAGCTCTGTCCTGTCATTTTATCCATAAAAAATGTCATATTTAGTTAGTTCCATAGATTGTGTAAGATGGTCATCACTCAAAATTCACATAATTAAATTTGCCTATTTTTCCCAGTTACTTGCAATTCACAGGCTTGTTAGCTTTCTGGTAGAAAATTCAGATTTTTCATTGAATGGTGCAAATCTTATTATTTCTGAATGTAAAATATATCATTAACGGAATCAATTTGTGTGGTCAGTGAATGAATTTAAAAATATTTCACATTTCCATCTATACACCATCTAAATAATTATTTCAATACCCATCTGCACACTAACTAAATAATTATGTTCAGAGGTCCTGCTGTATTTAGTGCTTTTCTTGCATCATTGTCCACAAATGTCAACTTTAAATTCACATAGGAGGACATTTATCATCCTTGCTTTGGTAAGCAAGTTCTGTAGTCCTTTTTATTTTTTTATTTTATTTTTTATTTCTATTTTTTTTATTAAACTATCACAGGGGGTTGATACATTTGGCTTACATAAGCAAAAACCAATAAATCACTTTTGAATACCATTTTTTAGCACACAGAAGCAAAAACCAATAAATGACTCCAGAACACCACTGTGTAACCACATCTGAGGCCAGAAGAAGTGCATACGGCGCAAAATTGCCGGTAATCGCCTCATCTCTGAGCGCTATGCACCTGATGCTGCCCTGATCTGCCGGCGTCTCTGTATAGGAGCTTCGAGTCGTGTGCTGTGCGGTGAGTGCGGAATGCTTGTTTGTACTCTATTGTTACATTTGGTTACATATATCTATTTCCAGCACCACCGCCGACTCCATTAGATATGTGAATCCATAACTCACCACCCTTCAAACAGCCGAGTTGTTCACTTAACCCCTGAAGTATCGATAGTAGCAATGCCATTCTACAGCTCTATTCACACCCATATATATATATATATATATATATATATATATATATATATATGTATATATATATATATATATATTTTATTTTTATTTTTTTATTCTCCTTTCAGATCCGTGTATCCTGTGGACTACTTTGGATTTGTTGGAGTACAATGACCAGTGTTTTTTGGTTTAATAATAATACAATGGTTAACAACGGCTTGTGGGGGAGTGTTTTTTTTTATAAAAGTTTTTTGAATGTGTTGCGTGTTTTTTTTTTTAAATTTACTTTACAGGCTTAGTAGTGAAAGCCGTCTTATAGACAGAGTCCTTTATTAAACTGGGGCCTAGCGTCAGCCTCAAAAACAGCTAGCACTAACCCCCAATTATTACCCCAGTATCCACCGCCACAGGGGTGCCGGGAAGAGTCGGTACCAACACGTCAGGAGCATCAAAAATAGCTCTCCTGGGCCTAGGTGCCTAGGTGGTAACAGACTGGCGTTACTTAGGCTGGGGAGGACCAGTAACAATGGTCCACGCCCACACTGGTAACGTCAGGCTGCTGCTGCTTGGTTGGTATCTGGCTGAGAAAATACTTTATTTTCATAGATAATTAAATATTTTTTAAAAAAACGCATATTTTCCTTCTCAGCCAGATACCAACCAAACAACAACAGCCTGACGTTACCAGGGTGGGCAAGGACCATTGTTACTGAAATGTTATCTCGTGGCTCATACTGGACTTCACATACAAGGCTATATCAGTATGTTTTGATGGGACATTGATTTCCTGTACCTGGTCCAGCATTTGGACCTGGTCCTATCCACATACTGCTTGGTCACCTACTTGCAATATCATTAGGATTTTGGGACCTTCCAAACCCAGGTTGCATAATTAAAATTATTCAGGTTCCAGTATCCTGATGGACCTGTTCTTTGCCACTCAATGCTCAGTTACTTCTGTGTATTATCACTAGGAGTCTGTGTTCTGCAACATCTGTGTGGTTTCACTAATGGAAGAGCCTTTTTCCCTTTTCAAACCTAATTAGTGTGGCTCTATTCTATAACACACCAGTGAAGTTCATCTACAGTTCTACAATCTAACATAATGGTCACAAATGTATCTATATACCTTGAATATTGTGACCATTGATTGTGTAAGATTGTATTATACTAACTTAATGTTTCACTCTCATATCTCTATGACTTACATCTGACCCTGACTGACAGACTCCTTTCTCATTTGGGAAACCTATTTACCTGCTCTGTCTCTATCTATTTTATCATGATTAGTTATATTTAGTATTGTCTAGTTGGTACGCTGTATCTATCAATGTATATTGTGGTTTCCTCTTATCCCTGATGAGCCCCTGTGACTCTAGGGGTGAAACGAATTGGCAAGAGAGGTTTGCCACCAGTGTATGTTGTATTATTTACCATTTCCCCTATCCCACACTTAGGAAGTAGGATTTTTTTTTAAATGTATTAGGGACTCTAGATTAGGCATTCACCTGTACCGCACATCCCTTTCCCTATTAAGTTCTGTCAGTTTTGTGTACCCTCAGTTTTATCCATGATTTGAGTAAAAGTTAAGTTTTATGTATCTTAGCCTCATTGGTGTTGTCTAGTTGGTATTATATTCTAAATATTCTCACCAAGGGTTTACTATCATAGTGGGTCCTGGTTGCCCTTATAATTTGCCAGAAGTGGGTTGATGACCAACCTGCACAAGCCATTTATTCCTATGTATATCTGTGGTAAACAGCCAACACCTTGTGTGAACAGCACATTATCTAGTGCTAATAGCCGATCATACTGGTGCAAATTTTCAAGAATGGTATCCATGTGCCACTTGTTATCTAGTACTCTTGTGGCGCTGCGACAATGATAAGAGATCACAAAATTCTTATAAGTGCCATAATTTGTACATGAATGAGACTGTATACTTTCATCATTACAATAAAACCATTAAGCCATATAGTCCAGTGGTTATATAACTATGGACAGTATAGCCATATTTATTGTATCCCCAACTAATAGTGGGGAACATCTATTATATTGGCTTGCTATTATTGTTTTCTAATGCACCTATATCTACAATAATTATCTGGAACCTGCACAAGGACACTGCGCTAGAGGACTGGTCACATATAATTTGTATATATATATATATATATATATATATATATATATATATCTCATATTATTATATTTGTACTGGTTTTATAACTATATCTGTAAGTCATGTATGTCATGCGAACAACTATAATATGCTGAACTGAGGCAGTGCAGTAGACATACTGAATACTTACTGCCAGGTTCTCCTGCGGAGTGCAGTTGATAACTGTGATCACAGCTTTAGGACATCAGCTTATTATGGGGGAATCTATCGTATCAAAATAAAGTTATATACGGTAAAAATTTTCATGCTTTTTAAGGCTGGAAAAGGCTTTTGGTTATAGGCATGAGTTGAAACACATATCATTTTGCATTTTTTTGTTTGTTTTCTTTCGACTTGATTCTCGGCAAAATTAAAGTAATTTTGCATATCTAACAAAGGTGCTGATATCAGTAAGATCTAATTCTAAGGGTAGGGTCACACACAGCTCATCCGCAGCGTATTTCACACTGCGGATGCGCCTGCCGCCGGAAGTCACAGAGCAACTGCAGAGCGAGTGTGTGACGCTCTATGCATGCATTAACATTACTCATTAAAATGCATTAGCATTACTCATTAACCCCTTCCTCTATAGGACGTATGTATACGTCCAATCATCCGACACGTTCGCGCAATTGGACACATGCATACGTCGTAGCGATCTCCGGCACTGCCGCGGGCAGCGCAGGAGATCGTCGATGGGACCCGGCTGTCAATCACAGCTGGAGTCCCGCCGCAGCTGCCGGAGCCACGATTGCGCCGGTCCCTGCAGCATTAACTGCATAGATGCCGTGATCAATTCTGATCACGGCATCTATGGTGTTGACAAGGGGAGCGCTCTCCCCCTGTTCTCCAACGGCGGCACCACCACCACAATACAATCATGGGTCGCTGTTGGTTGCTATGGCAGCAGGAAGTCAGATCACGACCTCTTGTATGCCTGCTATGGAAGCCTGTGAGATCCAGCCAGAGGCTTAATCGCACAGGCTGTAGTGTCTGCAGCTCATCAGGTTATACTGTGCTGCAGTACAAATGTATTGCAGCATAGTATAACCTGTAAAAAGTGTAAAATAAAAAAAAGTTCTTCAATAAAATATGAAGCGTAAAAAAAATAAAAAAAATGCCCCTTTCCCAATAAAAGCCCTGTATTATCACCAAAAAAGATCAAAAACACAAATCATATACATAATAGGTATTGCCTCATCCGTAATGACGTGTACTATAAAACTATAATGTAAATTATCCCGCATGGTGAACACCGTAAAAAAACTTTGGTTCAAATAGTGGAATAAAAAAGATCAAAAAGTAGCATGTAGCACAAAAATGAAACCAATAAAAAGTACAGCTCATCTCGCAAAAAATAAGCCCTTACTTAATGGTGTCGGACGGAAAATAAAGAAGTTACGGCTGTTGGAAAATGAATGGCAGAAAAAGAATTTTGTTCAGAAAAGGAAAAAGAAGATAGAAAGCGATATAAAATGGGTATCGCCATAATCGTACTGACCCACAGAATTAATATAACATCACTTTTACCGCACAGTGTACACCATAAAAGAAAAAAAGCCAGATTTTTTTTAGTTTTTCACAATATTTTGAAGTTTTTCACAAAAAAATGCTTAATGGGTCATCAAAAATTCCCCGGTTATATAAAGTACAATATGTCACGAAAAAACAATCTCAGAATCGCTCTGCTCAGAAAAAGCATTCTTAAGTTATTACCATTTAAAGAGATACATGTCAAATTTAAAAAAAAGAGCCTGGTCATAGAGGTAAAAAATGGATCGGTCATTAAGGGGTTAAAAAAAAACTTACAGCCTTACAAACTTACAGAAAGGAAAGAATGTCCAGCGCTTGACTCGGGGAGCAGGAACTCTTAATTAGAATCCACAGGAGAACGTACAGGAACAGAAACTTACAGAAAGGAACCTTAAGGCTAAGTTTCCACTAGTTTTTTTGCACTGCATTTTTTTTTTGTGTGAATAAAAACGCCAGAAAAAACGCCAGTCCAATTTCCTTCATCTGACCTTTTTTTCTGGCATTTTTACTGGCATTTTTTCATTTGTATGGAAATTGCATTTTTGACACCTTGGCAGTTTTTCCAGCCTTTCCAAGTTGGATTTTCGACACAGCCAAAAGGGATTAAAGGGGTACTCCGGTGGAAAACATTTTTTTTTTTAAATCAACTGGTGCCAGAAAGTAAAACAGATTCGTAAATTACTTAAATTAAAAAATCTTAATCCTTTCAGTACGTATTAGCTGCTGAATACTAAAGAGGAAATTCTTTTCTTTTTGGAACACAGAGCTCTCTGCTGACATCACGGGCAGAGTGCTCTCTGCTGAAACCTATGTCCATTTTAAGAACTGAAGAGTATAATGAAGAAAAAGGACCTTTTTTGTGGGCGCTGTTCTTGATTCCAGAAATATCAGACCAGATGCTGGAGTATGGTTAAAGTGCTATATAGCACTATGTTTATTGAAAGTACATAAAATCAATGATGCGTTTTGGAGGGACAGTCCTCCTTCCTCAGATTGGCATGAATAACATCACACAGAGAGCTCTTTATATACACTAAAAATGGACGGCAGGTATAGTGGGCAAAGTTACAATCAAGTTTCAGATTCACATTTAAAGTAAAAAAAAAAACAATGGGGGAGATTTATCAAAACCTGTGCAGAGGCAAAGTTGCCCAGTTGTCCATAGCAACCAATCAGATTGCTTCTTTCTTTTCTCAGATGCCTTGTTAAGAATGTAAGAAGCGAGCTGTTTGGTTGCTATGGGCAACTGGACAACTTTGACTCTGCACAGGTTTTGATAAATCTCCCCCAATATGAGCAAGCATTCATTGATAGAGATAGTTATAGTCAGCAGCAACGGGTATAGGAAAAATGTTAAAGGGGTATTCCAGGAATTTTTTTTTATTTGACTATGCTACAGGGGCTGTAAAGTTAGTGTAGTTCATAATATATAGTGTCTGTACCTGTGTGTGACGGTTTTCTCACAATTTTTCTGTGATTTTCACTCCAATATTTATTTTTAACCACATACAGAATAACTGTTGTCTCAGATTTTTCCCAGCTTGCAATGCGGCCGAGACCTGACTCACTAGTCAGCTGATGACAGGGAGCCTGTCTGCTTCAATGGGTGGAGCGGTCGCTTGGTGGGAGAGAGATCAATCTGCAACTAATGCAAAAGCTGTAGGCACCCTGATTGAAAACCACAGGTCTTTTGAATGGATGGAGCTCATTTATGTTTCAATGGGTGGGGTGGCTGATGAGTGGGAGGGAGGAGAATGGAATTGTGGGATTTGTAGTCAAAAAAAGAAAATTCAAACAGGAAATACTAGTTCACAAAAAGCTAGTCACAGAGTTATGGTAATCTCACAACATAGCCATTTAGCCCCAAGACAAGTGCAGATCCTTCCTAAGCATGTCAATTACTGTCTGCCAGGTACATACTAAAATCACCTTATGGTGGATAACCCCTTTAAATAATGAAAACATATTATATAACTAGATATAACTAAAGTTCACAGCAAGCCCCGTTCACATGCACTGGTACTAGTGAAATGTAAATAAACAGTAGTGTAAGCAGCCATGCAGCGATGCTCCGATTGTATGTAAACAGCGGAGGAGACCGCTTGCCAGTGATGCGTCATCAGGGCAGGGGGTCACGAGACAATTCCAGCCAATGAAAGTGGTGGGGTGTTAACACTCTGCAGAGGAACTCCTGTTGCCGGATGGTAACTAGCCACGCGTTGTCCGGGGCGGAGCTACGTGACCACATCCAGCTACTGACAGCACTCCTGTAGAAAGACATGAATGAAACACAGTGGGTAAATATTATGGTATATTACTGCGTCCAGGTACTGTGTTTATTGATAGCATATCGGGAAAACATAAAGCACATAGAGCTAGATGGTAAACTTCTATAGGATTAAAACAGTGCTTTGACAATAATCTAGTGTGGGGTTCAGATATAGAGAAAAAAAAGAGTAAAAAACAGTGGACCCATAATTACTAGGGCAACAGCCCATAAGGACCGAATAACACCAATAAATATAGCAGCAAAAATGGCATAATAAAAGCAATCAGGTTAATGGCTGGTGAACACAGGGTAAAAGGGGTTATCCACCATAAGGGGATTTTAGTACGTACCTGGCAGGCAGTAATGGACATGCTTAGGAAGGATCTGCGCTTGTCTTGGGGCTAAATGGTTATGTCATGAGATTACCATAATACTGTGGCTAGCTTTTTGTGAACTGGTATTTCCTGTTTGACTTTTCTTTTTTTGACTACATATCCCACAATTCAATTTTTTTCCCTCCTACTCATCAGCCACCCCACCCATTGAAACATAAATTAGCTGCATCCATTCCAAGACCTGTGGTTTTTAATGCCTATTGCTGTTGCATTAGTTGCAGATTGATCTCTCTCCCACCAAGCAATCGCTCCACCCATTGAAGCAGACAGGCTCCCTGTAATCAGCTTTCTAGTGAGTCAGGTCTCGGCCGCATTGCAAGCTGGGAAAAATCTGAGACAACAGTCATTTTGTATGCTGGTAAAAATAAATATTTGAGTGAAAATCACAGAAGAATTGTGAGAAAACCGTCACACACAGGTAAAGACACTGTATTATGAACTACACTAACTTTACAGCCCTTGTAGCGCAGTCAAATAAAAAACATTCCTGGAATATCCCTTTAACCCTTTAGGGACGGAGCCCATTATAACCCTAAGGAAGGGAGCATTTTTTGCAAATCTGACCACTTTCACTATAAGCATTAATAACTCTGGGATGCTTTTACTTATGAATTTGATTCCGAGAATGTTTTTTCGTGACATATTCTACTTTATGGTAGTGTTAAATTTTTGTCGATACTTGCATCATTTCTTGGTGAAAAATTCCAAAATTTGATGAAAAATTTGAATATTTAGCATTTTTCTAACTTTGAAGCTCTCTGCTTGTAAGGAAAATGGATATTCCAAATAAATTATATATTGATTCACATATACAATATGTCTACTTTATGTTTGCATCATAAAGTTGACATGTTTTTACTTTTGGAAGACATCAGAGGGCCTCAAAGTTCAGCAGCAATTTTCCAATTTTTCACAAAATTTTTCATGGACCAGTTCAGTTTTGAAGTGGATTTGAAGAGCCTTCAAATGAGAAATACCCCACAAATGACCCAATTATAAAAACTGCACCCCTCAAAGTATCCAAAATGACATTCAGTAAGTTTGTTAACCCTTTAGGTGTTTCACAGGAATAGCAGCAAAGTGAAAGAGAAAATTCAAAATCTTCATTTTTTACACTCGCATGTTCTTGTAGACCCAGTTTTTGAATTTTTACAAGTGGTAATAGGAGAAAAAGCCCCCAAAATGTGTGACCCAATTTCTCTCGAGTAAGGAAATACCACATATGTGTATGTCAAGTGTTCAGCGGGCGCAGTAGAGGGCTCAGAAGGGAAGGAGCAACAATGGGATTTTGGAGAGTGAATTTTGCTGAAATGGTTTTTGGGGGGCATGGCCCCTATGGTGCCAGAACAGCAGAAAACCCCACATGGCATACCATTTTGGAAACTACACCCCTCAAGGCATGTAACAAAAGGTCCAGTGAGCCTTAACACCACACAGGTGTTTGACGACTTTTCGTTAAAATCGGATGTGTAAATGAAAAAAAATTTTTTTTTTACTAAAGTGCAGTTTTTTCCCCAAATTTACCATATTTACAAAGGGTTATGGGAATGAATGCCCCCCAAAATTTGTAACCCCATCTCTTCTGAGTATGGAAATACCCCATGTTGGGACGTAAAAGGCTCTGAGGGCGAACTACAATGCTCAGAAGAGAAGGAGTGCTATTGAGCTTTTGGAAAGAGAATTTGTTTGGAATGGTAGTCAGGGGTCATGTGAGTTCTGTGGTGCCAGAACAGTGGACCCCCCCCCCCCACATGTGACCCTATTTTGGAAACTACACCCCTCACAGAATTTAATAAGGGGTGCAGTAAGTATTTACACCCCACTGGCGTTTGACAGATCTTTGGAACAGTGGACTGTGCAAATGAATAATTACACTTTTCATTTTCACGAACCACTGCTCCAAAAATCTGTCAGACACCTGTGGGGCGTAAATGCTCACTGTACCCCTTAATACACTACATGAGGGTTGTAGTTTCCAAAATGGGGTCACATGTGGGGGGGGGGTCCATTGCTCTGGCGCTATGAGGGCTTTGTAAACTAATGTGGCCTTCAATTCCGGACACATTTTCTCTTCAAAATCCCAATGGCGCTCCTTCTCTTCTGAGCATTGTAGTGCACCAGCTGAGCACTTTACATCCACATATAGAGTGTGTTCTTACTCAGAAGAAATGGGGTTACAAATTTTAGGAGGCTTTTTTCCTATTTTCCCTTGTGAAAATGAAAAATTTATGATAACACCAGCATTTTAGTGAAAACATTTTTTTTTCCATTTTCCCATCCAAATTTAATGAAAACTCATCAAACACCTGTGGGGTATTCAGGCTCACTATACCCCTTGTTATGTTCCGTGGGGGTGTACTTTCCAAAATGGGGTAACATGTGGGTATTTATGTTTTTGCGTTTATATCAGAACCACTGTAAAATCAGCCACCCCTGTGCAAATAACCAATTTAGGCCTCAAATGTACACAGTGCGCTCTCACTCCTTAGCCTTGTTGTGTGCCCGCAGAACATTTTACGCCCATATATGGGGTATTTCCGTACTCAGGAGAAATTGCGTTACACATTTTGGGGGGCTTTTTTTCCTTTGACTGCTTGTGAAAATAAAAAGTACGGGGCACCACCAGCATGTTAGTGTAAACATTTTTTTTTTACACTAACAGGCTGGTGTAGCCCCCAATTTTTCCTCTTCATAAGGCGTAAAGGAGAAAAAGCCCCCCAAAATTTGTAGTGCAATTTCTCCCAATTATGGAAATACCCCATATGTGGCCCTAAACTGTTTCCTTGAAATACTACAGGGCTCCAAAATGAGAGAGTGCCATGCACATTTGAGGACTAAATTAGGAATTGCATAGGCGTGGACATAGGGGTATTCTACGCCAGTGATTCCCAAACGTTGTGCCTCCAGCTGTTGCTTAACTTCTAGCATGCCTGGACAGTCAGTGGGTGTCCAGAAATGCTGGGAGTTGTTGTTTTGCAACAGCTGGAGGCTCCGTTTTGGAAACACTGCCGTACAATACGTTTTCCATTTTTATTGGGGGGACAGTGTAAGGGGGTGTATATGTAGTGTTTTACGCTTTATTATGTGTCAGTGTAGTGTAGTGTTTTTTAGGGCACATTCGCACTGGCGTGTTACGGTGAGTTTCCCGCTAGGAGTTTGAGCTGCGGTGAAAAATTTGCCGCAGACCAAACTTGAAGCAGGAAACTTACTGTGAACCTGCCTCTGTGAATGTATCCTGTACATTCTCATGGGAGGGGGGGCAGACTTCCATCTGTTTTAAAACCACAACTCACAGCATGTACTGACAGACCGTGCATGCTGGGAGTTGTACTTTTGCAACAGCTGGAGGCACACTGGTTGGAAAACCTTCAGTTAGGTTCTGTTACCTAACTCAGTATTTTCCAACCAGTGTGCTACCAGCTGTTGCAAAACTACAACTCCCAGCATGAACTGACATACCGTGCATGCTGGGAGTTGTACTTTTGCAACAGCTGGAGGCACACTGGTTGGAAAACCTTCAGTTAGGTTCTGTTACCTAACTCAGAATTTTCCAACCAGTGTGCCACCAGCTGTTGCAAAACTACAACTCCCAGCATGAACTGACATACCGTGCATGCTGGGAGTTGTACTTTTGCAACAGCTGGAAGCACACTGGTTGGAAAATCTTCAGTTAGGTTCTGTTACCTAACTCAGAATTTTCCAACCAGTGTGCCTCCAGCTGCTGCAAAACTACAACTCCCAGCATGTACTTATCGCCGAAGGGCATGCTGGGAGATGTAGTTATGCAACAGCTGGAGGTTACGCAACTACAACTCCCAGAATGCTAAGACAGCTGTTTGCTGTTTGGGCATGCTGGGATTTGCAGTTTTGCAACATCTGGAGGGCTACAGATTATAGACCACTGCACAGTGATCTGCAAACTGTGACCCTCCAGATGTTGCAAAACTACAAATCCCAGCATGCCCAGAGAGCAAAGAGCTGTTTGAGCATGCTAGGAGTTGTAGTTTTGCAAGATCTGGAGGGATACAGTTTAGAGACCACTGTATAGTGGTCTCAAACTGCAGCCCTCCAGCTGTTGCAAAACGACATATTCCAGCATGCCCAAACAGTTGTCTGGGCATGCTGGGTGTTGTAGTTTTGCAACATCTGGAGGGCTACAGTCTCAGACTGTAGCCCTCCAGATGTTGCTAGGTAACTTACCGGCTTCGGTAGGATCCAGAGAGCCGTCCTCTTCTGCCGCACGCCACCCGCACCGATCTCCGTTGCCGCCTGCCGAACACCGTCGCCCACAGCCTCCGGAGGGGTAAGTAGATCTTCGGCGTTCGCTCCCCTTCGTTTCCCCGTTCTGCCCCACCTATTGTGGGTGGGCAGGAAGGGGAAAACGAAAGTAAACCCCTCCGCCCCCGATCTGCTATTGGTGGTCGCATCTAGACCACCAATAGCAGGGAAAGGAGGGGTGGCAACCCTGCCACCTCACTCCTATGCCTTCAGGGGGATCATAGTTGTCTTAGACAACCGCGATCCCCCTTCAATTCCGGGTCACCGGGTCAACATAGACCCGTAATGACCCGGAATCAGCACAAATCGCAAGTGTGAATTCACTTGCGATTTGCGCTGATCGCCGACATGGGGGGAGTCTAATGACCCCCCTGGGCATTTGCACGGGGTGCCTGCTGATAGATATCAGCAGTCACCCCGGTCCGGTCGGCAGGGACCGAAATTCCCACGGGCGTATGGATACGCCCTTTGTCCTTAAGTACCAGGACGCAAGGGCGTATCCATACGCCCTTCGTCCCCAACAGGTTAATAACTATATAGTATGTTCTATAATAGCAAAATGGCAATAATAGCAATAAAAGTGCAAAATGACAGTATAGCAGCCATATAATAGCCGTGTATAGTAGCAGCATGAGGTATATAATAATAGACCATATAAATGAGAAAAAAATATAATATAAAATATATAAAAATGTGTTACACAATGTGTCTAAACATCTAGTGGAATCACATAATTCCGACTTTGGGGTCATTACAATCACCCCCATAGAAGGGATACCCAGGGAAAAACCCCAGCGGTTCTCCATGCTAAAATGAAGAGAGAATTACTGGATGTATAAATTATGCACTTTAATGCCTCTGGGAATTGATTGAGAGTTCTCTATAATTTAGTTTTAATAAATGTATATTTTACTGTGTGTGGCTACTATATGGTCTCTTTGTTCTTTTTTTACTGGATTTTTATTGTACCTTTATATCTAATTTTTTTCTATTTTTCTCCTTCTACAGATTTCTTTTTACTGATTGCTATTTACTGATCGCTGTTTGGGTTACCATTTTCTAAGATACTCACCCATATTTATATGTATTTATCCTTATATATTTATATGCACAGTTCCTTCACCATATATCTTATAATGCTAGAATACCTTCTTTTTTATCCCCATATGGGTTTCCAATATATATATATATATATATATATATATATATATATATATATATATGTGTGTGTGTGTGTGTGTGTGTGTGTGTGTGTGTGTGTGTGTGTCTGTCTTTTTACATGTATATTTTCTTACTTTCAGTAGTTTTTTATTGAATTTTACCATAGTAGAAAAACATAAACAAGTATAGGACCGACGGGGCTGTCAACTTATTATCTTATGAAAACCAACACAGCGAACAGTTGTTTACTGCATATAAGTAGACTTGATTGACTTGATTGTTGTCTCAATCTTACATATAAGATAGGCAGTTGTTTAACAAAACCAAAAGGAAAACAGAAATAAATAAAAATAAAGGAAATATAACATCTTCAACATAACATACATAGTAGTATGCTTGCGTAGCAATAATGTTATATATTTTCTTTTTTTTATCCTTCTGTATCTGATGCATAATGAAACGCAGTAGAAACGTGCAAATGCCAAGACAATACTTATAGAACAAGATGGTTATGTGATAAGGTTTAACTCTAATAATAGAGTGTCAATGCGCCTCTTGTAATATAATGTCTTTGTGTAAGTATCATTTCAGTAGAAAAATCACTGTTAATCTAAATATCTCTACAATGAGAGGACAAAGACCATGATAACCATCTGATATTAAGTTTATCCAACTTTCCAGAACCTCTAGCTATAACCTTTTCGAATGAATATGTAGTATATATTTCATTCAGGATGATATCAAAACAGGGGACCAATGGAGTTTTCCAGTTGCTCAGTCATGTGTTTTTAGCAATTATCGTGATAATACAAAATAATTCTCTTAGTGGAGGGGTTATATTTTGTAAACCTATATAAAGAAGGGCTAGTTGGGGATTCCATTGAATGGAACGGTTAAATATAGAAGTTAAGAGATTTTTGCACTCTAACCAGAATTTTTGGATGATTGGGCAGTTCCATAGTATGTGAAGGAGAGTACCTTTATGTCTGCAACCCCTCCAACAAAACTTTGAAGAATCAGGGTAAACTTTCGCAATCTTTTCAGGAGTAAAGTACCATCTGAGGATAGTTTTGTACACGGAATCAATGTGAGAAGAGCATTGAAAGGATCCATGTATATATTTAAAGGCATTTTGCCAGTCTTCTGCTTCTATGTCTAATCCTAATTCTCATAACCGAAATGGGTAGCTTTTGTAAAATGTATCACATTTAGGATACATGTTATATATAGATTTTATGCCATTTATAGGGGATGAAAAATATTGTAAAGTGCTACTATCCAATTTAAGCTGAGAAGGCATAATTGTATTTTAAAGTTTCTAATAATTAGGTATTTGTGAAATTTGTTGTTATTATCAACATGATAGCTTGAATGAATATCTTCGAAAGGCATGATCTCAGAGTGTTTCATAATATGTCTCATGTGGGTAATACCTCTATCAGACCAACTTTGTAGGTCTAAATCAGGGGAATTAGCAAGGAATTTGCAGAGGGAAAGATTCTCTATAGTTGAATAATTAAGGGGGGGGGTTAATGAGTATAGATATAGGGGGAGATTTATCAAAACCTGTGCAGAGGAAAACTTGCCCTGTTGCCCATAGCAACCAATCAGCTTGCTTCTTTCATTTTTATGAAGGCCTGTGAAAAATGAAAGAAGCATTCTGATTGGTTGCTATGGGCAACTGGGCAAGTTTTCCTCTGCACAGGTTTTGATAAATCTCCCCCATTGTGTCCAGGCTTTGTAGGAGGTTCCAGGCTTTCTTATATACAGAGTAAATCTATACATATATATATATATATATATATATATATATATATATATACATATATATATATATATATATATATATATATATATATGTATATATACATATATATATATATATATGTATATATATATATATATATACATATATATATATATATATATATATATATATGTATATATATATATATATATGTATATATATATATATATAATGTGTATTTTATATTACATTTTTTCATATATATATATATATATATATATATATATGGAGAGAGAGAGAGAGAGAGAGAGAGAGAGAATATACAAAAAAAGAGGATTGCAGCAGCACACTTTGGTCAAAACAATTGAGGCTTTTAGCGCACTTTTTTTATCAAACCGTGTCCCCCATTCACCATGGGGAGGTGGCCTCATTTAGGATGGGACCCTAGCACAAATTCTGAGCCTAACGCTCAAATATCCACTCACCTCTGCTTGGCATATAGCCTCTGACTGGGTGCCATGTGTTTTTTTTTTTTTTTTTTTGCTGTTCTGGCACCATAGGGGCTTCCTAAAGGTGACACGCCCCCCAAAAACCATTTGTCGCTCCTTCCCTTCTGAGCCCTCTACTGCGCCCGCCGAACAATTAACATAGACATATGACATATATGCTGACTCGAGAAAAACTGGGTTTCAAATACAAGTAAAAATTTTCTCCTTTTTACCCCTTGCAAAAATTCAAAATTGGGTCTACAAGAACATGCAGGTGTAAAAAATGAAGATTGTGAATTTTCTCCTTCACTTTGCTGCTATTCCTGTGAAACACCTCGGTTAAAAGGGTTAAAACGCTGACTGAATGTCATTTTGAATACTTTGGGGGGTGCAGTTTTTATAATGGGGTAATTTTTGGGGTATTTCTAATATGAAGACCCTTCAAATCCACTTCAAACCTGAACTGGTCCCTGAAGAAAAGTTTCAAGTTTCAAAATTTTCTGAAAAATTGCTGCTGAACTTTGAAGCCCTCTGGTGTCTTCCAAAAGTAAAAACACATCAATTTTATGATGCAAACATAAAGTAGACATATTGTATATGTGAATAAAAAAAATTATTTGGAATATCCATTTTCCTTACAAGCAGAGAGCTTCAAAGTTCGAAAAATGCAAAATTTTCAAATTTTTCATCAAATTTGGGGATTTTTCACCAAGAAAGGATGCAAGTTACCACAAAATTTTACCACTATGCTAAAGTAGAATATGTCACGAAAAAACAATCTCGGAATCAGAATGATAAGTAAAAACATTCCAGAGTTATTAATGTTTAAAGTGACAGTGGTCAGAATTGCAAAACATGGCCGAGTCCTTAAGGTGAAAAAGGGCTCAATCCTTAAGGGGTTAAGTAAGTTTGGTTAAATTTTGCATTATGAACATTATTTCTCATATTCACTATTCAAGCTATTGTCATAACCATAAAAATATAAAATTTAACCCCTTAAGGACCAAGGACGTACCGGTACGTCCTTGGTCCTGCTCTTCTGATATAACGCGGGGTTACACAGTAACCCCGCGTCATATCACGGCGGGCCCGGCGTCATAGTGAAGCCGGGACCCGCCTCTAATAGCGCGCAGCGCCGATCGCGGCGCCGCGCGCTATTAACCCTTTAGCCGCGCGTTCAGAGCTGAGCCGCGCGGCTAAAAGTGAAAGTGAAAGTTCCCGACTAGCTCAGTCGGGCTGTTCGGGATAGCCGCGGCTAATCGCGGCATCCCGAACAGCTGACAGGACAGCGGGAGGGCCCCTTCCTGCCTCCTCGCTGTCCAATCGCCGAATGACTTCTCAGTGCCTGAGATCCAGGCATGAGCAGTCATGCGGCAGAATCGTTGATCACTGGTTTCTTATGAGAAACCAGTGATCAACATAGAAGATCAGTGTGTGCAGTGTTATAGGTCCCTATGGGACCTATAACACTGCAAAAAAAAAGTGGAAAAAAAAAGTGAATAAAGATCATTTAACTCCTCCCCTATTAAAAGTTTGAATCACCCCCCTTTTCCAATAAAAAAAAACACAGTGTAAATAAAAATAAACATATATGGTATCACCGCGTGCGGAAATGTCCGAATTATAAAAATATATCATTAATTAAACCGCTCGGTCAATGGCGTGCGCGCAAAAAAATTCCAAAGTCCAAAATAGTGCATTTTTGGTCACTTTTTATATCATTTAAAAATGAATAAAAGTGATCAATAAGTCCTATCAATGCAAAAATGGTACCGTTAAAAACTTCAGATCACGGCGCAAAAAATGAGCCCTCATACCGCCCCATACACGGAAAAATAAAAAAGTTATACGGGTCAGAAGATGACAATTTTAAACATATTAATTTTCCTGCATGTAGTTATGATTTTTTCCAGAAGTCCGACAAAATCAAACCTATATAAGTAGGGTATCATTTTAATCTTATGGACCTACAGAATACATATCAGGTGTCATTTTTACCAAAAACTGTACTACGTAGAAACGAAGCCCCCAAAAGTTACAAAACAGCGGGTTTTTTTTCAATTTTGTCGCACAATGATTTTTTTTCCCGCTTCACCATAGATTTTTGGGCAAAATGACTGACATCATTACAAAGTAGAATTGGTGGCACAAAAATTAAGCCATCATATGGATTTTTAGGTGCAAATTTAAAAGAGTTATGATTTTTTAAAGGCAAGGAGCAAAAAACGAAAATGCAAAAACGGAAAAAACCCCGGTCCTTAAGGGGTTAAAATATGTGTATGTATAGAACATAAATAATGTAATAAAGTCAGACACAATCAGATTGGATAATTCATTATGGAGAGACAATATTATAAATAAAAAAAAGCAAGGTAATTGGTTGTTAGGGGCAACTGGGCTACATGACATCTAACAATGTTTGACAATATTTCACTGAAAAAATAAAAAGTGGACAAAACTAACCTATATCCCCTTGCTCCCAGGCATTTTTGCTATTCCATGTGGGAAACAACCCCCTGAAGACCCCTGTCCACGCCTCCCCCTTTAACATCTCATCTTTATTTTCCTCCAGGGACGTGTCCCATAATATGGAACGTGCTTCCACCTATAATTTTTGAAATTAAGCCAATTTCAAATTCACAAAACAATGCAATAATTCAAACCACACATTTGCACACATTTGCAACATCCCTTTATGTTATGCCCCCCCCCAAAAAAAAAAAACATAATCGTAATGTTCGCACAGTATAAAAATGACCCACACCCCCACAAAACCCCAAACCCAAAACCCCACATAAAACCACCTAAACATACAATATTTGGCAAAAAGAACACACACACACACACAGAGATACAGCAGAAAGTATACTCACAAGCTGAATCAGCTTGTCTACATTAAATGAAACGCGGAGTGCCATGCTGCTCACAACTGTACACCTAGCTAGCAAGGTCCAGCCTCTGAATAAACTTTTTGGCTGACTACAGAGAAAATGGCTGCTGTTCGTCTTCCTGGGAACAGCCCCTTTTTCACAGGTGAAAAAACACCAAAGAAAAACGCCAAATACAAAACCCTCATGGCGTTTTTAATGGCGTTTTTTCACTTCCATAGACTTCTATGGGACAAAAATGCCCCAATTTGGACAAAAAAAAAAAAAACACCATAGGCTCAACATGCTGGAAGGAGCTGAAAAATGCCAAAAAAGAGTGAAAAAGCGCCAAAAGGATTCAAAAATATGCCAAACTGAAAAACATCAAGTGGAAAAAGAATTTTGTGATTTCTCATTGATTTAGAGCTAACATCTGGCCGCAGTGTTTTTTAGCCAAAAAAACACCATACGGCAGAATTGGCATTTTTCTTGGGGTTTTTCCCAAAAAAAAAACAAGTGGAAACTTAGCCTAAAGGCTGTCACTAGAACATATAGTAACAAGGCCAATAAAGTGCAACAAATACTACTTCAAATTCAGAAGATGCAGCTGATGGACACTGATCAACCACATATATTACATGTACAGAAAGAGATACAGATATAGTAAATACTAATACTACCGTACTAGAGTGAAACTAACTATGATAACTCAACATACTAAAATGAGTAAAACGATTATAAATACCTTTCTGAATGCAGTATTCTTAACAAGCAGAGGAGATAACAAATAGATTTGCTAGAGTATTAGTATGTACTGTATATGAAATGAGCATATACAATGCATTGTAAAGTCTTCAGACCCCTTACATTTTTTTTCTTCACGTTTTGTTATGTTGCGGACTTATACAGAAATTAGAAAATAATACTAATTCCACATCCTTCTGCACTCAATACCCCTTAACAACAAAGTGAAAATACATTGCTAGAAATCTTTGCTCATTTATTGAATAGGAAAAACTGAAATATTACATTGATTTAAAGGGGTACTCCGGTGGTCAACGTCTTTTTCCGTTTTTGACTTGCCCTATTTGTTTTGTTTCATTTCTATTCTTGTTGTTTAGCCTACTCTATTTCTGTTCTTTGTTGTCTTTTTATCCCCCACTTTGTTTTCCTATCTTTGCTTCTATTTCCTGTTTCTTGCTGTGCTGAAAACTACAAATCCCAGCATACCACATGCCTTGCTGGTTTGGGGCGGCTCCTTTTTTTTTTTTTTCCGCCCTTTACCCACCCTACTATTTTCCTGGGTCGGCCCCCTTATACACAGCACACTAATATAATCAGCCCTGGTTTGGATACACTGGCATACACACACAAAAGGGACTACAACTCCAAGCATGTGTCATTCAGGAGTCTTCAGTCTGTGGTATAACACCAGCATGCTGCCTCTGTAGTCTCCTGGGGGTTGTAGTTCACCGCAACTCTGTAGGGCATACACCAGTGTTTCCCAACCAGGGTCCCTCCAGGTGTTGCACAACTGCAACTCCCAGCATGCCCTGACAGCCTTTGGGCATGCTAGGAGTTGTAGTTTTGCAACAGCTGGAGGCACACTGGTTGGGAAACACTGGTGTAACATGATGTGTATGCTGAATAGGCTAGAACAGTGTTTCCCAACCAGTGTGCCTCCAGCTGTTGCAAATCTACAACTCCCAGAATGCCCAAAGTCTGTCAGGGCATAATGGGAGTTGTAGTTTTGCAACAGCTGGAGGCACACTGGTTTGTAAACACTAGCATATACACACAACAGGCACTACAACTCCCAGCATGTGTCATTCAGGAGTCCCCCCCCTCCCCCTTCACATATAGAGATCATTCCCAGTATGAAATTTATTCCCCTGCAGTCCATACATCCCCAGCCCGTGCACCTTCTCATCCTCCCCTTCAGATAACACTTATCTTCTCTGTGTTCTTTCTTCTGTGCAGACCTGTGTCCTCCGAATACAGAGCAGGGGGAGGGGAGGTGAGGAGCTCTGTACTGGATGAGATGAGGGGCGTGACTTATTTCTCTCATGCAGACAGAGAAAGAAAAAAAAAAGAAAAAGCTTTGACATCTTGTCCACAACAGACTCAGAACTGTGGAGAACAGTAAAAGAAAACACTCGGAACTACAGAACTTCCTGCCTAACAAACAGGTAAGAAAAACACACACATGCTGCCAAAACATATAACACGTGTGTATTGCAAAAAAACAAAACTTACAAAGAAGATGCCATATAGTCAAAAAAATTATTTACCACTGGAGTACCCCTTTAACCCCTTAATGACCACGGACGTAAATGTACATCCTGGTTTGGCGGGACTTGCCGCACCAGGACATACATTTACGTCCTGTGTATGACCGCGAGCATCAGAACGGTGCTCGCGTCATACACGGCAGGTTCCGGCTGCTAGTAGCAGCCGGGGACCCGCCCATAATGGCCGACATCCGCGATCGCGCCGATGTCCGCCATTAACCCATCAGATGCCGTGATCAATACAGATCACGGCATCTGCGGCAGTGCGATACTTTGAATGGATGATCGGATCGCCCTCAGCGCTGCCGAGGCGATCCGATCATCCAGCATGGCGGCCGGAGGTCCCCTCACCTTGTTCCGGCCGTCTCCCGGGGTTTTCTGCTCTGGTCTGCGATCGAGCAGACCGGAGCAGAAGATGACCGATAATACTGATCAGTGCTGTGTCCTATACATAGCACTGAACAGTATTAGCAATCAAAGGATTGCTATAGATAGTCCCCTATGGGGACATAAAAAGTGTAAAATAAAAGTTGAAAAATGTAAAAATAAAAAGTAAGAAAAAAGTGAAAAATCCTCTCCCCCCAAAAAAATGAAAATTGTCTGTTTTTCCCATTTTACCCCCAAAAAGGGTAAAAAGTTTTTTTTTAATAAACATATTTGGTATCGCCACGTGCGAAATGTCCGTACTATCAAAATATAATGTTAATAATCCCATACGGTGAATGGTGTAAACGTAAAAAAAAAGTCCAAAAATGCAGCTTTTTTTGTTGCATTTTATTAAAAAAATTATAAAAAATGATCTAAAAATTTTATATATGCAAATGTGGTATCGATAAAAAGTACAGATGACGGCGCAAAAAAATGAGCCCTCATACCACCCTATATATGGAAAAATTAAAAAGTTATAGGTGGCCAAAATAGGATGATTTTAGATTGCTGATTTTGTACAAAAAGTTTAAGATATTTTTTTAAGCGGTACAAAAATATAAAAGTATCTAGCCATGGGTATCATTTTAATTGTATTGACCCACAGAATAAAGAACACTTGTCATTTTTACCATAAAGTGTACAGTGTGAAAACAAAACCCTCCAAAATGCGAAATTGTGGTTTTCATTGTAATTTTCCTGCGGGTGCTGCAGAGAGATTGCGGGGGTCTCAGCAGCAGGCCCCTCGCGATTAGACATCTTATCCCCTATCCTTTGGATAGGGGATAAAATATTTTGCCCGAAATACCCCTTTAACCCTGACGAATCTCCCTGTTCTAGCTGCTGAAAAATATCCCCACAAGATGCTGTCCAGGAGGATATAAGCAGGATTTTCTAATAGGGAGTTTAAATAAATAAATAAATAAATACATATAACTCCACCACACCATGATCACATATCATACCCATACTGTTATTAAATAGAAAATACTACACACTGACCAATATCCCCTATGTAGTGATATATACCAACTGTACACAGTTCCTGAAGACTGTATAAGTGATTACAGTGCAATTACATCCAGTGACTCATCAATATTGTCTTTTCTGATCAGTCATTTACTTTCTATTTTCTTCCTTATCTGACCCAGACCACCAGGAGTTTTTTTTTCTAGCCACAACTCATCTCTGCAGAACCTGCCAGGCAAACATCTTAGGCTTTGCACTTTGCCGTACCCTTCTTACTTTTCACTCATAAATAGTACCCCGAACAGTAATAATCGGCCTTTGGTGTTCCATGCAGTAAAGTGGGAAGCTAAGTCAGTTTAGGGGGAATGGGGACTTAGGTCTCCCCAATTGGTAGGTAGGCCACACCAGTAAGTATGCAGGTCCCCCTAGTACAGGGGTACTCAACTACTTTTAGTAGGGGTCCGCTTATCCAGGTCTGCCATTCGGCGAAGGTCCGTGCTAAATGCTAAGACCTGGTTCACACCTAGTGGCAGCAGTGCCATGCCAGAAATAGGCGCTGCTTGTTGTAAAACATTATTTATTAAGTCTTAATCGTTCTCCAACTGCTTCACATTGTACCCCTGGTACGATACTGTCACACACTGTGCCCCTGGTATAATACTGTCACACACTGTGCCCCTGAATATAACACTACCACATGCTGTGTACGTAAATATAATGCTGTCAAACACCATGCCTCTGATATAACACTGTCATACACTCTGTTTCTGAGTATAGTACTGCCATTTAAGCCTGCCCCCTATATGATCTGTGCTACAATGCCTTCCTCCCCATATGAACTGTGCCATGATGCCTCCCCCCATATAAACAATGCCACTATGCCTGCCCCAACCCTCCCATGTGAACTCTCCAGCTGTTGTAAAACTACACCTCTCATGATGCAGACAGAAGAGTATGATGGGAGCTGTAGTTGTGAAATAACTGTAGAGTTAAAGGTTGGGAAATACCTGTAATACACTTACTTCCAGACTGGTAGCAAAAATAGGCCCGGGGATATTGGACTATGCAGCCCATTTTATTTTTTTACAGTGGCGGTCACAGCAGTCAGACACCCATTAAAATAAAATGGGCTGCATAATCTAAAATCCCCTCGGTTTAAGTGGCTCTTTAGCTGTTGCAAAGCTACAACTCCCATCATGCTTGCACAGATTCAGGCATTATGGGAGTTGTAGTTTTGTAGCAGTTGGAGAGGCTCCAGCTCTGATGGGAAAGCATACACAATTGTATAATGACTCACAGGAGACATATTCTCGGTTGTCTTAAATGTTTTTCTTCATCTGGTCCTTGTCTTCTTTCTACAGGGCAGCAGAAAACCATTAAAAACAATTGGACTGCTGCAAGCAGATTTCCGCCGGAGGAATGTCCTCAATGTGGATGGGCCCCCTTAGTCCTCCTGCAGACTTCTCTGCCCCCCAAGACCCCTGTATCATTTATCTTTACAATTTTCTTTCTCCCCCAAACCCCTCTATCCCCTTCTGCCTTAACACTCTGCACCCGCATCATTCATCTCCCCCCCAAGACCCCTGCATCATTCATCTTCTCCCCCCCAAGTCCCCTACATAATTCATCTCCCCCCAAGACCAGACCCCTGCATCAATAATTCCCCCCCCCAAGACCAGACCCCTGCATCATTCATCTCCCCCCAAAGACCCCTGCATCATTCATCTCCCCCTCCCCCACCCCTGTGTCATTCATCCCCCCCAAGACCCCTACATCATTCATCTCCTCCCACCCCAATAACTATGCAGCATTTATCTCCCCCCCACCCTAAGACCCCTGTAGCATTCATCTCCCTCCCCACCCCAAGACCCCTGCAGCATTCATCTCCGTCCCACCCCAAGACCCCTGCAGCATTCATCTCCCCCACCCCAAGATCCCTGCAGCATTCATCTCCCCCCCCCCACCCCAAGACCCCTGCAGCATTCATCTCCCCCACCCCAGGACCCCTGCAGCATTCTATCTCTAATTTGTCAAAAGACAGTCCGGGGTCAGATGACTTCCTGTGAAGTTTAGGATGACATCATCACTTATTGAAATACCCCTGATAACGCACAGACCCCTCCCAACTTTACCTTTATGCTGCTGCTGTCTCGATAGGATAAGACTGTATAGTAGTTACACACCTCTCCTGGGGCTGTGTTCATATATTCTATCTCTTTCTGCGTTTTTTTCAGTTTTTGCCATGTTTTTCCCTAAATCACAGCAAACTAGGCGCTATTTTACCATAATAGTGCAAATTATGCAAATCATAGTAGAAACAGTTTGAACGTGTTGAAATGTGCAAACAAGGCCTGGTTGAACTCCAGCATTTGCCCCTTTATAATGTGACCAGGTTCAGTGACTAAATGCCACACCCTCAGCCAGAGGAATCTTGGGAAATGTAGGCATCATTACAGAACTACTTTAGTGATAAATTTACATCCAAAATTAAGCTTAACCCATGCATGCCACACCAGCAGAACCTAGTAAGCACATGCCATACACAAGAACTTTTAAATAATTCTTTCATTATAGCTGCACTATAAAAAAACGACATATTAGAGATTTTTTATTTTTTGTAATGTATTTTAAATGTATTGCTTGACATGAATCTTACTGGGTAGAAGAGTACGAGGGGTTAATGAAATAGTAAACCTGTCATTGATAAAGTAGAGCGGCTAGATCTGCCCATGTGACTGATACAATAGTACAGGATTTAATTGATTACTTTGCTATAGACAGTCTATTAGTTTGTACATTGCACACTGTCCAAAATAACAGGTTCCGAGGGCTTCTCCCCTGGGGGATTACATTCTAGAAAGATCGAGGCCAAAGGTGACAAAAATATATGGGGAGGGGTTGGTGATAAATGGGATGAGTTCACCAGTTAGTCAGTCCTTTTGGTTTCTTATTAGATTTAATGAGCAGGTGTAAAGTGGAGTAGGAGATATGATAGATGAGTGTTTGTGCTAATGTACTGTAGGCCGCACTACATCCCTGACCACTATTTACTTCATTTTCCTAATGCCTGTGAACCATTTTTTGTGCCTTCTACTACAGTGGTTAAACACGTCTTTCTAACAGAATGTTAATTATAACATATCTAGATGGATTACAGATATTAATATAAATTTTGATGCTAAATATGAAATATAAGTGTGAGGAGTCACGGCTATACATTAGGAAAAGTAGCATCCAATTTGGAAGTTGATTATTTTAATGGGTAATCTACATCGGCGTAGTAAATAGTAATAGCAGCTCCCACATATTAGAAAAAAATAATGGAACAAGAAGAAGAGCCAGCCTAATACGTTCCCAGGTGCCTCATAAATTACACAAGATACAGGAACCTACAGCCATGATGCTTTTAGGACTGAACAGCATTTAAATCCTTAGAGATGCCCACTGTGCTATACGTCAGACTAGGATGACATTCTTCAATAAATGGGCTTACCCTAAAAGAAGCTAGCATTTTGTTATGCCAGCTATAAAAGAGGTAACAAAAGTCACTCATATGAACGTAGTCTTCATGTCCCTGACTATCCCAAAGAGGCAGTTGCTACATTGTAAAGTTTTACTGGCTCATATAATGACAGTATCTTGGCTTCCTCTTCGATCCTGTTATAATGTTTTCTTATATATATATAAGTCTCTAAAGTCTGTTTAGACAATGCCAGTCAGCACATTACTGAGACCTGGAATATCTCATTCTCAATGTAACAGTAGCCAAGAACATAAAGAAACTGTATACGATTATGTAGTAGTTAAATATGGCCAAATATTCACATTAAAAGGGAAAATATGAAAATGTTTCTACTGCTTCTGCTTTACTAGTCATGAATATCACACATTTTTAGATCAAGGCCAAATCTTTCTTTATAGAAATGAGCGAGTTGAAACTGTAGAACTCGGTTTCACTCGGAACTTTGCTTTAAATAATGTTAGAAAGATTTTCCAATAGAATACAAAACCAAGCATTGTCGAGTGGGCTGACTTGCAGTACTGTGTCCGGTGGTTGTGCTGCACTACAGATCCCAGCAGTGTGACTGCACTAGGGAGCCCAGCCATAGAAAGATTTGCAGTGGGCTCACCTTTATTTTACCAAAAACCCTTTACCAAAAACAGAACATTTCTAGTGGGCTTTAACCCTTTAAGGACTCAGGGTTTTTAAATTTTTGCACTTTCGTTTTTTCCTCCTTACCTTTTAAAAATCATAAACCTTCCAATTTTCCACCTAAAAATCCATATTATGGCTTATTTTTTGCGTTGCCAATTCTACTTTGTTAGAAATTAGTAATTTTACCCAAAAATGCACGGCGAGACGGAAAAAAAAATCATTGTGCGACAAAATCGAAAAAAAAACGCCATTTTGTAAATTTTGGGGGCTTCCGTTTCTACGCAGTGCATATTTCGGTAAAAATTACACCTTATCATTATTCTGTAGGTCCATACGGTTAAAATGATACCCTACTTATATAGGTTTGATTTTTTCGCACTTCTGGAAAAAATCATAACTACATGCAGGAAAATTTATACTGTCACGATTCGGCTTACGGGTTGTGGATCCGCTGTGTCAGCGAGGGATTGGCGTGGACCGTGCTAGTGGACCGGTTCTAAGAGGCTACTGGTTTTCACCAGAGCCCGCCGCAAAGCGGGATGGTCTTGCTGCGGCAGTAGCAACCAGGTCGTATCCACTAGCAACGGCTCAACCTCGCTGACTGCTGAGAAGGCGTGGGACAGAAGGACTAGGCAGAGGCAAGGTCAGACGTAGCAGAAGGTCGGGGGCAGGCGGCAAGGTTCGTAGTCAGGATGGATAGCAGAAGTTCAGGTACACAGGCTTTGGACACACTAAACGCTTTCACTGGCACAAGGCAACAAGATCCGGCCAGGGAGTGCAAGGGAGGAGATCAGATATAGCCAGGGAGCAGATGGAAGCCAATTAAGCTAATTGGGCCAGGCACCAATCATTGGTGCACTGGCCCTTTAAGTCTCAGAGAGCTGGCGCGCCCTAGAGAGCGGAGCCGCGCGCGCCAGCACAAGACAGCAGGGGACCGGGACGGGTAAGTGACCTGGGATGCGATTCGCGAGCGGGCGCGTCCCGCTGTGCGAATCGCATCCCCGACGGCCATGACAGTGCAGCGCTCCCGGTCAGCGAGACTGACCGGGGCGCTGCAGGGAGAAAGACGCCGTGAGCGCTCCGGGAAGGAGCGGGGACCCGGAGCGCTAGGCGTAACAGTACCCCCCCCTTAGGTCTCCCCTTTTCTTTGTCCGGTAACTGCCTCCCCTGGGATGAGGACACCGGGAAAGAATGGAGGGTTTCCTCAACGGCAGGCAGTACAGCAGGAGTGGGAATGGGGAGGGAGGGCAGAGGGCGAAGCCTGGCACGGGGCAGTGTGACACCAGGACGGGGGCCATGAGGAGGCACTGAGGTTTGCCTGACGGGACTGGGAGGGGGGGAGAGGCACTTCCTATGGCAGGCAGAGTCCCAGTTCTTGATCTCCCCGGTGGTCCAATCAAGGGTGGGGGAATGAAGCCGGAGCCATGGCAGACCGAGGAGGACCTCAGAGGTACAGTTGGGTAGGACGAAGAGCTCAATCACTTCGCGATGGGGTCCGATACACATCAGGAGGGGTTCTGTGCGGTAACGCACAGTGCAATCCAGTCTGGCTCCATTGACCGCGGAAATGTAGAGCGGCTTGACGAGACGGGTCACCGGGATGCGGAATTTATTCACAAAAGACTCCAAAATAAAATTCCCGGAGGCACCAGAGTCCAAGCAGGCCAGGGCTGAGAGGGAGGAGTTGGCTGAAGGAGAAATCCGCACGGGCACCGTGAGACGTGGAGAAGCAGACTTAGAACCAAGAGACGCCACACCCACGTGAGCTGGGTGCGTGCGTGCGTTTCCCAGACGTGGAGGACGGATAGGGCAATCCACCAAGAAGTGCTCGGTACTGGCACAGTACAGACAGAGATTTTCTTCCCTACGGCGATTCCTCTCTTCCTGGGTCAGGCGAGACCGATCCACTTGCATGGCCTCCTCGGCGGGAGGCCGAGGCGTAGACTGCAAAGGATGCTGTGGGAGAGGTGCCCAGAGATCTAAGTCTTTTTCCTGGCGGAGCTCTTGGTGTCGCTCAGAAAAACGCATGTCAATGCGGGTAGCCAAATGGATGAGTTCTTGGAGGTTGGCAGGAATCTCTCGTGCGGCCAGCACATCCTTGATGCGACTGGATAGGCCTTTTTTAAAGGTCGCGCAGAGAGCCTCGTTATTCCATGATAACTCGGAAGCAAGAGTACGAAATTGGATGGCGTACTCGCCCACTGAAGAATTACCCTGGACCAGGTTCAACAGGGCAGTCTCGGCAGAAGAAGCTCGGGCTGGCTCCTCGAAGACACTCCGGACTTCAGCGAAGAAGGCCTGGACTGTGGCTGTGGCAGGATCATTGCGGTCCCAGAGCGGTGTGGCCCAAGACAAGGCCTTTCCTGAAAGAAGGCTTACTACGAACGCCACCTTAGACCGTTCTGTAGGAAACAAGTCCGACAACATCTCCATATGCAGGGAACACTGAGACAAAAATCCACGGCAGAGTTTAGAGTTCCCATCAAATTTGTCCGGCAGGGACAAGCGGAGGCTAGGAGCGGCCACTCGCTGCGGAGGAGGTGCAGGAGCTGGCGGAGGAGATGGTTGCTGCTGTAGCAGAGGCAGAAGTTGCTGTAACGTGGCGGTCAACTGCGACAGCTGCTGTCCTTGTTGGGCAATTTGCTGCGATTGCTGAGCGACCACCGTGGTAAGGTCAGCGAGACTTGGCAGCGGCACCTCAGCAGGATCCATGGCCGGATCTACTGTCACGATTCGGCTTACGGGTTGTGGATCCGCTGTGTCAGCGAGGGATTGGCGTGGACCGTGCTAGTGGACCGGTTCTAAGAGGCTACTGGTTTTCACCAGAGCCCGCCGCAAAGCGGGATGGTCTTGCTGCGGCAGTAGCAACCAGGTCGTATCCACTAGCAACGGCTCAACCTCGCTGACTGCTGAGAAGGCGTGGGACAGAAGGACTAGGCAGAGGCAAGGTCAGACGTAGCAGAAGGTCGGGGGCAGGCGGCAAGGTTCGTAGTCAGGATGGATAGCAGAAGTTCAGGTACACAGGCTTTGGACACACTAAACGCTTTCACTGGCACAAGGCAACAAGATCCGGCCAGGGAGTGCAAGGGAGGAGATCAGATATAGCCAGGGAGCAGATGGAAGCCAATTAAGCTAATTGGGCCAGGCACCAATCATTGGTGCACTGGCCCTTTAAGTCTCAGAGAGCTGGCGCGCCCTAGAGAGCGGAGCCGCGCGCGCCAGCACAAGACAGCAGGGGACCGGGACGGGTAAGTGACCTGGGATGCGATTCGCGAGCGGGCGCGTCCCGCTGTGCGAATCGCATCCCCGACGGCCATGACAGTGCAGCGCTCCCGGTCAGCGGGACTGACCGGGGCGCTGCAGGGAGAAAGACGCCGTGAGCGCTCCGGGGAGGAGCGGGGACCCGGAGCGCTAGGCGTAACATATACGTTTAAAAATGTCATCTTCTGACCCCTATAACTTTTTTATTTTTCCACGTACAGGGCAGTATGAGGACTCATTTTTTGTGCCGTGATCTGAAGTTTTTATCGGTATGATCTTTGTTTTGATCGGACTTTTTGATCACATTTTATTCATTTTTATAATGGTATAAAAAGTGACCAAAATACGCTTTTTTGGACTTTGGAATTTTTTTGCGCGTACGCCATTGACCGTGCGGTTTAATTAATGATATATTTTTATAGTTCTGACATTTACGCACGTGGCGATACCACATATGTTTATTTATTTTTTTTTTTGCACTGTTTTATTTTTTTTATGGGAAAAGGGGGGTGATTCAAACTTTTATTAGGGAAGGGGTTAAATGACCTTTTTATTTACTTTTTTTTAACTTTTTTTTGCAGTGTTATAGGTCCCATAGGGACCTATAACACTGCACACACTGATCTCCTATGCTGATCACAGGCGTGTATTAACACGCCTGTGATCAGCATTATCGGCGCTTGACTGCTCCTGCCTGGATCTCAGGCACAGAGCAGTCATTCGTCGATCGGACACCGAGGAGGCAGGTAAGGGCCCTCCCGGTGTCCGATCAGCTGTTCCGGACGCCGCGATTTCACCGCGGCGGTCCCGAACAGCCCGACTGAGCAGCCGGGTCACTTTCAGTTTCACTTTAGAAGCGGCGGTCAGCGATCGGCGATGTGTGGTATTAGCCGCGGCGCGATCCTGCTTCATATCGCGGGAGACGGCGCAGGACGTAAATATACGTCCTGCGTCGTTAAGGGGTTAACAAATAGAAAAACTGCATTTTTAGCTATGAAAGTGAAAGATGAGTGGGCCTATTGCACCCCTTTTCCTGTGTTTGCTGTGCTTAAAGGGGTTGTCCAGAAATAGAAAAACAGAGATAATTTCATTCAAAGACCGCTTCCTGTCTGTCTCCAGGTGGGGTGTGGTTCTGCAGCTCAGTTCCATTGAGGTGAATGGAGCCAAGTTGTAATACCACACCCAAAGTGGAGACAGACAGCGAGCGTTTTTTGAAAGAAACTAGGCCAGAAGAAACTGAGGTCGGAAGAAGTACGTCTTATCGTGCAAAATTGCTGGCGTTGCCTCTGAGCACTCCATACCATCGAGACCTGCTCCCGTGATCCCGGACTCCCGGACGTGGTGATGCTTACCCTGCAGTGAGTGCATATAAACCTTCTTGTTTTATTAACTTTGAAAGAAACTAGGCCTATTTTTTTTATTCCTGGATACCCCCTTTAACAAAAAACAGAGTATTTCTAGCTGTACTAAACAAAAAACAGAATTTCCAGATGGGTAAAGGAAAGCTGACAAGGCCTTTAAACGGGTTATTCAGGAAAAAAAACAAAACATTTTTATATATATCAACTGGCTCCAGAAAGTTAAACAGATTTGTAAATTACTTCTATTAAAACATCTTCATCCTTTCAGTACTTATGAGCTTCTGAAGTTGAGTTGTTCTTTTCTGTTTAAGTGCTCTCTGATGACATGTGTCTCGGGAACCGCCCAGTTTAGAGGCAAATCCCCATAGCAAACCTATTCTACTCTGTGCAGTTCCTGAGACAAGCAGAGATGTCAGCAGAGAGCACTGTTGCCAGACAGAAAACAACAACTCAACTTCAGCAGCTGATAATTATTGAAAGGATTAAGATTTTTTAATAGAAGTAATTTACAAATCTGTTTAACTTTCTGGAGCCAGTTGATATATATATAAGTTTTTTTCCAGGAATACCCCTTTAAAGGAGTAGTCCGGCACGCACTTTTTTCATTTTATCCCATCCGGGCTGCAAAATAAAAGAAAACACACTTTCTCTTACCTGCCAACGAGCCCCCTGAGCTCCGATACTGTTAGGATTCGGCAGGCTGGATGTGGATCCTCTGTGTCAGTGAGGGATTGGCGTGGACCGTGTCGGTGGACCGGTTCTAGGTTGCTACTGGTATTCACCAGAGCCCGCCGCAAAGCGGGATGGTCTTGCTGCGGCGGTAGCAACCAGGTCGTATCCACCAGCAATGGCTCAACCTCACTGACTGCTGAGAAGGCGTGGGACAGAAGGACTAGATAGAGGCAAGGTCAGACGTAGCAGAAGGTCGGGGCAGGCGGCAAGGTTCGTAGTCAATGGCGATAGCAAGAGGTCAGGAACACTGGTAAGGCAAACACTATAAACACTTTCTCTGGCACAAGGCAACAAGATCCGCCAAAGCAGTGAAGGGGAAGTGAGGTTATATGAGCAGGGAGCAGGTGGAGGCTAATTAGACTGATTGGGCCAGGCACCAATCATTGGTGCACTGACCCTTTAAATCTTAGAGAGCTGGCGCGTGCGCGCCCTAAGGAGCGGAGCCGCGCGTGCCAGGACGTGACAGCCGGGGACCGGGACAGGTGAGTGACTTGGGATGCGATTCGCGAGCGGGTGCGTCCCGCTATGTGAATCGCATCCCCGCCGGCAGTGTCAGTGCAGCCCTCCCGGTCAGCGGGTCTGACCGGGGCGCTGCAGAGAGAGGAACGCCGCGAGCGCTCCGGGGAGGAGCAGGGACCCGGAGCGCTCGGCGTAACAGGTACAGTCCGGTACAGGTGTTCGGTCCCCGTGCTGTATTCTTACTTCCTGTTAGCCCGACACATCACACGGAGCTTCAGCCTATCACCGGCCGCAGCGATGTCCCGCCTCGGCCAGTGATAGGCTGAAGCTCCGTGTGACGTGCCGGGCTAACAGGAAGTAAGAAGAATTCAGCCCGGTGACCGAGCACCTGTACCGGAGCTCCAGGGGCTCGTTGGCAGGTAAGAGAAAGTGTGTTTTCTTTTATTTTGCAGCCCGGACGGGATAAAATGAAAAAAGTGCGTTCCGGACTACTCCTTTAAGGACACTTTACCTTCATTTTTTAAGTTTAACATAAAACCACTTTAAAACCTAACAGTATAATTTTCACATCAGCAGAGGTAAGTGCAGCCCTGAACTCACTCTCAGCCAGTTCCTGCCCTAAACGACGGCAGTCCCTGATCTGAGCATATGCAAAACAGGTAAGGATACAATGGGTCAACAGGCAATGGACAAAGAACAAAACACTGGGAATGAACAAACACATAGAGAAAGCTTAATCAGACAGGCTGAATCATAAGTACAAAAATGGAAGATGGAGTGATAGTTGGAACTTAACCAAGAGTCAAAAGCGCATAGGAAGGATGCAGCAAGTAGTATAATAGAAGCTTGTGCAGACTGAACACAGGTAACTTGATACACAGACTGACTGGTATATATATGCCCCGGAGAAGGGTATGGACGTTAGGACCAGAAATAATAGGCTTCAAGTCCAAGCTCAATAATTGGCCCCAGCATTGCCACACCGACACAGAAAGCCTCAGTTGAATTCAGGATAACTTAACCGTTTGGTCAGAACCAGATCCACTCATACAGTTATACAGGGCTTTAGAGCTCTTAGGCACAAGTTTTAAGAATTATTAATTAATTTGCTGCAAATCAAACCTTTTTAAAAAGTTCTGCAAGTCCAGTCAACTGAACTTTTCAAAAGTTCGCTTAATTCTACTTCTTTATACTAAAGTACATTTAAAAGATTTGCATCTACATGATATAGTAGAAATTTTGATCAGCATAGCTTTTCTTGTATGTATGTCTTCTTCTCTGTCCATGCCTAAAAATATCAGACATATCTTGTGTTTGTTGTAAGCATGTATTGATGGGAAGCCTATTTCTACAAACATCAGTCACTGTTTATGTTTACTCTGTGCTTCACACTACTTCCTTGAAGTGCAGGGGTCAATGGTAGAGAAGAGTAAGCCGGTTTATTCCAATTTCACCCCAAAAACCCTGGAAAAGTTATAGACTCGACTATAAGCCTAGGGTGGGAAATACATTATCCCCCACCATGTCATCATCCCCCCCTGTCATCATCCAGACCCCCGTCATTAACACCCTCGTCATCATCACCCTGTCATTTCCACCCCCGCCATCATCACCCTGTCATTTTAACCCCGTCATCATCCCTTTCGTCACCCCCCCCCTTCATCATCACCGCCTGTCAATCCCTTTCAGTCGTCTTCAACCTGCGGAACTCCAGATGTTTCAAAACTACAACTCCCAGCATGCCTGGAAAGCCATCGGCTGTCCAGGCATGCTGGGAGTTGTAGTTTTGAAACATCTGGAGTTCCGCAGGTCGAAGACCACTGCGGCCTTCGTCATCATCCACACCCCCCCCCCTTTAGTTTTCTCCTCACCTCCCCATGGTGGGAAGGAAGGGTGAGCTGGTCCGGGCCATCGATGCTGCAGGGACCGTCCAGTGGGGAGGGTTAGTCTTCTCTTCTCCGCTTCGGGCCCGGCCCCGGACTAGTGACGTTGCCTTGACGATGATGCACAGGGACATTCATGCGCAGATACGTCTGCTGCGCACGAACGTCACTGTGCGTCATCGTCAAGTCAACGTCAATAGGCCAGGGCCGGGCACGGAGCGAAGAAGAGGGCCTCCCGGTCAAAATGGGCAGCCCGGAACGACTAGACAGTTAGCCAATCCCTCCAAAGTTGCTGCTGATTGGCTGAAAATGGGGTTGGTCAGGCATTCTTCACTTATGTTGAGTGTTGTTCTACAATTATAAATGCAATGAATGATGCACTGTATATGAAGCAAAGGTACGTGCGGAAAATAACAAAAAAAATGTATGTGGATTTTTTTTTTACTTGATATGTGTGTATAAAAATCAGTCGTGCTCCAGAGGGAGCAAGCATTTTTTTCTACTTTCTACTAGTATTGCCCTTAAGAGAGTAAGGTCCCGTTCATACTATGTAGATTATGCATAGACTCCACTTGCAGCAGCCTTCCATTGATTTCAATGGGATTTCGGGATATCGCTTGGGACATGAGTCCTGAATCTGGATTATTTCTGCTCCATGCAGATGATTGTTGATTCACAGAAAAAAAAATGTAGCAAAAAATTTCCTTGCAGAATTTCCAAAGTGTGAACGGACCCTAATGGTTTAGATGCTGGAGCTCAGCAATGGCTGTTTGCATGGGACTATCGGTTGCATTCAGCTACACATCACGTGTTTATGAAACTCTTAAAAGGACAAAGCTCTGCATGTACCATATTTTTTCGCCATATAAGACGCACTCTTTCTTCCCCAAAACTGGGGGGGGAAAAGTCGGTGCATCTTATACGGCGAATACACCCCCTATCGCGGCAGTCCCTGCGGCCATCAACGGCCGGGACCCGTGGCTAATACAGGACATCACCGATCGCGGTGATGCCCTGTATTAACCCTTCAGATGCAGCGATCAAAGCTGACCGCCGTGTCTGAAGGGAAAGTGACACTAACCCGGCTGTTCAGTCGGGCTGTTCACCGCGGCAGTCCCGAACAGCCCCAATGAATAGCCAGGTTAGTGCTTACAGGACACCGAGAGGGACCTTACCTGCCTCCTCGGTGTCTTCTCTGTTCAGGGATCCCCTGTATGGCCGGCGCTCTCCTTCCTCGTCATCACGTCGCGTACATGCGTCGGCGTGCGTAACGACGTGATGGCGGCTACGGAGAGCGAGGATACCCGGCCGGCAGCAGAGACGTTCCAGAGCGACGGGGATAGCGATGGAGCGACATCCAGGGCAGTGGTGACCGGTCCGGAGCGGCGGGGACACGTGAGTACTACCTCCTATGCAGTGGTCTTCAATCTGCGCACCTGCAGATGTTGCAAAACTACAACTCCGAGCATGCCCGGACAGCCAACGGCTGTCCGAGCATGCTGGGAGTTGTAGTTTTGCAACATCTGGAGGTCCGCTGGTTGAAGACCACTATTGGGTTCAAAATCTTTATTTTTTTAGATTTTGCATCTATAAATTGGGTGCGTCTTATACGCCGGTGCATCCTATAGGGCGAAAAATACGGTAAGTGTAAAATACCGAAGAAATGATAATCACCTCCATTTATGCGTTTTTCCCTGACTCAAATCGAAAGCCTACTATGGTATCTGTTACATAATGCATCATTCTGACCTTATGCAAGTTATGTCAATATTATGATATGCACAACAAAAAATAACCAGAAAATCTTAATTTTCCACAAAAAAAAAAGATGACATTTTACTTACTATTCATTACTGCAGTTATCACTGACTAAAAAAGAAGGTGAATGAAAATCTTCAATTTAAATCAGGACATCTATAAAAAATATATACCTCAGGCCTGAATTATTTTAAATGCATCCCCGAAACATGAATTATTCATAAGCGCCCAGCAATAAAGGGGAGGCCTCCTGTATACTTTAGGAAATGGTCTCATGTGGAGTTTAACATTTGCGAGGGTTATTGTTCTTCGAAGGACAATTGTTTCTTTTGAATCACTATGTGTTTATGGAATGTTCTTTACAACTAGACCTTCAAAGACATTGCAGAATTTCCTGTCTTTTGCAAGTGACAAGATTTTTTTTTTATTTTTATTTTTTTGTATAAGCAAATTGGAATTCTGTTTCAAACTTTAAAATATTTAAATGAATTTTATGAAGTATGCATATTTCATCAGTCGTCCTGCTTTAAGGGAGATTTGTTCATCATCTGGCATAAAGAAAAATACAAGGCTGAATTGGATATTTTACATGTGAGTGTAATACATATGCCTCACATATGCCTTCAGTATATAGAGTTCTAAGGAGAATCTTCACTGACCATATTTTTATATTACCTATTAAACATTTGGTAACTTTAGATTCCTAATATGATGATATTTTTCATTCAGGCTGTTTTAATCTTTAAAGGTTCTGTCTGCTTTGTACAATACATTTCCTAGTCAGAGATATATTTATTACCAATGTATATTACAAATACTCATATAATGTTATTATCTACATTATATAAAAAGTTTTTTCAAATAACAAGTACACTTTATGCGTTATATACTGATCAGGTATAAAATAAAAAAACTGCCAGATATTGTGTACGTCAGCCTCATGCCCCATAAGCATTTATCCCATAGACCCATGGGCTCTACAAGACCCCTGAGGATGTCCTGTGGTATCTGGCACTAGGATTTTAGCAATAGATCCTTTAAATGAAATCTGCAGTGAAATAAATTAACCCCCTATCCACAGGATAAGGGTTAAGTGTCTGATCGTGGGGAGGGGGGGGATCCGAATGCTGGGACCCTTCGCAATCTCCTGCACAAGGCCCGACTCTGTGCAGGAGACCTGCCGTCCGCAGCATGACACAGCGGCTGACACGCCCCCTCCATATATCTCTATAGGAGAGGCAGGGATGTAGTGTTCATGCCTCTCCCATATAGCTGTATGGGGGGGGGGGCAATGCTGGGGCCTGTTACGGGAGATCGCTGGGAGTCCCAGCTGTCGGACTTCCCACGATCAGACACATCCCTATCCTGTGGTTAGGGGATAAGTTCATTTCACTGCAGATCTCCATAGAGTCTTAACTTGCAAAGTACGGCCTTTTTTCAGCACATTCGACAGATGTTCAATTAGATTGAGGTCTGGGGAATTTGTAGGCCAAGCCAACACCATGAACTCTTGGAACTGGGGAACATGGCAACCAAACAGGGACCTACAGTAAATACAGAGGAAACTACATACTGAGAACCTGTATACTGAGGAACCTACCAACTGGGGGCCTATTTTTCACAAAAATAATTCACCAATAAGGTAACAGATAGAATAAAACTTAACCTTTACTTCAAATGCACAATAAAAACAATCATGGATACAGAACACATGATGTACATACACATTCATGAGAAGGACAGTACCAATACAAAATGGGACTGGGAAAAGGATACAGATGAGTACCTATTCTAACAAAGAAAAACTATCCCTACCTAATAGACACAACCCTCCCTAAAACTAAGTGTGGAATGGGGACAGGGCATAGTAAAAAACACATTAAAATATCTAAAATGTACAGAAAATACAAAGACAATGTATGAATTGTGGCACACTTCTCTTACCAAAACATTTCACCTATTGGTTTTATGGACTCATCAGGGAATAGGAAGGAACCACAGTATAGTCCATAAGGTTCTACTATACTCACAAATAAAATACAAGATAGATAAATAGTCAAATACAATTCATAAGATACACAGATGGTTTGACATAGTAGCCAAGGTAGTCTAGTATAAATTAACTACAGGCTAGTGAATTAATAATTGTTAGGTTGGTAGATATACAGCAGTCTGGATCAGTTGTCTAAGATGGATTCAGTATTGGTCAGTCAGTGACAGATAGAAAACATATGTATAAATAAAAAACATAAAGTATTGAGCCTAAATTAATGATTATATAATACATGGACAAGAGATATTATCATGGGCCAAAAAGAAAATCTCATCAATAGCACCGTTTTGATATTTCATTAAGCTCCAAGAAACTTGGCCTATTGGAGAATTATAACCAGGCCAAATAGAGCTGGTGTTATAAAGGAAGAAAAAGGAGGAATCAACAAAACTCCCGCTTACAAATATCTCATATTACCAGATTACAGATGAAACCCCTGTGGAGACGATCCTCGGGAAAGCTAAACGTAACTGACTGCACATTAGTGTTGAGCACGAATATTCAAAATGTGAATTTTTACCATGAATATTGGCACTTCGCGATTTTGTAAATATTTAGAATATAGCGCAATATATTCATAATGACGAATATTCGTTTTTTTTTTTTTCTTCACAGTACACAACAATAATGTGCATTATTTAAAAAAAAAAAAAAAAGGTGATCATCCCTCCCTGCTTCCAGCTTGTGGGCCAAAGAAGGCTCCAATATTATTTACAGTGTGAGTCGGTGTGGAGCGCGAATATTTTGTATATGCGAATATGCAAATATTGTGAATATTGGCACTTCCAGAGGACACTGATCCCTCCCTACTTTTAGCTTTAGATACGGTAGTTTAGTTTAGCAGATAGGTTCTAGAGTAGGGTATAGTGTTAGTTAGTTGAAAGATATAATCGCGCATGCGCACCATACAAATTTCATTACGATTTTCGCATGGAAAAAAAGTGAATGAACATAGCGACTATGTGAATTTCTTGAACATAAGACGAATATTCGTCCATATATTCGCAAAATATCGCAAATTTGAATATGGCCCCTGCCGCTCATCGCTACTGCCATATATAAGTCACCAACTAAAAATCAACCCAGACTCCTAAAAATTGATATTTATACAATAAGCAATCCTGCTAAAGCACCTAGTCACAAGCGGCCACAGATACAAAAAACACAGCCACTTACCTAATGAAAAAGAGGCACAAGACGGCTCCATAAGATTTTAAAGCAAGCCCTGATAGTAGATGACTAGGCTCCAATGATACATGCTAGCTACATCAGCATGGTGCACTATAAATAACAATAAAGTACAATATAAGAAAATAGTACACCACAATAGTGTAGAGTCCTCGATGAGCCAATAGCATAGCAATATTACTACTAATCTGCTGATCCAGACATCCAGACATCTGGGCTGATATTTGGTCGGTGACTTACATATGGGCAGTCAGCTAGATTTAGCTTTCCCGTGGATCGTCATAGAGGTAGCATGTTTCATCTGTAATCTGGTAATATGAGATATCTGTAAGCGGGAGTTTTGTTGATTCCTCCTTTTTCTTCCTTTACAGCACCAGCTCTATTTGGCCCGGTTATAATTCTCCAATAGGTCAAGTTTCTTGGAGCTTAAAGGGGAACCCAGGTGGAAACAAGTAGAAAACAAATGCTTTCAAATCAACTGGTGCCTGAAAGTTAAGCAGATTTGTAAATTACTTCTATTAAAAAATCTTAATCCTTTCAGTACTTATTAGCTGCTGTATAAAACAGAGAAATGTGTGAATTTATTTTCTGTCTGACAACAGTTCTCTCTGCTGACACATCTGTCCATGTCAGGAACTTCCAGATTAGAATAATATCCCCATAGAAAACCTCTCCTGCTCTAGACAGTTCCCGACACGGACAGAGGTGTCAGTAGAGAACACTGTTGTCAGACAGAAAAGAACTTCACAAATTTCTCTGTAGTTCTGTATATCTGTATTATACAACAGCTGATAAGTACTAGTAAGATTAGGATTTTTCTAATAGAAGTCATTTACAAATCTGTTTGACTTTCTTGCATCAGTTGATTTGAAAACATATTTTTTCCGCCGGAGTTTCCCTTTAATGAAATATTAAGACGGTGCTATTGATGACATTTGCTTTTTGGCCTATGATAATATCTCTTGTATATGTATTGTATCATCATCGATTTAGGCTCAATACTTTATGTTTTTTGTTTATACATATGTTTTCTATCTGTCTCCCATATGACTATCACTGACTGTCACTGACTGACCGATACTGACTCCATCTTAGACAACAGATCCAGACTGCTGTATATCTACCAACCTAACAATTATTAATCCACTAGCCTGTAGTTAATTTATACTAGTCTACCTTGACTACTATGCTGAATCACCCGTGTTTTTTATGAATTGTATTTGACTATTTATAGTATCTATCTATTAGCCTTGTATTTTGTATGTGAGTAGAGTAGCACCTTATGGACTATACTGTGGTTCCTTCCTATTCCCTGTTGAGCCCATAAAAATTATGGGTGAAATGCATTGGTAAGAAAAGTGTGGCACAATTCATACATTGTCTTTGTATTTTCTGTTCATTTTATATATTTTAGTGTGCTTTGTACTATGCCCTCTCCCCATTCCACACTTAGTTTTAGGGAGGGTTGTGTCTATTAGGTAGAGAGAGTTTTTCCTTGTTAGAATATGTACTCACCAGTATCCTCTTCCCAGTATCATTTAGTATTGGTGCTGTCCTTCTCACGATTTTGTATATACATCATGTGTTCTGTATCCATGATTTATGTTTATTGTGCTTTTGAAGTAAAGGTTACGTTTTATTCTGTCTGTTACCTTATTGGCAAATTATTTTTGTCAAAAATTGGTATATAAGTCACCAAGGGTTCTGTGAATCAGAAGTGTTCTGGGCACCCGTTATTTACTCATAGGTCATAATTAAGCGCATGTGAGCGTGAAATGGTCCGTTGACCTGTGTTGTATCCGTGACCATACCGAAATAAAGTGCTATTGGCATTATCCACGAGTGCCTCTCTGCGACTCTTTTCCTTGGATGTATTCATAGAACTCAATTACTGATTGGGAATGAAAAAGTGCTATTTAGGTCTCTGATTGAGTGGTTTCTATCTGACTTTTTATTTTTCTGCGGGATGGAAGAAAACAGAAATCTCACAGATTCGATTGAGCAGAATGTTGTGGGAAAAAAGGTATAGCATGAAATATACTTTTCCGACATGGATGTCTGTGTATGACAAATACCATAAAGTACTATATGGCATGAAGTACCTGAAATACCCCCACTGGACACCTCAAAACTTCTATGGAATTCGACCAGACAAACTATCCTTTGATCCCCATATCAAATATTCTTGGGCCCCATTGACACTATGACTGGTTCACTGGTTGTCCATCCTTAGACTACGTTTGGTGGGTATTAACTGGTCCATGTCAGGAACACCCCACAAGACATCAAGATTAAAGACCTACCATGTTAGAAATGCTCTATTGATACATAATGTGCCTGGTATCAGTGTCATGAAGATCTCAATTGTTTCTGCTCAAACAAATCAAGTTTGAGAACGTATTGTTCACTAAATGCCTAATATATCCCATTCCATACAGTCGTTTTCCATTGCAGTTAATTGTTCCATTTTTTAAATTAGAGATTGTCCTTTCTGAACTCAGAATACCCCAATTTGAAAGATTTTTTTCTCTATTCTATTATTACCTTTCTTCATATTGATAAAGGTTTGGCACACCCAAAACATTATACATGTCGCTACTATAAGAGCATAACTCGAAACTATATTGTTTACTGTATTTGTTACCAAAAATAAAACTCCTATTAAGCATGAATCGAAGGGTGTTGTATTTTTTATCTATCTACAACATTGGCTTACTCCAGTCCTTAAAACACAGGTGACTTTTGCCGTCTCCGATTGGCTGTAGCAGTCACGTGTCTACATAAAATGTCATTCCTGCACACCGTGTTCATAGAGACTGGCAGGAGGTAAGGAAAGCATTACCACGGAACCGCCAGGGAACAGGTAAGGTGAGTATAGTATTTTTATTTTTAAACTTTTATTGGGACTTGTGGGTTTTGCTTTTAATCTACAGGTAATCTACATCAAAGTGTACATATTTATTTTTTCCCATTGAACTTAACTGGGAAAATTCTTAACCTATCTGTTCACTTTCCACCTCACAAATTGACATGCTGTGATTTAAATATCTGAACCTCAAGATAAATTTGTGTTTGAAAACATGTATGAGATCTGTGAAAAAAAAAAACAGCAGGCTGCCTATTTTACCTGTTTCACCCAGTAAAAAGAACTGTATATTGGCAGCAAATGAATTAGGTCATCATATTGTAACAGTAAGTAAATCAAATATATTTGAGGGCCAACCATGAGTTCAACACACATCCTTCATAAATACGTTGTTGCATAGATTTTAATTATTTTAGATTTTTTTGCAATTTTCATTACGTGCAATGAGCAAAGTGCACAAGTAGCAGATGGCATTAGTAAAAAAAAAAAAAAAAGAACCACTGGCAGGAAGAGAAGGTTGGAGAAATTATCCAACCAAGGACTGAAGAAAAGAGACAGAGAGGAGTTAGAGGGGGTTGTAGACTAGTATGAAGACAGAAAGGAAATATAAGGGTGTAATGGTTTCTAATTCTTTGTAATGTATATGTGTAAAAATACATAGGATAAAAATATAGAATACATTTTCTTCAAGGGGTTATCTGGGTAAAAGATCTGATCGGTAGGGGTTAGACACCTGACAACCCTGCTGATCAGCTCTTTATCAGACCTGCGGCACTGGCATACCCAATGAGACAGAGCAGGAAGCAGAAGACACGGCGCATTGTGTAGTGGCCATTGATTGCTAGTGCTGCTCACCTTTATTCACTTCAAAGGGAGCTGAATTGCAGTAACCTTGCTTGGCCACTGCCCAATTAAAAGAAATTGTTTCAATGTGTATGCCTGCCCCACTGCACTGGAAAACATCGGATCAGTGGAGTTGTCGTGGCTTGTCTCCCCATTAATCTGATATTTATGGCCTATCCTAAGGAGAGGTCTTCAGTAACTTTTGCCCAGATAACACCTTTAAGGATACACTATATGCTATATTAGATTAAATTGCCAAAAGAAAACAGTGGTCGATAGTTTTTATTTGGGTCCAAGTCAAAGAAGAGCTTTTATCCCCTTAACGACCAAGGACGTATATTTACGTCCTTGGCCGGCTCCCGTGATATAACTGAAGCCAGGACCCGGGGCTAATAGCACGCGGCAGCGATCGCGGTGCCGTGCACTATTAACCCTTTAGATGCGGCGTTCAAAGTTGAAAGCCGCGTCTAAAATGAAGGTGAAAGCTGCCCGGCTGCTCAGTGGGGCTGATCAGGACCACCGCAGTGAAAATGCGGTGTCCCGATCAGCTGGGACACGAGCGGAGGTCCTCTTACCTGCCTCAGGCGTGTCCCTTCGGCGATTGATTGCTCCATGCCTGAGATGCAGGCTTGAGCAATCGACCACCGATAACACTGATCAATGCAAAGCTATGGCTTTGCAGTGCACAGTGCTGGCAATTAGTGTATGCAATGTTATAGCCCCCTATGGGAGCTATAACACTGCAAAAAAAAGTGTACAAAAAAGTTAATAAATGTGATTTAACCCTTTCCTTAATAAAAGTTCAAATCCCCCCCCCCTTTTCCCATAGAAAAACCACGATGTAAATAAAAATAAATATAAACATATGTGATATCGCAAAAAAATTCCAAAGTCCAAAATAACGATTTTTGGTCGCTTTTATATCATGAAAAAATTTATAAAAAGTCTGATCAATACAAAAATGGTACCGATAAAAACGTCAGATCACGGCGCCAAAAAATTTGCCCTCATACCACCCCATACGCGTAAAAATAAAAAAGTTATACGGGTTAGAAGATGACAATTTTAAACGTATAAATTTCCGTGCATGTAGTTATGATTTTTTCCAGAAGTACGACAAAATCAAACCGATATAAGTAGGGTATCATTTTCATCGTATGGACCTACAGAATAAAGATCAGGTGTCATTTTTACTGAAAAATGTACTGCGTAGAAACGGAAGCCCCCAAAAGTTTCGTCGCACAATGATTTTTTTTCCCCTTTCGCTGTAGATTTTTGGGTAAAATGACTGATGTCACTGCAAAGTAGAATTGGTGGCGCAAAAAAAAATAAGCCATCATATGGATTTTTAGGTGCAAAATTGAAAGGGTTATGCTTTTTAAAAGGTGAGGAGGAAAAAACGAAAGTGCAAAAACCGAAGAACCCTGCGTCCTTAAGGGGTTAAAGTAGAGAATAATTTTTCAGCTAATTATGGAAATGGCTTCCTGAAAAAGGTTATGAGCTGGAACATTCCCCTGGGCTTAAAATGCACAAGACTATTGGACAAGTTTGGCAGATGTAAAGCATGCTGCAGCTGTAAGCATAGTCTCTAAAGCAGATTGCAGGATGGTTAGCAATACCTTATGTAAGGAAACTATAAAAGAAGGGAATTAGAAAGAAAAAATTAGGAATCAAGTCTGGTTTCATCAGTATTAACAACTATCAATATTGGGTAGGACAATGTATTTGGAAGGCAAGTGGTAAAGAAAGAGGCTAAAATAAGCATAAAATCTTAGCTAGGATAAGTGCTTTGATAAATAGCTTACTAAATTATAAGAACATTAGCAATTTCCAATTATCTATTAAGAACGAGTGTGGAAAAAAACAAAAATAACTTGCAGGAGTGTGTTATGGAAACCACTAGTAGCCAAAATAAAAGGAGACCTGTAGGAAGGTATACATAAACTTGAGGTAGGAAGAATGAAAAAGAGATATGTTAGAGGGGCACAACCAGGAATCATTTATGGAGTAACAAAAGCAAAAGGTTATGGAGGAAAGGACAGAAAGTTTCTTTACAAGAAAGACGTAGATAGTTATGAGTTGCAGAATATAGTCTATGAAGAGCTTTATTTATGGTGAATCCCAGGAACCCCAGAAGAAAAACTTTCAGGTGTATTTTCAAAGGAAAAAAGAGTGTATTAGTGGCCAAGACAATGGATATAGGTGGAAGTGTAATGTAAAGTGCATATAGTGCCACAATTGAGAACAAATTGCCTTCATAAACTAAAGACAGAGAAATTAAGACTACAGTATGTGGGAGAGATAGATTAGTCAACTGATGTTGCTACCAAACTTGGTCTCTACGGATAAGGTATTCAAGAAATAAACAAGCAAAAAATTTAACTGGCTAAAAATTCAATGTCAACATAGAGGAGAAAGATTTAATGATAGTATTTTTTTTTATAACTAGACTGTCCTTTACTTTAGATTTTCAAAGCAAAGTATCATGTCATTGTTTATGATAAATGCCTATACATTTTACACTTAGGTGAGTGAATAGCATTTCACTTTGCATTAAGTAAGGCAATTACTTCAATTCTGACTGTATGTCAAATGTCTCATGTGAAATACCCAGAGTTCTACAGTAAACAGCCACTCACCTACATCAATAACTGTAAGCAAGTAAAAACAGGTACAGTATAAAGATAAAGATCAACATTCACAACTCATGTCAAAACATGTTAAAATTAAGATAGGTGGAGTAAGTAAGCCATTTAAAAGGACATTATAAAGCATAATTGTGAAGTGAAGCACCTGGAGGAATCAACTGCTCCACTGATAAAACTGACCTTCTATGACGGAATCTGTATGAACATGCACAGCCAAACAAATTAACTTGTGAGGAAAACTTGATGAACAATTTAGCTTTTCAAGTGCTATCAATAGAATATGACTACTTAGGAATGAATACATAATGTAATAATGTCCAATTCAGCACTGAAACTGGAAAGCTTCACTCGCTATCTGCGGAACATTGGGAAGTGCTAAAGTATATCTGTCATCATGAATCAACATTTATTATCAATTACATTTAAATCAAATTAGCCATTGGCCGTAGAAATATTTACTTTAAGTTTTTTTTTAGCTTTTTAATTTAATATGCTTTTTTTGTGAGTAAATCTCAAGTTTGTTAAAGATTGTTCCATCAGTGCATTCCTTTGATTTGGACCCTTTAAGGCTATGAAGAAGTCAAGTAGGAGGGTCCTCCTTTCTTCTGAGTATGTGACATATAATACCACATATTGTACTGTTTATAGTTGCCCTTAGTTATATCTAGTTGCAGGACCAATCAGCCAGCTGGCCTGCATTTAGTAATGGAAAGATCAAGCTGGGACAGCTGCCGAAGGAAAACTTGTGGTCAACAATCAAAAATGTGTTTTATTATCACTTTAAAGCCCCAGGCGCCCAACTCCACCCCCCTTAATTTTATATTATACCCGAAACCCCCTCGGTTGCCAAGATGTTATCAATTTCTTTACTAGGTTCACTATCAGTACTTTTAACTAAATAGTCAATAGTCCGCCTAAAAAAAATTGGTCATTTTTTTTACTAAATAGGCAAAACAGTGTGTTATAGCTAGGATAAAAAGGTCTGGTTAGAAGGCCAAGGAAGCATAAATCATGCTCAAGGGTGTGCCATTATGTAGCTCCTAATTAGTGTTGCTCACAAATATTCGCAATTCAAATATTCGTCGCGAATATCGCATATTCGCTAATTCGCGAATATTATGAATTTCGCAATTAAAGTTTGCTATTACGAATATTCGTCTTTTTTTCAAACTGTTTTAAAAACTGAGCACATTGTAGGGATCTCCTTCGACTGATAAATGCAATGTTTGTATAATTTCATTAAAGACCCAGGGATGAGACTCTGAGGCGAAAGGTTTATGCTTGTGAATATTCGCATTGCGAATATTCGTGGAAATTCTGCCCTACTTATGCCTGTGAGCCAATGAGAGTTCTGCAAGCACAGTTGTCAGAGCTTAGCCATCTCCCTAGCAACGTCCCTTGCATGATGTTATAGCGCGCATGCGCAGACTAGCGAAATTTCGCTTTTAATTTCGCATTCGCAATAGTAAAATTTCGCAATTCAAAAAACGTCACGAATATAACGAAGATTCGAATTTCAAGAATATGGGATGAATATTCGTCCTCATATTTGCGAAATATCGCGAATTCGAATATGGCATATGCCGCTCATCACTACTCCTAATAACACCCCGAGACTCACCACGTTTTGTACTTACGGTTCCCCTATACGGCTGGGAGGAGGGGGGCGGGGCTTAATTGAGGCGCCCGCACTCAGCCGTATAGGGGAACCGTATTTAATGCATGTCTATGAGCCGACCGGAGTGAACCGCAGCCTCCGGTCGGCTGCGTTTTCGTCCGTATGCAGTTTCCCGACCGCAGGCAAAAACGTGGTCGACCACGTATTTGCCTGCGGTCGGGAAACCGCATACGGCCAAAAATGCAGCCGACCGGAGGCTGCGGTTCACTCCGGTCGGCTCATAGGCATGCATTGAATATAGTTCCCCCATACGGCTGAGTGCGGGCGCCACGATTAAGCCCCACCCCCCCTCCTCCAAGACGTACACGGGAACCGTAAGTACAAAACGTGATGTGAAACCACCCTCACACACACTATTTTGCACTAAAGTACCTGCCCAGCTGACTATTTAGTGAAAAGTAAGCCAACTAAGAAAACCCTTGGAAATCGGGTAAGCTCAGGAATAAAGTAAAACACTGTTGAAAAATACTGCTAAAAAGTGATATACAACTGAATTTCTTTGGAGTGACCATATATCTTCTTTAAATATGCACTCTGTTCTTTATATCTTTGTTCTTTAGAGGTTTAATAGAAATATGCTAACCTAAACACTTCCACAAATCAGAATAGCCATGAATATAGCAGTGTTTTTTTTTAAATTAAATTAATTATTTTACCAGATAGGCAATAGAAGTATAAAAAAAAAATGGGCACCAAGAGCAGTAAACTTCTCCCTTGTGTGGCCTTGTGGTCACACTCAATTACAAAAACAGGGTAAATGTCTAGTAGCTCGTTTTATACTACTGCTTCATCCCTTGTAACAATGTGTGGTTGTCACCTTGACTTCTGATTTAACTCCTTCATTTATTAAAGGGGTACTACGCCCTAGACATCTTATCCCCTATCCAAAGCGATCTTGGCTGCGGCACCTCAGACATCTGGTGCACGGAACGAACTTCGCTCCTTGCCGGTTGACTGGCGATGCAAGGTGGAGACTTGGGATGTCACGGTCATGTCCCGCTTGTAATGTCACAGCCATGCCCCCTCAATGCAAGTCTATGGAAGGGGGGGTGATGGCTATTACGCCCCCTCCCATAGACTTGCATTGAATGGGGGCGGTTGTGACGACACGATCCTCAGGGTCCAAATGCAAAATCTGTAACAGGGCCCCATGTCTACCCTGCACCATTTAGATAATACTGGTGTTTTCAGATGAGACAAAGGTGCCTTTGGGCCCTCTTAGGCACCAGGGCCCAGTGTGACTGCTACCTCTGCACTCCCTATAGCTACACCCCTGGTTACTTGCAATCAGAAACGTATTCAGGGACCACAAGCTGGAAACCTCCTTTTAGCAAAGTCTAAACCTCTTTGCAGGAATCAAGAGTGAAGACCGTGGGTCCATTACACTCTACATCTTAGTTTAGTCTACACCAGTCTGTTCGATAATTATAGGATCCACTTACCTGGAATACTTAAGTAAAGTACCAAATAGTTGAAAGAGATATTAGAATTAGAAGGTACAATAATAATGAAAAAGATATGAATGCCAGAAAAAAATATGGTATTATTCACTCTGTTAGGTCTATAAACATGAGCAAGCCAACTCATGTTTTTCGTTATCTCTATTAGACTTTAACAAAGATTTTTTTGGCACATCCATAAAAGTATTCTAAGAAAAGTTTTTAATGTCAACTTCATATTAAGGAATCAGAATATCTTCCACCATCAGAACACCTTCAATCCTTCTTGGACGTCAAGTTCTAATGTGCACAATGGTTTAAGTCTACTCTTTAAGATCAAATACCTTCAGCTTTTTACGGCATACGAAATGTGGAGATTTACATTGAAATTTATGCTTCAGAACTTAGTGCTTAGGAAACTATGAACTAACCTTATGTTCATGAAAGTCCCAGCTTTAATATGTTTCATAGAAGAACGTTTCAGACAAGCCATCAAACAGTAATACCTCTTCTATTGTCAAAAGTTTAGATGTGATCCATTTACCAGTATATGTGTCTTTGATACAAGCAGCTTTTCGATTTTTGCTATGGTATATATATTCATTTAGAAAGTGAAAATGGTGAAAGAGGAAAGCTGGTCTCAATGTAAAAGGTGGAAGGTGGCAAAATGTCAGCTATGAATGCAGCAAATACATTACAGTATTACATGATGGCTGTCTGATATTTCTAATGCACTGTAAATAATACATTATTGAAAAATCAGGACACAATGTTTAAAGCAGAATGTGCAAATGAAAACTGTGTGTCTCAATACTCAAATACTAGTACATTATAATTGTATTTTATATGATTTAAACCACTTTACTTCCAATAAGTGTTAAATACATAGAACCTGTGGACAATGGTGATCAGTCCTCACGCAAAATGGGCAATGCCAGACACACATGAGACACACAGAAAAAAAGAACACTTTCAAAAGGAGACAAAGAATGGAGGATATTATTGAAAGAGGGAATACAATAAGGTCAATGTATTAATGTGTTAACATTTATTTTTCTTTTGTATACTAGGCTTAAAGCCTTTACATTTGTTCGCTATTTCAGAAAAACAAAACAAAAAACATTAACCCATTAATGACCACGGACGTATATTTACGGGTCGGTCCCGGCTTGTAACTGAAGCCGGGACCCGGGGCTAATAGCGTGCGACAGCGAACGCGGTGTATTAACCCTTTAGACGAGGCGTACAAAGTTGAACACCGCGTCTAAAACAAAAGTAAAACCTTCCTGGCTGCTCAGTGGGGCTGATCGGGACCACCACAGTGAAAATGTGGTGTCCCGATCAGCTAGGACATGAGCGGAGGGTCACTCACCTTCCTCCGGCGCGTCTGATCGGTGATTGATTGCTCCAAGCCTGAGATTCCGGCTTGAGCAATCGACTGCCAATAACACTGATCAATGCAAAGCTATGGCTTAGCTGTGAACAGTGCTGGCAATCAGTGTATGCAATGTTATAGCCCCTATGGGAGCTATAACACTGCAAAATAAAGTGTTAAAAAAAAGTTAATAAATGTGATTTAACCCTTTCCTTAATAAAAGTCCAAATCATCCCCTTTTCCCATTTAAAAAAACAACATGTAAATAAAAATAAATATAAACATTTGTGGTATTGCCGCATGCATAAATGTCCAAACTATAAAACATGTCATTAATTAAACTGCAGGGTCAATGGCGTACGTGCCAAAAAAATCCCAAAGTCCAAAATAGCGTATTTCTGGTCACTTTTTAAACAATGAAAAAAGGAATAAAAAGTGATCTAAAAGTCTGATCAATACAAAAATGGTACTGATAAAAACTTCAGATCATGGCACAAAAAATGAGCCCTCATTCCACCCCACATGCAGGTAAAATAAAAAAGTAATAGGGGTCAGAAAATGACAATTTTAAACGTATACATTTTCCTGCATGTAGTTATGATTTTTTCCAGAAGTACAACAAAAATCAAACCTATATAAGTAGGGTATAATTTTAATCGTATGGACCTACAGAATAAAGATCAGGTGTCATTTTTACAGAAAAATATACTGTGTAGAAATGGAAGCCCCCCAAATTACAAAATGGCTTTTTTTCTTAAATTTTGTCGCACAATTATTTTTATTTGTGGTCAGTGCTAACCGCGTGCTAAGGTCTGGGAAGGAGTAAGAATGACTTACCTGTATGTAGTGAACTCGCCTTCACCTGTAATAAAACATTAAATACCAATACTCATGTATATACGGTTGAACATGTGCCTGGAAACCGTGACCGAGGATCAGCCTTAAGAGGGCATCCCCTATGTAAGGATTTATGAAAAAGAGAGGGGGGGAAAGGGTGGGTTTCGCCAAACGCAACACACGCACCTGGATGCGGGGCGTGGTGCGTTATATACCTCACGCCCCTCCCACAAATACAGCCTAATTAGGCTTCACACTTGTGGTCAGTGCTAACCGCGTGCTAAGGTCTGGGAAGGAGTAAGAATGACTTACCTGTATGTAGTGAACTCGCCTTCACCTGTAATAAAACATTAAATACCAATACTCATGTATATACGGTTGAACTTGTGCCTGGAAACCGTGACCGAGGATCAGCCTTAAGAGGGCAAAAATGAAAGACAGTTAAGTAGGGTATAAGAAAAGTGGTTTATTGAATTAAAGAGCCAAATGTTTAAACACGTCAGCCATCTCTACTCGGGGATCTGGAATATATGTGGCAAAGCAGCCTGAACTCCAACGCCCTAACTTCCTAATGATGTGAGGTGGAACCTTGTGTGCAGAAGCTGAGGAAGCTGCGCCAATGCGGAATGAATGGCCCGAAAACTTATTTGCCTCCAGACCCAGGGTATTGATCAGGATACGGACATGGTTACAGAACTGTGACGTGGTGAGTGCGGCTGAATTGAATGGCAGCAAAGGTGAATTGCCAGGTTTTGTTCCCAAAGCTTGCGTTAGACTTGATAGTACAGCCACGGGGCACCAGGGATTTTCTGAGGGAAAATATTTGATAATAGCCCCGCCCCTGGCCGTCTTCGTGACCTTAAGGCTTGGCTCAAACTGGCCCTCTACCCCTGTCAATTGTGATATGGCCAAGGCTGGTGAGTGTACTGACCTGCACGTGAATTCCCCTGGCCGGAGAAAACCGTAGAAGGCTAAGTAAATTGCGGCTTTTAAAACTAAACTGGGCATGAACCCAAACGGTCTCTTGTCCAGAAGGTCTGACATGGAACGGAACAATTCTGCTGAAATGGGAAGGCGGCCTGGGCTGGCAGGTGTTCTGCTGAGCTGAGCCCCTTTGAGTGCTGCCTTGATTGTGTGTACTGACATGATGGTTGGTTTGTCAGGGTGAGAGAGGGAGATGAAATGTTGGATGCCGGCTAAATGTTGTTTGATAGTGGAGGGTGATAGATTGCGGGCTGAATGGCAGAAGCCTATGTATGATAGTATGGTTTGTGTATCGTAAGAAAACGGAATGTTGAATGTGGTGAGGAAATATTTGTATGAAGACAAAGCGGCGTCGTATGACTTCTTGGTGCTAGGAGCGAGAGATTTCTTTATAAGTTTAAGCGTGACATTTGAATAATGAGCTAATCCATCCTTAGCGTGGCACATGGTGGTGCCGGATAACCCGCGAGATCCGCTTCGGGCATCACCTGGAAGAAAACATCTACTTTAGATCTAGACAAGGCATCAGCTGCCAGATTCACAACACCCGCCACATGTTTACAGACAAAATTGAACTTATGTTGCAGCGAAAGCCATACCAATCTCCTCATAAATTTCATGATTTCAGGTGACTTAGATCTCCCTTTGTTTATGATCTCGACTGTGGACACATTGTCACAGGAGAACTGGACCGTTTGTCCTGTCCAACTGTGCCCCCATGTCTGGGCCGCTGCTACTATGGGGTAAATTTCGAAAAGTGCTGATGTCTTGAGGAAGCTGGCTATGGATAGCACCTCTACTGGCCAGCGATCTGCCAACCAGTGACTGCCAAATATTGCAGCGAAACCAACAGATGCTGATGCGTCCGAGATGATTCTGGGTGAATCATCCGAGACGGCAGGGATGAACATGGAGATCCCGTTCCATTGTGAGATGTAACTGTCCCACATCACCAAGTCGGCCATGGCCTGGGGGTCGAGATGGATGGGACTGTCTTGGGTAATACCTGTTGGAAGTAAGGCAAGTAGACGGGAAGTGAAAGCTCTGCCCTGTGGTATGATCCGCATGGCGAAGGCTAACATGCCCAGTAGGCTCTGGAGCTCTGCCTTTGTGGTGACCCTGGTGACTGTGAATTTGTGTACCATCTCTTGTATCCTGTTTAGCTTCTCGGGAGGGAGGCTGGCCTGTAGTGAAACTGAGTCTAGGACAATACCCAAGAAGGTTAACCTTGTGGTGGGGCCCTCCGTCTTGTTGGGGGACACTGGAACACCAAGAAGAGAAAACAGCTGTAAGAGGCTGGATAGATCCGCAGGGTGAGAAGTGGAAGGTTCAAGAAGCAGGAAGTCATCTAAGTAGTGTAGAACGTGGTGACAGTTCCTAGTATTTACTAAAGCCCAGTGTAATGCTTGTGCGAGTTGGTCGAAAAGCCATGGGCTGCTCTTTGATTCGAATGTTAGTTTGGTCGCGAAATAGTATGTTTCTTGCCACTTAATGCCATGCCATTTCCAGAGATCGGGGTGTATCGGTAGTAATTTGAAGGCATCTGTGATGTCCGCCTTGGACAACCATGCTGCCGGACCTAGGTGTAGTACCAGCTGGATGGCCTGATCGACGGAAGTGTATTTCATCGACACCTCGTTTGATGGAATCAGTGAATTTAAGCTAGGAATTGCCGAAGAATGGGGCGCGGACAAATCGTAGATCATTCTTTTTTATTACTGAATTTGCCCATCACTACGCCCACCGGGCTTACCCGCCAACTTTCAAAAGGGGGTTGCAGAAAAGGCCCAATGATATAACCCCGGTCGAGCTCCACCTTGAGCAGATCTGATACTACATGGGGTTCCTGGATAGCTGAACGCAAATTTTTGCACTCGAAAGTGCACTGGGGTAAAGCCACTAGACCAGTGTGGAACCCCTGGGTGAATCCATTGATCAACCACTTGACCCAGCTTTGGTCGGGATGATCTATTAGTACTTGTGCCAGAGCCTGTATCCTGACCCCGCCTAGTCATGCTTGCCCTTTTACCGAGCACATTGTACTTGGGTGGGCCCTATAGCATAGGAAACATACATGTAACAATCTGCAATTGTTGTAATTACACGTGGTCAAATTGTAATTGTTGCAGATTTGACTGCGTCCTAAATATCGGACCGGCCGCCCTAGTTTGTCAACTGTAGGAGTGACCTTCGGATTGGAGCCTGACCCGGACGTGCCACCTCTGCTAGTGCTGGCCTCGGGCTGGTGGTTGCTGCACCAGGCTGTGGAATGGAAGATGGATTGGCAAGTCGCACAGGCCGGTGATTTCAGGCCTGCAAAGTGCTTGCAGAACAGCACTGTGTCCACCAGGCTCCAGTCGGTAATGTAACCGAATTGGCTGTGCGCTTCTGCCGCCTTGGCGGAGAATGATCGGTGGTAGTCGTAGAAATGACTTCCCCCGTACTTATATGAAAATGTATAGATCCAGCTCCTCCCTACGTTCTGGCTTTGCCGAGCATATTATGTCCCTGTACATACTGAATGCCAGGACGAATTCTTGGAAAGTCAATTTGCGACTTAGCCTGGCATCCTTGCTCTTTAGTACTACTGACAGCTCACCGCAGGTGACTGTCTTTGTCTCTGTGAGGTCTTGAGACGTGATAAGCAATGATGCTAAGTTTATGTCTTTCCCCTCTAATATGTCCTTGCGGATAGAGGCAGGCACGAAATGAGCCGGGGCAATTTTGGGGGCTCCCTCGTGCGTACCTGACACTGCGGCTTGGGGGGATGAAAGGGTAGCCCCCCTGTCGGGGATCGCCGGATCCCGGGTACTGCCCTGCTCCAGTGAATCCAGTCTGGAGTTGAACGCTGCAATTGATGACATCACGGAGGTCATCATGGTATGCAGTTCGTCAAGGGTAGCTGATGAAGACTGCCCTGGGCCTGTTTCCCCACTACTACCTGCCCCTGGGTCAGCCATCAATAACTTGAATAGTTCAGATTTGCGGGCTGATGCCGGAAAAGGAACGTTCCTCCTACGGAGTTCCTCCATCAATTTCGGTATAGTCCATGAGCGGTACTTGGAGGACGTGACTCCGCGTTCGGAGCTTCTGGCAGGGGTATCTGGCACCGATAAAGGATCTTCGATATCTGATCCGTGAGACATATTGCCACACTCTGACCTGTCCGGTCCAAGTGGGTGCCGGGGAGAAAGAAGCGAACACTGTGAGAAAACAACGACCCTACTGATGCCCCTGCCACCTTTGATAACAATACTGACCTGCCACTCCCTAGCTGATACAACCAATAAACGTCCAATGACCGAAACCTAAGACAACAGAAGACATGTAATTTTAACCTGACCCCCAAAACATGGAAACTTGCTAGAACGGCAGGTGCCCCGTAGAGACAACTGTGAATTGAGCCTGATGGCTCTTAAGAAGGGGGAAGCGTGCAGGTATTGTTGTATGGTGCCATAGCCGAGTGTGGTTATGTGACGGTGTTGAGGCCTGTGCCTCCGTGTGTTTATGGGCCGGTGCGCATGTCACATGGATTAGGATGCAACATGTAACAAGACTATTGCTCCGAAGACGTGTCGGTAACAATAGCAACCGTGGCTTCCCCTGAAGAACGTGTCAGGTATAGCGGTAAAACCACGGTCTATGTGTAACAAACGACGTGACCCAGAACCTGGCGGCGGTCCTGTGCAGAGGCCCCTGGCTCTGAAGACGTGTCAGAGTCAATGGTAAGACCGACTGCCTATGTGAGAGCTTGTGTGCTGTGGGCCGAGATGTTGAGCGTGACGATAGCCGTGATTGTGACGGAACTCATACTGCTCCGAAGGCGTGTCAGTAACAGTATTGAGGCGGTTGCTCCTGAAGATGAGTCAGGATGTATCAGTAGTCCGATGTAAGATTTATTGATTGCTCTGAAGACGTGTCAGTAACAATAAATCTACAGTAATCTCCCCTGGAAGGCGAGCCAGGATATGGGTAACAACTACTGCCTATCCTTGATCATTGTGACGCATGTGGCAGTGTGATTTGTGACAACGAGCCTGGCAACCTAAGCCTCATGACTACCGATGACCTGTTACCTATCTGTGGTATTCAACCCACCTGATCTGACCTGATGACAACTGTCCACGGCAAGGACACGGACCGTGCTGTAACTTGCTTGAAACTAACAACCCGTGCTGTGTGACAAACAAATTTAAAACAACTGCATCAGATTCTATCAACGTGCCTGTGAATGGGATGTATCCAATCATACTTATCATCATCATCATTTAATTGAGTCATGTCTACACATTGTGGTTGTGACAATATGATACGAGTGCCTGATTGTTTGGGGAACCTATAGTGATTCTGGTAGCATGACTCGTGACCCAGTTGTGAATCGGGAGCTTGCGCGCATCTGACTCTGAGAGTGGTTGTGTAAGCTGACATGCTGGGGAAATGGTTGACTGCCGTACCGGCCACCGGCAACAACGCTTGTTGCCTTGGACCGTCCCTGACCGCTGCCCCCCCCAGACCTGCCGGCGCCCTGCGGGACACCCGCGGCGGGCGGGTGAATGGCCCCGCCGCTGATGCCCCACCGGACCCCCCCCCCCCCTCCCTCCGGGTGGAGCGAAAATGCCCCGAATAACTAGAGTTGGACCTGTAGCCCCCATGTGGTACGGTGCTGGCCCCACCCACTCAGGTGCCTGCCGGGGATCACCCGACCCCCCCCCCCGACCGGCATGGGGGACGCTGACTCCCCGAGCCCAGCAAAGGAAAACGCGGAAATTAGCCCCTGCCGGCATCCCCGCCGGACCTGGCAACACGCCAGACCGACAGGGATACCGCGATTCTCCGTCCGACCAACTGCCGATCGTAGCCGTACGTGGACGGCGCCGCTCCATGTGTGCCCCCATGGAATCGACGCCGGCCCCGCACGGTACTCGGCCGACAAACTACGCCCCCCCTCCAGTTGTGAGGAGAAACAGGTGGGCGGAATTCCCGGCTTGCTGGGGTTCGCCCCAGCCCGGCGAGGGAGATGCAAACGGAGCGCCCCGATACCCCCGCCGGACACTAGACCGACAGGAATGACGAGACTCCCCGTCCGCACCGCCCGGGTGCCGAGAGGTGCGTGTGGATGGTGCCGCTGACCACGTGGTACGGCGCTGGCCCCTCCCCTCCTCTGGATAGTCACACCTCCCCTGCGCCTGACGCTAGGGAAACTGCCCCCGACCGCCGGGTGGTCTTTGACCGGGAGCATGCCAGACACCGGAATCCCCCGCCCCCCCGAGATCCCCGCCAGACAACCAGCAAAACGAGACAGACGCTCCGGTACCCGCCCGGATCCCCACGTGAGTACCGGCTCCCTGCGCTGAATAGTGCGGGATCCCTCCCCTGTTCCCTCCCTGCTGCCCTGGAATGGGGAAACATTCGCTAACGTGACACGTGGGCCGGCCACCGGAGCCCGGGGAAACGTGAGACCTCATAGTGCAGACATTTGAAAACCCCATAACGCATGCCTTGCGGCGGCTTACCCTACCGAGATGGCGCTTCTTCTCCGAGATGGTAGAAACAGCTTCAGCTTGGAAGACGTGGGAGCTCACAGCGGTGCACAAGTACAACCGCCAAACGCAACACACGCACCTGGATGCGGGGCGTGGTGCGTTATATACCTCACGCCCCTCCCACAAATACAGCCTAATTAGGCTTCACACTTCTGTTTCGCCATAGATATTTGGGTAACATGACTAATGTCACTGCAAAGTAGAATTGGTGTTGCAAAAAATAAGCCATTTTTAAATAAGCAATAAGCAAAATTGAAAGGGTTATAATTTTTAAAAGGTGAGGAGGAAAAAACGAAAGTGCAAAAACTGAAAAACCCATGGTCCTTAGGGTTATCCAGGAAAAAAAACTTTTTTTTATATATTAACTGGCTCCAGAAAGTTAAACAGATTTGTAAATTACTTCTATTAAAAAATCTTAATCCTTTCAGTACTTATGAGCTGATGAAGTTGAGTGGTTATTTTCTGTCTAAGTTCTCTCTGATGACACGTGTCTCGGGAACCGCCCAGTTTAGAAGCAAATCCCCATAGCAAACCTCTTCTACTCTGTGCAGGTCCCCAGACAAGCAAAGATGTCGGCAGAGAGCACTGTTGCCAGACAGAAAACAACAACTCAACTTCAGCAGCTGATAATTATTGAAAGGATTAAGATTTTTTAATAGAAGTAATTTACAAATCTGTTTAACTCTCTGGAGCCAGTTGATATAAAAAAATAATATATGAGGGGTTAAAAAATTATATATTGAACAATAAATTAACTCTGCCACTGATTTTATTCCGACAACGATTCACAATTATGTATACATAAATACTAACACAAAATACTTTAACTACATAAATACTATAATATTTCTAAGAATAGCCAAGTAAATATTTTACTAGCTGATTAGGACTAGTGACTAATGGTAACTTTTCCATGAACAATGCAATTGGAAAGACTTCAGACCCTTTTACTTTATTCACATTTTGCTATATTGGGACTTTGTGCCTAAGCCACTCCTGTGTTGTCTTGGCTGTGTGTTTAGGGTCATTGTTTTGTTGGTAGGGGAATCTTTTGCCCAATCTGAAGTCCAGAGATCTCTGGATCAAATTTTCATTAAGAATGCCGTTGTGCTGTGCTACATTTAGCTTTCCCTCAACCCCGAACAGTCTCCCTGTCCCAGCCGCTGAAACCCCCTCACAACATGATGCTGCACAGACATGATGGTTAGGCCAAAAAGTTCAATTATGGTTTCATCAGTCTGAGAGTCCTTTAGGTGCTTTTTCTGAGGAGAGGCTTCTTTTTGGCCTTTTTGTCGTAATACCCAAATTAGTGGTGTTGCAGTATTGATTGATCTTCTAGAAGTTTCTACCATCTGCACATGGGATATTTGGAGCTCAGCCATACCTCCATTGGGCTCTTGATCACTTCTCTTTCCAAGACATTTCTCACCAGATTACTTTGTTTGGTGGGATGGCCAGGTCAGGGAAGTGTCCTGATTGTTACAAATTTCTTCTACTGAAGAATTATGGAGGCCCTATGCTCTTGTAAACTTCAAGTGAAGGTGAGTTTTTTCTTCAGATCTGTGTCTCCACACTATTCTGTCTCTCAGCTCTTCAGACAGTTATGTCCACCTAATGGCTTGGGTTTTTCTCTGGTGTGCATTCTGAGATGTTTTTCCTTATATAGACAGGGCAGGTGACTCCAGTCAAGGTGTAGAAACATCACAAAGATAAACAAGAGAAATAGGAGGAGCCTATGCTAAATTTCAAGAATCATGGCTAAGGGTCTGAATACTTATGCCCATGCAAAAAAATAATTCTTATTATGTGGTACACCCCCTCGCATAGATTTGCATTGCCATATTCCCATAGATTTGCATTGCATTGAGGGGGCATAGCCGTGTTTTTTTGTTTTTTGTTCAATGTTAATAAAATGGTTAATGAGGGCTTGTGAGGGAGTGCTTTTTGGAATAAAAGTTTTTAAAACATGTTTTTAAATTTTTTTTAATTTACTTTACAGGCTTAGTAGTGAAAGCCATCTTATAGACTGAATCCATTACTAAGCCAGGGTTTAGCGTTAGCACCAAAAACAGCAAGTGCTAACCCCCGATTATTACCCTGGTACCCACCACCACAGGGTAATGTTAGGCTGTTGCTGCTTGATTGGTATTTGGCTGACAATGAAAATATGGGGAACCCTATGTGTTTTTTTTTTTCATGAATAATTAAATAATAAAAGAAAAACGTACAGGGTTCCCTGTTTTTTCATTCTCAGCCAGATACCAACCAAACAGCAACAGCCTGACATTACCAGGGTGGGCGAGGACCATTGTTTCTTGGCCTCCCCAGCCTAAATAATGCCAGCCTGTTGCCGCCTAGGCCCAGGAGCACCATTTTTGATGCTCCGGGCCTGTTGGTTCCAGCTCTTGCTGACACCCCTGTGGTGGTGGGTAGCGGGGTAATAATCGGGGTTAGCACAATCTGTTTTTGGGGCTAATGCTAAGCCCCGGCTTAGTAATGGACTCCATCTATAAGACGGCTTACAATACTAAGCCTGTAAAGTAAATTAAAAAAAAAATTTTAAAAACTTTTATTTAAAAAAAACACTCCCCCACAAGCCCTTGTTACAAAATATTGTTAATATTAAACAAAAAATGCTAGTCATCGTAGTTCCCCAAATCTGAAGTAGCCCACAGGATAGACGGATCTGAAATGAAAAGAAAAAATGAATTAAACAAAAAACGGTTAGCACATTTAGAGGGGAAAGTGGTAAAAAAAATTTAATAAACACACATTTTTTTGCTTATGTGTGCTAAGAAAATGGTATTCCAGTGATTTTATAAATTTTTGCTTATGTGAGCCAAATTTATCATCCCCCTCTGATAGTATGATAAATATTTCGCACATAAGCAAACCCAAAGCAAAAAAAAAAAGCCTACAGAACTCGCTTACCAAAGCAACAATGATAAATGTCCCCTTATGTGTTCCTACACCTTACTATCATAGCCAGAAATTTTTTTTTTTTTGCAATTTGAGCTACTGATTTTACTAGCTACCAACATGAGTGGCAGCAATTTTTTCTGTTTCCATGGCACACTATAGTATCAGCAATATCACAGAAAATACATTCAAGAGCGGCTCCTATTAAAGTCTGGACTCCCTGCTCATATAGAGATACTGCAATTAAAGGCTATGCACACAATACTGTATGCATTGATGCTTACTGTACATTCTTACATTCTCCTGGCCAGGTGTAAGAGTTCTCAGCCCTGTGATTGTAGTGAGCGTTGATGCATACAGTACTGCATGTATCCTCACCCACTGTATCTGAAGCTGAGGTACAAGTAAGGGAGATGCCTACAGTATCTATTGCCACTCACTTTACATTGTACACCTCATACACAAGACCTGTAGCTAGAGATGGGCGAATCAAAGCAGACAAAGTCAAATTCGTTCCAAACTTCATGAAAAATTTTATTCTGAACGAATCTGAATATCCTCACGCTTCGTGGTAATGAATCGCTTCATTCACTACATTTTGTGCGGGCCGGGGGGGCTAAAATGGCGGCTACACGTGTGAGGACATGGGGCAAGGAATATTGGAAAGGCGGGTAGGCAGGATCACCCTGAATCACATTGCGGCATGCAGCCTATCAGCAGCCAGCCAGCCCTGTGATGTCTTAGCTAGAGATGAGCGAATTGAAGCTGCCGAAGTCAAATTCATACAGAATTTCATGAAAACTTTGATTCTGAATGAATCAGAATTTCCTCGCGCTTGGTGGCAACAAATCACTTCATTCACTACATTTTGTGTGGGCCGGGGCGCTATTGAAAGCTACACGTGTGAGGACATGGGGCAAGGAAGTCTGAGAAGGCGGGTAGGCAGGATCACCCTGACTCACATGGCGGCATGCAGCCTATCAGAAGCCAGCCACCCCTGTGATGTCTAAGCCCTATATATTCGGCATTGCCAAAGACGGGCATTTCACATTTTGCTGAGAGAGCAGAGACTGTGTGCGCACTAATCACCATTACTGACAATATAGATCTTTACAGCAGCAAATCAATTCACCTCAAGCCCTCATTTGTTCTGGCTAGAGAGAGAGAGCAGACACTGTGTGGTCACTAATCAGCCTTACTGAAAATACAGATCAGCACAGGGGAAATCCATTGACCTGAAGCATATATCACTGCAGGCAGGGAGAGTTTAGAAGTCATTTCATAGTCTGCAAATTGAGATAATTACAGGAAGCACTCCCCATTCAAAGACTGCAAGCAACCATAGTGCAGACAGGGACAGTTCAGAGAGAGAGAGTACATTTTTTTCTGTTGCAACTGTACTGATAGCGATTCTAATAGCGACGACTGTAATCTGCATGTCATACTGAATAACAATATTATTTCACTAACACAGCACACTCCCTATGCGTGTTATGGCAAGGCAAAGTGCTCTACACCCCTATTGAGGCTCTCTTTAGCCAGGAAATAGCCATTTTAATAGCGATTCACCGCAAATATATTTGGATCAAACCAAATTTTTTCGGAAGATTCGGTGAATCGGCTGAATCTATTTTTTTTTTTTAATTTGCCCACCACTACATGTAGCTATAGAAAATAGGTAGTGAAGATAAGTAATATTGGTGTATGAATGGTTATTAATATTTACTTTTCAAAAGTATTTCAATTCCACAATGAATTGTCCTGTATGAGAGTGAGAATGAGAATTTAACAGCTGGTTAAAAGCCTGTATGAGAAGTAACACAACCGACAATAACCATCTTACCCCACTGACAGGAAACTGGCTCAGAATATAAATGAAGTAGGATTTACATTTCTTAAGCAATACTCCAAATGTGTTCTTGACCCATCACTCGCTACATATTCCTCATGTATATACCTCAGCGGCACGCCAGTATTATTTTTATATCTCTTTTCATTGACATGAAAAAAAGTAATAATTAAAACATATCTATCTGCCAAAGGACTACTAAGAAGCACATAATAGAAACACAATACATGCATAATGCCAGACAAGAACAAGTAAACAGCCTGTTAACAAATTGACAATAAACAGTGCAATATTATGTATTTGAAAGAATAAACATAATAGGATGTACTGTAGCTGAGTTAGCTGTATGGTCACTAGTCACAGAATAGGCACTTGGCAGAGCTGTGCGGACGGAGCCTGCACCTAAACACACCATTATGCCACTGTATCATATTTCCATATGACATAGTACCGTGATCCATGTAAATCAGAACTCAGAATACAGTTATTAGCTCCGGCAAGACAGACACTCCTTTAATCATATATAATTAATGTATTTAGATTATATTTAGATTATTAGTACCATATATACGTATAAGCCGACCCAAATATAAGCCGAGGCCCCTAATTTCACCCCAAAATCCCAGGAAAAGTTATTGACTCGAGTATAAGCCTAGGGTGGGAAATACATCATCCCCCCCTGTCATCATCCAGACCCTCATCATCATCACCCTGTCATCATCCCCTTGTCATCATCCTCTTGTCATCATCCCCACCCCCTTCATCATCCCCTTGTCATCATCCCCACCCCCTTCATCATCCCCTTCTTATCATCCCCACCCCCCTTCATCATCCTCTTGTCATCATCCCCATCCCCCTTCATCATCCCCTTGTCATCATCCCCACCCCCCTTCATCATCCCCTTGTCATCATCCCCACCCCCCTTCATCATCCCCTTGTCATAATCCTCTTGTCATCATTCTCTTGTGAACTATCCGCCCTCAGTGGTCTTCAACCTGCGGACCTCCAGAGGTTTCAAAACTACAACTCCCAGCAAGCCTTGGGGCTTGCTGGGAGTTGTAGTTTTGAAACCTCTGGAGGTCTGCAGGTTGAAGACCACTGCGGCCTTCGACATCATCCAGCCCACTCTCACCCCCTTTAGTTCTGTACAGTACTCGCCTCCGCTCGGCACTGGTCCGGTGCTGCAGGACTGTCCGGTGAGGAGGTCGTCCGGAGGGATAGTGGTTCCGGGCTGCTATCTTCACCGGGGGCGCCTCTTCTCCGCGCTTCGGGCCCAGAATAGAGGCGTTGCCTTGATGATGACACAGAAGGACGTTGGTAATGAACGTACCTCTGCGTCGTCGTCAAGGCAACGTGACTATTCTGGGGCCGGGCCCGAAGCGCGGAGAAGAGGCCTCCCCGGTGAAGATAGCAGCCCGGAACCACTATCCCACCGGACGACCTCCCCACCGGACAGTCCTGCAGCACCGGACCAGCGCCGAGCGGAGGCGAGTACTGTACAGAACTAAAGGGGGTGAGAGGGGGCTGGATGATGTCGAAGGCCGCAGTGGTCTTCAACCTGCAGACCTCCAGAGGTTTCAAAACTACAACTCCCAGCAAGCCCAGGCAGCCATCGGCTTGCTGGGAGTTGTAGTTTTGAAACCTCTGGAGGTCCGCAGGTTGAAGACCACTGCGGGTGGAGAGTTCACTCGAGTATAAGCCGAGGGGGGTGTTTTCAGCACGAAAAATCGTGCTGAAAAACTCGGCTTATACTCGAGTATATACGGTATGTATATTTTGTCTATATGTGACAAAATAAGGAGTGAATATAAGATTTAGGCCATCTATACACAATGCATATTTTTACCTTTAAAATGGAAATCTTACTGCTGAAAAAATTGGCAAAAATCTGTAGTTTTTTTTTTTTTTTTTTTTTTTATAGATATATACTGTTGAGTTCTATTGAACCCAATAGTAAAACACATTTTAGTGTATTTTGGACATGATTTTTCAGGCCATAAAATTAGTTGACAGGCTCTTTTTTCATCTGGAAAAAGTTCTTTAATAATAGTTTTGTCTGGTTATTCCAGACACTTCCTTTTTTTCCAGACTTTTTTGCATTGTTTTCTTTTTTCTTTTTTTTTTTCTTTTTTTAACATTAACTTAACCTACCAATATCTAATGTAGGATATGTTTCTTAAAGTGTCAGCCTTTTTTACATATTGTTTTTATTTTATTTAATCTACCAATATCTAATGTAGGATATATTTCCTTAAGTTCATTTTGTATAAAATCCCTAATCACATGTGAGATTTCTAAATATTAATATATGGTTCCCAAGATAAAACTGTTGGAGTGTCCAAAGTTTTCCTGTTGGACTTTTATCATTGTAATGTGACATTTGCAGTGTAATGCAGATCTGTCGTTTCAGCTAAACAGCTGTATATGAGTCCAGTACCCAGGAGAGAGTTCTAATCTTCAGGCTCAAGTACTGTTGTAATAGAATGACAATGACGGACTGACTGAGTGACTATATTTTATTACAGTTTATCTATTTTAATGGTCCCAACAATGATTTCTTCATTTGTATTTCTTTTCTTTCAAACAAGTCAGTATCTATTGGGAAATTAGATGTTCTGTTGTACTTAAATGTCCTGCAACCATTTATCTGAAGAACATTGTAACCCAACACTAAAGGGGATGTTTATCAGTAATGTTGTCAGATAAATTAATTTAAAAGTTGACAAAAATACAACAAATTTTGTTGAATTTTTAAACCCTTAAAGACAAAGGGATTTTTCATTTTTGCACTTTTGTCTCCTTTTCGCCTTCTAAGAGCCATAACACTTTTGATTTTTTACCTACGGACCCCCATATGAGAGCTTGTTTTTTGTGCCACCAATTGTACTTTGTAATGCATCACTCATACTCATTTTACTATAAAATCTATGGTGAAACCAATAAAATCATTTGTTGGGCATAGTTGGAATCAAATAAATAAATGTTATTTTGCAACTTTGAGGGGCTCATGTTTCTATGCAGTGAACTTTTTTGGTAAATATGACACATTGGGCGAGATTTATTAAAATCTGTCCAGAGGAAAAGTTGCTGTGTTGCCCATAGCAACCAATCAGATTGCTTCTTTCATTTTTCAGAGGCCTTTTCAAAAATGAAAGCTGTGATCTGATTGATTTTTCAACTCAGCAACATTTACTCTGGACAGGTTTTGATAAATCTCCCCCATTATCTTTATTCTTTAGGTCCATGCGATTCCAACAGTACCCAATTTATAGGTTTTGTTTACAACCTTTAAAATTCTATCTTTTTGTATCAAAAAGGAATATGTAGGGTTGTATGAGGGCACTTTTTTTTTTTTTTTTGCACCTCGATCTTTAGTTATAGTTTTGATGGGACTTTTTGATAACTTTTATTATTATTTTTTCTGGTATATGAAGTGACCAAAAATAAAACATTTTCATTTATGCCCCTGACTGTGCATTTTATTAACATTATATTTTAATAGTTTGTACATTTTTGCATGCAGCTGTACCACATATATTTATGTTTATTATTCTTTACAATATTTAATTTGAAAAATGGGAAAAGGGGGTTGATTCAGCATTGATCAGTGTCATCAGCTCTCCATTACTACAGGCTGCAGAGACTGCTTGCAGTATTGGAGCACCGAGCAGATGGGATGAAGGCAGGGAAGGACACTCTGTCTGTCCTCTCAGCTGACCGAGACCCCGTAATTTTGCAGCAGTGGTCCCAATAAGCTTACCTTAGCTACGAAAAGTGATTTCAGCACTTTTAGACTCTGCCTCTAAAGAGTTAATTCTGGACTTCATCCTGATCGGGAACAATCAGCTATGAAGCACACTCAGCTCCTCAGCGAGCTCCATAGACTGGAAGCAGATACAGGGCATTCTCCTGGGGTTAAGAATGGCACACACAACATTGAATAATTGTTGTATGACTATAGGTAGTCTGATAACATTGCTACTACCTATCCGTGGGCAGCTGTTTCAGAGAATCTTGCCCCTCATCCATATAGAGCAGGGTGATATCTACAGATGGGTAACTTTCCCTTCTTGGAGAAATTCAGTGTGCAGTGTGCCCAGGAAATCTTTAGTACACAGCTCTATGCAAGCTGCCCACTGTGCCCCACGTTAGACATGAATGATGGACTGGGTAGCTACAATGCCAACACGTCAGGTTTACATCTTTTCCTTCAGTAGGTATCGATGTTGAACATGTTCTTTGCATACAATTTTTTGTGCAAAAGAAGGTTGTATGTCTGTTATAAATTTGCCACTTTTTGTGACTCCCTTTCAAGAATTTTTTTTTTAAATTGGTGTGGTAAGTGCTAAAAGAGTCTAAAACATGTGATAAATTTAGAGTATGCCATGTACTTCACTTTATGGTACAATTTTCTGTCAAATTCTGGCACCATCTGCTCAGTAAATCTCTACCACTAAATCTACATGTATACTCTATTCTTCTTAGTTAAAACTTTATATAACAGAACAACTGTCTGCTATAAACATACAATCACTGTGAGAGTTTATTTATTTCTTTTTTTTACTTTATTTAGGCCCTTAAAGGAGAATGTACAATTCTGCTTCCATCAATGACACACTTTCCATTGCCAAGCTGTTTAACCATATGAACATTATTATGACAAGTGATCGGTTGGGGTCTCAGTTCTGCCCGTCCATCTTCTATACATTCATAATTCTTTGCTCTCACATGACTAGGACATGAGAGCAAAACATTATGAATATGCAGAAGAAGAACAGGCATAGGGCGACAAAAAGGACAGAGGCGCTCGACTTTGCTGCATACTAGCAATGGAGGCAAAATCTAGAAAATGGCTGGACCAATTCTGCATAATAGAGAGGGATAAAGGGGAAAAAATAAAGCATACTTAGACCACTCCTCACTGTGGCTCCAGGTCAAACCAATAAGGTAACACTGATATAGTAAGTAAAAAAAAAAAAGCATAGCCTATCATATTCAACCCTATTATGTCATCCGGATGAGACCCCGACCATTTTAGAAATGGAGCAGGGAGAAGTATTTGGCAGTGAACTTTACTCCCCTTCTCTGATCTTTGTCTTGCTGCCCCATAGATTTATAATAAGATTTTGCCCTAATCCTTGCTTGTTCTTCTGATCTGTGGAGGTCTCAGCACTTAGAACCCAACCAATCAAAACTCTGTAAGTATCTGTATGTCAAAACATTTTTATGGTAAAAGGTTCACTTTAAAAGTAAAGATATATTGCTGGGATGTCCGATTGTTGAGAGTCCACTGTGGCATAGTCATCATTGTATTCTGCACAGTGGCGCTCTTATACACCTGAATAGAGTTTGTTGTAGTTTCCTGCATAGCAGGCAATAAATAGTTATGTTGTGCAGAAAAAAAGCCAAAAGGACCTGTGTTTCACTGACCTCAGAAGCTGAGTCCCTACCGATAACCTAGAAATGCACCATAACTTTCCAAGGTTGGAACACCAATTTAATAAAGATGCCTATATATTTTTACATATGTATATTTATATGCATTTCTGCAAAGCTCTAATAACCTCACAATGTGTGCAGTTCCATCGCTTTTCATTTTCATAAATAACCCTTTGCATGTTTTTCTCACATTTAACTCATTACACCCCGTACGGCTTTCACACTCATTGCAGCTCCAGCTATTATAGCAGCCGGAAAGGTTAAAAGGGAAGCTTATAATAAAATCTACTGTTTTAAATAATAATTTATAAAAACTAATATTTTTTTCATTTCCTGCAGGAAATGAAGCCAAATGCCAATACACTATTAACAAGAGCTAACTTGTTTTTCAGCCAGAAATGTAAAACACTTTCTATATAGCATGAAACTGTTTTTTTCTGGTTTGCTGCTAAGGCTAGTTTTTCATTTCAGCTACCTGAATTCTGTAAAGACTAAAATCCTTGCAGAACGCATCCTGCATCTCAAATACAAACGAACATACAGACAGGTCGTAAGAATGTTCTGTATATTATTCTTTACCCTAAGTAAATAGTTATCTAGAGGTAGAATAATAGAAATGAAATAACAATCTAGGAGCTCGTACTTGTTGTAGATCTCAGGCAGTTAGCTGGTCCAGCTGCCTATTTTAATTTGTTTTTAGTCTTCGTGGCCATAGAGCTTCCTGTAGTTTTTGATTTTTTTGTGAAAGAACTAGCACACATTCCGGTAGGATGAAATTATACCCCAGTGTAACATGAGTTCTTCCCAAAGATCTCATCAAGTCGCAGCAGTCACCGGATCATCTACAAAATAATCTTTACTGTATCTAATCAGAGAAAATATTTGGCAAAACATGAGCTAACACGTCATAGGAAAGTGAAAACAGCTTTATGTTCAAGTCTCCTAATAGAAAGGGAAAAAAAAATCCAGATTTTAAATTATGTATTTTTAGAGCTGTTAAGGAATACATTGTTACATTTATTATAGTTATTGCTATTTTTGTAGCAAATGTTGTTTTGGTGGTAGTAAGGTCCTACTGCTGACTTCTATGCTATTATGCCCCTTGTATAAAAGATTAAGGAGGAGATTTATCAAAACCTGGGTAGAAGAAGAGTGGTGCAGTTGCTCATAGCAACCAATCAGATCGCTTCTTTAATGTTTCAGAGGCCTTTTAAATATTTAAAGAAGCAATCTGTTTGGTTGTTATGGGAAAGTGCTCCACTTTTCTTCCTCTGAACAAGCTTTAGTAAATCTCCCCCATAGTGGTGTAAAGCAGACAAAACAAAGTCACAACAAAATTTGGTCTATTAAAGCCTATGACTATGATTTGGACACAGGCTCAACATTTGTTTAAATACCGTCGTTGTATTCAATAAATAAAAAAATGAAAATACAAATAACTTCAAATTGCATAGGATAAAACTAAGACCCAACCATAGGAAAAATATAGAAAAAACATAAAATGTATTGTCCAAACTATAAAGGTGTCTACATAGATCTCAGAACAATTAAACAAAAGCCCAGAGTGGGGAAGGAGTACTAATAGAACTAACAACACCAAATCCCATTCACCAATGTCACAGTGTATAAACCCCCTATATACTTGAATTCCCCCTCCTATAAAGTTTCAGGTCTATTAAAACATCACTTTTATTAGTTGTCTATTAAAAGGTCCAAACAGTGTATTAAAAGAAGCAGCACAGTCCCTATAGTAACAGTATAGCTCTCCTAAAGGAGTAGCATTTATGCATCCACGTCTGCAGCACATGTTATCAGTATGTCTCATAGCCCCTGAGGATGTGGTTGGTACCACAAAACATGTAGGGGAGTGTTCTGTGGATTTAAGAACAGCATATGGTCCCAAATAACACGTGCTGCAGACATGGATACATAAATGCTACTCCTTTAGGAGAGCTATACTGTTACTGTAGGGACTGTGCTGGTTATTTTAATACACTGTTTGGACCTTTTAATAAACAACTAATGAAAGTGATATTTTAATAGACCTGAAACTTTATAGGAGGGGGAATTAAAGTATATAGGGGTTTTCTACCCCGTCACCTTGGTCACTGGGGTTTGGCGTTGATAATACATAGATCTCAGATCTCCTTCCTTAATAAAAGGACTATTGCAAATAATTGCCTAGGCAGCAAATATATACACAGCAATCTTTGGCGCCATTCATCTGTGGGTGGCCTTTTTTGTTTTCAACCTTCTTACTGTGATAGAAATGGAGATGCACATTAGTCTTCTTTAGATTAAAGTTTTTATGTCCATGTGCCTTCTAGGATTTCTGGAACTGCTGTTCATAGCTCAGTGGAGTAGCCAAAGAAAGATGGCTGCTCTGGAATTATATAGAGAAAACAAAAGAAGAAAATATTCAATTAAATAAAAAGAAAAGTATGATCCAGAATATATACATTTAGTGACACCTCTTTGAGAAGACGATTTAAATTCGCACCACAAAATGGTCTTCTATGGAGGAGGTCTTTCCAAAAAATATGGTCACTTTGTATAATGTTTTGTCAACCAAAAATCTGTCCCACAAAATCTGGTCTGAATAAAGTAGTGATCTTTTCTGGAGGTTTTAGTGTTTTTGAAAAGATAAGGGTATGTTAACACATTGTACTTTTTTGGTGTGGATTCCACATTTAACATCTGCCAAATTAATATTTAGTGATCTTTTCTGGAGGTTTTAGTGTTTTTGAAAAGATAAGGATATGTTAACACATTGTACTTTTTTGGTGTGGATTCCACATTTAACATCTGCCAAATTAATATTACATTATATGAGAACTGGGTTTCAAAACCCTTATTCACTTTAGGGCCAACTGTGCTGTAGAAATGCTGCAGATTTCATTGTGTTTGCAAGCTGGATGGAAGCACTCATCGGTAAATGTGCAACTTGTGACGTTAGGTACTAGAAGTCCTATAGACTTGCAGGGGACTTTAGACAAAAACCCTAACCCTCACAATTGAGGGTGGATTAGAGTTAATTTAATGGGGCAATCCGGGACTCCAGAATTTTGAACATTTTGTTCAGATTGCTCGGAGCCAGAGGCCGTGATCGTGACGTCACTGCCATGCCCCCTCATGACACCACACCCCCTCCATTTCTGTCTATGGGAGGGGGCATGTCTTCCGACACACCCCCTCCCATAGACTTAAATGGAGGGGGCATGATGTGATGTCACGAGGGTGTGTGGCCGCGATGTCATGACCACTGACGCAGGAACCCAGCATTTGTTTAGGAAATTGGATAAGACGTCTAACAGTGGAGTACCCCTTTAAAGGGGTACTCCGCTGCTCAGTGTTTGGAACAAACTGTTCCGAACGCTGGCGCCGGTGCCAGGAGCTCGTGATGTCATAGCCCTGCCCCCTCATGATGTCACGTCCCGACCCCTCCCTTAGACTTGCATAGGCCATCACGTCCCCTCCCATAGACTTGCATTGAGGGGGCGGGGCGTGACATCATGAGGGGGCAGGGCTATGACATCACGAGCTCCCGGCATGGGCTCCAGTCTTCAGAACAGTTTGTTCCAAATGCTGAGCAGCGGAGTACCCCTTTAACTATCCTTTTTTTTTTAGTTGACATATAAGTAACGTGTAGCAAGTTTCATTGAAATATCTTCGGCTGTATGGAAGTAAAGCTGGAATATACACAGACATTTAGATAGATAGTTAGATAGATAGATAGATAGATAGAGTGAACCAGCAAAACAACATTCGTTAATTTGAAGTATTAGTCGGGTAAAGTTACTCATCATTACAAAATAATTATCCTTTAGTAATCAGTCATAATACAACAGAAATGACAGGTTACATACCTATAAATGTTTGGACTGATAATATACACTTATGTTGGAGCATACAGAATGAGATGGCACTGAGGGGAATGCATTGACTTCAGTGATTGTAATGAGTGACTGTGTATACATAGTCATGTGCATTTCATCTATGCTGAAACGTTATAAAGAAGTGGGAAATCATGATTTCCATTCATTACCAGTAAATTTAACCCCTTAAGGACTAGGCCATTTTACACCTTAGGACCAGAGCATTTTTTGCACATCTGACCACTGTCACTTTAAACATTAATAACTCTGGAATGCTTTCAGTTATCATTCTGATTCCAAGATTATTTTTTCGTGACATATTCTACTTTAACATAGTGGTAAAGTTTTGTGGTAACTTGCAACATTTCTTGGTGAAAAATCCCCAAAATTTGTTGAAGCTCTCTGCTTGTAAGGAAAATGGATATTCCAAATAAAAACATTTTTTATTCACATATACAATATGTCTACTTTATGTTTGCATCATAAAATTGACGTGTTTTTAGTTTTGGAAGTCACCAGAAGGCTTCAAAGTTCAGCAGCAATTTTCCAATTTTTCACAAAATTTTCAAACTCACTATTTTTCAGGGACCAGTTCAGGTTTGAAATGGATTTGAAGGGTCTTTATCTTAGAAATTCCCCACAAATGACCCCAATATAAAAACTGCACCCCTCAAAGTATTCAAAATGACATTCAGTCAGCGTTTTAACCCTTTAGGTGTTTCACAGGAATAGCAGCAAAATGAAGGAGAAAATTTACAATCTTCATTTTTTACACTCGCATGTTCTTGTAGACCCGATTTTTTTATTTTTTACAAGGGGTAAAAGGAGAAAATTTATACTGGTATTTGTAGCCCAATTTCTCTCGAGTAAGCACATACCTCATATGCCTATGTAAAGTGTTCGGTGGGCGCAGTAGAGGGCTCAGAAGGGAAGGAGCGACAAGGGGATTTTGGAGAGTACTTTTTTCTGAAACGTTTTTTGGGGGGCATGTTGCATTTAGAAAGCCCCTATGGTGCCAGGACAGCAGAAAAAACACATGCCATACCATTTTGGAAACTAGACCCCATGAGGAACGTAACAAGGAATTAAGTGAGCCTTAATACCCCACAGATGTTTCACGACTTTTGCATATGTAAAAAATATATATATTTTTTTCACTAAAATCTGTGTTTCCCCCCAAATTTCACATTTTTGCAAGGGTTAATAGCAGAAAATACCCCACAAGTATGGAGGCACCCCATAAGTGGACCTGAAGTGCACTACGGGCGAACTACAATGCTCAGAAGAGAAGGAGTCACATTTAGCTTTTGGAGAGCAAATTTTGCTCGGGGGGGCATGTCGCATTTAGAAGCCCCTATGGTGCCAGGACAGCAAAAAAAACAAAAAACACATGTCATACCATTTTGGAAACTAGACCCCTTGAGGAACGTAACAAGGAATTAAGTGAGCCTTAATACCCCACAGGGGTTTCACGACTTTTGCATACGTTAAAAAAAAAAAATCCCTAAAATGTGTGTTTCCCCCCAAAATTTCACATTTATGCAAGGGTTAATAGCAGAAAATACCCCCAAAATTTGTAACCCCATCTCTTCTGAGTATGGAGGTAGCCCATAAGTTGACCTGAAGTGCACTACGGGCAAACTACAATGCTCAGAAGAGAAGGAGTCATATTTGGCTTTTTGAGAGCAAGTTTTGCTCGGGGGGCATGTCGCATTTAGGAAGCCCCTATGGTGCCAGGACAGCAAAATAACCCCCACATGGCATACCATTTTGGAAACTAGACCCCTTGAGGAACGAAACAAGGGGTACAGTGAGCATTTACCCCCCACTGGTGTCTGTCAGATCTTTGGAACAGTGGGCTGTACAACATTTTTAATTTGCACAGCCTACCGTTCCAAAGATCTGTCAGACACCAGTGAGGTGTAAATGCTCACTGCACCCCTCATTATATTCCGTGAGGGGTGTAGTTTCCGAAATGGGGTCACATGTGGGTTTTTTGTTTTTTTTTTGCGTTTGTCAAAACCGCTGTAACAATTAGCCACCCCTGTGCAAATCACCTCAAATGTACATGGTGCACTCTCCCTTCTGGGCCTTGTTGTGCGCCCCCAGAGCACTTTGCGCCCACATACGGGGTATCTCCGTAGTCGGGAGAAATTACATTACAAATTGGGGTGCTTTTTTCCCTTTTACCTCTTGTCAAAATGAAAAGTATAGGGCAACACCAGCATGTTAGTGTAAAAAAATATTTTTTTTACCCTAACATGCTGGTGTAGACCCTAACTTCACCTTTTCATAAGGGGTAAAAGGAGAAAAAGCCCCCAAAATTTGTTAGGCAATTTCTCCCGAGTTCGGCGATACCCCATATGTGGCCCTAAACTGTTGCCTTGAAATATGACAGGGCTCCAAAGTGAGAGCGCCATGCGCATTTGAGGACTAAATTAGGGATTGCCTAGAGGTGGACATAGGGGTATTGTACACCAGTGATTCCCAAACAGGGTGCCTCCAGCTGTTGCTAAACTCCCATCATGCCTGGACAGTAAGTGGCTGTTCAGAAATGCTGGGAGTTGTTGTTTTGCAACAGCTGGATTCTCCGTTTTGGAAACACTGCCATACAATAAGTTTTTAATTTTTATTGGGGGGGGGGGCAGTGTAAGGGGTGTATATGTAGTGTTTTACCCTTTATTATGGGTTAGTGTAGTGTAGTGTTTTTAGGGTACATTCACACTGGCGGAGGTTTACAGTGAGTTACCTGCTAGGAGTTTGCGCTGCGGCGAAAAATTTGCCACAGCTCATACTTGAAGCAGAAAACTTACTGTAAGCCTGCCCGTGTGAATGTACCCTGTACGTTCACATGGGGGGGGGGGGGCAAACCTCCAGCTGTTTCAAAACTGCAACTCCCAGCATGTACTGACAGACCATGCAGGCTGGGAGTTGTACTTTTGCAACAGCTGGCGGCACACTGGTTGGAAAACCTTCAGTTAGGTTCTGTTATCTAACTCAATATTTTCCAACCAGTGTGCCTCCAGCTGTTGCAAAACTACAACTCCCAGCATGTACTGATCACCGAAGTGCCTGCTGGGAGATGTAGTTATGCAACAGCTGGAGGGATCGCAACTACGACTCCCAGCATGCTGGGATTTGCAGGTTTGCAACATCTTGAGAGCTACAGTATAGAAACCACTGCAAACTGTGGCCCTCCAGATGCTGCAAAACTACAAATCCCAGCAGGCCCAGACAGCAAACAGTTGTGTGGGCATGCTAGGAGTTGTAGTTTTGCAAGATCTGGAGGGCTATAGACTACCATATAGTGGTCTCAAACTGTAGCCCTCCAGCTGTTGCCAAACTACAACTTCCAGCATGCCCGAACAGCTGTCTGGGCATGCTGGGAGTTGTAGTTTTGCAACATCTGGAGGGCTACAGTTAGAGACCACTGTATGATGGTCTCAAACTGTACCCTCCAGATGTTGCCAGGCAACTCACCGTCTTCCGTCGGATCCAGTCGCACGTCATCGCCGCCCACCGATCTCCGTCACCCACAGCCTCCGTCGCCCGCCCGGATCGGTAAGTGGATCTTCGGCGACGGTCCCGGTCGTTTCCCCGTCCTGCCCCGCCTATTGTGGGTGGGCAGGACGGGGAAAACGAAAGTTAACCCCCCCCCCGCCCCCGATCTGCTATTGTTTGTCGTGTCTAGACCACCAATAGCAGGGATAGGAGGGGTGGCAACCCTGCCACCTCACTCCTATCACTTCAGGGGGATCCTGGGTGTGAATTCACTTGCGATTTGCGCCAATCGGCGACATGGGGGGTCTGATGACCCCATGGGCATTTGATCAGCAGTCACCCCGGTACGGTCCCCGCCCGGAGCGCGGCAGGAGCCGGAATTCCCATGGACGTATGAGTACGTCCCTGGTCCTTAAGACCCAGGGCGCAGGGACGTACTCATACATCCGTGGTCCTTAAGGGGTTAAAGGCTGGATCAATAACAATATATTTTAACAAGAAGACTTGTATAAGCTATTGTTCGATTGCTTATATAGTACACTGCAATACTACTACTGTCAGATTGGTGATCTACTAGTACAACCTGCAAGCTGTAATAGTTGATTTTACATAACAGGTCTCTCTGGCTGCCATGGAAATCGATTGATGCCCTGCAATGCATTGGACAACATTAAAGGGGTACTCTGCCCCTAGAAATCTCCACCCCTAGATAAGATGTCTGATCGCAGGGTTTCCCCGCTGGGGACCCCTGCAATCTTGGCTGCAGCACCCCAGACATCCGGTGCACGGAGAAAACATCACTCCGTGCCGGATGACTGGCAATGCGGAGCGGAGGCTTGTGAAGTCAAGGTCATACCTCTTCTATGCTAGTCTATGAGAGAGGGCGTGATGGCCATCACGCCCTCTCCCGTAGACTTGCATTGAGGAGGCGTTGCCATGAAGTCACCAGTGGGCGCAGCCGTGATGTCACGAGCCTTCGGAGCTGCACCCGATGCCCTAAACGAATGTAAGGTGCAGCAGGAAGATTGGATGGGGGGGTCAGATGTCTATGAGCGGAGTACCCCTTTAAGATGACATTAAATGGCTTGCATCGGAGCATACTGACTAACTAAAAGCAGCTGTTAGATATTGTGGAGAAGTCTTGGTTCCTAAGCCATCTCCATAGGTGCCTAACATTCACATGATATATATTTGGAACAATTTATTGGTTAGGTAATCAATACTCCTATTTAAAATATCCTTTCCTACCTATTTGAGATTTAGCATATTCTCTATTACATCTTTTGTATCTTGATCAACAGTATCACTAAATGTAGGCTCAGGCCTGCACCCTGTCATGCTGGCTCCTATGATTCCCACTATAATTATTCCCTTTTTGCAGGACACTTTTGCTGTACAACCAATGAATGTTTTCTTGCAGAGCAGAGGTGTTACGCCTAGCGCTCCGGGTCCCCGCTCCTCCCCGGAGCGCGTACGGCGTCTCTCTCTCCGCAGCGCCCCGGTCGGTCCCGCTGACCGGGAGCGCTGCCCTGTCATGGCCGTCGGGGATGCGATTCGCACAGCGGGACGCGCCCGCTCGCGAATCGCATCCCAGGTCACTTACCCGTTCCCGTCTCCTGCTGTCATGTGCTGGCGCGCGCGGCTCCGCTCTCTAGGGCGCGCGCGCGCCAGCTCCCTGAGACTTAAAGGGCCAGTGCACCAATGATTGGTGCCTGGTCCAATTAGCTTAATTGGCTCCCACCTGCTCCCTGGCTATTTCTGAGCTCCTCCCTTGCACTCCCTTGCCGGATCTTGTTGCCCTTGTGCCTAGTGAAAGCGTTTTGTGTGTCTAAAGCCTGTGTACCAGAACTTCTGCTATCCACCCTGACTACGAACCTTGCCGCCTGCCCCCGACCTTCTGCTACGTCCGACCTTGCTTCTGCCTACTCCCTTGTACCTCGCCTATCTTCAGCAGTCAGAGAGGTGAGCCGTTGCTAGTGGATACGACCTGGTCACTACCGCCGCAGCAAGACCATCCCGCTTTGCGGCGGGCTCTGGTGAAAACCAGTAGTGACTTAGAACCGGTCCACTAGCGCGGTCCTCGCCAATCCCTCTCTGGCACAGAGGATCCACTACCTGCCAGCCGGCATCGTGACAAGAGGGAAGCATTTATTAGACACACTGCATGTATAAATAACCATTCTTAGACACAGCAAAGAGCAACTGCAGAAAAATGTAGAAGAACATATATTTCTGAATACATTGTTCCCACTTTCCAGCCATTTCAACCCACCCATCTCTTGCCCCAGCCAAAAATAAATAAAAGGTGCAGATGGCCCTTAATGTGTCTTCTGCTTAATCATTACCCCCCCCCCCCCCCAAAAAAAAAAAAGTATCAGCTTTCCCTCTATAATATTTATGTAGACTATTCTCTAAATTTTAATCTTCTAAGCAGATTTGGTCAGGGTCACCTTTTCGTCTTTTTTTTTTTATCTTTGATTCTTATTTTTATTTCTCAAGCTATAAATTTATAAAGAAAAACTGCAATATTATTAACAACAACAATACTAATAACTATAATAATTTACTGCTTTGTTTTGAACATTCACCAACTAAATAATAAATATTACATGAAAATAAATGGATTAGGCTCACTGCCGTTCTGCTCCGACCCATTCAGCGTCCAGCTTTTTTTTTTTCTGAATTGGCCCTGAAAGTGGCAATTAACACTGACACTGCCGGGTATCGCTGGATCCCATTGACTTAAATAGAAAGTTGAGATCCCCGCTCTGCCGGCCCCTGGAAGTCCGGGTAGAGTGGGGTAAAGACAGCGGGGGGATGGTTGTCGGGGGGATGGTAGTGTAGTGAAGTGTAGTGTTTTTTTTCCATATTCAAAGTTTTATTGAAGTTTTTCAACAATGGTGCATCAAAAACAGCATTACAAATATAAATCTGTATGAGGAACATATGCACTTAAGTAACTAAACAAGAGTATGAAGCATAAAAATAAAACATACTGTATGTCAGCCTTCCAAAATATCAAGACACCATTATGTATAGACAGTAGGCAAGCGATCATCATGAAAATAAGGACAGGTTGCTAGTATAGAGTGGTGCACAATGAATTTCTGGAGTGCATGTCTAAGGCACAATCGGTATCCAATACTAGCAGAGATAGTGGTCATTCGCTACATCGTCTGTACTGCGTACATACATATCAGGTAGTCATACATCACAAGTCTACTGGCAAAAGTGGCAAGGCCGTTGCACTTCGATAAAAGTACGGTCTGATGGCTACATACTCTTGTGGAGAAGAAGAAAAAGTATAAGAGGCTCAGGAGTAAAAGAAGAAAGAGAATAGGAGAGAGAGAGATGGGTGATGGGAGTAGGGTTTACTGAGGGGAACACACAAAAAGACAAGGGGAGGGAGTAGGAGAGGGGGTATGGATGGATCACTAGAAGGAGGGTAAGACTCACCTTGCAAGCCGGATCGGTTACTCTCCCTTTGGCAAAGTCCAGTCAGTTTGGAATTAGGCAGTCAGCGATGGGCATATTGGGTCTGTATTCGAATCATGGGGAGGGGGGGACCATGTGTTAAGCGCCGTGGTCGTGGGCTGGGGGAGAGGCTGTGTGTCCAGGTGGGTGGCAGAGAATTCTGGTGAAATTAGGAAAGTGGTCCAGGGATGCCAAATGGTGTGATATCGAGTGATTTGATTGGATGTGTCGGCCGTGAGTTCCTCCATCCTATGGATATGGGACGTCTCCTTGAGCCACATTGAGATCGTCGGGGGGGCCGTAGATTTCCACAGTCTAGGAACAATGGTTGTAACTGCCATCAAGACAAACCCAAGCAATCTCAAGGTAGGTCCAGGCAAGCCTGTCGGCAGAATGGACAGTATAATCACTTCTGGAGTGAGAGCTAACCGTGTTGAGGTGATATGTTCTATGACGTCGAGTACGTTATTCCAATAATCAGATAAAGCAGAACACGTCAGCCATATGTGAGTCATGTTCCCTCTACCCCTGGAGCAGCGCCAACACACCTCTGAAACTCCCGGGTAAATGGCAGAGAGCAAAGTAAGTACTCTGTACCACCGGGTTAAGATTTTATAGTTAGTTTCCTGGAACTTGCAGGATATCGAGCTCTTATGACAGGTAGTTACATAGTTACATAGTTAGTACGGTCGAAAAAAGACATATGTCCATCAAGTTCAACCAGGGAATTAAGGGGTAGGGGTGTGGCGCGATATTGGGGAAGGGATGGGATTTTATATTTCTTCATAAGCATTAATGTTATTTTGTTCCAGGAATGTATCTAATCCTGTTTTAAAGCTGTTAATTGTTCCTGCTGTGACCAGTTCCTGAGGTAGACCGTTCCATAAATTCACAGTCCTCACGGTAAAGAAGGCGTGTCGCCCCTTGAGACTAAACTTTTTCTTCTCCAGACGGAGGGAGTGCCCCCTCGTCCTTTGGGGGGGTTTAACCTGGAACAGTTTTTCTCCATATTTTTTGTATGGGCCATTAATATACTTATATACGTTTATCATATCCCCCCTTAAACGTCTCTTCTCAAGACTAAACAATTGTAACTCCTTTAATCGCTCCTCATAGCTAAGATGATCCATGCCCCATATTAGTTTAGTCGCGCGTCTCTGCACCCTTTCCAACTCCGCAGTGTCCGTTTTATGGACAGGTGCCCAAAACTGAACAGCATATTCCAGGTGAGGCCGTACCAATGCTTTATAAAGGGGGAATATTATGTCCCTGTCCCTTGAGTCCATGCCTCTTTTTATACATGACAATATCCTGCCAGCTTTGGAAGCAGCAGCCTGACATTGCATGCTATTCTGTAGTCTGTGATCTACAAGTACATCCAGATCCTTCTCTACCAGTGACTCTGACAGTTTAATCCCCCCTAAGACATACGATGCATGCAGGTTATTAGTACCCAGATGCATACCTTTACATTTATCCACATTGAACCACATTTGCCAAGTGGATGCCCAGACACTTAGTCTATCCAAGTCATCCTGTAACTTATGCACATCCTCTATAGACTGTACCGTGCTACAAAGCTTGGTGTCATCTGCAAAGATAGAAACAGAGCTGTTAATACCATCCTCTATATCATTGATAAATAAATTAAACAACAGCGGGCCCAGTACTGAACCTTGGGGTACACCACTAATAACCGGGGACCAATCAGAGTACGAATCATTGACCACCACTCTCTGGGTACGATCCATGAGCCAGTGTTCAATCCAGTTACAAACTAAAGTTTCCAAACCCAAAGACCTTAACTTACCTGTCAGACGTCTATGAGGGACAGTATCAAATGCTTTAGCAAAATCCAGAAACACTATATCCACAGCCATTCCTCTGTCAAGGCTTCTACTCACCTCTTCATAAAAGCAAATTAGATTGGTTTGACAACTTCTATCCTTAGTAAACCCATGCTGGTTATCACTTATAATACAATTATCCCCTATGTATTCCTGTATGTAATCCCTTATAAGTCCATCAAACAATTTACCCACAATGCACGTTAAACTTACCGGTCTATAGTTTCCTGGGGAAGACCTAGAGCCCTTTTTGAAGATTGGCACCACATTCGCCTTGCGCCAGTCCCTTGGCACAATACCAGACACCAGAGAATCTCTAAATATCATGAACAGGGGTACAGATATTACTGAACTTACCTCTCTAAGAACTCTTGGGTGCAATCCATCTGGCCCTGGAGATTTGCTTACATTTATATCACTTAACTTACCTTGTACCATCTCTACATTAAGCCAGTTCAGTACATTACATGATGTGTTACCAGCACTGACCTGGCCAATGTCAGCTCCTTTTTCCATAGTGTATACAGAACCCATTCAGTAGCTCCGCTTTCTCTTGATCGCCTGTGAAAACCTCCCCATTATCATTATTAAGGGGTCCTACATGCTCTGTCCTTGGTTTTTTTGTATTTATATATCTAAAAAAATATTTAGGATTAGTTTTGCTTTCTTTGGCCACCTGTCTCTCGTTTTGAATTTTTGCTGTTTTTATTACATTTTTACAGATTTTATTAAGCTCTTTGTACTGTTTAAATGTTATCGCTGACCCATCAGATTTGTATTTTTTGAAGGCAATTTTTTTGTTGTTTATTGCTCTTTTAACATCATTTGTCAGCCATGTAGGATTTAGTTTTAATCGTTTATATTTGTTCCCCTTTGGTATATATTTAGCTGTATAGTTATTTAGAGTTGATTTAAAGATGTCCCATTTACCTTCTGTATCAGTATTTGACAACACCTCCCCCCAGTCTATGTCCTGTAGTGCAGCCCTCAGCCCAGGGAAGTTTGCCTTTTTAAAGTTATATGTTTTTGCCTTCCCCGCCTGTCTTTGTTTTCTACATTTTAAGTCAAAAGTAACTATATTGTGGTCGCTATTACCAAGGTTTTCCCGCACAGTTACATTACCAACCAGCTCTTCGTTGTTGGAAATGATCAGATCCAACAAGGCATCACTTCTTGTTGGGTCCTCCACAAACTGGCCCATAAAATTATCCTGCAATAAATTTAGGAATTGACGCCCCTTTGTAGTTTTAGCCAACCCCGGACCCCAATCTATATCTGGATAGTTAAAATCTCCCATTATTACAACTGTACCTGCCCGGGCTGCCCTCTCTATTTGTTTATGAAGCCGAACTTCTATCTCTTCAGTGATATTAGGGGGTCTGTAGATTACCCCAAATATTATTTTTTCAGTATTTCCCTCCTTTTATAATTCTACCCACAGTGATTCCACCTCCTCAAAATCATCACACACTATGGCATCATTCACACTGTGATGGCCCTGCGCCACTGACTCTCTGGGATCTGGCGATCCATTTCCTTCTCCCAACCCAGTTTGAAGGGCAAAGGAAGTTTGGTATCTGCCTGTAGAAGGATGGAATAGAGCAGGCTGATTGTGTGAGAGATAGGGCGAGTGGAAACACATAATGTTTCAAAGTCAGTCAGTTGTCTGGTGAGGTTCAGTTTAGATTTCATGTGCTGAAAGTAGTGAGCCAGTTGCGTGTATTGAAACTCATGCATCTGGGTCGGCTGGATGTCCAACAGGATCTCGCTCATGGACATCAGTGACATGTGGGAAAGTAATTCATGGAAGGTCACACCACTAGAGAATCGATTCACGTGTTGGGCCGGGGGGAAGGTGGGATTACCAAATAAGGGGGTCAAGGGGCCATCATGAGGGAAGAGATCAGTTCTGGTTAGGTATGTTTTACGGGATCGAAGGATGGGAGAGAGCACTGGAGGGTACGTGGGGGAGCACTTAGCTGGCTGACTCGTAGATGGTCTCCACCAGAAAGCCTTAAGGTCACTACCTACCATAGTACTCTCCAACCCCACCCATTGTTTGTTGTTCCCATAGTGACAGCAGTCTAGTACTCTGGTCAAGACTGCCGCCAGAAAATAGGATAAGTAGTCAGGTAATGCCAGTCCCCCATCATATTTGCGTCGGATGAGGACATGTCTGGCGATTCTAGGATGTCTACTGGACCACACAAATGTGGACTGCATGGAGGTTAGTTCCCTGAAGAATGTCCTAGGCATATGTAAGGGCAGGCAGGAGAACAAGTATAGGAGCTTGGGAAGAATGTTAATTTTCATAATGTTAACTCTACCCAGCCAGGAAAAGTCTTTTTTTTCCCATCTCTTCAAGTCTCCTCTTAAAGAGTCCAGGAGAGGCGGGAAGTTGAGATTATATGTCTGGGACATGTCGGCCGGAACCTGTACGCCTAGATATGTGAGTGATGTAGGGCGCCACTTAAAGGGGTACGTGGATTGCAGGTGACTAACCACCTGAGGTGGGAGCGTGATATTTAAGGCTTCACATTTGGATGGATTGAGTTTGTAGTTACTAAATTGGGAGAATCGTTTGATAGTGGCCATGAGCGACGGGAGGGAAGTATGGGGTGAGGAGAGGTATAATAGCAAATCGTCTGCAAATGCCGCACACTTGAGATGGTGTGGCGCCAGAGCAAGCCCCCTAATATTAGGGTTCTCTCTGATATCTATCAGGAGGTGTTCCATACAGAGCACGTACAATAGTGGAGACAGAGGGCAGCCCTGGCGTGTACCATTGCAAATGTCGAAGGGATCGGACAAGCAGCCATTTATCCGGATTTGGGCTTGGGGCTGGGAGTAAAGAGCCAATATACGGGATAACATGGTGTCACCTATCCCTATTTGGGATAGTGTCGCCGACATGAAGTTCCAGTCCACCCTATCAAAGGCCTTTTCGGCATCGAGGGAGAGGAGGAACAGAGGTAGATTGTTACTTTTGGCAGAATGTATGACAGAGAACGTACGTAAAGTGTTATCTCTTGCCTCTCTGTTCCTGATAAATCCTACCTGGTCTGGGTGTACTAGGAACTCCATGTGGGCTGAGAGTCTGTTAGCGATCAGTCTGGCGAAAAGTTTTGTGTCCGAATTAATTAGGGAGATGGGACGGTAACTCGGGCACAAGAGGGGGTCCTTGCCGGTTTTGGGTATTACCGTAATGTATGCCCGTAAGAAGGAAGGGGGTGGGGCTGCGTCCACCGAAATGTCATTGAAAGCCTTCAGGAGCATGGGTGCGAGGTCTGGCCGCAGATCCTTATAAAATCTTGCCGTGTACCCATCTGGGCCTGGGCTCTTACCAGAGGGCATGGAGGCAATAGCTGCTTCCAATTCCATTTCCGTGAACGGAGCCCCTAAACTCTGTGTGACTAAAGGGTCAAGTCGAGGAAGTGCTGTTTGGGAAATATATTGGTAAAGTGAGATAGGTTCCCTCCCCGAGGAGTCAAGCGGGGACTGCGATGGGAGGTTATATAGGGAGATGTAATATTGACGGAAAGCCTCAAGTATGTCCGGTGTCAGTGAGCTAGTCGTATTGGAGGAAGTTTTAATTGAGGGGATAAATAGGGATGATCTCTTTTCTATGAGGGCAGTTGCCAGCAATCTACCCGCCTTATTACCCCACTCATAAAAGAGGCGACCCGTGATTTGTTTATAGTATTTGTGTTTGGATGACATCAAGCCCAAAAGCTCACTGCGCACTTGGATGAGTTCTCTCATTACTCTATCTTGGAGTGTGCTCTTGTGCTGTGTCTCTAATGTCTGTAACCGGGCATGCAAGCTCTCCAATTTCGCCGATGCTTCCTTTTTCAAACGAGAGCCATGTTTATTGAAAATACCTCTGAGTACACATTTCAATGTTTCCCATTTGAGCATGGGGGAGGTGGAGTCAGAGGAGTGATCAGAAATAAAATTAGCGATAGAGCTCCTTAGGTCTTGCATGCACACCGTATCTTTTAGGAGAGATTCGTTCAGTCTCCAGGAAGACTGGGATCTCGACAGTGTGGGAAGCATCAGTGAGCAATAGACAGGTGCATGGTCCGACAATATCCGGGAACCTATGGCTGTGTGTGTCACTGTGGGTAAGAGGAAGTGTGGGCAGAATATATAGTCAATGCGACTATAAGAATGTCTTGGTGAGGAGTAGAATGTGTAGTCCTGCTCCTGCGGATGCAACGCTCTCCACGTGTCGCTAAGTTGTAGTGTGTGCAGTTTCCGTCGTAGCGCGCGCAGTTTATTATGTGAAATGGTAGATGAGCCCAAAGAAGTATCTAATTGAGGGAACATAGGTAAATTAAAGTCCCCACTGAGGAGTATGGGACCTGTGGCGAAGTCGGACAGGGCGGTAAGTGTCTGTATCAGAAATTGTATTTGGTTCTGGTTTGGAGCATATATAGAGGCAACCGTGAGAGACTGGTTGGCAATCCTACAATTGGCAAACAGGTATCTGGCATTGGGATCAGCTTGATGTGAGATTATAGTGATGGGGAGTGATTTATGGAAGGCCAGGGAGACTCCTTTAGATCGGGTGTCAGGGTTAGGACTATGTAACCACTGGTTATAATATTTAGTAGAAAGGACTGGAATATGATCAATTTTAAAGTAGGTTTCCTGGAGTGACTTTTTCTTTTGCTTATGAAACATATATAGAAGCTGGGCACGTTTTTTGGGGGTGTTAAAACCCTGAACATTCAGGGAGGCTAGTTTGATGTCAGCTGCCATGTAGGACACGTGAAGTGTGAAGCCACTCACCCATCAGGCCATAGGGGATTTCACCGATCCAGCTGCAAGTCAGAGGAGAAAGACGAAAAGTGATCCTAGGAAGAGGGAGGAAAAGAAAAAAAGTCAGCACACATAGGGGAAAGGGAATCAAACCAAAAAGCAGCCCTACAGGGGGGATGCAAGGGGCCTAAAGAGATGGGCCATAAGGGCCATAGGCAGGATGGGCACCAGTCCCATCAGCAATCTATCGGGGGTAAACGAGGCTGCCGCGTCGAAGAACGGTCACATGGGGGACTAAAGCGGCAGTTCAAGGGTCTAGTAGTGAGGAACAAACCGGGCTAATGCATTCAATATAATGTCATAGTTTCCACGACAGTATAGTAAGGAGGTCAGACAAGAGCAGTCGAGGAAACTAATCTAATGGTAGGCACTGTGGAGTAGTCTGTACAGGGGAAGTCATCTGTCCAAGAGAGCGAGGGTGGGAGGAGGCAATTAAACTCTAGAGCAACAGTGGGAAGGGGCAAACAGTCATTAGCAAGCAAGCCTAAGTGGCATCACACAGTAATGTAGACATAAAGTCCAATAGCTTAGAACCACAGGAACATCAACAGTCTAACAACACCACCTGGGGTTGAGATATGTCTCAACAGTATAGGTAGTCAGAGGTAGGAGGCAGTATCCGAGGTATTCCTCCTGAGTCTCAGGTCCTGCCGTCCTGCTGAAGGAAGCACTGAGCCTTCCTCAAGTAATCAGCACGGTCTAGCTGTTGTTGTCGTTTGTCTGGGGGCCTCTGCCTCGGCCACATCGCAGGATGAAACATACTGTCCCAGTCAGGTAGAGGGATTGGCGGTAATTTGAAGGTGGCCAGGAATGCAGGTAAGTCTTCTGGTTTGCGGAGCATAGCAGTCGTGCGACCATGTCTGGCGATCAGGGCAAAGGGGTGTCCCCAGTTGTATATAATTTGAGCATTTGTCAGCATCAGAAGAAGTGGTTTCAGCGTGGCCCGCAGTCTTAGGGTACGCAGCGACAGGTCCGGATATATAGTAACAGGTGTGCCATTATAAGACAAGTGTTTCATATCTCTGGCTTTTCTCATTATCTCTTCCTTGATGTTGTAGTGGTGGACCCTACAAATGACGTCTCTCGGTTTGGCTGGGTCAGGGCTTTTCGCTTTCAGGGCCCTGTGGGCTCTGTCCAATTCCAGGGGCGAGCCATTTGGTTTTTGCAGAATTTCATTGAAAAGTTTCTGCAGTGTCTTATCAATATCTTGTGGGAGAACAGTTTCAGGGAGACCTTTCACTCTGATGTTGTTTCTCCTATTTCTGTTGTCCATATCATCTAGATGGTCAATCATGGCGGATTGGCGCATATTCAGAGATTTGGTTGCTTCATTTAAGGAGTGGATTTGTGAGGAAACAGTGGATTTGAAGGTTTCTAGTTCCGTCACTCTGCCTGACAGTTTCGTAATATTTTCTTTAACTGGTTTAAGGTCACGTCTCCAAGCCGATCTGAGGTCAGTGGCAAGTTCTTTCATGTCATTCTTCGTAGGCAACAAGGCCAGCAAGGCCTGAAGTTCCGGGAAGCGCCTCAGTGTGTTAGTGGCTGCTTCAGGTGAAGGTAAGGTATTATCAACAGGTGAGCGGGATCGGTCACGTTGCAAGTCAGGAGTGTAATGACAACGTGATGGACGTCGGCTATCAGTCAGGGTATCATCCGAGGAAGAGTGGTCTGATTTAGGAGCATTTGGCATGTGTAATTTAACCGCGGTCTTGAACAGTGTTTTCTTGACGGGAGGGCTCGCTCCCCAATATTCAGGAGTATCACTGTCTGAGGTAGATCCCCGGGCATCCTCATTGTCGTCAGAGTCCATTGTCCCTGTCCACTCAGTTATGTCTTGTGCCGGAGGGCCAGGAGTTTTAGAAGTGGTGAAGGAAGAACCTTCAGTAGGATTTGCAATGCAATGTCCTCCAGGGCTCACAAGTATGTTGTCAGGAGGAGGAGGTCTGAGCTGATGTGCAGAGCGAGGTGCTGCAGCAGCAGAGGCACAGGACACCATAGTGCAGGCAGGTGCAGGGGTGGAAGGCTGGTGGCACTGCAATGGCGTCCTAGGGTCTCCAGGGGTTAATGGCTGAGCACAAGCGTTTGGAGAGTCTGGTGAGGTTAATGCCATGGGAGGCTGTATGCTCTTCTGTGGACATGCTGTCAGGGGTACATCTGGGCCAGGCAGCGATAACGGGGAGTAAGTTCCGGGAGTCATCCTACCTTCTGTTTGTAGATCAGAGGGGCCTCTACTACCCTTCAGCGCCACTGAGTGCTGGGAGGAGGCCGCGCTCTGCTTCATGTCACGGTGAGCTGTGTCACCTCGGTTCTCCGCTGAGTCCTGTACAGGAGCGCATTGCAGGATCTGCTGAGCAACACGTCCCTCCGGCCCCGGGTGTTGTGCGGGCGGAGGGGATGTGCGGTCCGTCATCAGCTGGGAACGCTCGGCCATCTTCTCGCTCTCGGCGGCAGTCGCAGGCGGAAATGAAAACGAGGCTACAGTGACGGCCTGTGATGGCGGTTGCAGCGGGCAGGGGGAGAGAGGTTTCTCGGCTTGGATCTGCTTCTGGGCGGCAGCGAACAGTGCGGCAATGGTCCCTTTTTGTCCCCCAGTAGCTTGGGAGGCTTTTCTCTTATTTTTGCCCCTATGCCGACCTCCCATAGCCCTCAGAAGTGCCTAATAACGGGTAGCCCTGCGGGAGCTCTCACACCACACGTCCCATCTTCAGCACAGCAGTCCACGCCCCCCAAGTGTAATGTTTTTAGGGTACCGTCACACGGGCGGGGGTTTACAGCAAGTTTCCCTCTTTAAGTTTAAGCTGCGGCAAATATTCCGCTGCAGCTCAAACTCCCAGTGGGAGACTCACTGTAAACCCCCACCTGTGTGGCTGTACCCTAAAAACACTACACTACACTATACTAACAAAAATAAAGAGTAAAACACTACATACACCCCTACACAGTTACCCAAAATAAAAATAAAAAAGTCTCGTACAGCACTGTTTCCAAAACAGAGCCTCCAGCTGTTGCTAAATAACTCCCAGTATTGCCAGCCGGCCATTGACTGTCCAGGCATGCTGGGAGTTTTTTGTAACAGCTGAAGGCACCCTGTTTGGGGAACCCTGCCGTAGGGTATTTTGGTGGTGGAGGCAAGCACCATGCTTGCATCCGGGTCCACCCCTATGCAAATCCCCAATTTAGACCTCAAATGCGCATGACGCTCTCTCACTCTGGAGCCCTGTTGTATTTCAAGGCAACAGTTTAGGGCCACATATGGGGTATTTCCAGACTCAGAAGAAATTGTCATCAAATTTTGGGGGGCTTTTTCTCCTTTTACCCATTATGAAAAGGTAAAGTTGGGGTCTACACCAGCATGTTAGTGTAATTATTTTTTACACTAACATGCTGGTGTTGCCCCATACTTTTCATTTTCAAAAGAGGTAAAAGGAAAAAAGGACCCCCAAAATTTGAAACACATTTTCTCCCAAGTACGGAAATACCCAATATAAGGACATAAAATGCTCTGCGGGCACACAGCAAGGCTCAGGAGTGAGAACACACCATGTACATTTGAGGTCTAAACTGGTGATTTGCACAGGGGTGGCTGCTGGTTACAGCGGTTCGGACATATGCGCAAAAAAAACATCCACCCACATGTGACCATTTTGGAAACTACACCGCTCATGGAACGTAACAAGGGGTATAGTGAGCCCTAACACCCCACAGTTGTGTGCCAAATTTTCGTTAAAGTTGGACATGAAAATTAAATTATTATTTTTCACTAAAATGCTGGTGTTACCCCAAAGTTTTCATTTTCACAATAGGTAATAGGAAAAAAGCCCCACAAATTTTGTAACCTTATGTCTTCTGAGTAAGAACATACCCCATATGTGTATGTAAAGTGCTCTGCGGGCAAACTACAATGCTCAGAAGCGAAGGAGCACCATTGGGCTTTAAGAGAGATAATTTGGCTGGAATTGAAGGCCATGTACGTTTACAAAGCCCCCATGGTGCCAGAACATTGGAATCCCCCCCCCCACATGTGACCCCATTTTGGAAACTACACCCCTCAAGGAATGTAACAAGAGGTGCCGTGAGCATTTATACCCCACAGGTGTCTGAATGTAATTTTTCATTTGCACAGCCCATTGTTCCAAAGATCTGTCAAGCGCTAGTGGGATGTAAATGCTCACTGTACCCCTTATTACATTCTGTGAGGGATGTAGTTTCCAAAATGGTGTCACATTTCGGAGGGTCAACTGTTCTGGCAGCACAGGGGCTTTATAAAAGCACATGTCCCCCGACTTCCATTCCAACCAAATTTTCTCTCCAAAAGCCCATTGGTGCTCCTTCTATTCTGAGCATTGTAGTGGGCCAGTAGAGCACTTTACATCCACATATGGGGCATTTCCATACTCAGGAGAAAAAGCCTCCAAAATTGGTAACACTATTTCTTCTATTACCACTTGTAAAAATGAAAAATTTGTGGTAACACCAACATTTTAGTGAAATTTTTATTTTTTTTTCATTTTCACGTCAAACTTTAGTGAAAATTCGTTAAACACCTGTGGGGTGTTAAGGCTCACTGTACCCCTTGTTAAATTCCTTGAGGGGTGTAGTTTCCCAAATAGTATGCCATGTGTTTTATTTATTTTTTTGCTGTTCTGGCCCCATGGGGCTTTCTAAATGAGACATGCCCCCCAAAAAACATTTCAGCAGAATTCGCTTTCCAAAAGACCAATGTTGCTCCTACCTTTCTGAGCCCTCTAGTGCACCCACAGAGCACACTTTTGATCCACATATGAGATACAGTATTTACTTACTCGAGAGAAATAGGGTTACAAATTTGGTGGGCTTTTTCTCCTTTTACCCCTTATAAAAATACAAAATATGGGTCTACAATAACATGTTAGTGAAAAAATGAAGATTTTGAATTTTTGCCTCCCTTTTGCAGCTATTCCAACTTTCAGAATGTCATTTTGAATACTATGAGGAGTGCAGTTTCTATATTGGGTTCATTTATGGGGTATTTCCTACAGAAAGGCCCCTAAAATCCACATCAAACTTAACTGGCCCCTGAAAAATTCAGATTTAGAATTTTTTGTGAAAATATGGAAAATTGCTCCTACACTTTGATGTTCTCTGATGGGTTCATTAATTAAAAACATGTCAACTTTATGATGGAAACATAAAGTAGACATATTGTATATGTGAATCAATATATAATGTATTTGTTATGTTTTTTCCCTTACAAGCGGATAGTTTAAAAGTTCGAAAAATGCTAAATTTTCTAATTTTTCATGACATTTTTTATTTTTTCACCAAGAAATGATGCAAGTATCGACCAAAATTTACCACTAACATAAAATAGAATATGTTATGAAAAACTATCTCGGAATCAAATTCATAAGTTAAAGCATCCCAGAGTTATTAATGCATAAAATGACATGATAGGCAGTGGCGTACTAAGGGGGGGGGGGGGGGGGGCTTTGGGGGAGGCCCGCCCCGGGTGCCGCTCACAAGGGGGGTGCCAGGGGCGGACTGACCTGCCGCCACTGCCACCACTACTGAGGATCCGGGACACTCGGCCCAGATCCCCAGCAGACAGCGGTGCCTTCTCCCGTATGCGCGATACACGCACATACAGGAGAAGGTGTCCCCTCTGTGTGAGCCGCATCTGCAGCTACACAGAGGAGACGTGACCTCCGCCTCCACGCAGTACAGGCGCCGGTGACGTCACTCATCGGCGCCTGTACTGTGGAGGGGAGAAGACGTGGGCCCTGCAGCTGAGGAGATCGCTGTGTGGGATATCAGGTGAGCATCCTTTTTTTTTATTTTTTATCTGAACTCTACATATACCCATGGGGGAGGGGAGGGGGGTTACTCTACATATACCTATGGGGAAGGGGGGTTACTCTACATATACCTATGGGGAAGGGGAGGGGTTACTCTACATATACCTATGGGGAAGGGGAGGGGGGGTTATTCTACATATACCTATGGGGAAGGGGAGGGGTTACTCTACATTTACCTATGGGGAAGGGGAGGGGTTACTCTATATATACCTATGGGGAAGAGGGGGGGATGTAGCTGCACATACATGTGGGAAAGAGGGGGGTGTAACTGCATATACACCTATGGGAAAGGGGGGGGGGTGTTACTGCATATACCTATGGGAAAGAGGGGGGTGTAACTGCATATACCTATGGGAAAGGGGGGGGGGTGTAACTGCATATACCTATGGGAAAGGGGGGGTGTAACTGCATATACCTATGGGAAAGGGGGGGTATAACTGCATATACCTATGGGAAAGGGGGGGTGTAACTGCATATACCTATGGGAAAGAGGGGGGATGTAACTGCATATACCTATGGGAAGGGGGGGTGTAACTGCATATACCTATGGGAAAGGGGGGGTGTAACTGCATATAACTATGGGAAAGAGGGGGGTGTAACTGCATATACCTATGGGAAAGGGGGGGTGTAACTGCATATACCTATGGGAAAGAGGGGGGATGTAACTGCATATATCTATGGGAAAGAGGGGGGTGTAACTGCATATACCTATGGGAAAGAGGGGGGATGTAACTGCATATACCTATGGGAAAGAGGGGGGTGTAACTGCATTTACCTATGGGAAAGAGTTGGTGTAACTGCATATACCTATGGGAAAGAGGGGGGATGTAACTGCATATACCTATGGGAAAGGGGGGATGTAACTGCATATACCTATAAGAAAGAGGGGGGTATAACTGCATATACCTATAGGAAAGAGGGGGGTGTAACTGCATATACCTATGGGAAAGAGAGGGGGGTATAACTGCATATACCTATGGGAAAGAGAGGGGGGTGTAACTGCAAATACCTATGGGAATGAGGGGGGAGTGTAACTGCATATACCTATGGGAAAGAGGGGGGTGTAGCTCTGCTTATACCTATGGGAAAGAGGGGGGGTGTACCTGCTTATACCTATGGGAAAGAGGGGAGGGGAAGGTAACTCTGCCCATACCAATGGGGAAGAGGGGGGGGGGGGAGTCTGCCTATACCAATGGGAAAAAAGGGGTTTAACTCTGCCTATACTTATGGGAAACGGGGGGAGGGGGGTTTTAACTCTGCCTATACCTAGGGGGAAAGGGGGTGGGGGGACTCTGCTGCCTAAGGAGAAAGGGGGGGTTAACTCTGTTCCTATACCTATTGGGAAGGGGGTTTAACTCTGCTGCCTATACCTACAAGGAAGGGGGGCTACCTAACCTTATACCTGGATGCCTAACTACTTGCCTACATACCCAGCTACCTAACTATGTACATACCTGGCCTTCATACATGGCTGCCTAACTACCTAGCTAGCCCCCTACCTGCCTAACTTGTCACCTACCTACATATCTGGCTTCCTGATCTACCTACCTAGTTACCCATTTACCTGGCTACCTACCTACCTGCCCGTTTACTGTGCAGGACACCAAGGAGGGCATTATTACAGTTTGTGGGCCTATAGATGGGAAGATTGTGTAGAGGAGGGGAGGGCACTGGAAAAATGCAGAGTCTGACATGTTTTTCCTACAGATGTTAAGAAATCCACATGGCGGTCTTATCCGGACGGAGAAGAAAAGGAAAGAGGACGCCGCTGATCAGAAAATACGTAATTGTGAGTCCCAAAATGTAACTGCAATCACTTATATGGTATATACATCCTGTGTACAGCTGATATCTACCGCCATATGGTCCTGTATATAATCACTTATACAGATCCTTTATAGTATACTGGTCTGTGTATAGTGGTTTTATTCAGTACAGTATGGAGGTATTATCCAGTTATTGTGTGGTGGTATATATTTACTCCTTGTATACCAGTATTATTAGTCATGGAAATTTACCTATGCTAAAGTGTTTCTTATATATATAAATTTTAGTTCATTGTGTGTGGGATTTAGGTGGAATAGGGGCGTGGCAGAAGATTGACGAGCTGCAGAGCCTAGTAGGGGCCCTTGCTTTTTTTTTGGTCCGTGGGCCCCGAATGTTGTCAATCAGCTCCTGGAAGGGGGTGTAATTAAAGGGGGGGGAGAGGGAGGGGGGAAGTGTAATTAAGGGGGGGGTGCGGGTGTGGGGGGTGCCAAACAAAGGATCAGCCCAAATGCCAAATGCTCTAGGTATGCCCCTGGATAGTGGTCAGATTTGCAAACAATGGCTGCATCCTTAAGGTCAAAATGGACTGCATCCTTAAGGGGTTAATAGGCAAAAGTATATCTAGATAGTTAGACAAAATGGCATATAAACAGTGAAAATCAATTAAAAATTAGGACAGAAGGGTTTAAAAGAAAAACCCTCCTTGGTGACAAAACGCGTGGAATCTTTGGTGGGGCGCGCGGGTTTTGGATTCGTACACTGCTGTCTGGCCTCCATTGTTTTTCTTCCAGGATTTTTCTAGAGATATTTTACTAGACTGATGGGCTTGGGCCACTTGAAAATTATACTATAGTTCTATCATTTCAGGATAGCTACTATCCTGGATATTAGTGCTGTCATTTTGGTTTTGTATTTTGCTGATGTGGTTTGATGCCTGATTGTATTATTTGGTATATATGCATCAAAAGACGAACAGGATGGCACTTCACAATGTGGAAACAATGCAGTTTTATTAACTTATGAACATTAGCAGGTGAGTGGATACAGAGAGGGAGCAGACAAATGGAGATCCATTTGTCTGCTCCCTCTCTGTATCTACTTACCTGCTGATGTTTTGGGGGGGCTTTCTTTTAAACCCTTCTGCCCTCCCATCTTACCAACAGACTGGACGACAGAGCTCCCTTTAGCAGAGCATGCCAGCAGTGTGAACAAACCCTTAGTAGTATATTTCTTATTTATACAAAGAAATGTATAAATTGTGTTAATTTATGAATACTATCCATGTTATGTTCTGTAAAAACTCATAATACACTTCACCAAACTTCATCTTTCTAGGCTCCTTTTCCTAATGTCAGTCTTATTGAAGGCCGAGACAATTGCACCGAACACATAAAAAAATGTGCAGTGTACTCAGACATTGCTGTCGCTCCCTCTGCTAGGCCCAGCGGCCTTGATGTCTGTGAGTACACTGCACATGGCGCACATGACTCGCAGCTTGGTCTGTGTCTGCTTAGCATTGCTGCTAGGAGCAGACAAACTAGGACACACAGACAAATTAAGAGGCTGACTCTAGGTGCGGTGAGTGGCGCATCCACAGCGCCAAATACTCTGCGGATGCGCTATGCGTGACCTTACCCTAAAAATGTGTCAAGAACACTAATAACAGTAATAATTTAAATAATAATATTTACAGCTTTGTTATTAACATTAGAAATAAATAAATAAATATTGCATAAAATTAAACGGATTTACTGTGTATTTCTCATTCCAACAGAATTGTGTTCATTCATGAATGCAATCCATGTTATGTTCTGTAACAACCCATAATACACTAACACCTGACCTTCAAGGGGTACTCCGCCTCTAGACATCTTATCCCCTATCAAAAGGACCCCCAGCGATATCCCTGCACCACGTGTCGTTTGTTTAGTATGCCGGCTGTGGCAAAGGAGGCTCGTGACATCACTCGTCACGCCCCTCTTGTAACGTCACAAGCATCCGTTGCCATACCCTCAATGCAAGTCTATGGGAGGGGGTGTGATGTCACGATGTGGGCGTGGCCGTGATGTCAGTGCTACATCGCTAGTCATCAGGCATGGAGCGAAGTTCTCTCCGTGCACCGAATGACTGCGGTGCAGCAGCAGAGATTGCAGGGGTTCCCAGTGGCGGGACCCCCAAGATAAGACCTTTGGATAGGGGATAGGATGTCTAGGGGGAGTACCCCTTTAACATTCTAGGCTACTTTCCTCACTTAAAGGGGTTGTCCACCATAAGGTGATTTTAGTACGTACCTGGCAGGTAGTAATGGACATGCTTAGGAAGGATCTGCACTTGTCTTGGGGCTTGTCATGTTGTTAGATTACCATAACACTGTGGCTATCTTTTTGTGAACTGGTATTTCCGCTTCGTGCGGTGGTCAACATGCGATATCTGGCCAGCGAGTCGGGGCCCCGTACAGCGGTCAGACCCCCCGCGATATGAAACTTATCCCCTATCCTTAGGATAGGAGATAAGTTTTTCCCCACTGGACTACCCCTTTAACCCCTTAAGGACTCAGGGTTTTTCCGTTTTTGCACTTTCGTTTTATCCTCCTTACCTTTTAAAAATCATAACCCTTTCAATTTTCCACCTAAAAATCCATATTATGGCTTATTTTTTGCGTTGCCAATTCTAATTTGCAGTGACATTAGTCATTTTACCCAAAAATGCACGGCGAAACGAAAAAAAAAATCGAAGAAAAAAATGCCATTTTGTAACTTTTGGGGGCTTCCGTTTCTACGCAGTGCATATTTCGGTAAAAATTACACCTTATCATTATTCTGTAGGTCCATACAGTTAAAATGATACCCTACTTATATAGGTTTGATTTTGTCGCACTTCTGGAAAAAATCATAACTACATGCAGGACAATTTATATGTTTATATGTTTAAAAATGTCATCTTCTGACCCCTATAACTTTTTTATTTTTCCACGTACAGGGCGGTATGAGAACTCATTTTTTGCGCCGTGATTTGAAGTTTTTATCAGTATGATTTTTGTTTTGATCGGACTGTTTAATCACTTTTTATTAATTTTTTAATGGTATAAAATGCGCTTTTTTGACATTGGAATTTCTTTGCGCGTACGCCATTGACCGTACGGTTTAATTAATTATATATTTTTATAGTTCGGACATTTACGCACGCGGCGACATATGTTTATTTATTTATTTGTTTTACACTGTTTTATTTTTTTATGGGAAAAGGGGGGTGATTCAAACTTTTATTAGGGAAGGGGTTAAATGACCTTTATTAACACTTTTTTTTTACTTTTTTTTTGCAGTGTTATAGGTCCCATAGGGACCTATAACACTGCACACACTGATCTTCTACACAGATCACAGGCGTGGATTAAAACGCCTGTGATCAGTGTTATCGGCGCTTGACTGCTCCTGCCTGGATCTCAGGCACGGAGCAGTCATTTGCCGATCGGACACCGAGGAGGCAGGTAAGGGCCCTCCCGGTGTCCTTTCAGCTGTTCGGGATGCCGCGATTTCACCGCGGCGGTCCCGAACAGCCCGACAGAGCAGCCGGGTCACTTTCGCTTTAGAAGCGGCGGTCAGCTTTGACCGCCGCTTCTAAAGGGTTAATACCGCACATCGCCGCGATCGGCGATGCGTGGTATTAGCCGCAAGTCCCGGGCGTTGATGAGCGCCAGGACCGACGCGATATGATGTGGGATCGCGGCGCGATCACGCTTCATATCGCGGGAGCCGGCGCAGGACGTAAGTATACGTCCTGCGTCGTTAAGGGGTTAATAATTGTGAGAAAACCATCACACACATTTACAGACACTATATAATGAACTACACTAACTTTACAGCCCCTGTAGCATAGTCAAATAAAAAAAAATCCTGGAATAACCTTTTAAGGCTGAGACATCCACACTGAACATAAAAAGAGGAAAATGTTTTCTTTCTAATAATTTTGATTTTCAGTTCTCTTTTGTACAATAGAGAAATAAAAATCAGTATTAATAGCGGTATTACATTAAATTATAATATTTACTGCTTTGTTTTGAACAATATTAAAAGAAATTTAAAAAAAATAATAACTAATTAAGTAAATAAATATTGTATGAAATTAATCAGATTACCCATGTATCTTTCCTTCCTACATCAGTTGCTATTCAGTTACATTTTTCACTTTTTTTTTACTTTGAAGAAATGTATCAACAATACTAATAAGGGTATGTTCACACTGAGGAATTGGGGCGGAAATCAAGCAGGAATTTTCTGCCTCAAAATATTGTTATTTTTCCACAAGAACTCACAGAGATTTCACGCGGAATTTGAGCAGAATTGGTGTGGAATTGGCACTGAATTCAAGCAGAATTCCACACGTGGAAATGAAAATTTCAAGCGTAGGAGGAGAAGAGTATATATATATATATATATATATATATATATATATATATATATATATATATATATATATATATATATATATATACCGTATATACTCGAGTATAGGCCGAGTTTTTCAGCACGATTTTTCGTGCTGAAAACACCCCCCTCGGCTTATACTCGAGTGAACTCCCCCACCCGCAGTGGTCTTCAACCTGCGGACCTCCAGAGGTTTCAAAACTACAACTCCCAGCAAGCCCGGGCAGCCATCGGCTGTCCGGGCTTGCTGGGAGTTGTAGTTTTGAAACCTCCGGAGGTCCGCAGGTTGAAGACCACTGCGGCCTTCAACATCATCCAGCCCCCTCTCACCCCCTTTAGTTCTGAGTACTCACCTCCGCTCGGCGCTGGTCCGGTCCTGCAGGGCTGTCCGGTAAGGAGGTGGTCCGGTGAGGAGGTGGTCCGGGCTGCTATCTTCACCGGGGAGGCCTCTTCTCCGCGCTTCCGGCCCGGCCTCAGAATAGTCACGTTGCCTTGACAACGACGCAGATACGTCATCGTCAAGGCAACGGCTCTATTCCGGGCCGGAAGCGCGGAGAAGAGGCGCCCCCGGTGAAGATAGCAGCCCGGACCACCTCCTCACCGGACCACCTCCTTACCGGACAGCCCTGCAGGACCGGACCAGCGCCGAGCGGAGGTGAGTACTCAGAACTAAAGGGGGTGAGAGGGGGCTGGATGATGTTGAAGGCCGCAGTGGTCTTCAACCTGCGGACCTCCGGAGGTTTCAAAACTACAACTCCCAGCAAGCCCGGACAGCCGATGGCTGCCCGGGCTTGCTGGGAGTTGTAGTTTTGAAACCTCTGGAGGTCCGCATGTTGAAGGCCGCAGTGGTCTTCAACCTGCGGACCTCCGGAGGTTTCAAAACTACAACTCCCAGCAAGCCCGGACAGCCGATGGCTGCCCGGGCTTGCTGGGAGTTGTAGTTTTGAAACCTCTGGAGGTCCGCAGGTTGAAGGCCGCAGTGGTCTTCAACCTGCGGACCTCCGGAGGTTTCAAAACTACAACTCCCAGCAAGCCCGGACAGCCGATGGCTGCCCGGGCTTGCTGGGAGTTGTAGTTTTGAAACCTCTGGAGGTCCGCAGGTTGAAGACCACTGAGGGCGAATGATGAGAAGAGGATGATGAAGGGGGGGGGGGGGGGTGTGGGGATGATGAAGGGGGGGGGGGGGATGATGAAGGGGGGGTGTGTGGGATGATTACAAGGGGATGATGAAGGGGGGATGTGTGGGATGATAAGGGGATGTGTGGGATGATGACAAAGGGATGATGAAGGGGGGATGTGTGGGATGATGACAAGGGGATGATGAAGGGGGGATGTGTGGGATAAGGGGATGTGTGGGATGATGACAAGGGGATGATGAAGGGGGGATGTGTGGGATGATGACAAGGGGATGATGAAGGGGGGATGTGTGGGATGATGACAAGGGGATGATGAAGGGGGGATGTGTGGGATGATGACAAGGGGATGATGAAGGGGGGATGTGTGGGATGATAAGGGGATGTGTGGGATGATGACAAGGGGATGATGAAGGGGGGATGTGTGGGATGATAAGGGGATGTGTGGGATGATGACAAGGGGATGATGAAGGGGGGATGTGTGGGATGATGACAAGGGGATGATGAGGATGTTAATGACGGGTCTGGATGATGACAGGGGGGGATGAGGTATTTCCCACCCTAGGCTTATACTCGAGTCAATAACTTTTCCTGGGATTTTGGGTTGAAATTAGGGGTCTCGGCTTATACTCGGGTCGGCTTATACTCGAGTATATACGGTATATATATATATATATATATATATATATATATATATATATATATATATATATATCATCCTCTTTTTTTTTTCATGCAGAAATTCTGCACGAATTCTGTGCAAATTCTGTGCCATTTCCGCGCCAATTCCTCGTCAATTCTGCGTGGAAATGATTCTGACAGGAAAAAAAAAATTAACATTGATCTCTATGGGAGTAAGACGCTGATTCCGCCTGAAAGAAAGTACAGACTTTCTTCAAGCGGAACAGACTTCCTCGTCAGAATTCTGCTTGAGGAAATTCCTCAGTGTGAACTGAGGGGCAGAAATTCTGCACAGCTCTATGGGGATTTTCACTGCTGAATGAATTGGAGAGGAAAAAGCAAGCAGAATTACTCGTGGAAATTCCTCTCCAATTCCTCAGTGGGAACATACCAACGGTAATAATTTAAATAATAATATTTACTGTTTTATTATTAACATTAGTATTAATAAATAAACAAATAAATAAATAAATATTGCATGAAATTAATCAGATTACCTATGTATCTCTCCTTCCTACATCATTGCGTTCATTCATGAAAAATATCCATGTTATGTTCTGTAAAAACCCATAATACACTTCACCTGACCTCAACCTTCTAGGCCACTCGTAGTAACGTCAGCCTGGCTGAAGGCCGAGACGACTGCACCAAACGCCCGAGAAAATGAAAATTTTTCCTTTCCGATAATTTACAGAATACCCAAAATGCAAAGAGTTAATTACGAACTCCTTTCCCCGGCATGTCAGCTTGATTAAATTTGGAGTTCCAAGATGAATTGGCCCAAATTCATTAATGTTCCCCGGGTGCATACATTGGTCAAGGTCAAGTGAAGCACATTGACTGTGTGGTGCAGGGGGGGGGGTGGCATATAAAGAAGGTGGACTCTTTAAAGGTCTGGGGGTCGCTATAAGAAACTTTGATACTTTTTAACTTAATAAATCTTGACAGCCTAATCATGGCTAAGCCTTTGCAGTGATATTGGTCGAGATGGAAATACTAGACATATTTAAAGAGATCTCAGCATCTTGCGGCTGCAGGGTATTTAATCTGAATGCACTGGTTGGTCTGAAGGAGAAAGTGTACAAAGGGAGGATAAAAAGCTACACAGCATTTCCATCTCTTGACATCTCCAACAGCCTAAGATACAAAATATGATAAGGCTCCTGCTGAGCTAATAAGCCTAACAAATGTCTGTGTCCGTGAAGTAGATGAAGTGGAATCAAGAAGTGGGGGCTGTTGTATGAACATAAGACAGCACCCAGGGTATAATGACTCTGCAGAAAGCTGCAAGGACGGACCCCTCAAGGTAAAAGAGAGAAAAAGAAAAAAAAAAGAAGAAAAAGCTTTTCAGTTCCTTACTAAAAATAAAAGATAAAATAAGATACATTTATCTAAAACATCTTGGGGAAAAAAAACAAAGGGAATAAATACTTCTTGGAATCTTCATAGTCATATTTATAAGTGAGGTTGAAATTAAAAGCAAATTATTTATCAGTAATGGATTAGGTATATATTATTTATTAGTGATGCAGTTTATGTAGTCTGCGTAGAGTTACCGTAATTCAAGTTATATAGACAATGATTTTTACAAAGAAATGTCTAGACATTCTGTTTTGTTTTTGTATATATAACATTGATTTATTATTATTATTATTAATAATAAAAAAACATATAAAATGTATTGTAGCCATATCTTGATACAACAAATAAGTATAAAATCTATTTAGTTATTTGTCTGTCTAGTTCATTGTTTCCCAAACAGGGTGCCTCCAGCTGTTGCAAAACTACAACTTCCAGAATGCCCGGACAGCCTCTTTAATGTCTAAACCTTGGCAACAATAGTGTGTACACCCCTAAGTGAAAATGTTCAAATTGGGCCCTAAATGTCACTATTTTGTGTGGCCACCGGTATTCTCCAGCACTGCCTTCCTTCTTGGGAAGGAAGTTCACCAGAGTTTCAAAGATTCTCACTGGAGTCATCTTCGGCTCCACCATGATGACATGACATAGCTGGTGGATGTCTGAGACCTTGCTCTCCGCCACCTTCCATTTGAGGATGCGAAACAGGTCTGGAGACATCCTTGGTCAGTTCTACACCTTTACCCTTAGCTTCTTGTGCAAGGCAGTGGTCGTCTTTGGAGTCATTATCATGTTGAAATAATGTCCTGTGGCCCTGTCTTTGAAAGAAGAGGATCATGTTCTGATTCAGTATGTCAGGTACATGTTGGCATTCATGGTTCCCTCAATGAACTGTAGCTCCCCGGTGCCAGCAGCACTCATACAGGCCCAGACCATGACACACTTGTGACACCTGAACCAAAGAGACACACTTGTGACACCTGAACCAAATTAGTTCATCTTTGTCTCATGGACCACAGGACATAGTTCTAGTAATCCCTGTCCTTAGTCTGCTTGTTTTTAGCACATTTTTTGGAGGTCTTCTTGTGCATCATCTTTAGAAAAAGCTTACCTTTTGGAGGGCAGACATGCAGACTAATTTGTAGCAGTGGGTAGCATATTGTCTTAGTACTGAAAGGCAGATTACCCACATTATCAACCTCTGCAGCAAAGCTGGCAGCACTTATATGTCTATTTCCAAAAGACAAGACTCTGGATTTGACACTGAGCATGTGCACTCAACATCTTTGGCCAACCATAGGCCTGTTCTAAGTGAAACCTGCCCTGTGAAAAAACTGTATGATCTGGCCCACATTTCTTTTTTTCAGATCCTCAGAGAATTCTATGTCATGAGGTGCCATGTTAAACTTCCAGCGACCAGTATTAGAGAGTGTGAGAGTGATAAAACCAAATTTAAGACATCTGCTTCCCAATTATGCCTGAGACCTTGTAACACTAATGAGGAAAATTGCTATTGGACATTTCCACTTAGAGGTGTACTCACTTTTGTTGCCAAGGTTTAGACATTAATGGCTTTGTGTTAAGTTATTTTGAGGAGAAACAACATTAAGCATTGTTATACAGGTTTTGCGCTCACTACTTTACATTTCAGCAGAGTGTCATTTCTTCAGTGTTGCCACATAAAAAAATATAATAAAATAAACAAAAAAGTGACAGGTGCTCTCACTAAAGTGAAGTACTGAATATATACAGTGTATATATATATATATATATATATATATATATATATATATCAAAGGCTGACTTGTGAGTCGCTCACCCTGTGCACGCCCACCTCGCCACCTGTGCCGTAAACCGTCCGGTACCGCCTCCGGCTGCTCACTTGTGAAGGAAAGAACAAGGTCCGGCACTAGGTTGCATGTAAAAACTTCTTATTTCTTTATTTGAAGATTCTGCAGTACAGGGTAGAAAGTCTGACGCGTTTCGCTAAAAAGCTTAATCGTAGACTACGATAAATAAAGAAATAAGAAGTTTTTACCTGAAACCTAGTGCGGGACCTTGTTCTTTCCTTTATATATATATATATATATATATATATATATATATATATATCGTAACGGAGCTGGATGTGGATCCTCTGACCTGTGTGTCTAAGGTGCCGCTGGTCTTCACCAGAGCCTGCCGCAAGGCAGGATGGGCTTGCTGCGGCAGGCGACACCAAGGTCGCTACCCCCGACACAGCTCGACCACACAGGTAGCTGGGCAATGTGAGGTACCGAAGGATAAGGCAGTAGTGTAGTCAAACGTAGCAGAAGGTCAAGGCAGGTGGCAAAGGTTCGGAGTCTAACAACATAGCGGAAGGTCTGGATACACGGGAAAGGCTAACAGGCTAAAGGGTCGCTTAATCTCAGGCTAGGGGCACTGAAGATCCGGCAGAGAAGTGTGGGAGGTGCAGGGACTTTATAATGTAGTGTCAGGTGCAAACAGTCATTATGGGCGTACTTTCCCCTTAAATTTCAGAGCTCCGGCACGCGCGTGCTCTAGGAGACGGGGACGCCCGCGCCAGAGCTGAGACACAGGGGAGGAGGCGGCAGCGGAACACAGTGAGTGACTGGCCAGGATCCGCATGCGGGCACGTCCCGCGATGCAAATCCCGGCCCCGCCGGCAGACGGGGACACAGGGATTCTGCGCTCAGGGCCAGTGCTTGCGGCCAGAGTGCAGAGTGTAACATATATATATATATATATATATATATATATATATATATATATACCCTCCATTATTAAAACTTGTTAAACTTGCTAAATATTTCCCTGCGCCATACTTAACACATGCCGGCTGTTATCTACAGCCATCATTCACTGGCAATGAGCAGCATTGATATCACTTTGATACCAACCCCAGAATGGGTGAAAATACAATTTGACACATTTACGAAAGTAAATACTAGGTCCACAATGCTGATAGCAAAACCTCACATAGTCTTTACTACAAAATAACAAACAAAGAAAAAGGTAATGCTTTCCCTAATGGACATGTGATAAGTGTATGGACATCATGGCCCTCATTTACTATTGCAAACCCAACATGTTTTGTCGGGTTATGCGCCAGATTCTGTTGCATTACGCCAGAAATTCTGTTTGTGACAGAATTTGCACCAGAATTGGAAATATGGAATTTGTGCCAGAAGGTGGAAAAAGTAGAGAAACCTTAGTAAATATCGTGGAAAATAAATTGTAGGGAATTAAAACACACAAAGAAACCTACACTACACTCTTAGTAAATAAGGGCACATGTGTGCTTTTCACTTGCATGACAAATGGTAAAATGTCTGCTATGTGTTTCAGTTGGAGATACCATGATGTGTGTATATGAGTTTTAAGGGTACCTTTACAGGTACAGGATCCTGCACAGATTTGATGCGTAGGGTTTGTAACTGCAGATTAGAAGCGGTGCTCAATAATTTAGGATAAGTGTCTGATAGCGGGGGATCCAACCGCTGGGACCCCTCCATGATCTCCCATATGGGGACCTAGCATAGCCGCAGCTGTCCACCGCTAATGCGCGTGTCCTCATTGAGGTCGACAACATCCCCCCACCCTATACAGCTCTATGGGAGAGGCCTTATAATAGGCCGGCACTTCCTGTTCTGTAGAGATCTCTACTCAGCAGTCATCTTATCATCATTACAACCTGGATAGCAATGAAGGACAAGAACTCTATAGATGACACAAGGTTACACCATTCATAATAGCATCATCTACTATCACAACTCTACACTGACCTCTGCACAGGTCACAGAGCATGCCCTCAACACCCTCCTACAAAAGTCAATGAGTTAACCCCAGAATACAGATTCCTAGGGTCCAGGTGGCTGCTGTATTACATATCCGTGAACAGCAGCTTAGGCAAGATTGCTGCTCCAATAAACGTAAACCAAGAAAAAAAAAAGAATAAAAGAAATCTATGATCAAGAAACAAAAGCAGAATAGAAAAAAAATTATATATTTCAGGGTTTACTAATATACTGTAAAAATACAGTGATGCATTCCATATAGGAAAGATCACTGAAAGACTAAAAATAAAAGACTAAAGCACTCATCAATACCATTACATAACTTCCTGATGTTGTAAAAGTAGTTTCACTGTCTAACAACTAATATTATTACTATTCACATAGAGTCATTACATTTTGTAGAGAGAAAAAAAAGCAATATAAGATGCACAAATACTTTGGAGCAATGCAATTAAAAGTATACAATACATGAATATATATAACTAATATCAAATGGCTATTTCTTATAAAAAAAATATGGGGGCCATTGTAGAGAAATAGAGTGTCCTTACTGGTGTTCAGGGGAGTAGCTATACGGGTGCAGAGTTAGCATCAGGGCCCTAGTGCCTAAGGGGGCTCCAAAGCACATCTGCCCCATAAGAGACCAGTATAATAAATGGCACATGGGGCCCTCTTGCAGATATTGCCTTGGGGCCCAGAACCTACAAGTTACGCTTCTGCTGTTTCTAGGTGGGAAGAATCTGTACCGGACTCTTTCATGTAAATAAAGGGAAATTTTAGCCAACAAGCAGTTGGGGAAGGATCAAGAAAAGGATATGAAGGGGTTAACAAACATTACAAATCTTAGCATTAAAGTGGTAAAGGGGGTGGTGATTTGATCTTTATGGCCCCTACTCTTCTCTGTACGTCAATAGTTTTGCATTGTGTTCATTTCATTTTCCATGTTTTTAATATTTACAAAATAATTTGAAAGTCAACTATTCTAGAGAGGCAATTTACCTCTGAGGGTGACTTTTAAGCCTTTGTTCTGTTCTCACGGAGGTGACTTAGAACACTATAAAACATTATATATGATATTTATATTAACCATATTTATCCTGGGGGATCTAAGCGTACAAAACCACCTATTGTTTTGCTTTTGCATAATAGTATTCTGCAATATCTTACCTTGAAATATGGTACAAATTGAGCCTTTCTATGATTCTACAACCTCATTTTATGCCGTGCTCAGCTGTCCGCAGATGCTGTTGCTGTCAGGAATGAAGCTCTTGAAAATAATTAATGTAGAATAAATCCTGTATCAGGCTAATGACTCCAGGAGATGACTCAATCATATGTGTCATCTTTTACTTCTTCACAGAGCCACATGGAAACCAAACATCCTTTTGAACACTGTAAATTATTTTGTAATTCACTGGGATATAAAGGTTATAGGACATCTTCTTGGCATGTTTGTCAACAAGTTGTGTTCATTGCATAATTGTATGGTATCAGATCTTTTTTTTTCTGTCTTCATTGCTGTTGTATATGCAATTAAAGGGGTACTCCACAGCATCACCGTTCAGAAAATTTTGGTCTGAATGCTGGGTTCGGGCTGCGGAGGTCACGACCACACCTTCTCTTGATGTCATGCCACGTCCCTTCAATGCAAGTCTATGGGAAGTCCCACATAATTGCATTGAGGGGACGTGGCGATGATGTCACGACTAGAGATGAGCGTATCCTTACTTCCTTCCCTCTTGCTGCCTACTCCTCATCTTCTTGGAGTAGGGCAGCAGCGAAACATGTTGGGAACCGGCAGCGCCAGTTCACCGCAGCCGGTCCCCGACATGTCCCACTGCTACCCTGCTCCAAGAAGATGAGGAGCAGGCAGCGGGAATAAGGACACTGGGGGGGGGAATAAGGATAAGCACACTGGGGCCAATGAATTATTATAAACACACTGGGGTCAATTAATTATAATCAATTTGCATGGGGGTATACATTTGGGGGTCAAATTGTAGTTTTAAAACCCCACCGGCTCCTCGGTGGCTGCCATTCAGGGCTCCTGGCGGGGAATTTAAAAGTGAAAGTTAGAATACACCATACATCACAGGGGAGCGGAGCATGCTGCCCGCTCCCCTGTTTAATAACTTCTGATTGCTTCGGGTCTCATAAGTGAGACCCGATGCTATCAATCCCTCAGCCCATGTACTACAACACCATCATAGTCTGTTCCATGGTGGGGGTAGTAGTAAAAACACTAATGTAGCCTCCCCAGCCACCGTCAGACTTCCGCGGAAAACAAGTATGTTCCATGATGGGAGTAGTAGTATTCCTGGCTGCAGGAGTCTGTAGGCAGAGTTGTTAAAATGGCCATAAAATAACGGTACATGATGGATGTTATAACGGGTCTTAACGGATTAATATGCCCGTTATTTTGACGGACATTATTCAACCGTTAGCACCCTTTATTTCTTTGTTATTATATCTTATTATACAATACAGAAAACGGATGTTTAATAACGGATGAATACTCAGTGTGAAAGTAGCCTAAAATGTACACTCCATTCTTGGGTATATAAAAAATTATAAAGCCACCAAAATAAAAATGTTTATGTTAATTTTTAAACAGGGATTAATTTATGTGGGCGGGCAGGGACCTACAAATGTAGCCAGCAATAATAAAAATGTAGAAAGGGGCCATTTAAATGTAAAAATAATATATTTTTTATAATTATCTTTTTTTTATTATTAATGTATTTTAATATTGTGTTTAACAAAGTGTGTATGTGTGTTTCACTTTTTTTTCAAAATTTTTTAGGTAGTTCTACTACTCCTAGCATGGAACAGACTGTTCCATGATGGGAGCTGTAGTTCCTGTACTAATAGACAGATCACATCAGGTGTCACTCCTGACACCCAATACGATTGTCCTTTCTATTGCAGAGATGGAACGCCTTTCTCCTGCGCTCGCATCTCTGCACTATACTCCGGCTGGCCAGTGATGTGAATAAAATTCACATCACTTAATTATATTTCCCGCAGAGAGCTGTAATTGGCCAGATGGTTCCAGCCACTCACAGCTCTCTGCGGGAAACCTGAATAATAAGTATATATATGGCATATACTCATACTACAGTGGGACCAGAGAAGAGCGGCTGGCCACCCGCATCTATACATTATACAGGACAATCGCATCGGGTGTCAGAAGTAACACCAGCTGTGATCTGTCAATTAATGCAGGTACTACAGCTCCCAGCATGGAGAAGAGTGTGCTCCATGTTGGGAGCAGGAGTACCTGCAGGTTAGGACAAATCACCACAGGTATCACTCCTGACACCCGCTGTGATCGTCCTATCTATTGCAGAGATGCGAGCGCAGGAGAAAGCCACTCACACCTATACATTATACAGGATGATCGCAGGGATGTTGCTAATGAAGAAATTTGTTATTTCAAATCAAGTCGAAGATCAGGTTCGGTCCGAATCGAATTTTTCATGAAATTTGGAAGGAATTTGACTTCGCAAGATTCGATTCACTCATCTCTAGTGGCGTATGCATGAGGAGACCATATAGTGGCTGAATGACACAGCGAGGAGGTGGCGGCAACTTGAGGAGGCCATATAGTGGATAAATGACACAGCGTGGAGTTGGTGGAAGCATGAGGAGAACAAGGGTTGGCAAGGGTTACTCACCCTAAAAAGGGCGGCCCCACACAGGAACCTCTCCCTATTTCCACCTAAAAACACTGCCATTTCCCAGGGTTTTTAGTTGGAAATAGGGAGAGGTTCCTGTGTGGGACGCCCTTTTTAGAGCTAGTAACACTTGCTTCCAAAAGGTGGAAGGGAACAAGGTGTTGTCTATTGTAGCAGGTGGGGGTAAAAACTTCCCCTGTAAGGCCCTACTCTCAAGTGTTACTCTCCCTAAAAAGGGCTGCCCCACACAGAAACCTATCTCTATTTCCAACTAAAAACCCTTGGAAATGTCAGTGAATATTAGGTGCTAACATTGGGACCCTGCCCACGCTTCACCTTCTGCCGAGACATTCTGCATGTGGCCAAATTAACATCCTCCAGATGATTGATGAAAAAACTGCCACACCACCTAGTAGCTGATTTCCCCCCAACAGTCTGCACTGATTGACTGCTACTGCCACTGACTCCATGAACCCCCTGTTCCACTAGCTCCCTGGAAGGTAGGCTGCCGCGAAGCAGGTGGTCTACCCCAGGCACGTTTGGCTCCAGACTTCCCACTTCTGTCACCATACTGACTGCCAACCATGCTACCACCTTGCTGGCTCAGCTGCTACCTCACGAGCAACCTGCAACCCTCTTCTCCTGATGATGATAACGCCTCTTCTGCACCTGGCTCCCAAGTGCGATCGGCTTCATCACCATTGAGTTGTGTCTGAACATCCCTGATGTCCTCAGGTTCCTCAACAGTGTCTGATTAAGTAGCCTAAATGCTCGCAACACCAACTCCCACGCTACTCTTCTCATCACTACTTGCCCGCCTAGCAGAGGAAGTGGCAGATGTTTCCCCCACTTCTTGGCTGGGCAGTAGCTGCTGACTGTCCTCTAGTAGATCGTCCTCACTAAATAGTGGAGCTGAACCCACAGCTTACGATACTTCTGTAGGGGAGGGAACAGCATAGGACAGAGGCAATGGGAGGACAGGGACTTCTCCCGGGCCATGCCAACTGAGGGTTGTGTCTGAGGGACCCACCAACTGTTGACTGGGGGTGTCAGATATCACTTGTGAGGAAGTGGATGACCGAGTTAACCAATCAATGATGGAAGATGGGTTGCTGGTCGAGACACGACCGCTAGCTGTTACTTTAAGCTCAGGCCTCTCACTGCCATTCCTGCTGCCACTCACCCCTAGTCTGCTGCAACCTCTGCCTAATGAATTTAGGCCTCTGCCACTCCTCTGTTCACGTCCTGGCACTTCTCTGCCTGACATACTTATACACCAGCTGAGTGCGTATATGTTACACTTATGAGAGAAGGACAATACGCTCCACTACGCTTAAAACTGTTTATGGCTACAAAAGCAGGTGTGTAGTTTTGGATGGCCTTTCAGAGTAACTAGGCCCTTATGACTTTAACCGGAACAATATTGTACACCACGTAGGTATACGTACAGTATACACTTATGAGAGGAGGACAATATGCTCCACTACCCTTAAAACTGTAATAGACTACAGAAACAAGTGTGTATCTTTGGATGGCCTTTCACAGTAACTAGGCCCAAATTAGTTTAACAGGAAAAATATAAAGGACACCATGTTGGTGTATGGACAGTTTACACTTATGAGATGAGGACTATGCGCTCCGCTACAAACTGTATTAGGCTGGGTTCACACTACGTTTTTGCCATACTGTTTTCAATCCGTTTTTCTAAAGAAAACCGCATGGCAAAAAAACGGATGGAACAGTATGGAAAAAAGTAAACCGTATGCGTTTTTAAACAGTATACTGTTTTTAAAAGTGCATACAGTTCCGTCAGTTTTTATAGAAAAAAAAACTCATACGTTTTTGAAAATTTTGTCCATTTTTAATGGGAGGGGTCTTGGGTGGGGACTTTAGGATTCAAATGCGCATGTGCACAGTAAAAATGTATAAGTTTTTCCCGTATGGAACCGTATACATGTGCGTTTCCCATTGACGTCCATGTTTAAAAAAACGTATGCGGTTGCAGTACGGTTTTTAAACCGGAGTCAAAACCGTGGTTGACCACAATTTTGTCTCCGGTTTAAAAACCGTACTGCAACCGCATACGTTTTTTTAACATGGACGTCAACGGGAAACGCACATGTATACGGTTCCATACGGGAAAACGTATACGTTTTTACTTTTCACATGCACATTTGAATCCTAAAGTCCCCACCCAAGACCCCTCCCATTAAAAATGGACAAAATTTTCAAAAACATATGGGTTTTTTTCTCTATAAAAACTGACGGAACTGTATGCACTTTTAAAAACAGTATACTGTTTAAAAACGCATACGGTTTACTTTTTTCCATACTGTTCCATCCGTTTTTTTGCCATACGGTTTTCTTTAGAAAAACGGATTGAAAACAGTATGGCAAAGGCGTAGTGTGAACCCAGCCTAAGCCTACAAAATCAAATGTGTAGCTTTGGCTGGCTTTCACAGTAACTAGGCCCAAATTAGTTTAACAGGAAAAAAAATGTACACCACCTATGTACGCACAGGTTACACTTATGAGAGGACAACAAGCTTCACTACGCAACCTGAATCAGGCACTGAAATCAGGTGACTATGGCTTTTTGTGAGCACTCTAAATGGCCCGTTAGCTTTAGAGTTGTAGTACACGCTAGTGCTGCAGCAAAGAGTCACTGAGTAGTACAGCCCAGTATAGTATTATTATGCACTAATAGCTTTTAGTGCTCACCCCAACTGGCCCCTGTTAGCTTTAGAGTTGTAGTACATACTAGTGCTGCAGCACAGAGTCGCTGTATAGTACAGCCCAGTACAGTATTATCATGCACTCATAGCAGGTGACAATGGGTTTTAGTGCTCAGCCGCTCAGTTCTCTCTCTCCCTTCCCTGTCAGTGCTTTTCTGCAGTGATTTGGGCTTGTGGTAAATTGCTGCTGTGAAGTTGGTTTTCTGTGCAACACATACACTGCTTAATAAAACGCTCTCTCTGAAATACAACGCTTGAATGGCTGGCCGCAAGATGGTTGACAATTATATAGGGCTGTGACATCACATACCGTCTCTGCTCCCCGGTCACCCACCCGTATCTATCACCCATCCGCAAGCTGTTGTAACTATAATTCCCAACATGTCCTCATTGTAAAAGCATGCTGGGAGTTGTAGTTCTGCAACAGCTAGCGGGTGGGTGACAGATGCGGGTGGCCGGGGAGTGGAGCTGCACAAAAGTCTGACCTTTTTAAAAATTGCTTTCAAAGGCAAGTTTGTAAGCCAGGTCCGACCTGGCTTACACTTGCAACTCTTTTAAGGGGGGTTGCAACTTTTTTTTTTTTTGCTTACGTGTGACTTTCGCGCTTGATAAATTCCGACCACTGCAAAGTGAAAACTGAAAATTGCTTGTGTAGGGCTGATTGGTATTTTTCGCTTACCCACGAAATTCACATAAAAAGTTGCTTATGCACATGTGCGACTTTTTGTGTGACTTTTGAATGCATATAAATCCCTTGATAAATCTCCCCCTAAATGTCCAAACTAGAGGAGTGAGGGCACGGCTCACAAGAGCTTACAGTCTATGAGGAATGGGGTTGAGACAAAAGGCAGAAAATGCTTTATTTGAGTAATGTCCAGCCATCACATATATATAGACAAAAAGGAGCACACAGGATCAGCCAGTCTCTTGGGTGGATATTTATCAAAACCTGTGCAGATGAAAAGTTGCTGAGTTGCCCATAGCAACCAATATGATCTCCTCTTTCATTTTTCACAGGCCTTTTAAAAAATGAAAGAAGAAATCTGATTGGTTGCTATGGGCAACTCAACAACTTTTCCTCTGGACAGGTTTTGATAAATCTCGCCCTATGTGTTCAGATACAAAGTGCATGAAGTGTAGGGGAACACCATTTAGGTAGTGTTATAATGCTGTCTATATATAGGTTTTTAGGGAACATACACTGTGGGTGTTAGGAATGATTCTTATTGAGGCATACAGAGTTCCAATGGGTGCACATAGAGGTCTATTAGTCCTCCATAATGGTTCGGCACATCATGGTGTTTGTGTTCATGCACTTGACATTATTATGGATCAAAACAAACAGAAAACCTTGGGGGCATGGCTATATTAGAGTAATCTTTTGTGCCTCCAATTTTATATGGTGACAGTTCTTTTTACATGGATCCCGTACCAATTAATGAGAAAAACATATTTGCAAACTGTATGGCAGGGGCGTTGCTAGGGACCTAAAAAATCGGGGGCACGGGTCCACAGGCCTACTCCAACATGCTCAATAAGGTCAACACAAGTTAACATACTCAGATAACCATACTCAGATAAGATAAAAGCAGCCCTAAAGACTCAAAACATTAAGACACTTAAAAAATGAACGGGGCTATAAGCCATGCACCGTTCATTGTATATTGGTGGTGCTGGGTTAGTGCAGCTCAGCTCACGTTCATGTCAATGGCAGCTGAGCTGCAGTAATTCAGTGCCACTACTACACAATAGCTTACGGCCATGGTTATTTTGTATGTGTGCCAGCTCCGAAACTTGCATGAACATCTGATTGGCCAGACATTGTTCAACTATCACGAGGACAGACCACCAATGTAAAAAGTCTGCAAAGAACATTTATGATGAGAAGTGATAATGAGCAATGAAGTCTACTCTACATCCACAGTACAGGGAAAGCTGACACAGAGATGAAGCCTAAAGAGGGGTGACCAAGGGGGAAATTACACATTAGTCATAAAATGTCCAGAAGTAATGCTGCATCTCATGTAAACACAGAGGACGACTTATCCTGAAAAGTCACCTTATCTGACAAAACACCAGAGAACAGAATGGTAAGGATTGGTGAACTCCACTGCACAACCCTTCTGTTACTAGAAAGATAAAATAACACTAGAGGAGTCCGACAGTGTCGCTTACACAGAGCCAGTGCTAGACTATTTTATGCCCTAGACAAGTCAGCTAATCGCAAAATCCCCCATTCCAATTATTCTTTAATTACCAACAAACGTGGATCCACATTATTAACCCCTTAAGGACCCGGGGTTTTTGCATTCTCGTTTTTTCCTCCTTGCCTTTAAAAAAATCATAACTCTTTCAATTTTGCACCTAAAAATCCATGATGGCTTATTTTTTGCGTCACCAATTTTAATTTGTAATGACGTCAGTCATTTTATCCAAAAATCTACGGTGAAACGTAAAAAAAAATCATTGTGAGAAAAATTGAAAAAAACCCACCATTTTGTAACTTTTGGGGGCTTCCGTTTCTACGTAGTAAATTTTTTGGTAAAAATGACACCTAATCTTTATTCTGTAGGTCAATACAATTAAACTGATACCCTACTTATATAGGTTTGATTTTGTCGTACTTCTGGAAAAAATCATAACTACATGCAGGAAAATTAATACGTTTAAAATTGTCATCTTCTGACCCCTATAACTTTTTAATTTTTACGTGTATGGGAGCGATATGAGGGCTCATTTTTTTTTGCACCGTGATCTGAAGTTTTTACCGGTAACATTTTTGCATTGATAGTACTTATTGATAGCTTTTTATTCCCTTTTTTATTCCCTTTTTCATGATACAAAAATGCACTATTTTGGACTTTGGAATTTTTTTAGCGCGTACGCCATTGACCATGCCGTTTAATTAACAATATATTTTTATAATTCGGACATTTCCGCACGCGGTGATACCATATGTGTTTATTTTTATTTACACTGTTTTTTTATGGGATAAGGGGGGTGATTCAAACTTTTAATAGGGGAGGTGTTAAATGATCTTTATTCACTTTTTTTCACTTTTTTTTGCAGTGTTATAGCTCCCATAGGGACCTATAACACAGCACACACTGATCTTTTACATTGATCGATGATTCTGCCGCTTAACTGCTCATGCCTGGATCTCAGACACTGAGCAGTGATTCGGCGATCGGACAGCGAGGAGGCAGGTAGGGATCCTCCGGCTGTCTTGTAAGCTGTTCGGGATGCCGCAATTTTGCCGCAGCTATCCCGAACAGCATCCTGAGATAACCGGCATGCTTTCACTTTCACATTAGACGCAGCGTTCAAGTTTGAATGCCGTGTCTAAAGGGTTAATAGCACGGCACCATGATCAATGCCGCACGCTATTAGCCACGCATACGTCATGGGTCCTTAAGAGGTTAAATGGGTACTCCCGTGGAAAACTTTTTTTTAAATCAACTGGTGCCAGAAAGTTAAACATATTTGTAAATTACTTCTATTAAAAAATCTTTATCCTTCCTGTACTTATTAGCTGCTGAATACTACAGAGGAAATAATTTTCTTTTTGGAACACAGAGCTTTCTGCTGACATCATGACCACAGTGCTCTCTGCTGACATCTCTGTCCATTTTAAGAACTGTCCAGAGTAGGAGAAAATTCCTATAGTAAACAAATGTAGTATACAGACCCTAAAAAGTACGGAAAAGATTATGATTTTTTAATAGAAGTAATTTACAAATCTAATTAATTGAAAAGAAAGGAGGATTGTGCAGCTCACAAAAAATTTGTAGAGGTGTATATATGGTATAGTACGTACACCAAAGAAATACAATATAAATTTGTAAAAGAAGAAAAAAGTAGGAACCGTCACTTCAAGACTAATACCAGAAAAACTGATACATGATGAATTTATACAAAATATAGAAATATGGAACCGTGTTTCAATTGATGATAATAGCAAAATGAATTTATTAAAACATATAGCAAATAAAATACATAAAAAAGCCTCCTTACACAGGGCCCTTGTGGGGAGGCAGATATAAAATAAATAATTATTACCACTCTATAGGGATAACTACTAATCCGGCATCTGCTAATTCGGAAACAATCTCAGTCCGCAAGTTTTATGCATGTAAATTAAATGTCCCAAGTATAGACAGACGTATCAGGAATATATATTTACCAGCTGGGGATATTCAGGATAACAAAATCATCCAAGATCCATATATGTCCAAGACTTGTGAGGCAAATGTGCTATAGTAGATGCTGACTTATATTCCTGCGGCTGGTCTGCCTGCCATAGACCGGGTGGAAAGCCGCTATCTACGGATGAAGGAAATCCAGCTCCTGGAGGACTTAGTAAACTGTGATGGATGCTGGCATGCAATCCAGCGGCTGGTCTGCCTGCCACAGACTGAATGGGAAGCCACTATTCATGGAGGAAAAGATAGAAGAATACAGCCTCGTGGGGAGTCTAAGAGTCTGACGTCAGCCAGGTAGAGGTAGGAAAGCCGGTGAAAGTGGAGAAATAGGTGGGACCAAGCGGCTGGATTAGGGATCGATGTTAAACTTGTATAGTGGAAACCCAAATGTGGATGCGGTAATAGTGTGGTAATTCACTTCTAGACGCATTTCAGGGTACTTGACCCTTTCCTCAGTAAATATATCATACAAATGAAGCAACAGTTCCTTTTATACAGCTGTACCTATAGGTAATAATTATTTATTTTATATCTGCCTCCACACAAGGGCCCTGTGTAAGGAGGCTTTTTTATGTATTTTATTTGCTATAAGTTTTAATAAATCAATTTTGCTATTATTTCATATTTCTATATTTTGTATAAATTCATCATGTATCAATTTTTCTGGCATCAGTCTTGAGGTGATGGTTCCTACTTTTTTCTTAATTTACAAATCTGTTTAACTTTCTGGCACCAGTTGATTTAAAAAAAAAAAAAAAGTTTTCCACGGGAGTACCCCTTTAACCCCTTAAGGACCACAGGTTCTTTCATTTTTTACTTTTGTATTTTCCATCTCCCCTTCTAAAAATCAGAACACTTTAAATTTTGCACCTAAAGACCCATATAAGGGCTTGTTTTTATGCCACCATTTGTACTTTGTAATGACATCAATCATTCACTACAAAATCTACAGAGAAACAAAAGAAAAATCTTTATGGGGCAAAATTGAAAAAAGAAAAGCCATTTTGTAACTTTTCGGGGCTTCTGATTCTACACAATGCACTTTTCAGTAAAAATTACACATTATCTTCTGTAGGTCCATACGATTAAAATGATACCCAACCTATATAGGATGTATTTTGTTTTACTTCTTTTAACCCCTTAAGGACGCAGGGTTTTTCCGTTTTTGCATTTAAATTTTTTCCTCATCACCTCCTAAAAATCATAACACTTTTAATTTTGCACCAAAAATTCCATATTATGGCTTATTTTTTGCACAACTAATACTAATTTGCAGTGAAATTAGTCATTTTAACAAAAAATCCACGGCAAAACGGAAATAAAATTCATTGTGGGACAAAATTGAAGAAAAAATGCCATTTTGTAAATTTGGTGACTTTCGTTTCTACGCAGTGCATTTTTCAGTAACACTTACACCTTATCTTTATTCTGTAGGTCCATATGGTTAAAATGATACCCTACTTATATAGGTTGGATTTTGTCGTACTTCTAAAAAAAAATCATAACTACATGCTGGAAAAATTATACGTTTAAAATTGTCATCTTCTGACCCCTATAACTATTTTATTTTTCTGCGTACGGGCTGGTATGAGGGCTCATTTTTTGTGCCGTGTTCTGGTGTTTTTTTATAGGCACCATTTTTGTATTGATCAGACTTTTTGATCACTTTTTATAAATTTTTTCATGATATAAAAAGTGACCAAAAATACGCTATTTTTGACTTTGGAATTTTTTGGCGCGTACACCATTGACCGTGCGGTTTAATTAACAATATATTTTTATAGTTCGGACATTTCCACACATGGCGATACCCCATATGTTTATTTTTATTTCTATTTACACCATTTTTTTTTTGATTGGGAAAAGGGAGTTGATTCTTAACTTTTATTAGGGAAGGGGTTAAATGGTCTTTATTGAATTTTTTTCACACTTTGTTTTGCAGTGTTATAGCCCCCTCTAGTGGCTATAGCACTGCACATACCAATCTCATACGCAGATCAGCCCCATACATTAACATGGAGAAGATCAGTGTTATTGGCGGTCGATTGCTCAAGCCTGGATTTCAGACTTGGAGCAGACTGGATCTTAGCCCAGGGTCCCGGCTTTCATTAGCCACCAGGACCGACCCACTATGACGGGGGGTCGCGGTGTGACCCCGCGTTATATACCAGGACCGGGTGCAGGGCGTACATGTACGCCCTGTGTCCTTAAGAGGTTAAAAATTACAACTATTTGTACCAAAATTAGCATGTTTAAAAATGTCCTCCTCCGACCCCTATAACTTTTTTATTTTTCCGTACACAGGACTATATGTGGGCTAATTTTTTATGGGACTTTTTGATCACTTTATATAAAAAAAAAATTTGGGGTATTAAAAGTGACCAAAAATATGCAATTTTGGATTTAGGAATTTCTTTTTTTATGTGTATGCCATTGACCGTGTGGTTTCATTAATGTTATATTTTTATAGTTCAGACAATTACACACACAACAGTACCACATATGTTTCTGTTTATTTTTTTTACATTTTTTTATGGGTAATGGGGGGGGGGGGCTGATTCAAACTTTTTTTTAGGGTAGTGGTTAAATCACAATTATTAGCTTTTTTTTTTCCTTCTTTCTTTACACTTTTTTTTGTCCCCATTGGGGACTATTACATGCAATAATTAGATTGCATACACTGAACAATGCTATGCCATAGCACAGCATAAATCAGTGTTATTTGGGCTCAATTGCTCCAGCCTGCAGAGCCTGGCTGGAGCATTGAGGCACAGATCAGACGGCAAAGAGGCAGGTAAGGTTTTCACTGCAGCGGTCCCAAACAGCCAGCTGAGCTATCCGGGATATGTTTTCTCTCATTTTAGATGCCGCAATCAACTTTTATTGCGGCATCTAAAGGCTTAATACCGGATATCAGCCCCATCGGCGATGTCGAGTATTAGCCGCAGGTCCTGGTTGCTGAAAGCAACTGGGTCCCACCGGGTATGAAGTGCACTCAGAACCCTAAGGAGTGAACTCAAACCACCCTGCACATTACTTTCAGTGCTCGTTCACACAACATTGCCACATGAATTACCCCAATGGCTGGGCACCAAAGTCATTCATACATTTCTCTCTATTTAGGTATAGACAGAGATCTATCATTCAAGGCTGGTGGGCAGGGAGAAGCTGTCAGGGACCACCCTGATGACTAGTGTTCAGACAGCATGATTACAGGTACCCTTTAATGTAGGTCACACCTGGTAATTTGTATTTCTGTTTAGGGTGATATCGCTCTCCCAAAATAAGGGTGACATCATTCAGCTCATAGATCTCCTGTAAAAAATCTTTATTGCAATCAAATATGTTTACTACTTAATATACATCTAAAAACACTTTATAAAACTATGCGGCTAATGTTTATTGCAATCATGAAATCTATCTCAAAACTCTTTTCAGTGACTGAATAATGAAATGAATTTCCCCAGAAGTTATGGTCAAAGCTCGGTTGGCTGAGATGACAAATTAGTGAGAGTCTGTGGATACTGTATTTCTCAGCAGGTCATTTTGTGAATGATACTCGCACAGGAGGCAAACAAATTAAGGTTGTCATGGAAACTTGATTCCATAAAAAAAGGAAAAAGAAAATGTTGCACACTTGAAAATTTTCTCCTACAACAGAATCTTTATATTTTAGGCTTTGAATTCCAGCAGGAGTTTAACCCCTTAAGGACGCAGGACGTAAATGTACGTCCTGGTGCGGTGGTACTTAACGCACCAGGACGTACATTTACGTCCTAAGCATAACCGCGGGCATCGGAGCGATGCCCGTGTCATGCGCGGCTGATCCCGGCTGCTGATCGCAGCCAGGGACCCGCCGGCAATGGCCGACGCCCGCGATCTCGCGGGCGTCCGCCATTAACCCCTCAGGTGCCGGGATCAATACAGATCCCGGCATCTGCGGCAGTACGCGATTTGAATGAATGATCGGATCGCCGGCAGCGCTGCTGCGGGGATCCGATCATTCATAACGCCGCACGGAGGTCCCCTCTCCTTTCTCCGTGCGGCTCCCGGAGTCTTCTGCTCTGGTCTGTGATCGAGCAGACCAGAGCAGAAGATGACCGAAAACACTGATCTGTTCTATGTCCTATACATAGAACAGATCAGTATTAGCAATCATGGTATTGCTATGAATAGTCCCCTATGGGGACTATTCAAGTGTAAAAAAAAATGTAAAAAAATGTAAAAGTAAAAAATAAGTGAAAAATCCCCACCCCCAATAAAAAAGTAAAACGTCCGTTTTTTCCTATTTTACCCCCAAAAAGCGTCAAAATTTTTTTTATAGACATATTTTGTATCGCCGCATGCGTAAATGTTCGAACTATTAAAATAAAATGTTAATGATCCCGTACGGTTAACGACGTGAACGAAAAAAAAAAAAAGTCCAAAATTCCTACTTTTTTAATACATTTTATTTAAAAAAAATTATAAAAATGTATTAAAAGTTTTTTATATGCAAATGTGGTATCAAAAAAAGTACAGATCATGGCGCAAAAAATGAGCCCCCATACCGCCGCTTATACGGAAAAATAAAAAAGTTATAGGTCATCAAAATAAAGGGATTATAAACGTACTAATTTGGTTAAAAAGTTTGTGATTTTTTTTAACCGCAACAATAATATAAAAGTATGTAATAATGGGTATCATTTTAATCGTATTGACCCTCAGAATAAAGAAAACATGTCATTTATACCATAAATTGTACGGCGTGAAAACGAAACCTTCCAAAATTAGCAAATTTGCGTTTTTTGTTTTAATTTCCCCACAAAAATAGTGTTTTTTGGTTGCGCCATACATTTTATGATATAATTAGTTATGTCATTACAAAGGACAACTGGTCGCGCAAAAAACAAGCCCTCATACTAATCTGTGGATGAAAATATAAAAGAGTTATGATTTTTAGAAGGCGAGGAGGAAAAAATGAAAACGTAAAAATTAAATTGTCTGAGTCCTTAAGGCCAAAATGGGCTGAGTCCTTAAGGGGTTAAAGTGCAAAACCACCAAATGTACCCACAATGTTTCTGACCCCTCATACTTCACCATATTTTCTCTACAACAATGTCCACCTTGTAACATCGCTTTTTTATCTTCATGTACGGTGGATCTAAATTACATGACTGAGAAATGTAAACAAATATTATTGTTTATAAGAAACAATTTAATTAATATGTATATTCATTTATGTGGTCACAGATTAACTATATATTATTGTAAACCATAAAGGATATTTTTTTATTGCTCCAGTGCATCTATAAAATAAAAAATAACAAAGCAACTTTGCAAGGTATATCAGATAATTGTGGCCTATCATTTTATGCATCTAGCTCGTATGCAAACGTATGTGTAACATACAAATAAATCTTGCCTAGTTTGATCCTGTAACAATAATTTAAAGGGCACAAAAGATCCCAATTGTCTGATAAATGAGGGTTTGCTTGTTCCTCAATTGATCACTGGCTCTTTTGCACAGATCAAGTGTTTCAGTAAATGCTCATTCACACAATGGTCGGCACATGTAAAATGGGCCCTTATTGTCACATATGGGCAGGGAACAGTGAAGCCCTAACTCACCCACAGCCACTGTCCCTACCTATTGCCTATCCGCCCTAAGTGGCAGATTGATAACCACAATGACAAACCCTCCCTGTTAAATGCTGGGGCAGCGTTGTCAAAATAATAAAATACAAAACAGTCGGAGTCGGGAAACAGCTGGAGGCACAAAAACTAACAGAGATACACTAAGACAAACACAAAATAAAGCGAGGTCAGACTAGCCAGGTTCAATAACAGGAGTAAGCAGAGTACCAGAACACTAAGCAGGAGAGTAGTCAAAAAGCCAGGTCAAAGATCAAAAACCTGAAGTCAGAAACACTATAAGATTGCTGGTTACCAAACAGAGTATTTTACTGGCAAGGACTAGAAGCACACTGCAGGTTTAAATGGCCAGCTACACATGTGTGATATCAGCATGGTCAGCTGACCAGCCCAGATAGCTAGGGCGTAACCAGCAACCAAACCAAAGCTCAAGAAAGTTTAACCCTTCGGGTCAGACACAGAAGGCTCAGTCCATTTCCCCCCCCTCCCTTTTATGAGGGGCCTCAGGACCCTCAACAACCTGAGAGAACAAAGGAACCAGCTTGGATACAGATGGACCATCATTCACACCACTCATTGGTGTCCTCACAATCCTCCTTGCTTTTCACATATTCAGATGTTACTTGCACAATATCAACTGGCTTAATAGCACCCCCAGATGAAAAATCAGAATGAGCCGCAAATAAATTAATGCCACCCAAAGGAATGTTGCCAGGCTTAGATGCCTGTGAAGCGAGACATACCAGTGCCCAAGTGGCCTCCACAATTATCACTTGGACGCGGATGCTTGACACAAGACCTGTTGAAGTGTGTGTTCTCTCAACAGTTGAAACACAGCTCGCTGAGCTGGTGAAATCTCCAGCATTCTTCAGGGATACGGATGCATACTATCTGCATGGGCTCCACCTCGGACACAGGTTGGTGATGAGAAACAGGAGACGAGTCAAGCAGAAAAAGAGAGGTGGAGAAAGAAGAACACTCCCATCTGCGTTCACGCAGACGTCTATCCAAGTGCACAGCTAACGTCATAGCTTGGTCAAAGGTGTCAGAAGAGGGGTAAGTAAGGTCCTTTATGGTGTCAGATAATCCCAATCTGAACTGGCAAATCAAAGCTGGTGTGTTCCATTTGGAGGCCACACATCAATTTATAAAGTCTGCACAGTACTCCTCTACTGGTCTGCGTCCCTGTTTTAACGTACGCAGCTCGGTCAGGTTTTGCATACAAGAGACCCAATTCCAGAAACAATGAATCCACTGATCTAAGACGTGCATATGGAAGATGCACATGATGTAATTTTTGCTCTCATTTTTGATTTATTAATGCTACACAATGTGTAATATTTAACATTGCCAATTCCTAGCAAAAGTAAAAAAGCTATACATATCAATGATCTATATAATACACTGACATTGTTATTTATGGAATGATCAAACTTTGTATAGAAATCGAATATATACATTATGTATGAGCAATCTTCCAGTATAGGCTCAGTGGGAAACAGTCAATGCAAAGCAAGATATATGCTCATGTATTTGTAAAAAGTAAATGCTAGCATCCACTCTTCTATAAAAGTGCACTGGTCTACTAGTATTGAGGGAACTGGCAGAAATAGATTATGCATTGACATAATTCAGCATACTTTACCATCCTACATAGAGTATTTTGAATAGAGATTGATATGCCAAACTAAAGATGAAATTGTACCTCCATGTTCAATAGGATGCTAACAAGTTTTATGTTTATGCACAAAAAATAAATGTAACGGTGTAGATGGGGACAGTAGCTACCATTTGCTTTTATGCACAATACATTTTCAATAATACATTTACTGTGAATCTTCCGTGCCAAATATGTACAGTAAATTTGTCAAGTCTGTGAGATTAGCTCCACAGAACGAGTAAAATTGTAGCAAAATAGATGTAAGAGAAAGGTACACAGAAGTAACATTAAACCCCTTAAAGGGCTACTCCAGTGAAAACTTTTTTTTTTTTTTTTTATCAACTGGTGACAGAAAGTTAGAAAGAGTTGTAAATTACTTCTATTACAAAAATCTTAATCTTTCCAGTACTTATTAGCTGCTGAATACTACAGAGGAAATTATTTTCTTTTTGGAACACAGAGCTCCATGCTGAATCATGACATCTCTGTCCGCTTTAAGAACTGTAGAAGAAAATCCCCATAGCAAACATATGCTGCTCTGGACAGTTCCTAATGCTACGCCGAGCGCTCCGGGTCCCTGCTCCTCCCCGGAGCGCTCACGGCGTTCTCCTCTCTGCAGCGCCCCGGTCAGACGCGCTGACCGGGAGCGCTGCACTGTCTCTGCTGGCGGGCATGCGATCCGCGTAGCGGGACGCTCCCGCCTGCGGGTCACATCCCAATCCACTCACCTGTCCCGTTCCCCGGCAGTCACGTCCCGACGCGCGCGGCCCCGCTCTCTAGGGTGTGTGTGCGCCGGCTCTCTGAGATTTAAAGGGCCAGTGCACCACTAATTGGTGCCTGGCCCAATCAGTGTCAATCACTTCCATTGTCATAAAACCCACTTCCCCTTCCTGTCCCTGCCGGATCTTGTTGCCTTAGTGCCCTGAGAAAGCGTTTTAGTGTGTTCCCAAGCCTGTGTATCAAGACCTTCTGCTGTTGCCCCTGACTACGACTCTTGCCGCCTGCCCTGACCTTCTGCTACGTCCGACCTTGCTCTTGCCTTGTCCCTGTGTACCGCACCTGTCTCAGCTGTCAGTGGGGTTGAGTCGATATCGAGTGGAACGACCTGGGGGTTACCTGCCGCTGCAAGTCCATCCCGCTTTGCGGCAGGCTCTGGTGAAAACCAGTAACCCCTTAGATTCCGTTCCCCTGGTGCGGCCCACGCCATCACCTCACTGACACAGAGGATCCACCTCCAGTGTCCTCGCTGCATACCAGTCCGGATCCTGACACCTAAATTGGACAGAGATGTCAACAGAGAGCTCTGTGTTCCAAAAAGAAAATAATTTCCTCTGTAATATTCAGCAGCTTATACGTACTGGAAGGATTAAGATTTTTTTAATAGAAGTAATATACAAATCTGTTTAACTTTCTGGCACCAGTTAATAAAAAAAAATAAAAAAAGTTTTCCACTGGAGCACCCCTTTAAGGACACATTTTTGTCTTGAAGACACATCCAATTTTATTTTTGCATTTTTGTTTTTTCCTCCTCAACTTCAAAGAACCGTAACTGTCATATTTCCATTTACAGACCCATATGAGGACTTGTTTTCTGTGCAACCATGTGCACTTTGTACATGCATTGTGAATTTTACTATTAAATTTACAGCGAAACAAAAAATATATATATTATTTGAAAAGAAAACTTGCAAATTTTGGAGGGGTTTTTCATGCTGTTCACTATACTGTAAAACTGACATGTTTTCTTTATTTTGTGGGTCAATATGATTAAAATGATACCCATGTTAGAAACTATGTTCTATTACTGTACTGCTATTAGAAAAGCTCAAACATATTTTTTTTTTACAAAATTAGTATGTTTAACATTGTGATATTTTGACCACCTATAACTTTCTAATTTTTCTTTAAACAGGGCTGTATGATGTATAATTTTTATATGCATAGGCATAGCACTGATCAGTATAATTGGCAATCTACTTTTTTGTCTACTTGAAGGCCAGAGTGATCTACTAGAAGGCTATAGTGATCATATGAGCCATCAGAACCACTTTATTGCCGCAGGTGCCGTGATCAGTATCAGTCTATGGCAGGTGGGAATGATAAAGCACAGGGGGGGGGGTGAAGTGGCACAGTGTGGGATCAAGGGGGATAATCAATTGACACAGAGAGGAAATAAGGGAGAGAATGAAGATGCACAGGGGGTGATAAAAGGGGAATGAAGTGACATGGGGGGGGGGGATCAAGAGGGGGAATAAAGTACCCGAGGGGCATATCAAGGCGCAGGAGTGAAGTAGCACAGTGGGGGATCAAGGAGGGAATGATGTGGCACAGGAAGTGATCAAAGGGGGAATGAAATGGTAAAGGGGCTGATGAAGGTGGGGGTGAAGCAGTATAGGGGGGATGGCGGGGTGAAAAAATGGCACAGGGGGTGATTGGGGGGGTGAGGAAATGGCACAGGGGGTAATAGTCACATCTGTAATGCGGATACTGGTATCACATTGTGCGTAGTAGTATGCACAACACAACATATGCAATTAGTGGTACGGCAAGGAGTGTGTTACCAAACTATGCATGTCTAAAAAGGATGTCACCCACATGAAAGGTTTTGAAAGCTCTAGTCTAACCCTTCAGATGACATAGTTGCCATTATCAGTGGCATGTAAAAAGTTAAACAGTCAAGATAGACAGTATCTCCTATTCCAGCCATTGTAGCAGGTTGTCAGCTATATATCATATCTAGCATCCACTACTTAACCCCTTAAGGAAAAAGCCTATTTTCACCTTAAGGACCAGGCCAATTTTATTTTACTGTTTTCATTTTTTCCTTGTCGCATTCTAAAATCCAATCTTTTATGTTTCCATCTATAGACCCATATGAGGGCTTGTTTTTTTGCATTACCAATTGTACTTTGTAATGACAATAAAAGGTACGGCGGACCCAAAAAATATATTTTTTAGGGAGGAAATTTAAATTAAAGGGGTTCTCCGGTGTTTAAACCTCTTATCCCCTATCCAAAGGATAGGGCATAAGATGCCTGATCGCAAGAGTCCCGCCGCTGGGGAACCCCATGATCCTACACGCGGCACCCCATTTGTAATCAGTCCCCGGAGCGTGTTCGCTCTGGGTCTGATTACGGGCGACTACAGGGCGGGCGGTGTGTGACGTCACGCCTGCGCCGGCGTGTGACGTCACGCTCCGCCCCTCAATGCAAGCATATGGGAGGGGGCGTGATAGCTATCACGCCCCCTCCCGTAGGCTTGCATTGCGGGGCAGAGCGTGACGTCAGACTCCGGCGCAGGCCTGACGTCACACGCCGCCCGCCCTGTAGTTGCCCGTAATCAGACCCGGAGCGAACACGCTCCGGGGACTGATTACAAACGGGGTGCCGCGTGCATGATCCCGGGGGTCCCCAGCGGCGGGACTCCTGCGATCAGGCATCTTTTCCCCTGTCCTTTGGATAGGGGATAAGATGTTTAAGCACCGGAGAACCCCTTTAAAACCCCAATTTTGCAAATTTTGAAGGGTTTTGTTTTCACACTGTACACTTTACGGTAAAAATGACATGTTTTCTTTATTCTGTGGGTCAATGTGATTAAAATGATAGCCATTGTTACATACTTTTCTATTATTGTACAGCTTTAAAAAAAAATCTCAAACTTTTGTACAAAATCAGTATGTTTAAAATCGCGCTATTTTGACCACCTATAACTTTTTCATTTTTCCGTATATGAGGTGGTATGAGGGCTCATTTTTTTTGCAGTGATCTGTAATTTTTATCGATACCACTTGTGCAAATATGAAACTTTTAAAATACTTTTTATAAATTTTTCGGAATAAAATGTGACAAAAAAGCAGCAATTTTGGACATTTTTTTATTCTTTACGTTTACACCATTCACTGTAAGGAATCATTAACATTATATTTTGATAGTTCTGACCTTTACACATGCGGTGATACCAAATATGTTTATTAATTTTTTGTATGCTTTTTGGGGGTAACATGGGAAAAAGGGACAATTTCCATTTTTATTGGGAGAGGGGATTTTTCTAATTTGTTTTACTTTTTATTTTTACATTTTTTAACTTTTGTTTTACACTTTATATGTCCTCATAGGGAGCTATCTACAGCAATCACTTGATTGCTAATACTGTTCAGTGCTATGCATAGGGAATAACACTGATCAGTATTATCGTCAATCTTCTGCTCTGATCTGCTCGATCTCAGATCAGAGCAGAAGACCCCAAGAGATGGCCTAAGGCAGGTGGGGGGACCTCCAGCTGCCATGCAGATGATCGGATCCCCGCGGCAGCGCTGCGGGCGATCCAATCAACCATTCAAACACTCACATTGCCGCAGATGCTGGGATCTGTATTGATCACAGCATCTGAGGGGTTAATAGCGGAAATCAGCACAATCGCTAATGTCCGACATTACCGGCGGGTCCCTGGCTGCAGATAGCAGCCAGGATCTGCAGTGCATGACGCGAGCACCGCTCCAATGCTCGCGGTCATGTACAGGACATAAATGTATTTCCTGGTGCGCAAAGTACCTCCGCACCAGGATGTTTATTTACGTCTGTAAAACTTTATGTAATTTCCAGACACTTTCCCATTCACTTTATTTAAAAATGATTCACAGAAATTTGTTTAAACTGTGATTAAAAAAACGTCCACTAGGTGGCGCTGTTCTGATCCATGCTGCAATATATACAGGGAGCTTGGTCTCCTCCCAGCCGGGCAGGAATCCAAACTCAGGAAGTGTGCGAGGCACAGCTCTCGCTCATTGAGAGCCAAGCAAGGCTCAATGCAGTGCTGGAGCCCAAAAAAGAATGCTGCGCTGAGCTTGCCTGACTGGCAGCTGCACAGAGAGGTCTTCTATTCTTCACAGCATTAGTTTTACCGACAGGGAGCCAGCAGCAATGAGATGGCGGAAGCGGTCCCCCGGCAGGCTTCAGTGACGTAGTGCCTGCTGGAAAGCGTCCACCTCCTCCTGCCGGCAACTCACAATCTGTGAGCAATAATGAAGGTAAGATACAGAGCTTTATAAAGCTCCCAAAAATTTTTTAAGGGCAGGAGGGGTGTTAGGATAGTTAGGAAACATAGTCTAAGTTTAGATTTGTTTATTTGGTGACAGATACTCTTTAAAAGGATATTCTGCCCATAGACATCTTATCCCCTATCCAAAGGATAAGGGTTAAGATGTCTGATCGTGGGGGGCCCGCCGCTGGGGACCCCCACGATCTCGGCTGCGGCACCCCACTGTCATCACTGCACAGAGAAAACTCACTCTGTGCGTAATGACAGGGCCAGAGCACTGTGACATCACGGCTCCACCCCCTCAATACAAGTCTATGGGAGGGGACGGGGCATCCATCACGATGCTCTGGTGCCTGTATCACCCATAATTACGCACAGAGCGAGTTTGCTCTGTGTAGTGTTGACAGCAGGGTGCCGCAACCGAGATAGTGGGGGTCCCCAGTAGCGGGACCCCCGTGATCAGACATCTTATCCCCTATCCTTTGGATAGAGATAAGATGTCTAGGGGTGGAGTACCCCTTTAAAGCTATGGCACAGCCCCAGCTACATGTACAGTGGCTGCAAGTTTTTGCTGAATTTTTTATTTTTTTGGCAGAATAGCAAAACATGGTGTACTATTCTATCCAGTTAAAAAACTTGGTCTGACCATCTTTTTCTTTCCTTATAGTTAGACTAGAGCAAATCTAAAGTAAGAATGAAGGAATCAGTCATTAATTCATTGAGTTTTGTAAAAGTTGTTCCGACTCCTCAGAATGAGAAAGTCCAAAGTCTCATTCACACGGGAATAAGTAATTCCACCACAAATTAAAGCCCATAGACTTCTATGGGATCCTGCACTCCCATTCACACTTCTGAATCTCCACTAGCAGAATTCCACAAGCGGGAATTCAGAACTGTGAACGGGAGTGTGGAATTCCACAGAAATCTATGGGCTTTAATTTGAGGTGGAATTCCGCAAGTGGAAATTCGGCCGTGTGAATAGACCCTTAGGCTAGGTTCACACTGCAGAATGTCCGGGCGGAAATTTTCTGCCCAGAGATTCTGCAGTGTGAACCTGGCCTAAGTGCGACCAACGAATCAGTCGGCGCTAGGTCTCCAATAGGCTGCAATGTGTTCCACGAGTATTTCCGCCTGAAGAATGAGCAACGCCATTCTTTTGGCGTAAATTTTAAGTGGATTTTCCGTTCACAAATTCCGCTTCACAAATTCCAAAGTGTGAATTTGTGAACGGAAACCCATTCACTATACTATACATTTTAGTAGGCGGAATTTCAAAGCGGAATTGCAGGCAGAAATTCCGTAGTGTGAACCTAGCCTTAGAAAGCACAACTTTAAGAAAGCTGAAGACTGAATCAGATTAAGGATCAGCTAATCTTACTATAGGTTTGCCTAATTCTACATATATTTTAGTCTGTTAAAAAATATAACAAAATCGATTACCCGCTGTGAACAGAAGCCTTGACACAGAGGAGATCAGAGCTTTAGGAAAATGTGTGTTTTTCACTCATAGGAAATAAATAATCAAACATGGTAGGTAAATACACATCAAGCTTAAGTTATGCATCCTCCTATAGTTACAGCACAATGCAGAAATCATGCATCCTTAACTAAAGTGGTAAGAATCGGTGAAATGCTGAGGAAAATTGGTAGTTGATGAAAGAAGTGAAATTGATGGACATTTTAGTCATATTGCCATGTATAGCATACAGTATTCATGTTGGTTTGGGAATGCACATTACTTATGACAAAAGAGAGATTGACAGTCAAACGTAGTGAATCAAGAAATGCCACAGACAACTGATGGGAGTATAAAGTCATTTTTTATAATTAGAGAAAAATATAGTCCTTTAAAGGCAAGAAGAGGATACGAGTGATGACTAGGGGGGTATGTAATCATGTGGTGTATGTGTAAAAAACATGGAATGAAAAGTATGTGGAAATACAAAATATAAAAAAATATAGATTATAAATAATAACATAGATTATAAGTAAAAAAAAAAAAATTAAAGTAAAAATCAGTGTTTTGCAGTTGGACTAAAGTACCATGGGCCCACCAGAGGAATTGATTCTGAGGGACCACCTTATTTTAAATTTGCTTTAAAGGGGTACTTCATTGCTAGACATCTTATCCCCTATCCATAGGATAGGGGATAAGATGTCTGATCACGGGGGTCCCACGATCTCTGTGCAGACACCCGGTGTTCTGAACTTTCTGTCATGCCCCCTTCCATAGACATGAATGGAGGGAGTATGGTGTGACATCACAAGGGTGCATGACATCACGGCCTCTCAAACCCAGCATTCTGAACATAAAGTTCAGAATGTTGGTTGTCTTCCCACCGCTGGGTCTCCTGCGATCAGACATCTTAAGTAACCTTTAGGGCCCCATAATACTATTAAATTACCAGTTTGGGGGCCTACCAGATGATCTTTTGGTACCCTGTTTGCAGATTAAACCAGTAACATGTGGCTCATTGCTTCAAAAAGGCAAAATAATACAAGAATGAAAAGCAGTACAAATATGGGTGTCTTGGAAACCTCTAGATATTGACCTTAATATTTACAGTATTATGTTGGAAACCTGTCAGATCCTCAAACTGAATAGTTTATCAGTAGATTTTTTTCCATTACAATGAGTTCCTGGAGAGAAAATAGTAGTTTGGTCAGCTCAGCTTTTTCTTTTTGTAAACACTGAACCAGTGGTGTAGCTATGGGGGGGGGGGGGGGGGGGGAACAGCTGTGGTACTTGTGACCGAAACACCTCCAGGTATGAGTGACAGTAAGGCTGCTCCATAATAAACAGAAATGACGAGAAGAAGCTAGCAGAACAAAAAGAAGACAGACGTTTCACTTTTTCAGAGAAGGGTTATAATAGAGAATCACTGAGTTACCATATATATGATCTCCATCTCCATCCTCTTGATCTTGGCCACCTCCATGAACCTGGGTGATCCCACCTTATTGTTAAAGACTCATAAGGGCTCTAAAGGCTAAACAGAGAAGAATAAAGACCTGAGCACAGTGCAAAACTAAAAGGTATAGTAGGTAGAAAGATGGTTGCTCACAGGTTTGCAGGATGGGGAGGAGGCCCAGAATCCCTTGGTGAATTCAATAGGGTATCTGCAGGAAAAGGACCCTTTGGCTGCAGGCGCTCCAGATTCCCCAAACACAAATCCAGAGCAAACAAAGGGTCCTTTTCCAGCTAATAGCCTATTGTCTTGAGGGCTTTGACTGCTGCTTCAGGCTCTACACATAATTTTCTATGGGTACCTGATATATCACTCTCTAAAACTTTCTTGTATGGTATTTTCACATGTACTTGTATGGTATTTTCACAGTGCTTTAAACAACTGTGGCCAAATCACATAATTTATAGACATGTGCAATTCATTTCGCCACGAATGTCTAATTTACCGAATTTTACCATTTTCATGCATTCGGACCGATCCGAATGCCCGAAAACATATTTTGAACATTCCCGAATAGCCACGATAATACGAATAGCAAAATAACTAATGCATTCGTTAGTTACCAAATACATGCGGTAAATGACGAATGTTTTCGTTATCCGTAAACGAACATAAAGAATTCCTTCTGAAAATAAATGAAAAAGATACAGTAGTGATGGAAAAAATTGTATCTAACGAAATGTATCTTTTTTATTATGAAATGTTTATTCATTTTTAAACAGGGATCAATTTATGTGAGCGGGTAAAGCACTAAAAATGTAGCCGACAATAATAAAAATGTATTCTGTGCGTGTTTTTCACTTTTTTTTTATTTTTTAGGTAGTACTACTACTTCCAGCATGAAACACACTGTTCCATGATAGGAGTAGTAGTTACCTCTACTAATTGACAGATCGCCGGGGTCCCTTGCGATCCTCTTGTATAATGTATAGATGCGGTGGCCGCTCTTCTATGGTCCCCTGCACTCACGTATATATACACATATTCATATTTCCCGCAGAGCTGTGATTGGCCAGATGGTTCCAGCCAATCACAGCTCTGTGTGAGAAATAGGAATATGTGTATATACGGCCGTGCAGGGGACCATAGGAGAGCGGCCGCAGCATCCATACATTATACCGGAAGATCACAGCGGGTGTCAGGAGTGATACCCGCAGTGATCTTTCCTTAACTACAAGTACTACTACTCCCAACATGAAGTACACTCTGCTCCATGCTGGGAGCTGTAGTACCTGCATTAGTAGACAGATCGCAGCGGTTGTCAGAAGTTACACTCGCTGCAATTTGTCTATTAATGCAGGTACTACAGCTCCCAGCATGGAGCAGAGTGTGTTCCATGTTGGGAGTATTGGTACCTGCAGTAAGGGACAGATCCCAGCGGATGTCACTCCTGACACCGCTGCGATCCTCCTGATGTGAATGTCGGGATCAGCTGTTCTCAAGGCTACAGAGCCGGGAGAACAGCTGACGCTGAGCCGTAGGTATACATCGTATATCTACTGCCCAGCAAGAATTTATAGTGAGCCTGCAATGTGTATGCAGTATACACATTGCTGGCTCACTTAACCCCTTGCTGAGCTGTGCGCTATGCGCAAGCCCAGCAAGGAAAGAGTTAACTTACACTGATGGACAGTGTAGGTTAACGCTTTGGGTGGTATACACTATATACAGCTATCTATAGATAGCTGTATATAGTGTATACAGAAGACGAGGTCCATGTAGCTCCACCCCTAGTGAGGACGTCATTAGGGGCGGAGCTACAGAAGGGAACAAGGCTAGTTAATCTGAAGCTCTGTTCACATTGTCAGTTTTGTATAATGTGAACAGACCCTTCTGGCAGTGTCTACCCAGACAGGGAGTCCAGCTGTTGCTAAACTACAACTCCCAGCATGCCCAGACAGCCAAAGGCTGTCTGGGCATGCTGGGAGTTGTAGTTTTGCACCAATTGATGGCTCCCTGTTTGGGTAGACATTGCATCATGGGTGCTCTCTCCAGCGGACAGCGCCAAAAATGTCATAACCAATTTTTTGTGTTTTTTTTTTTCTTCTCGTTTCAGATCCGTGTATGCAGAGGATTACTGCGGATTCAATGGATTACGGCCGATTGTTTTTTTTTTTTCTTTTAATAAAATGGTTAGCAAGGGCTGTGGGGGAGTGTTTTTTTTAATTTATTTAAATAAAAAAAATAAAAAACATATAGGGTTCCCCGTATTTTCATTCTCAGCACAATACCAACCAAACAGCAACAGCCTGACGTTACCAGGGTGGGCGAGGACCATTGTTACTGGCCCTCCCCAGCCTAAATAACGCCAGCCTGTTACCGCCTAGGCCCAGGAGCACCATTTTTGATGCTCCAGGCCTGTTGGTACCGCCTCCTTCCGGCACCCCTGTGGCGGTGGGTTCCCGGGGTAATAATAGGGGGTTAGCGCTAGCTGTTTTGGGGGCTAGCGCTAAGCCCTTGCTTAGTAATGGATTCCGTCAATAAGACCGGCTTCCACTACTACGCCTGAAAATTCAATTAAAAAAAAACACAACACTTTGGAAAAATAATTTTATTTTAAAAAACACTCCCCCACAGCCCTCGTTCACCATTTTATTAAAAGAAAAAATTATCCGCCGTAAACCATCGAATCCGCAGTAATCCTCTGCGTCCACAGATCTGAAACGAGAAGAAAAAAAAAGAAAAAAATTGGTTATGACATTTTTGGCGCTGTCCGCTGGGGAGAGCACCCATGATGCAATGTCTACCCAAACATGGAGCCACCAATTGGTGCAAAACTACAACACCCAGCATGCCCAGACCGCCTTTGGCTGTCTGGGCATGCTGGGAGTTGTAGTTTAGCAACAGCTGGAGTCTCCCTGTCTGGGTAGACACTGCCAGAAGGGTCTGTTCACATTATACAAAACGGACAATGTGAACAGAGCTTCAGATTAACTAGCCTTGTTCCCTTCTATAGCTCCGCCCCCTAATGGCATCCTCACTAGGCAGAGGAGCTACACAGACCTTGTCTTCTGTATACACTATATACAGCTATCTATAGATAGCTGTATATAGTGTATACCACCCAAAGCATTAACCTACACTGTCCAGCAGTGTAAGTTAACTCTTTCCTTGCTGGGCTTGCGCAAAGCCCACAGCTCAGCAAGGGATTAAGTGAGCCAGCACTGTATACACATTGCAGGCTCACTGTAAGTTCTTGCTGGTCAGTAGGTACACGGTATATATCTATGGCTCAGCGTCAGCTGTTCTCCCGACTCTGTAGCCCTGAGAACAGCTGATCCCGACATTCACATCAGGAGGATCAAAAACTCAAGAGAAAATATAGATAATTGGTTTTCTCAATCCAAAAAATGATAAAGATATCCCTTGGTGAGAGTAAATAGTATATAGCATGAGCGAAAGATCACCAATAAGGTTTAGATATCAAATCTTAATTTATTTAGTTGATAAAATTGTTATCAAAAAGTGTTAACTAATAATGGGAAGGGGGTGAGGGTACAGGTGAGTGCCTACACTCAGAGCCCTACCTATCTAGGGGGGGCTCCTAAACTAAGTGTGGATGGGAATAGGGGACATAGAGACAATATATACAGATAAGTTAGCCTCTTCTACCAATGCGTTTCGCCTAATGTAGATACATAGGCTCATCAGGGGACAAGAGGACAACAAATATATACAACAATAATAGGATATTGGTACATTAAAGCATTAGTGAGTTAACACTTAGGTACTAGACGATTGACATAGGACAGATACATTCAGATAGGTAAAGATAGGTAAAAATTGGTCACAGTGGTCAGGGACAGTCAAACTTGAATATATGTTGTCAGTATCTAAATGTCAAGATATAGATGAATAGAGACATTTAGGAATGGGATATAGGATAAAGTATCAGACATAAATGATGTATAACAATGTCCTATACAGGTTAAAGTGATAGTAGAGAAATAATCTTCAAAGTATTTAAACTCTGAAGATTATTTCTCTACTATCACTTTAACCTGTATAGGACATTGTTATACATCATTGATGTCTGATACTTTATCCTATATCCCATTCCTAAATGTCTCTATTCATCTATATCTTGACATTTAGATACTGACAACATATATTCAAGTTTGACTGTCCCTGACCACTGTGACCAATTTTTACCTATCTTTACCTATCTGAATGTATCTGTCCTATGTCAATCGTCTAGTACCTAAGTGTTAACTCACTAATGCTTTAATGTACCAATATCCTATTATCGTTGTATATATTTGTTGTCCTCTTGTCCCCTGATGAGCCTATGTATCTACATTAGGCGAAACGCGTTGGTAGAAGAGGCTAACTTATCTGTATATATTGTCTCTATGTCCCCTATTCCCATCCACACTTAGTTTAGGAGCCCCCCCTAGATAGGTAGGGCTCTGAGTGTAGGCACTCACCTGTACCCTCACCCCCTTCCCATTATTAGTTAACACTTTTTGATAACAATTTTATCAACTAAATAAATTAAGATTTGATATCTAAACCTTATTGGTGATCTTTCGCTCATGCTATATACATCAGGAGGATCGCAGCGGGTGTCAGGAGGAGTGACATCCGCTGTGATCTGTCCCTTACTGCAGGTACTAATACTCCCAACATGGAGCACACTCTGCTCCATGCTGGGAGCTGTAGTACCTGCATTAATAGACATATCGCAGCGAGTGTTAATTTCTGACACCTGCTGCGATCTGTCTATTAATGCAGGTACTACAGCTCCCAGCATGGAGCAGAGTGTACTCCATGTTGGGAGTAGTAGTACTTGTAGTTAAGGAAAGATCACTGCGGGTATCACTCCTGATACCCGCTGTGATCCTCCTGTATAATGTATGGATGCAGCTGCCACTCTCCTATGGTCCCCTGCACGGCCGTATATATACGGCGGTGATTGGCTGGAACCATCTGGCCAATCACAGCTCTGCGGGAAATATGATTAGGTGTATATATACGTGAGTGCAGGGGACCATAGAAGAGAGGCCGCCGCATCTATACATTATACAAGAGGATTACAAGGGACCCAGGCAATCTGTCAATTAGTACAGGTAACTACTACTCCCATCATGGAACAGTGTGTTCCATGCTGGGAGTAGTACTACCTAAAAAATGTAAAAAAAAAGTGAAAAACACGCACACACTACATTTTTATTATTGTCAGCTACATTTTTAGTGCTCCACCCACTGACATAAATTGATCCCTGTTTAAAAATTAATAAACATTTCATAATAAAAAAGATACATTTCATTAGATACAATTTTTTTCATCACTACTGTATCTTTTTTATAATTTCTTTTTTTATGGTACCCTACGAAATTTTTATAAAAAAAAGTATCTCCATAATTTTTTAGGATCGCTAAAGTCCAAAAAAGAATAAAAAGATTTACCCGAATGTACCCGAATACCAAATATATCCGAAAAATCAAACCAAACACCCGAATACCAAATGTATCCGAAAAATCAAAACCGAAAATATTACCTAACCGAAATTTTTTTCCAAAACGAAAAAACAAAACGAAACAAAATGAAAATTTTTTTTGTGCACAAGTCTAATAATTTATGACACAATTGTCATAATTGTTGTAAACATTTTTTTTTAGATGTTTGTGATTACACAAAAGTAGATAAACAGTGACAATGTTTTATTTATGGTCACATACTGAGTTTCCTGTAAGGTTTCAGGCATGGATACTGTACAAAAATCCGGATAAAATTCTGCCAACAATCCACCTAAAATGCATGTAAATGGAATATTTTATACACAATTTACACAAAAATCAGATGTGGCCTCCCCCATCTTTCCTCATAGCTTAACAAAACCCAAAATGTGTGTCATGAGAAGGCTAGCTTATCAATAAACATGATATGACAGTACACTGTCAGAAAATATATATGCTATAATGGTTTATGTTTGGCCACCAATTGGTTATAGTGTGAATTCATAGCATGTTGCGATATTGTATTTGTATTGTATTGAGTTGAATTGAATTTGTATCATGAAAAATTGGAATCCTTTACTAAATTGGTTGGACACATCTGTAAGGTATGCAATTTATTTTTGGAGAAAAATAGTGTGTTTTTCGGAAACTAGGACAAAATTACTATTTCTGTTTATTTCTAGATTCTATACTCAGTCTCATTCATTCTATTTTCTCTAAGATGTTTGGAAAAAATTTTATCTATAAAAAGAGAAACACGTTCTTTTGGGGATGCACTCCCACCAGAAATGTATTATAATGGAAGAGGTTACATTACTTTAATATTTTTATTTTTTTTTTAAGTAAAAAGGTCTAACTTTCTCTTAGCTTAGCTAATTTAAAAAATATATTTATATTTTCAAATATTCTTATAATACATTTTCAGAGTCAATAGTGGGATGATGGTATAAGATGTCTAGGGGCGGAGTACCCCTTTAAGGAGTTAATTGCTGATGCATATCATCTCCACTTACCTCCTTTGGCCAGATAGTAAGAAGCAATGTGCTATGTCTTTGATAGGTGTACCTGCTCATCTGCTAAGTTTACTTGGCACAGACTAGGCCCCTGTCCCCAAGTTCCCTCTTAGCAGTCACATGATCTGGCTCTATCATATGTTTGCTGTTGCTGTCATTTGTATATTACATAGAAGTCTTGATTTCAATAGAAATTGTATAATACTCCATTTGAACTGTGGGGGCAGTGCAGGGGAATTAAACACTTGCTTCTGGGTCTTTTAATTTAGTAATTAAATGCTGGAGGTCCTAAAAGCTAGTGGACACCATTTTATAAATATATTGTAAAAAACAAATCCTTGTAGCTAAGAAGGGTTTTCTTGTGGATATAGATATTCTTTTAAACTTTCTAATATTGAGAAACATTACAAATTTGTGTATGAAAATTCTAAGATATATCATCTATACCTATTTTATATATCACCCACTATAATGTTAGTTGAGCGCTGGAGTGATGAGACATTTTCCATCCTTTAATTTGATCGACATGCTGTGAAATATCATTCGGACAGGCTTAGGTGGTAAAATACTTTATTAGGCAAGTGTAGACTGTAAGATACAGATTAGCAGTGGACGAAAGATCTAAGAGGTTTCTTTTTTGTAGATCCAAAGGGACATCAGTATGTAGAAATGCCAGAAAATGTGAGCTTATGTGAAGTCTGCAGTGGGGAGATAATGAGGCCAATCTTCACATAAATAGCAATATTGTTGGTAGGCAGAACATGCTTTGTTACAAAAAAAATTTCTAAGAGGTTCGGTTGGTTTCAGAACCATGTCATTTGATGGGAGATGACACTAAATTTTGCTGTGTTGATTATTTGAGAGATTGCAGGATCTCTATGTTTGCCCGAGATAAAGGACATCTCCAGTCAATTTTCAGAAGACATTCATGTGCAAAAATGGCTGTATCGTCAAATTGATGTCATGCCGTATTAGCAGCCTGAATACTTCTAAAACACCAGCCGCAGAGGATTTTAATATTTTACTTAAGGGGACAGTTCTGAACCCACTGCAGCTGGTGTGATTTTAATATAGCGACTGCATCTTATAGATTCCTAGAACAAAAACAGCAGAACAAAATAATAAGTAATAATATTTTTTTTCTAAATTATTTATTTCAGAAAGAACAATTCCTATAAATAGGATAAAATTATGTATAAAGCCTTTTTATTGAATGTTTTTATACTACAGTAATATTCCCATAACTTGGCATTCTCATGCCTGACATGGAGGCTGTTTTTGTTCCAAGCTATTGAACGGACACCCACACAATCACACAATACACACAGACTGGTAGCACTTTATCACTAATGGTGTCCATAAAATTTAGGCAAAAAGTAGACCAAACCCAAGGACTTTGACAGGTTTACTGGTCTGAATTGTACAGTAGCCTCCCAACTCTCCTTCAACAGATGATATATATATATATATATATATATATATATATATATATATATATACAACGAAAGAATAAGTTGGCTAGCACTATTAATTCCAAACTATTGTAAAGACCTGGCTTACAGGTGTAGGCTGCAGGCTCCTGTTGCTGTATGCATATATATATATATATATATATATATATATATATGTTTCATCTATATCTTTGTGCTGGCAGTGTGCTGCTGCATTCTTCTGTTGCTGTATATCTAGCCTAGTAGCGTGCACCTGTAGGCCAACTAAAGTGCTGGCTGACTTATTCTTTGTCTGTATTGCACATACGGGGGAGTGGCTACCTCCATGTTGGCCTTGCACCCCACCCACCTCTATCAGGTGTGTATATAAGGTGTCTTGGATGTTCCAGACCCTGCCATGCTTACTGAACTGTTCACACAGAGGCATATTCACAGTGTAGGGTCCGTCCCAATGAGGCCACCTTATCGCGGTGGGATGGTCCAAGCTATTTTACCACCGGCGGAGACAAATTTGCGAGCTAAGTGCCTCACTATTTCATAGTTTCACATTTGCATTTATTACACCATAGCTGTATAGCTCTCCATGTTTTAACTGCATATTCATGTTTCATCTATATCTTTGCGCTGGCAGTGTGCTGCTGCATTCTTCTGTTGCTGTATATCTAGCCTAGTAGCATGGACCTGTAGGCCAGGTACATATAATAGTTTGATATCAACTAAAGTGCTGGCTGACTTATTCTTTGTCTGTATTGCACATACGGGGGAGTGGCTACCTCCATGTTGGCCTTGCACCCCACCCACCTCTATCAGGTGTGTATATAAGGTGTCTTGGATGTTCCAGACCCTGCCATGCTTACTGAACTGTTCACACAGAGGCATATTCACAGTGTAGGGTCCATCCCAATGAGGCCACCTTATCGCGGTGGGACGGTCCAAGCTATTTGACCGCCGGCAGAGACAAATTTGCGAGCTAAGTGCCTCACTATTTCATAGTTTCACATTTGCATCTATTACACCATAGCTGTAGAGCTCTCCATGTTTTAACTGCATATTCATGTTTCATCTATATCTTTGTGCTGGCATATATATATATATATATATATATATATATATATATATATATATATATACTAGCTGAGTACCTGGCATTGCCCGGTTTTTCATTCCTAGTCCTTTTTGGGGAGGAAAATCAACAAAGGAGGAAGCTTTTGACTTAATATCCTGTCCTCATATATTGTTGTCAAATCCCAACCCCATATCCTGTCCTCATATCCCCTTGTCATATCTCGACCTCCTATCCCATCCTCTTATCTCAACCACCTTTCCTGTCCTCATATCCCAAGCTCCTATTCCGTCCTCATATCTCAACCTCATATCCCGTCCTCATATCCTGACCTCCTATCTCAACCTCATTTCTCGTCCTCCTATCTCAACCTCATATCCCGTCCTAATATCCCATACTCATATCCCCTCATCATATCCCCTCTTCATATGCCAACCTCATATAACGTCTTTATATCCCATCCTCATATCCCAAACTCATATCACGACCTCATATCCCGTCCTTATGTCCCATGCTCATATTCTGTCCTCGGGTGGGACTGATATGTGATGAACGTATTGTAAGCTGAAAATAGAAGGAGACGTGACTTTGTGGGACTGGGTGTGATTTGCAAGCCAGACCGATGCACAAATAGGGAAGATAATAAAAGGGGTGGGGCATAAAATATGGGCATGCCTTTGTGAGATGGGGTGTGGCTTGCAAGCCAGATTGACACATTCACCAGATAGTGCAGAGCGGAGCTTGTGGAGTAAGGTACTGGAAGCCCCATATATTGGCATGGGAATTGAAACAAAAACCCATCTTTTATATAAGTGTGTAGGTAAGAGTTAATTTAACTATCATATGTTTGTTGTTGACATATAAGTAACATACACACATACACACACATACACACATTGAGTTTTATATATATATATGTATATATATATATATATATATATATATATATATATATATATACTACAGAGGATCAAGACAGAACCGGCACTGCTAGCTCTGTGAGAACTGGCATGTCTTTAAGCAATGTAGGAGTGATTAGCTAACAGTGAGATACGGTGGTGCTCTAGCTGGTCGAACAAATGCAGATAAATCACAAAAGAAATAAGGAATGCTGGTGACTCACCGATTCTTCTCAAGTCTTCTTTATTGACGACTGATACTCACATACAGAAAAATACTCCGGGGGGGTACAAAGGCGAAAGCAGCAGCCAATGTTTTCAAAAGTTACGTGCTTCGTCTGGCCTAGGCCAGACGAAGCACGTAACTCGTGCGAAATATCGGCTGCTGCTGTCGCCTCTGTACCCCCCTCGGTATCTCTCCCCCCCAAGTATTTATCTGTATGTGAGTATCAGTCGTCAGTAAAGAAGACTTGAGAAGAATCGGTGAGCCACCAGCATTCCTTATTTCTTTTGTGATATATATATATATATATATATATATATATATATACTAGCTGAGTACCCGGCGTTGCCTGGTTTTTCCTTCCTAATCCTTGTTGGGGAGGAAAATAAACAAAGGAGGAAGCTTTTGACTTCATATCCCGTCCTCATATATTGTTGTCAAATCCCAACCTCCTATTCCGTCCTCATATCCCGACCTCCTATCCTGACCTCCTATCCCGACCTCCTATCCCTACCTCCTATCCCGTCCTCCTATCCCGTCCTCCTATCTCGACCTCCTATCCCAACCTCCTATCCCAACCTCCTATCCTTTCCTCCTATCCCGTCCTCCTATCCCGTCCTCATATCCCATCCTCATATCCCGTCCTCCTATCTCGACCTCCTATCTCGACCTCCTATCCGAACCTCCTATTCCTATCTTCTATCCTGTCCTCCTATCCCGTCAGACCTCCTATCTTGACCACCTATCCCAAAATCCTATCCCATCCTCCTATTCCGTCCTCCTATCCCATCCTCCTATCCCGTCCTCCTATCCCGTCCTCCTATCTCATCCTCCTATCTCGATCTTATATCCCGTCCTCCTATCCCGTCCTCCTATCTCAACCTCCTATCTCGATCTTCTATCCTGTCCTCCTATCTCATCCTCCTATCTCGACCTCCTATCCCAACCTCCTATTCCTATCTTCTATCCTGTCCTCCTATCCCGTCAGACCTCCTATCTTGACCACCTATCCCAAAATCCTATCCCATTCTCCTATTCCGTCCTCCTATCCCATCCTCCTATCCCGTCCTCCTATCCCGTCCTCCTATCTCATCCTCCTATCTTGATCTTCTATCCCGTCCTCCTATCCCGTCCTCCTATCTCAACCTCCTATCTCGATCTTCTATCCCGTCCTCCTATCCCGTCCTCCTATCTCGACCTCCTATCTCGACTTCCTATTCTGACCTCCTATCCCGACCTCCTATCCCGACCTCCTAGCCCATCCTCCTTTCCCATCCTCCTATCTCGACCTCCTATCTCGATCTTCTATCCCGTCCTCCTATCCCATCCTCCTATCTCGACCTATCTCAATCTTCTATCCCGTCCTCCTATCCTATCCTCCTATCCCGTCCTCCTATCTCGACCTCCTATCTCAACCTCCTATCCTGACCTTCTATCCCGACCTCCTATCCCGACATCCTATCCGACCTCCTATACCGACTTCCTTTCCCGTCCTCCTATCTCGACTTCCTATCTCAACCTCCTATCCTGACCTCCTATACCAACCTCCTATCCTGACCTCCTATCCGGACCTCATATCCCGACCCATAATATATGTACCAGGTATTGAAATTTCTCCAGCCGTACAGAAGTTATGTGGGAACATACATTTCCCATTGATTTGCATTGGACTTTAAACAAAAACCGAGACCCTCACAAATGGGGTAGTTAAGGGTTAAATTAACTATCCTATATTTTAAGTGGACATGTGACCAAGTATTATCGAAATATCTCCAGCCGTTTGGAAGTTATGCAGTAACATATATTTCCCATATGTTATGCAGTGACATATATTTAAACAAAAACCCTGAACCCTTACCCTGTATATATATATATATATATATATATATATACATATATATATATATATATATATATATATATATATATATATATATATATATCGGAAGAAATAAGGCCCTTTTACAATACAGTGCTCCCTGTAAAAAAGTAGGAACAAGGAGCCAGAAAGGAGAATAGGCTGCCAAAGACTGCCAAAGACAGCCATCTTGAATTGGCATGGATCTTTTTTTTGTTGAATGTCAGATCATGAGAATTTCTGATTGAATGGTGCTAGACCAAAGAGAGAGAGAGAGAGAGAGAGAGAGAGAGAGAGAGAGAGAGAGAGAGAGAGAGAGAGAGAGATATTAAGCAGTGCTGAACTTGTAATTTGTCATTTTTTTTGTATCTCACAGTTCTTTGGTAAAGCCACAGATGATACCATGATTAGTTATTTCAGATTAAACACTTAGTTCTGCTACATTGACAACCTCAGCTCTGCTATATCTCAAGCCGGCATGGGTTGTGATAACAGATGAATTGAGAGTTCTATAAAAAGGAAAGGAAAAAAAAGAAAATCAGTTAACATAATTCTCCATATGGAATCATTCACCATGGAATGATTTGCACTGGTAAATTATGGTAGCCAACTTTTTCTTCTTATCAAGGCTTAGTGAATATAGATCTAGTGTTGTAAGTGTTCAGCATAAAAGAATTGTGAACAGATGTACTGCCTCGGGGAACAGACTTAGTGTTTCACACTTATTATTGGAGGCAGGCTGTTTGCAAACCACAGGCACTGGCATTGAATACCATGGTAGCGCATCAACAATGATCATCTCCTAAAAAGCAGGGAACACCTTGTTATTAAATCGATTGTTGTTAAATCGATAGGCTCTCAACTGGAGTGGTTTTATGAATGGTGAGCTCTGCCTACAGCAGATTCATAAACTACATGGACCTTGTACATGGAAGGTAGGATTCATTTCTATACCATGTTTGCCAAATGACGTATCACTAAGTAGCATGCTTTATAATCTTGTGGAAAAATGTCATCATTGTATCAGAAAAGAGGACCTGCCTTTTATACTTTTGGCTAAATGTACTTAAGCATTTTAGTTTCCTCAATATTTTCAACAATTCTGTTAGCAGTTTGTGGTAATATTTATTGTTTACATTTAGAGATGAAAAACCTGCAGACCATTCCTGCTCACACAACTGGCGGGTTAGTAGCAATTAGAGATTTCAGAAAAATTCCAGACAGCCGTTTCACAGAATTTTCTGAAAGAATTTGGTTCGGACCGAATTTGTTTGCGGCGAATCGCTATTAACAACAGCTATTTCTGGCCTACAAAGAGGCTCAATAGGGGTGTAGAACACTTTACCTTGTCTTAACATGCATAGGGAGTGTGTGTTAGTGAAATAATACTGTTATTCAGTATTACATGCAGATTACATGCATTGCTATTAGAATCACTGCCGCAGAGCATCTGCGTGTGGCAGATTTTTTAAGTATTTTTTATCTTATTTAATTTGAATTTATTTTAATTTTTTGATTACCCATTCTGGTGAGCATCGAGCTGGCGGTCCTCTGCCAGGCGAGATAACACCTGGTCCAGCCCCTGCCTCTCAGCATCCCCCTGACTGTGAAAGTTTGAATGTTTAATTTAATCAGTTAAGGTTCATTGTTATTGCTCCAAGCTGTTTCATTGGATTCTTGTGATAATTCCACAGGTAATATGACGTAGACGACCATAGGGCCTCAGTCTTGAAAAGATGACATTGATTTTTTTACATTTAAATTTAAGATATATATAAGATTCCCAAGATTAATGTCCCGGCGTTTACATTAAACTAATGCTGTATGACCACAAAACCTAATCTAACAAGGAGTCACATGGCGGCACGATGACAGAGCCTAGAGGTGGCAGCAGCATGAGGAGACCATAATCTGGCAGAATGACACAGCCTGGAATTCGTGGCAGCAAGAGGAGACCATATAGTGACTGAATGACACAGACTGGAGTTGGCGGCAGCATTAGTAGAACATATACAGTGTAGTGGCTGAATGACACAGCGTGGAGGTGGCGGCAGCATGAGGAGAACATATAGTGGCTCTGGAGTTGGCGGCAGCATGCGGAGATCATAGGGAGGGCCTCACAATCCCTAAGATTAAAAGATGAATTTTCAAGTTAAAATTGAAGATATATGGTAGCTAGTGATGCCAGAATTTTTTTAGGTAATGTCCCAGGACAAGCAGCATGAGTAAACATATAGTGGCTGAATGACACAGCCTGGAGGTGGCGGCAGCATGAAGAGACAATAGGGCTTCACAATCCCTGAGAAAAAAAAGGATTTTCAAATTTATGCAGCATGAGGAGACCATATAGTGGCTGAATGGCACAGCCTGGAGTTGGTGGCAGTATGAGAAGAACATATAGTTGCTGAATGACACAGCCTGAAGTTGGCAGCAGCATTAGTAGAACATATAGTGGCTGAACAAAACAACTTGGAGGTGGTGGCAGCATGAGGAGAACATATAGTGGCTGAATGGAACAGCCTGGAGTTGGCAGCAGCATGAGGAGTTCATATAGTGGCTGAATGGCACAGCCTAAAGTTGGCGGCAGCATGAGAAGAACATACAGTGGGTGAATGACACAGCGTGTAGGTGGCAGCAGCATGAGAACATATATTGGTTGAATGACACAGCGTGGACGTGGTGACAGCATGAGGAGAACGTATGGTGGTAGAAGGAGACAGCCTGGAGGTGGCAGCAGCAGCATCAGGATAACTTGGACAGTAGCACATTTAGCTTCTGCGCCGTTGGATGAGTGGGCGCATACTTTTGTCTCTTGGACATGGCTTCGCCGATGGATTGCTGGCATTACAGACTAAAAGGAGGAGGAGCAGGAGCATCTGGAGGGACGGAAGGAGGGTATGGCACACAGCTCCCTTCGGCTGAGGTGGTGGAGCCTAGGCTGGCTGGAAGAGGGAGCAGCGTGCCACTGGCTGATGCAGCAGACTGGACCACTACATCGGAGCCACGGTTCTCCCAGGCCGCTTTATGGTGGCGCAGCATATGTTGACGCAGGGCCGTCATCGGACCAACGGTTCTCCCAGTCCGCTTTATGGTGGCGCAGCATATGTTGACGCAGGGCCGTGGTGCTAATGTTGGGACCCTGGCCACGCTTCTCCTTCTCCCGACACATCTTGCATGTGGCAATGTTAATCTCTTGCAGATGCTTGATGAAAAACTGCCACACTGCAGAGTAGCTGATTTTCCCACCAACAGTCCGCACTAATTGACTGCTACTGCTGCCGTCTCCAGGAACCCCTGTTTCACTACCTTCCGGGAAGGTAGGCTGCCGCGAAGCTGGTGGTCTCCCCCGGGCACGTTTGGCTCCAGAATTTCCACTTCTGCCACCATGCTAAGATCCAACCATGCTACTACCTTGCTGGCTCAGCTGCTGCCTCACGGGCAACCTGCAACCCTCTTCTCATGATGATGAAGCACCTTCAGCACTCAGCTCCAAATAGCGATTGGCTTCATCATCATCATCAACAAGTGTCTTCACGTCACTGATGTCCTCCTCAGATTCCTCAACAGTGACTGCTTCAGGACCCTGAACGCTGGCAACACCACACCCCCTGTCACTCTCCTCATCACTACTTGCCCACCTAGCGGAGGAAGCGGCAGATGTCTCCTCCACTTATTGGCTGGGCAGTAGCTGCTCACTGTCCTCTATTAGGTCGTCCTAACTGAATAGTGGAGCTGAACCCACAGCATAAGATACTTCTTTAGGGGAGGGAACACCATAGGACAGAGGCAATGGGAGGACACGGACTGCTCCCAGGCCATGCCAACTGAGGGTTGTGTCTGAGGAACCCACCGAATGTTGAATGGGGGTATCGGATGTCACTTGGGATGAAGTGGATGACCGTGTTAACCAATCGATGGGTTGTTGGTCGAGACACAACCGCTAGCAGATACCAGGAGATCAGGCCTCTTGCTGCGACTCCTGCTGCCACTTGCCCCTAGTCTGCTGCAACCTCAGCCTGATGAATTTAGGCCTCTGCTACTCCTCTGTGCACGTCCTGGAACTTCTCTGCCTGACATAGTGCGTATATGAGGGGAGTACAATACGCTTCACTATGCTTAAAACAGTATTTGTATAGAAAAGCAGCAAGTGATTACTTTTGGCTGTCCTTTCGCAGTATCTAGGCCCTTGAGAGTTTAACAAGTACAAAAGAGTACACTACTTAGATGTAGGTATGTGGTATGCACTTATAAGGGGAGGACAATGCGCTATAGTATGCTTAAAAAAGTATTGAAGTAAAACACCAACCGGTGATTACTTTTGCCTGGACTTTCACAGCATCTAGGCCATTGACAGATTAACAGGTTTTTTTTGCAAAACACCAGCAGTACACAACAGTGCTGCAGCACACAGTTGCTGTGTGCTAAACCCAAAATTGCACTCTCTCAAAGACTTTTAGGAATGGACTGCTGGGTATATATTATACCATCTACAGACTAGTATAACCAGCAAACCATTTGTTGCGGAACAAAGGCACAGAGTTGCGCTAAAAGCTTATGTGAATTCAGCCATGTGAAGAGACCCTTACTGTGTTGCTGCTTGCCGACAGAGATATATAAGGATCAAACAATGTAGTTAATAGATTGTGTTCACACCATGTTTTAGCATCCAGTTAAAAAGTACTGTTTATGTTTTTTCTTATTCCAAGATTAGATAAAAAAAAAGTACTTTTAAAACAGAATACCTATCCCATTGCATCATGTTTCCATTGAATTCTGTGTTAGGCTGGGTTCACACCACGTTTTGTTAACTACGGTTCCCGTATACGGCTGGGAGAAGGGGGCGGGGCTTAATCGTGGCGCCTGCACTCAGCCGTATTAGGGAACCGTATTTAATGCATGTCTATGAGCCGACCAGAGTTTTCGGTCATATGCGGTTTCCCGGCCGTACGCATAAACGTGGTCGACCGCGTTTTTGCCTACGGTCATGAAACCGCATATGGCCGAAAACGAAGCCGACCGGAGGCCGCGGTTCACTCCGGTCGGCTCATAGACATGCATTAAATACGGTTCCCGAATACGGCTGAGTGTGGGCACCGCGATTAAGCCCCGCCCCCCTCCTCCCAGCCGTGTACGGGAACTGTAGTTAACAAAAGGTGGTGTGAACCCAGCCTTACAGAGAAAGCATAGTGTTCCTCTGGACACAGGACACAAAACAGGATATAACAGTGGTATGAACCTAGTCTTAAAGGGAATCTGTCGGGTCTATATCTTGCTCAGAGCAGCAGACATTTGCAGATAGCTGGGATAACATGGATAGAAAACAAATACCTGGATTGTAGCTCATGGCTATAAAATGATGATTTATTTCTAAGCTCAAGTGTTATAGAAGTGGTGCTGAGCTGCAGCGTGCACTCTTCCTCCCTCCCCATCCCCCACTCTGCATGATTGATGTACAGAGTTTAGCTTCCAGCACAGAGCCTTACATTCAGTATCAATAAAACAGAGAAGGAAGGAGACATGCATGCTGTAACTCAGCGCAGCCCCTACAACTCTTAACCCCTACAGGACCCATGACGTAACGGTACGTCCCGACACCCTGGGTCTTAAGGACCAGGGACGTACATTTACGTCATGGGCAGTTTTAGTCCCCGCCGTGCGCCGGGCGGGGATCGGAGCGGGATGGCTGCTGAAATCATTCAGCAGGCATCCCGTGCAAATGCCCAGGGGGGTCATCAGACCCCCCCATGTCGGCGATCACGGCAAATCGCAAGTGAATTCACACTTGCGATTTGCGCGATTCCGGGTCATTACGGGTCTATAGTGACCCGGAATGTAAGGGGGATCGCGGGTGTCTAAGACACCCACGATCCCCCTGAAGCGATAGGAGTGAGGTGGCACGGGTGCCACCCCTCCTATCCCTGCTATTGGTGGTCTAGACGCGACCACCAATAGCAGATCGGGGGCGGGGGGTTTACTTTCGTTTTCCCCGTCCTGCCCTCCCACAATAGGCAGGGCAGGACGGGGAAATGACGGGGACCGGCGCCGAAGATCCACTTACCGATCCGGGCGGGCGTCGGAGGCTGCAGGCGACGGAGATCGGCGGGCGGCGATGACGTGCGGCTGGATCCAACGGAAGCTGGTGAGTTGCCTAGCAACATCTGGAGGGTACAGTTTGAGACCATTATACAGTGGTCTCTAACTGTAGCCCTCCAGATGTTGCAAAACTACAACTCCCAGCATGCCCAGACTGCTGTTTGGGCATGCTGGAATATGTAGTTTTGCAACAGCTGGAGAGCTACAGTTTGAGACCACTATATAGTGGTCCCTAAACTGTAGCCCTCCAGATCTTGCAAAACTACAACTCCTAGCATGCTCAAACAACTGTTTGCTGTCAGGGCATGCTGGGAATTGTAGTTTTGCAACAGCTGGAGGTCCACAGTTTGGAGATCACTTTGCAGTGGTCTCTAAAACTGTAGCCCTCCAGATGCAAAACTGCAAATCCCAGCATGTCCAAACAGCAATCAGCTGTCTCGGCATGCTGGGAGTTGTAGTTGCGTACCTCCAGCTATTGCATAACTACATCTCCCAGCATGCCCTTCGGCGATCAGTACATGCTGGGAGTTGTAGTTTTGCAACAGCTGGAGGCACACTGGTTAGAAAATACTGAGTTAGGTAACAGAACCTAACTGAAGGTTTTCCAACCATGGTGCCTCCAGCTGTTGCAAAAGTACAACTCCCAGCATGCACGGTCTGTCAGTACATGCTGGGAGTTGTAGTTTTGAAACAGCTGGAGGTTTGCCCCCCCCCCCCCCCCCCCATGTGAACGTACAGGGTACATTCACACGGGCAGGCTTACAGTAAGTTTCCTGCTTCAAGTTTGGGCTGCGTCAAATTTTTCGCCGTAGCTCAAACTTCTAGCGAGAAACTCACCGTAACCCGCCAGTGTGAATGTACCCTAAAAACACTACACTACACTACCACCTAATAAAGAGTAAAACACTACATATACACCCCCTTACACTGTCCCCCCAATAAAAATGAAAAACGTATTGTATGGCAGTGTTTCCAAAACGGAGCCTCCAGCTGTTGCAAAACAACAACTCCCAGCATTTCCGGACAGCCACTGACTGTCCAGGCATGCTGGGAATTTAGCAACAGCTGGAGGCACCCTGTTTGGGAATCACTGGCGTATAATACCCCTATGTCCACCCCTGTGCAATCCCTAATTTAGTCCTCAAATGCGCATGGCGCTCTCTCACTTTGGAGCCCTGTCGTATTTCAAGGCAACAGTTTAGGGCCACAAATGGGGTATCTCCGTACTCGGGAGAAATTGCACTACTAATTTTGGGGGGCTTTTTCTCCTTTTACCCCTTAGGAAAAGGAAAAGTTGGGGCTACACCAGCTTGTTAGTGTAAAAAAATAAAAAAAATTACACTAACATGCCGGTGTTGCCCTTTACTTTTTATTTTCACAAGCGTTAAAAGGAAAAAAAGACCCCCAAAATTTGTAACGCTATTTCTCCTGAGTACGGACATACCCCATATGTGGGTGTAAAATGCTCTGTGGGTGCACAACAAGGCTCAGGAGTGAGAGCGCACCATGTACATTTGAGGTCTAAATTGGTGATTTGCACAGGGGTGGCTGATTTTACAGCGGTTCTGACATAAACCCCCCCAAAAAAATACCCACATGTGACCCCATTTTGGAAACTACACCCCTCACGGAATGTAATAAGGGGTACAGTGAGCATTTACGCCCCACAGGTGTTTGACAGATTTTTGGAACAGTGGTCCGTGAAAATGAAAAATTGTATTTTTCATTTGCACAGCCCACTGTTCCAAAGATCTGTCAAACGCCAGTGGGGTGTAAATACTCACTGCACCCCTTATTAAATTCTGTGAGGGGTGTAGTTTCCAAAATAGGGTCACATGTGGGGGGTTCCACTGTTCTGGCACCACGGGGGGCTTTGTAAACGCACATGGCCCCTGACTTCCATTCCAAAAAAATTTTTTTCCCAAAAGCTCAACGGCGCTCCTTCTCTTCTCAGCATTGTAGTGCGCCAGCAGAGCACTTGACGTCCACACATGGGGTATTTCCATACTCAGAAGAGATAAGGTTACAAATTTTGGGGGGTCTTTTCTGCTATTAACCCTTGCAAAAATGTGAAATTTGGGGGGGAAACACATTTTAGTGAGAATTTTTTTTTTTTTTTTACATATGCAAAAGTCGTGAAACACCTGTGGGGTATTAAGGCTCACTTAATTTCTTGTTACGTTCCTCAAGGGGTCTAGTTTCCAAAATGGTATGCCATGTGAGGGTTTTTTGCTGTTCTGGCACCATAGGGGCTTCCTAAATGCAACATGCACCCCAAAAACTATTTCAGAAAAACGTACTCTCCAAAATCCCCTTGTCGTTCCTTCGCTTCTGAGCCCTCTACTGCACCCACCGAACACTTTACATAGACATATGAGGTATGTGCTTACTCGAGAGAAATTGGGCTACAAATACAAGTATACATTTTCTCCTTTTACCCCTTGTAAAAATAAAAAAATTGGGTCTACAAGAACATGCGAGTGTAAAAAATGAAGATTGTGAATTTTCTCCTTCACTTTGTTGCTATTCCTGTGAAACACCTAAAGGGTTAAAACGCTGACTGAATGTCATTTTGAATACTTTGGGGGGTGAAGTTTTTATAATGGGGTCATTTGTGGGGTATTTCTAATGGGAAGACCCTTCAAATCCACTTCAAACCTGAACTGGTCCCTGAAAAATAGTGAGTTTGAAAATTTTGTGAAAAATTGGAAAATTGCTGCTGAACTTTGAAGCCCTCTGGTGTCTTCCAAAAGTAAAAACTCATCAATTTTATGATGCAAACATAAAGTAGACATATTGTATATGTGAATCAAAATTTTTTTTATTTGGAATATCCATTTTCCTTACAAGCAGAGAGCTTCAAAGTTAGAAACATGCTAATTTTTCTAATTTTTCATCAAATTTGGGGATTTTTCACCAAGAAAGGATGCAAGTTACCATAAAATTTTACCGCTATGTTAAAGTAGAATATGTCACGAAAAAACGCTCTGGTCCTGAGGTGTAAAATGGCCTGGTCCTTAAGGGGTTAAAAGTTTGGAAGGAAAAATTATTTTATAACTGTGCAAACAGCCTCCTTCTATTACTTGTTTTATCACCCTATCAGCTATATGCCCATGTCTGCAGCTCTGATCATGATATGGAGTTGACAGAACCCCTTTAAAGTTTTTATGGGGGGGGGGGTTCAAACATACACTCGTGGATTGAAAGTAAATGAGAAACATGAAGGAAGGCATTATACATCTCCTTGCTGTTGCATCTACTTCGGTCATTGGCTAAAAAGACAGCAACAAAAACAGTAGTGCAGTTTTTACAAAAAACTGTTGGGGGAATTTATTACTACTGTGTAATCCTCCTAGTGCAAAGCTAAATTATGAGTCTTTAAATATACCAGATTTATCACAGTGGCTTATGATGTGTGAAAATCTGGCACATCTGTAGACCCCATAATTTAAGTCTGCTCCATTTAGTCTCAGTTTAGATCACGATTTTGTCTCCGGTTTAAAAACCGTACTGCAACCGCATACGTTTTTTTAACATGGACGTCAATGGGAAACGCACATGTATACGGTTCCATACGGGAAAAACGTATACGTTTTTACTTTGCACATGCGCATTTGAATCCTAAAGTCCCCACCCAAGACCCCTCCCATTAAAAATGGACAAAATTTTCAAAAACGTATGGGTTTTTTTTCTACAAAAACGGACGGAACAGTATGCACTTTTAAAAACAGTATACTGTTTAAAAACCCATACGGTTTACTTTTTCCCATACTGTTCCATCCGTTTTTTCCCCATACGGTTTTTGATAGAAAACGTATGCGGGAACCTTAGTTGAAAAACGTAGTGTGAACCCAGCCTTATATAGGTTTGATTTTGTCGTACTTCTGGAAAAAATCATAGCTACATGCAGGAAAATTAATACGTTTAAAATTGTCATCTTCTGACCCCTATAACTTTTTTATTTTTCCGCATATGAGGCGGTATGAAGGCTCATTTTTTCTGTCTGTCCACACTGCTCTCTGCTGACACCACTGTCCATTTTTGGAACTGTCCAGAGTAGGAGAAAATCCCCCTAGCAAATATATGTTGCTCTGGACAGTTCCTAAAATGGACAGAGGTGTCAGCAGAGAGCACTGCGGACAGACAGAAAAGAAATCCAAAAAGAAAATAAGTAATTTACAAATATGTTTAACTTGTTGGCACCAGTTGATTTAAAAAAACGTTTTCCACTGGAGTACCCCTCCAATATGTCAGTGTATGCAGTAGTAGACATGTAATGCAAAAATAGCAAGTTCAGCATTTTTAGCTCACAATAGTGCCACTTAGGGTCCATTCACACAATGGAAGTTCCAAGCTGAGCGATCCCACTTAAAAATTCAGATGCAGCAGTCTTCTATTGTTTTATAAGGGACTAGCTAAGTACTCGACATTGCCCAGTCTTTCCTACCCACTGTTATGATATGCGCTACCCCGTACATGCCGGCAGTAAACAACGCATGGCCCCATTTTCCTCTGCTGCCGGTGGGGCTGGGCTTCGCAGCGCGTTACGCGCCAGCATGCGAATCCCAGCCCGTCACTCACCTACTGTTCCTCCTTCCTCCTCCTCAGTCTCTATGCTCCAGCGCACATGTCCCCTAGGGCACGCACATGTGCCGGAGCTCTGAGATTTAAAGGGCCAGTGTGCCCATTAATTAAGTAACACCTGTGGCCCAGTTAATAAATTCCTCCACCTCCCTCACTTCTCTGTCGGATCTTTATTGCCCTAGTGCCTGAGAGAAAGTGTCCCTGAGTATTGCCTTGCTGTGTGTCATACGCTTTGTTTTGTGACCTGACCTTGCTCCTTTGCCGCCTGCCTACTGACCACTTGCGATGTTCCTGACTACGCTACAGTGCCACCTGCTATCCTGACCTCCTGCTATCCTGACTACGAGTTGCCTTATCCCCCCTGTGCCTCGAATTTCCTCAGCCGCCTGTGTGGTCGAGCCGTGCCAGGGGTAGCGACCTTGGTGCCGCCTGCCGCAGCAAGTCCATCCTGCTTTGTGGCGGGCTGTGGTGAAAACCAGTGGCACCTTAGACTCCACTCCCTGGTATGGCCGGTGTCATCCGCCACACAGGTCCAACGGATCCACTTGCTCCAGTGTTCCAGTCTACTGAAACGTGAGTGTTACACCCACCTTGAAACAAAGGACCCTGGGGATTGTAGTCTGAGGGAGGCCACAGAAACAGGAAGTTGCCAGTTCACAAAAACACGCCAGCAGGGTGATGAGGGACACAGGACACGGCCATTTACCACCAATACAAGCACAGATCCTTAGTAAGCATGTGCATTACGATATGATGCTTAAAGTCACATTATGTTGGATAACCCCTTTAATGTAAGACAATTTCTTATATTGTTTCTACTTATTAGCTCATAATAGGACTAGACCTGAAATGGCAGCCAGAGTTATCCTGCTCATAGCCTTTATACGTTACCAGAACTGGGCAAAAAGTTTAAATAGAAATTTAACTAATAGTAAAGTAAATTTTTTTCAAGGGAATACACAATGAAGTTTATTATTTATGAGGCACATTTTCAAACAACTGGTAGTTCCTGCGCGCTTACGGCTTGGTTCTGATTCTACCTACACAGCAGCAAGTCTACCAGGACTATTCTCCTAGGACCTATGAGACGCTACCCTATGCTACATTGACTAATGTTGTCTACATGTCCTAAATACTGTACGTTTTCTAGAACCCACACTGCAGTTTTACCCTCCAAATCTGCTTGCATGACAAATTTGTTATATGCAGCATACAGCAATGTGACTAAGCCTGCTGGCAGCCATCCTGTTTGTCTCCTGCTTGGTTTTAGAGCAGTTTTGCACTTTAAAAAAGATTAAAACATAAGTAGAATTGGAATTATTGGGTCATATCTATATGTGGCAGCTTTGTTGCTGATTTTCTTTGTTTATACTGCATCAAAAATATTGACAAAAAAATACATAAATAAAAAAAAATATCAGTGTTTTCGAACCTCTGTGCGTCCAGCTGTTGCAAAACTACAACTCCCAGCATGCACGGACAGCCAAAGGCATACTGGTTTGAAACACTGCCCTTCGGATCTGCAGCAAAATATGCAGTGCTAAAATTCTGCTATGCCTAAAAATAACTTTACTCAGCCGCATTACTCACCATGCATTCACTTCCTCCCTGAGTCTGCTGGGCTGGGCCTCTTCATCCAATCACTGCAGACTACTCTGTAACCCTCTCCTCTCTGTTTTTAGACAGGAGTCTGATAGACAGGACAGGAGTGAGCACACAGGAGTGCTAGGCCTGTCCTTCCTACTTCTACTTTGTCCCAGCCTGTGCTTCAGCTTGGGCAAAGATGGCAGCCAGACAGGATTATGCTCTGGATGGTATGGGGACCCTTAGTGGCTTTTTTTTTTTATAAGCTATGATTTACATAAAAAAGAGACAACATTATTTGATAAAGTGTTTAAAAAGATTAATGCTTTGCCAAGATATTCAACATTTAAAACGTTTTTGATTCTTACAGGGTCCATTTATTTTGCTGTGTTTTGTGTTTGAGAGCAATCTACTTTGTGCTTCCTCAAGTGGTCCCATAGGCTTATAATGGGGCCATTCCATGAAGCAGAACATGGAGTAAAGCGTTCTACCATCTACCACTTTCTGCTCATTCTCCTGATTGTTGGGAGTCTCCGACCAATAAAAATTTACTCTGGTAAACTTGGCAAGGTTCTTTGACTGTCTAGTATAAATAAGTTTAAATTGTCTAAAGAGAACCTACAAGGTCCCCGTTGCCCCACACACTGGCCCCAGAACCAGTGTGTGTGTGGGGGGGGGGGGGGCTCAGGACCTTGTAGGTTCTCTTGTGATGCTATAACTTTAAATGACGTCAGAGCCATATGCATAAGCTACCTAGTCAATAAGGAGTAGCAGTCATTAGTATATAGTGTGAGTCCTATTTAAAGTTGTTTTTGACTATTGTATAGAAGATTGGACAACAGCCTCAGTTTGTTGTTCTCATCATCTGCCAGGTCCTGGGGCCAGTATGTGGGCCACAAGGCACCTGCCAGGTCCTCTATAAAGTAATGCCTGGAATAATAGCCCTATCGAGCCATCAGGGATGGCATTAGGGGCAGACAAACTGGGCTATTGCCCAGGGCCCCAGTCCCACCTGGAGCCACTATGGCTCAGTGGGTCAAGGACAAGGAGCGCACCAGCAGCAGCCAACAAATCTAGTTTTGCTAATGCCACCTTAAGAGGAGTGTTCCCTTAAGAAACATCATTTTTCCCCTCCTCCTGTGCCTCTGTCTTCACTGTTTTCTTCCTGCTGGTATAATATCATAGAACTGAACTCAGCTCCCAGGATGAAGAGAAGGACATTAAAATAGTACTAATATATAGAGCATGCTGGATGGTTTTAGTAATTGTCAATCATGCCTGATGACAGAATATTTTAACCCCTTTAATCCCCTCATATGTGAGAAATCATTACAATTATTGACTGATGTAGATTAAGAAAAGGATCAGTGATCAGTAAAAAAAATAAATAATAATGTATCGCTAAACTTCAATAATACTGCACAATACCGCACCACCATAAAAATTATCAGCAAATGTAAATACTGCTCAAAGTAACATTTACACAACAATATTAGAGTTGGATGTTGGTTATAAAACACAGCTGGCACCCACTAGTGTTGCTCGTGAATCTTCGCAATGCGAATTATATTTGCGAATATCGCATATTCGCGAATTCGTGAATATTCGCGAATATAGCACCATATATTCGTAATTACGAATATTCTTTTTTTTTAAAATTTTTTCCACAGTACACATCACAGTGATCACCCCTCTCTGCTTCCAGCTTTTGTGGTGTAAAGAAGGCTCTAATACTACTGTGTGAGACTGGCGTGCAAAAATTAGCATATGCGAAAATTAGCATATGCAAATTTTCGCATATGCAAATTTTCGTTTATGATAATTTTTGTATATGCTAATTTTCGCACACGCAAAATTTCGCACACGCAAAATTTCACATATGCTAATTTTCGCATATGAGAATTTTTGCTTATGCGAAAATAAAACGCGAATATTACAAATATGCGAATTTTGCGAATATATGACAAATATTCGTCCATATATTCGCGAAATATTGCGAATTTGAATATGGCCTATGCCGCTCAACACTAGCACCCACACAAGTTGGCAGAGCCTGCATAATGCTGGTCTTTGTATGTGGTCAATACTGGTCTAGTGTATAGTGTATAGTGAGTTTATTTACTAATAGTATGACTGATGTGTTTTGGATCAGGAAAAATTCTTAGTCATGCCCATGACTAAGGATCATTTCTGATCCAAAATGTGTCGGCATTGTTCCTGTGTGTAATGTGTCCTTCTTTATCCAACAATAAAGAAGAATCTTTTTTCGCAGCACCATTTGCTGAACATTCTCTCTATTGTCTTTTAAATGACCTAAAAAAACAAAAAAAGCACTAGCACTAATAATAATTGACCATTTTTGGCTGACATTTTTTTTCTTGTGGTATATCCAATTATTGAGATAATGATCCACTTGTTTTGCCAAGTTTTCAATATTTTATTTAGGCTGTTAATTCAGCAAAATTATGTAGCCATAAATGTATTATCCGCTTATATGTTTCCTGTATAATTTTTTCTATATTCAACTTAAGGACGCCTATCTTTCTAAGCGCACAGCAAATGATGTATGACGGCCTCTGGGAATGCTGAGAAGGCAGAATCAATAATGACACTCTAGATATCCTCCTCAGCTCAAAAATCATATCTTGTACATTTGGTCCATTGCATCAAGAATACTATGCACTACTAACTGTAGAATGTCCTGATTTTCCTTGGATATTGAAGTTCTTCATGGAATAGTTAGTACTTATCATAATCTCATAGGTAGAAAAATGCATTATACTCTTACGGTATAATGATTTGGATTTTCAGGCGGTCACAGCACCTATTAAACCAACATTTAAGAAAAGGTGCCCTCTAAAGTAAAATACAATGAACACAGTAGAAAAATTCACAACCAATGTCCCTTTAAAAAAAAAACTAAGAATATAGACTTTATTATTCTAACTCTAACAAAAAGTTGATCGATGTAGAAGGACATAGACACTCCAACAGGTCAAAAGATGTCCTGATAGGAGCAAACAGACCTGGTTCATCTCATTAATAATGTAGGGGGTGCATAAGGATCTAATACTCTGAGAAAGTCTCACTTTAGGTTTTTCAGTGTTTTCTTTAGTCTGCTGTAGAGAATGTTGTGACAGTGTGCAAGTTTGACTTCCCTATTGTTGAATCCCAGTTTCCAATGGCTTAGATCTGTTTATCGTTTTCCAAGCATGCACCAATCATGCTTGATTAAGTGCTGGAGGACAGGGTAGCATCAATATATACTCTTCCCACTCTATTTTTTTTACTTTTTATCATCCCACTCAGAGGTGGCATGCCAGCTAGTAGACATTGGGTCAGAGTGCTCTAAGGTACTTACTTACTGGTTATTGAAGATGTTGGTGTGGCTCTAAAAGCAGAAGACATAAAGAGGTGACAGCAATTCCTGAAAATCTACCAAGGCTTGAGCTATGTGTATACATTTCTGTTGCACTAGGTTAGATAATCAGTGACAGCTTTAAATTTATTCATACAATGTGCCAAAGAGATGGAGCAGAACATTCCACAGTATGGAAATACCAACGACCGTTGCCTGTAAAGCAGTTCAGCAGCTGCAGGTCCAGCAGAACAATTTTAGCATCATAGTATCTACTAAAATGGGAGAAAACTCATAGACTGTCTGCCTTCTGAGTAGTATCTTACAGTTCTTGACCACTAGTTTGAGCACATGACCAGAGCAAGGAGTATGTGTCAGCTGCATCCTCAAAAATAGGAAAGTGGAATTGTTTTAGCCATCACAGACTTTATTGGTCAGATGAAAAGGTAGGTAAAAGGATCACTGGACACCCTTAATGTTGCCAGAAGAAGTTCCAGTGGTGATGTGCTGAGAGAGAGCCAGAGTTCCAGTATGGCCGGGTCAGATGGGATGTCCTCAACCCCAGAGTGTGTCACAATCCCCAGGTCAGCTCCAGTATAAGTCATAAGTTCCAAGCCAACATCCAAGTGAGTCATCGACCCCTAAGCAGAGCTAAAGTACATAGCAAGTTCCAATCCAGAAGAAGACGAAAGTGACCTACCGAGGCCAAAGTGTACCCAACACTCTGGAGAGAGGGGAAAACACACTACACTCTTTGATTTTTCATGGTTTTTAAAATTAATGTCCAAAAATGATACCTTGAATGTAAAAAAAGCAATTACTTTTTTACAAGCTGTGAAAAATTATTCTCATTTTGGGGTATAGCAACAGGATTGGCATCAAAGAAAGTGCACAAAAGTGACACAACACCCTCCATGCACTGCTTTTTTACAAGTGTAAAGCTAAAACAAAACACTGACACACTTAACTTCCAGTTAAAGCAGACAGAACAGATACAGAACACTCTCTGCTGATTTACTACATTAATTATATAAGTGAGGTCCTACTCCTATCTGCGTTGTTCACTGATCATTGTCTCTTACAGAGATCTTCACCTAACACCTGCTATCTCTAAAATGGCTGCTAAAGCTATGTGCATAGGCTTTTATAGTGGCTTTGACATTACCCCTATACTGCCTCCTTATTGGCTAGGAGAACTGTTCAAAAGGCATTATGGGCTTCCCTAAGGTCATGTGACCATTCCTTCTCCTTCTCTTTCTGCCATGATGCGTATGTTATTTTAGCAGGTTCTACCAAAACCGAAGTTAAACTTTTAGCAAAGTTCTGACCGGACTCAGGTTCTATAGGTTTGGTTACCTCATCTCTTGTGATATGTGATGCTCCAACAGCACAACGCTGTAAAGGTATGATGGGGATTGAAGTTTTAAAACAGTTAGAAAGCTGCAGCAACAGTAACACCTCTTTAAATTTTAATCTTCACAATTCACAAACATATCTTCACAATCCCAAATAACTGTAATAAAACCCATAGTGCTCTTTAATGTTTCAATAAGAGGTGAACAGCAGTGGGCACTATGATTACTTGCCTTTTGCCAAATACTAGATCACTAATCACAATAATATACTGTGTGTGTGTATATATATATATATATATATATATATATATATATATATATATATATATACTGTAAAGTAAGTCTTTGTAATGTGTGCAGAGGTAATATCCCTGTTAAAATAAACAGCAGTTAGCAGAAGCCGCTGTATGATATGCATGTAAAAGGGGTCAGAAAAATATACAATTATGAATAGAGGACTGTGTATTCTTAATTACAATACATGATGTGCTGAAAACTATGTACCAAACTGGGATAGCGGATATAAGCTTCAGATGCTGAGGAAGTAAAGGTTCAGAAAACCTCTTTTAAAAATATTATGGATTAGATTCCTCTGTTTGAAACTCTTATTTGCCAGATGTTAGTTTTTATTTTGCAGTATCTGTTATTTTACATTACACCTCCTTTACAAGGGCACTGAGGAAACCCTTATATGAGCAGTTTTTGAAGTGCAGGAATAGTGTGAAATATGTATCATGTGCATTATTTAAGTTTATTTATAAGGATTTGAAAGCATTTTTCAAAGTCCTGGGGCCAGCAAGGTATCAATATCCTGAGCACAAGTCTGGTGGAAAAGGTGTCTACCTCGATCTTCTAGGCTTTAACCCTGGCCAACTAATTTGGAGGATCTGGATGGAGAAGCATTTTGTTGAAGGTGCTAGTGAGAATTGAGACCATGTATAGTTGTGCGTATGCATGTTAACAGTTACTGTAGTGGTGCAGAGAATGTTCCTCACTTAGAATTATATCCTCTGTGTCTGTGTGTATTACAGACCCATTTTTACATTCACATAAGGTCACTCAGTCCTGGCCTGATCGCACAACTGATAATCCGAACAGGTAGCTGTCAGTTCGAGTCATCAGACCTGCGGTCAAGCAAAAACTTAATACAGACACAAAAATATCCATCTAACATACTCATGTGAAACTGGCCATAAAAGGACTATTCTAGAGTCTCTTTTCACACTTAACCCCTTAAGGACCAAGGACGCCCCGGTACGTCCTGGGTCCTTTGCCTTTCTATAACATCATAGCGGGTCGGGCCCGGCCTCTAACAACGGCTGGGACCCGTGGCTAATAGCGCGTGACACTGATTGTGGTGCCCCATGCTATTAACCCTTTAGACATGGCGTTCAAAGTTTAACGCCGCGTCTAAAGTGAAAATAAACCAATGCCGGTTAGCTCCGAACAGCTGTAGGACAGCAGGAGGGTCCCCTTACCTGCCTCCTGTTGTCCGATCGCATGAGCAGTCAAGCTGCAGAATCATTGATCAATGGTTTCCTATGAGAAACCATTGATCAATGTAAAAGATCAGTGTGTGCAGTGTCTCCTGTTGTCCGATCGCATGAGCAGTCAAGCTGCAGAATCATTGATCAATGGTTTCCTATGAGAAACCATTGATCAATGTAAAAGATCAGTGTGTGCAGTGTTATAGCCCCCTATGGGAGCTATAACATTGCAAAAAAAAAAGTGAAAAAAAAGTGAAGATCATTTAACCCCTTCCCTAATAAAAGTTTGAATCACCCCCCTTTTCCCATTTAAAAAAACAAACAAAAACTGTGTAAATAAAAATAAACATATGTGGTATAGCCAAGTGCAGAAATGTCCAAATTATAAAAATATATAGTTAACTAAACCGCATGGTCAATGGCGTATGCGCCAAAAAATTCCAAAGTCCAAAATAGTGTATTTTTGGTCACCTTTTATATAATGAAAAAATGAATAAAAAGCGATCAAATAGTCAGATCAATACAAAAATGGTACCGCTAAAAACTTCAGATCACGGTGCCAAAAATGAGCCCTGTACGCAAAAAAAATGTAAAAGTTATAGGGGTCAGAAGATGACAATTTTAAACGTATACAGGGTTAAAAGAGCTTAACCCCTTAAGGACGCAGGGTTTTGCCGTTTTTGTATTTTCATTTTTTCCTCATCCCCTTCTGAAAATCATAACGCTTTCAATTTTGCACCTAAAATAACATATTATGCCTTATTTTTTGTGCCACCAATCCTACTTGCAGTGACAATAGTCATTTTACCAAAAAATCCA